>NC_084773.1:20019774-20696749 GCF_028858725.1 Colius striatus | reverse complement strand
TAGAGGAACAGTGAGAGAGGACAGGCCTTGCTTCATACTGCCTGCCTTGGTGGGAATAGTGACAATGCATCATTTAGCAGCTGAAGGGAATGCTCACGCATCTGCCAGCCCTTCAGCAATGCACAAAGACAAATGTGCTGCTCAGGTGTACTGTTTCCTCCTGCAATCTGTTTCAGAATAGCAGCAACATGCTGCTGGAGAGTGCAGAGTCTGAATTCACTTCCTGAGCATGTAGCAGTAGTGTTCCAGTAGTGCTGGAACCTAACACAGTTACTGCAGAGAGCTTGTGAGGCAGCTGTGGTGTACAAAGGTGGGATGATGGTAGGTCCCAGCCTGCAGTACTGTGCTGCTCACACAGCAGCTCAATGGTGATGGAACCCAGCCCCTCACAGCAGGCTTTTGGCACGCAGCTAGATGTGCCTGGAGGTGGGAATGCAGGGGGAGACAAAGCGTTCAAGCCCATCTTTCTGGGCATTTTTGTTACATCAGCAGTAATCAGTCATGTTTTGTGAAACAAACAATTTATACCAAGTAATTGTTTTTAAAAAGTACTTTAATAGGATTTAAGCAACCCAATGCCCTTCTTGCAAACACCAGCATTCCTTGCTCTCATCCTCCTGTGTAACCGCCAGTGACGCTTCTCATTGTTATCACGTATCCTTTCTGTGTACCAGTGCTACAGTTTTTATGAAAGAGGTGCTTTAACATACAGCAAGCTGTCAGAATGAAGCAATGAGAAAGCACCAAGCCTGGATCCCCAGCTGATTTGGGAACATCTCGAAGTTCCAGTGCTCCTTCATGCCATCCACCTCCAGATGTCCCAAGGATATCGCATGAAGGTATTCTAGCTGTTACTCAAAGCCACACACACTTCCTTGGTGGGACACACAAGCGGGGTTTTACCTAACTGCCATTTAACCACCAAGGAAAATGCTGGTTTGTAGGTGTGCTTAGGGACGGGAAAGCTACGGAGAGCTGCCTGAACAAGCACCTGGTGTGGAAAAGAGGGAGCTGTCCCAAGGTAAGAAGGAAGCACATGTGGGGGCGCCGCAGTAGCAAGGTTTTCTCCATCTGTTCTCGTCCTCTGAAGGTTTCTGTTCTCTCTTAGGTGTTGGAAAATTACGGAATCTCCCAGAATAATCATATGAAAGTTCCTCTCCAGCAGAGATATCGGTGGCTGCAAAAAGTGCCAGTTTAGGCACCATTGAGTCAACTCGGACTGGCACCATGACTAAATTTGGTTCACAGGAATGATTCAGGAACCTGCCGACGTTACCAATGTGTGTGGGGTCAACAAACGTCTCCATCACCCGGCCGCTGTGGAGGTGCTCCCTCACCGCTATAATGTAGTTTGAATCCTTCGAGGTCTGGGCCTGAATCCTCCTGCGTGCCTCATTGAAGCCTAAAACTTCACCAGCATATTCACAAACAAATCTTCCTTTAGCTATGAATTGCAGAGTGCGGACACCCCATCCTTTCTTCTCAGTCTTGAATACCTCGAGTCTGAATTGCAGACCCCTCTGAACAACCCTGTTTTGACAGGATTCACCACACTGGCACATGGCATTGCATTCAAAAACAGGCTGGGCATACCCTTCCTCTTCCTCTGCAGGCCTGAGGCACAAACTGCTGTAACTTCCCCCCCGGCGAAGACAGGAGCACACGGGAGCCACGCAGGAGCTGGCGAGACAAGCACACCCTGGGAAGGTGATTTCAGTGGGGTCAACGTCTCCGTCTGCTCCAGCCACGCTGTCTGGGCTATACTGCAAGAGAACAAGAGTCAAATCCTTGCCACGTTCAATGCTTCTTTCCACAGAGGCTATCAGATTTTCAAGAGGGCTGTTTTTGGCAACAGCTGATGAACTGCATGAACACTTTATTTTCCTGTAAACTTCTCACTACTAGATGTGACTTTTAGAAAACATTATAAAGGATGCAAATGAGATATTCCATATAGATCAAAAAAAGAACTGATAGCCTCTTAGTGACTGAGTTTCTCAAAACAGTCTACTAGCCAGAAAAAAGGTATTGGCAGGAAAAACATGCAGCTAATGTGACCTTGGTTACTAGATACAACTTTAACTATAAAAAGAGCAAAGTATCTTTAATTGCTCCCACTTCAAAACACTTTGTGAGCTACTTAGAAGGTTATTGTGTAGTTATTTGAAAGTTGTGGAATTTCAAATGCCCATTTTTGTTCAAAATTGGAGATAGTTGAAATTCATCTCTTCAGAAGGTTGCTCCTGATCATTCTGTTGGAAAGTGATGAGGGTGTTGGACTAGCACACCTCTACATAGCTATGAAAATGTGAGATGGCTTTTGCTTCACCCTAAATTCTGTCTGTGAGAATACTCGTTGAATTCAAGCAACCAGAGCTGAGAAGCGGGTTCTCAGAGTTACACTGATGCCCCCAGCAGGTGAATGATTATAAAATACAAGCTGTTTAAGACTGGTGAATTTAAAAATCAAAGCATCGCGACAGCTCCATCAACGGTTTTACTTTTTTCTCAGCATTCGACTTGCAAAGCTTTATTTAGAAGCCTGGAGCGCGTGCCATTACTGAATGCTGCCTTTCACTGCTAGCAGCTTCTGTCTGATCGGCTCTGGGTGTTGTGAAACATGCCGCTGCAGTGGGAAGTTTCGTTTTTCCTAAACATCAGCTTCCTCGGTCATTCGGCTTTACTCGAAACTATGCTTTATAGCTTTCCTGTTTCCTTTAAATACCAGCACACCGAGCAATTCAGGAAGATCACGATTTAGATTACGGCTTCCCCCCCCTCTTCTCCAACCCGAGCCTATTAGATGCTTCTTCATTCTGTTTTACAACGACTCTCTGAGGGCTGAGGGGGCAGAGGGCTGAGGGGACAGGACTGAGGGGACAGAGGGCTGAGGGGACAGAGGGCTGGGGAGACAGAGGGCTGAGGGGACAGAGCTGAGGGGACAGGTGGGCTCAGGGGATGGCACCGGCAAAGAGCCTCCCTGTTCTGCGTGCTCCATTTGCCTGCTCTCCTCCTCACGGCCCAGCCCGGCTCCCGAGGCGGCCGCAGCCCTTCCCTTTACCTGGAAGGCCGGCGGGGCCTCTCCGGGCTGCCGCAGAGCCACGGGCAGCGGCTCCGAGCCGCCGCTCAGGTCCGCCATGGCGCCGGCCCCGCCCCCTGGCCCTGCGGGGATTGGTTAGTCGCGCCGAAGCCTCGCTTTGATTGGGCGGGAGGGTGGGTGTGCGGCGCGTGCGGGCGCGCAGGCGCAGTGGTCGCTGTGGAGCGGCCGTGCGGGCGCGGGGGCTCGCGCTCGGGCGTCCGGCGCGTGCGGCCGCCATTTTCCGGTGCCGCTCCCCTCAGCGCCGCCGCTGCGGAGGGGCCGCGGGCGCGGGGGGCTCGAGGCTGCCCTTAGCAAGGGCTGGAGCAACGCCGTGTGGCCGCCAGCGAACGGCACTTGTTGCGATGAGGCGGCCCGTGTAGAAGCGGGCGTGGCTCTGCGTGGCGTGGGTGTGACAGCGCTCGAACCCCAGTCATTTTACAGGGGAATTTCGAACTACAGACTTACGTTTTTCATGCGACTCTAAATCCTTCCACACTGGTTCCACACTAATTACACTTTCGTGGTTTCAAGTTGCTGTGTTTTGTAATGTGAGGGGAAAGTCCTGTTAAACCTTACACCACCGAGGAATTCTCTCAGCTGCGTGTGGGCCCTGGAAGCTGCAGCCACATCTTCCCTCTGCACACAGGAGGTTTTGTACCTACAGCAGTGCAGGGGAAAGCCCCACGTTCTCCTTGGACACATTATCAAGAAAAAATGTAGTCAAATAAGTTTTCCAGCTCTGTCTTGACCCGGGAGACCTTGCCACATTTATGTATGATGCCCTTCTAAAGCAGTCATGAGAAAATTGCTACTGTGAAACACAGTAATGAGTGGAACAGTCATGAAGGGTCTTGCCTTGTCTTTGTGAAGAACAAACTGAGCCATGCCTAGGAGAAAGGAGTCAGACTTGTGTTCTTTGGATGCTGGTAGTCCTGAGAGCTTTTGTATATGCCACTTGGGACAGTTGTTTTGGGCCCTAAGGCTGATGAAGCTCTTGCCATCTTTTCACCTTGTTCCTTTTGCGTGAACCAAGTGTTTTCCGTTTGAAAGCAATTATCACATCCAGAAATGAATTTCTCAGACTTGGGAAACAGAAATCCCTGGAGCATGCTCAGTGCCCCTACAAGAAGACACTGTTTTTGTCTTTTCCTGCATTAGCTACCAATTTGACTTTCCTGATGCCTCTTTCTTCAGCATCCAGGAAATGGTGAGAGTTGTCACGGGCTGTGTCCCCATCCTCCTGCCTCTGAAGAGGATCTGAGGAAGATGTGTTGGGAAGAAGACCTTTAGCTATTAAAGCTGTGTGAAATCTCCCTTCTGCTTCCTAGCGTTCTGCAGAACTGATCTCTGCAAGAGTAAGATATTCCTTTTAAGCCTTTTATTTTACATTGCACGTGTTTTATGTCAGACTTTGTTCTGAACAGGTTATTCCGGTAGTCCTTAGATACGTAAACTTCGGTTTTCACTTTGGAAGGAAGTACATCTCTGATACACAGGAGGTGTTTCCTGCAGGAGACCTGACGTGCTTATTAAATTGTGGCATTGACTTCAGCCAGTCCACAGAGACCTCAGTCCCCAGTTGAGAGTTTGTGATCTGCCTTATCCATGCTCTCTAGGTTCTGTCTTCTCCATTCTCTAGTTAATCTTAGATATTTTAATTGCTTTTTTCCCCCTTCTCTTGCCC
This sequence comes from Colius striatus, assembly GCF_028858725.1. Classification (NCBI taxonomy): domain Eukaryota; kingdom Metazoa; phylum Chordata; class Aves; order Coliiformes; family Coliidae; genus Colius; species Colius striatus. Next base: position 20,691,986 of record NC_084773.1, on the reverse strand, counting down.
ACAGACTCTTCCCTTTGTGTTGCTCTTTTCCTGTCAGGTTTAAATTTTCCTTTGATTTGACCTTCATTTCTGGATAATCATCTCCATCAAGTTAGTGGGCATGCATGCTCCATCCTTCTGCTCCATCCTTCAGTCTATTGTGCATCTATTAGAATATTGATTTGCAGAGAGTGAAGTATAAAAAATCAATATCCCATTAAGTGGAGTAGAGTGACAATGTTCTAAGGCCAGTCAAGTTCAAAGACTACTGTCTAGACACTACAGTGGTGGGTTTTTTCCCCTTGTTTTGTCTTGGCTACAGGAATAAGATAAAACTGACACATCCTGTTAGTGTTTTGCTCGTGTGTGTTTGTTTGGAAGACTCATTACAAACAAACTGCAAAAAGCTTTTGTAGTGCAAAAAGGTCCTTTGGTTTATTATGACACTTGCAGTTTATGGGGATTTAGTAGTAAAACAGTACAATAGAAATGTTCTGCAGTGTATCTAGGCAGCATATGTAGACATGAGCAAGCTGATGTTGCATACCAAAGCCTGTTCTTAACTGCTCAGAGGATTGTGGAAAGCTCAGATGCGAGATTTCTGTGGGTTTTCTGTCAGTATGAGATGTCTACACATACAGGTGATGGATGCAGCTCCTCTGCCTGCCCCCTTCTCCTCTGCACAGTAGCCTGCCATTGGAAGATGGAGAGTCAAAACACAGATATTTTTCTGTTTCCTGCTTTTGAACCATTCTCAGACCAGCCTGCAGTTATTTTGAGATGTGCTGCTTCAGTGTTATTCATAAGCATCTGACTGACCACATGTAGATTCCCTTCCTTGCACTGCATTGCTGTTGCTTTTTAAAAACGTAATAAATATATTAACACTTTCTCCTAGTTGCTTAGCTAGGAAACTAGGTTTTGTCCATTGATGTCTGAGTTTGTTTATGCTTTATAGCTTGTAAAGCACATTGAAGTACTTCACAGGCTGATAACTGGAGGTGCTGAGGGACTGCACTCTGGGCAGCGGGTGTGCTGTGGTGTTGTGCAGGGGGGTTGGCTGGCAGCTGCCTGCTCTTTGCCTGGTAGTTGTAAATCCAGAGATGGGTTTATTTAAGGATGCCTTTGCTGTGCAGAGAAGACTGACCTTGCAAAATGCTGTGTTTGAATAACATAGTTTATCAAAATATCTCTGAGTGCTTTGCAGAGATAGATGAACTTTGTTTCCTCTCCCGTGCAGATAAGAAAACTGATGCAGAAACACGTGAAATGAGTTAACCAGTGGCTGAACTGTTGTTGCTGGGTGTCACAGGGCTCTGCATTTCATCTGTCATTGTACACTGCTCTTGCAACATTGATTGGGTAATGCCAGCCATAAATCACTTTGTCAATACACAAGCCCTTATAAAGCCTTGAGTTTCATATGAGGAAAAAAGTTATACAACCCAACATTTTGTCATGTCCTCATCGCTAAACAATAGGAACAATTCAGATCTCGTCACACAAATTACTTCCTGACTTGTAGCAATGTACTTCAGTGAAATGATTCTCAAGTTGTATTTCAGTTAAAAACTTTGCAGGTAGGAAGTGTTTTGGCCTGACAGCAGTAGCTGAGCCACTGGCTAGTTGGGCCACTTGTCTGTCTACTGGGCTAAAGTTGTGGTCATTTTTGCAGGGAATCTATCCCAAGTGGGTTATTCTGCTCTTGTTAATAAAGAATGCTGTAGAACAACATTCCAGTCAAATAGATTTTTGTGTAACAATATATCTTCAGAAGATAGATGTATATATTTGTCTTGGCAAATCCTGGGGTCATCTTCCGAGCCGTAAAAAATGAGCACACAAAGGCTGTTGCACTGAATGTGAAATGAACTTGGTGCACTCTGAGGCTGCAGTGTTAATCAGGTTTCATCTTGCTGGTTAATATCTCCCAAGAATTGTTGGAATGTAAGTTGTCTAAATAAGCTGAGGCTGATGGAAAACTGTAGTGCTCTGTGAATAAAATAGATGGTTGAGACAGAAGTAATCATTTTTATCTTCAGCAAGTGTCGGGTGAGGAGTGATGGATCATGGAGCAAGTCCTTTTCTTGTCACACACAGCATCTTGGTCTGCAGCCTTTCCTTTATTAAATGATTTGACAATAAATAAATGGATTTATTTGGAGGTTTTTTTAGGCAATATTTGCTTAATGTATTCCAAAGTTTTCAACCTGGTGATTCTGTACTATTTATGCTTTCAAACAGATTGTATTTTGCTCCTTTTTTTACATTTGTGTTGTTGAGAAAGATGTGTTGCAAGAGAATAAAAAAGTCCCTTATCTTGCTGCTCCATAACTTTGGTTTAAATGAAATCCATAATTTTTCCTTGTTGGTATGACAACAGAAAAACATCACGGTGGAATTAGAACAAAGATATAGATGAATGTTAACTATATGTGCTGTAACACTTAAATAAAGCACTGTTATGGATGATAGAGTAATAATTCAGTGTGGCATGCAGTCAAACAGAATGCTGTCAAGAGGGGAGGAGCAGGATAAAGAAAGAATTACATGTGTTTAATGTAGTAATTCACTGTGACAGTGAATCAGTTCCCCTTGTCAAATTATACGAACAACTTTATGAGTATGTGCATATCTGGGGCAATTAATAAACCATCTACATCCAACGAAGACATCTAGTTTTGCACTGTAACCTTTAAATACAATTTATCTCAAAGACTTAACGCTTAAGACTTTCTAAATGTTCCTTCTCAAGGAAAGTTTAGGAAGTAAAAAAGAGAACTAATTCCTTCCTTAAAAAAGCAGGTTTGCATAGCATTCCAGTTGCTTAACATTTCATTACCTTTCAAAGCATTACCTTTGGTGTAACCTCTCAGTTTTTATCATCATGCTCCCTGCAACACTGTTTCTGTTGTCTTACGAAATAAACATTTTCAAGCACCTCTCAGTCTTTCTGAATGCTTCAATGACAAGTGCAATCCCAGTGACTGAGAGCCCTGAGAAATGATCTAGTTCTGTACCCTCCAGCACATGTGGGCTTCACAAGTGACAGCACCGTGTGTGCAAACTCCAGGTAGCAGGAGCCACAACCTCTGCAGCCCCAGGGGACCATTCTGCAAATGGCATCTCTGTTCATACCTTGGATACTCCTCAGAAGCCCTTGTGGCTTCTCTCAAGTTCTTCAGAGCTGCAGCCATGAATGTACACTGTGGAATGAAACTCCTGAATGATGCCTGCTGGTTCTACAGCAGAAAAAGGGGATTAAAAAGGAGGAGTTGGAACTGAGCTCCACCAGAGCAAGTGAAAAACCATTTACTGTAGAGGACTTTAAAGATATGAAGAATCTGTCTATATATCATCTTGCTGGTGGTGGCTACATCTGTAATGCTGCTTTCTCCTTAACAGTCCTTCCTGAAATGGGTAACTGTATAAAGGGTTACACATAATGCAACAGTCAAGTAGGGGAAAAGAGCTGTGTGGTTACCTGCTTCGGGTAGCAACCAGCAGAGCTGATTTTGCCTTTCCTTTGAAGAAGGAAGTAAACCTCAGGAGCTGAACAGCTGGATGAACCAGTGCACCAGTGCATGGGTAATGGTGAACCTTTCCTTCCCTTGCACCAAACTGCCAGTGGCCTCTTCTCTGCCAGGGGCTGCTGTCTCAGGAGCGTGATGGAGCTTTCCCCACTGATGAGTTCGTCAAGCTCCATGAAGAGAGAGAGTGTCCAGCCATCTTGTCTCAAGAAAGTCTTTAGCTTAGCTGTGCTGTTTGATCACTGAGTTTTTGTGACCTGTCTTCAGTGCTAGCTTGAATCTCTCCCTTGGGGGAGCTTTACTGGGATAAATGTTTGGAGAAGTTGTGCAGGTTAGGTTAAAAGCACAAACAGCTCTTTGCACGCCTGTGAGCTCTAGCATCTGATGGATTAAGAGCTCCTCATGGGTGTTCTCTGGCTCTATGAAGGATTTCACAGCAGGCTTTTTACCAGAGTGCAATTACTGATACAATTTTTGTAATACTGATTAGAAAGTTAGTTAATTTGCCCCATTTTTACAGATTATTCTTACATTCTTGCTGGTCATTTTGGCGTGCCTCATAAGGTGGTAAGTGCTGAAGGCAAAGCTGAAGTTCTTTCTTGGCCAGGCAGCTGTGTGATATCACTGTCGTGGACTAGTCAGCCCTGACAACATTCTATAAAATGTGGAAAAAGCAGAAAGCAATCTTGCTTTCAAAGGATTGTTGGTGACCTTTAAATTAGGCCAAGGAGTCTCATCATAAGCTGCAACTGCAGGATACATGACTTCTTTCCCTTTCCTTCTGCACTGAAGGGTTGTTTTCACTGAAATTACTACTTATTACAGAAAGGTCAAATTCATGTAACTGCATCTCAAGTAAGTAATGACCTTGTTTATCTCAGCAACTTAATAATTCCGTGTTTTCTTGTTTAAAGATCCTGCTGTTGCCATTCTTTTATAACATGTTGCAAATAGACACATTTGATGGGCTAGGCTTTGAACTACTGCAAATTGTTTCTGTTCACTTGAGTGGAATAATGGTAAATTATACTGGTGCAGGGGTTGGTGCTTTGTAAGAGTTGGCATTCAACTACTCTTTGTCCCCTGTCTCTCCAGAAAGCAATCCTTGAAGCCTGTTTTATGGCTGTTGCTCTGCATGTGCCATCAGGACTATCAAGATTCTCTGTTGTCAAGTACTGCAGAATAACTAAATGGTTACAGGTCTGCATTGTGCATCTTGGTGACCTGCACGTAGTTATAGACATCATGTGCAGCACTTCCAAGAGCCCATAAGTGCCACTGAAGTTCAGTATGACTAAATTCTCACACTGTTTAGGGCCTTGCTCTTAGACTAGATTTTATTGCACTGAGATACATAAAGAACCTCTTTTCCCAAGGCATGACGAAGGTATTTAGAAACCCACCGTGGTTCTGGTTTAGAAACCCAGAACGTTCCCCTTCTCCAGGGATGTCCCTGTCTTTGGGAAGGAGCACTTTTTCTGCAAAACTGGGACAGATGTTGCTCTTCTTCCTAACTTAAGCGAGTGGCTGTGTGTGCACAATCTCCCTCTTATTAAAACGCTGGTGTTGAGGGAGACTTGCATTTCAATCCTTGTTTTGTGTATACCAGCATACCTGATGTTCCAGGGGCTGGAGAATGTAGAGAGGAGGAAAGGATCTGCAGCAGAGAGTGGGCCATCCTGAGTACCAGACTAGCCTCCATCAATGTGAAAACCAGAGTTAGGAACATGTGGATATTAGTGTGGACAGTGTTTGTGACAGTGGCTGGTGGTGTGTCCTCATGCTTGGTACTGAATTGTTTCTTTAAGTGGTAGCTGTCAAAATTTAAACCCTGATGATGTTTTCTGGAGCTTTTACTTGCAACATTTTGGTGATCTCTTAGACCTCATATTACAGCAAGTGTAAACGTTGTACATCAGCAACTGTTAATAACTGCTTTCTCCTGCCTCTGCATTCCCAGTATATGTAGGCAGCATTAGGTTGTACTCCTGGCTTTGTCTTTGCTGAGTGTGTTTCCCTGACAGTCAAGATTTGTACTTAATGTTACACTGGGTGTAGACTAGACTCTCACCTAGAGTTCCAGTCTGCTTTTATTTGGCTAGTAAGAGAAACTTGTCTCTGTATATTCTAATATGGTTTTTTACTGTCAATTTATTCCTGTACTTTGTAAAGACATTAAACTGTTATCTCAACATCCGCCAGGAGATGGCAGTGCAATGCTGCTTAAAGTACTGCCTGAGACAGCAAACTCTAGTCGCTGTGACAATACAGGTCTTTGGTGGCCTCTCCTAGGGCAGACAGCTTACCTCTTCCCTGCTATGGGCTGAGAAAATAAGCAGAAGTGAAAACGATTGCCTGCTTTGCAGCGTGCTCTTCATCTCTGGAAAGTTACACTTCCATCCAGTGTGCAGAGTGGATTTCTGAGCCTTGGCTTTTCAGTCTCTCTCCAAGAGAAATCCAAAGGCAACTCTTAGGCTGGCATCATTTCCAGCTTGTGTACAGCTGATGTAGCTGGTGTGTGCCACTGACAGTCTTGGTGCAACACACTTTTCACTTGGAATTTAAAAAAAAGTAGCTCCTCACCCCTCTCACTCGCTCACTTTGAGTGAGAAGCTGGTTTTCACCTGACCCCCTTGTGCCTGTATTTTGTAATGCAGTGACTCTTTTCCAACTTCTAGGATTGGTGATAATGAACCTGAGGCTGTAACAAAACATTCTGGTGCCTGTGGTGAGATGTCAGGTTGGTTTCATTCATTCTGAACTTGGAGAGAGACCCTGTCTGGTGAGTTTCTTTTTAACTAAAGCATTTCAAGCCACTGTTAAGATTGTATTTTGCAGGGCAGCAGGAAGGGAACTGTTTGAGATGGACACTTCTGAACACCATTGCTTCCTGTGGACAGAAACAACTAGCTTCTTGAAAATGAAGAAAATGAGGAAATAACCTTTATAATGAGTGAACAAAATGTATAACCGTTTGAAAAATAAACTGAACTCAGCTGTCCTTCATGGTGCTGGCAGTGGTGTTGCTGTAACAAAGCCATGATCACAGTCATGAACTCAGTGGTTATGTGTCTCAGTTCAGATATATTGCAGATGGCTGGCAGGGAGACCAGCAGTTGGTTCTTTGACAACGAGATATAAAAGTGGGAAGCTAAACTCAGTGCAGAGAGGACTGGACCTTGATCTGTGGCAGAGGCCAGTGGAGCTTCAATGTGCTGTGCCTTTTTTTTTAACCACATCAGGAGGTCCTGGAGAACTTTACAAAAAAAGCAAGTAAAGAACAGATGAGGCCCAGAGGACAAAGGACTCGTCAAAGCTTGCTAGGCAGGATGCAACATGGGCCTTGGCTCTTCTGAGCCCATCCCATCTTCCAGTCAAACTGCCACAGGTAAAGCAGAGCCATCCAGCCTGCTGCTGCCATGATCCCACTGCCCCCAGGGTCCTTTCATTGGCATCAGCAGGCTTTGATTAGGCCTGCTTTTGCAGAGGAGACATAATCTTCAGCATTAGACATCTTTCTAGTTTTTGTGCTGGTCAGGAGTTTTAAGATCAAATATTGAGTAAATTGTTGCTTCTTAGAAGTGATGGACAATGTCTTGTGCCAAAAAGCATGCTGAGGCTGCTGAGCGTTATCACATAGGAACTTGTGTACAATGGCTGATCTGTGTTCCCTCTCAGTCAAAATAAACCATTGCTTAGCATTCAGAGTCACCCCTGATCAGGATTATCCACACATATGCCAGTACTGCAGCCTTTAAATGATGTAAGGGTGCAGGGTAGAGAGAGAAAGCCTTTTGTTGATAACGCCTGTACAGTGTGAGTTGAAATGTTTTGGGTTATTTAGCAGTTGACTAGATTTTGTACAGCTACCTGAACAAGCCAATGGTTTGCTCCTATTTTGAGCTGATATGCTCCCAAGCCTGTGGTCATGGAATGCTAATGAATAAAGTGTATTATTATTAACATCACAAATCTGCTTGATAGAGTTCTGAGAAACTTTAAAGAACAGAGGGAAAAAGTAATTCCTATTGATAAGGAAGCTGAATGCAATTACCAAGGCTTTTTGCCATCTGTCAGCATTGTCTATAAATTTATTCCACACTCTCACTCCCCACCTCTGTGGTCATTCTGAAAAGCACTTTGTATTTTATCCCCTTCCATATATTCTCATGGAGCACACTTCTCTGTACCTTGGTTGAATTTTATGCCACAAACGGATTTGTTTGTGTGGCTGGAATTAACTTTGTATCTTGCTGCACTTCCTTGTTTACAGGGCTTCCAACATGAGTGTATTCATCCATATCTTTATTTTCCCTACATGCTCAGAATGTTTTTAGGGGTTCTTAGGGATCCATCCTTCCCACTTCAGAACCTTTTACTGCAGAAGGCAGTAAAGGGGTAGAAAAATCACTTGACCTAGTTATGGAAATAAAGACTGCAAAGTGTACACTGGCAGAGATTCTCCTTGCTGGAACCATGTATTTTGATTCCTGATTGGCTTTGTCTTTCCATCTGTTCATCTCATCTGCAGCTCTTGCACTGTCTTTCACCGAAGCCTGCTCAGAAGCTGGTAATTACTGGTAGGTTTTGTTGTGTGCCAGACTGTTTCAGGACTGGCTGCTGACTTGTTTCTACTGCACTGATCTGTTTTTGTTCCCCTGACTCAGATCTGCTGCTCTCTGTTCCTCTCTTTCTCTGACATAGATGCTTTCCTTCAGTGAAAAGACTCTGACAAGATTTTTAGAGAAAGTGACAAAAGCAGGATCTTTTTTCCCCATAAAGTGTATTTCTCCACTCGGCCTTTCATCCGACTTTGCTCTTGTATTCTACCTTCACTGTGTCATTTCAAAACTTTGTGTTCCCTTCTGTTCCATAATCTTATTGTAATTTAGGCTGGTTTCTGTTGTGGTTGAAACACCTTTTCTTTCATCACTGAAAATAATTAGTCAAGCAGTCCTTTGTGCTGTGTGTGTGAAATGTTCCTCCCCTCCAGATTTCTTCCCTCTCTTGGTGGAGTTATTTCATGCTGGTAGGAATGCAGAAGAGCTGTACTGGTTTCTGTTGGGTTATGCTGGATTACCAACTATAACAGAGACTGGAATCTGACTGCTGTCTTTCTTTTGCTAAGTGCATCACAAGTTTTCCAACTGGAGAAGCAGTAGTACTGATTAGAGACAGCTGCCCTCCAGTTTTGTTCTCACAGTGCTTTGTCGTTTTGGGGTTTGAACAGAGCTGCTGGTTTGTCAGGCCTGGCGTGTTTTGAGGAGATGTTTTCAAAGTGACTCCAGGATATAAACAAACACACAAGCCTGTGCTTGAGCTTGCTCCTAGTGACCTGAATTTTAACTGCAGTCACCTGAGGAGGATGTGCACTGTACTAAAGGAATTTGACTAAGTACTTCAAGATTCACATTTCTTCTTTCCTTTGTTAAAGGAAGAACTGGAAAAGAGCTTCAAACTTTATACTGTGAGAACATTTCCCTTCCTCTCCTCATGTGCCCAGTTCCCATTGTGCTTGCCTTGTGGCTTTGGAAATGTAATTGAATTCTAAATCATTTTTTGTATCCCACTTAGCACACGGTGCTATTGACAACATAAACACAGAGGACAAATCAACTCATGAGCTAGAAAGAGATAACAAAGCGGGGAAATAAACCCTTGCTTGCTTACAGGGGCTGCAGTGAGGACTTGCTGTTGCACTTCTAACATCATACATGGCGAAACCCAGCAGTTTCAGATTGGTTTGGTTCTAATATCTTCAGCCATTGGTCACAAATTAAACTCAACTACTATGCATTTCCTGATGTAGTTGATCCCTGGTGCACTGGCAGGTCAGGCTGACTTGCAGTTCCTGACTCCTTCCCTCAGCTCCCTTGCTGCTCACTGGACTGTGGGGTGCCCAGGCTGCAGAGATCTCTCACCATGGAAAACAGCCCAGGAGTGGAGCGTGGCCAGATCTTACAGGTCTCTGCTCACTTGCACATTGCTTCATATTTACTGCACTTAAATGTTCCTGGCCTTGCAGAGCTGTTCTTCAGGGCACTCAGTGCCAAGGGATATTCTGCACTTGGTATTTCTTTGTGAAGGAAGTCTGTGTTCTGGGAAATGCAGCTTTTCCTATGGGAGTAGCTGCTAAAATTTAATGGGCTCTGGTTTTTAGGAGGCCCAAATTTACGACCAATGTCACTTTTTGGACTTAAAAGCTGTAAATTGAATCTCTAGATGCCTAATGTGTTCTAGCTAAATTGTCAGAAGAGACAAGTGATGCTGTTTGCTCTTATTCCTGTGGTCACAGTTTGAGCTCAGGGGAAATGGTAGAACCTGTCCCCTTGCAGTCAGGCTGTTGTACTAGGTTTGGTGTGTTTCCCATGTCTATATATATTTTGTGTACAAGGGTGAAAAGAGCCATATTTCACAAGATACATGTGCTTCTCATTTTTGTAGCAAGCACTCAGACTCTTCAGAAATGAAAAATGTTTGTGGGGCCAGTTTAAGTGATTGTGATTTGCCACAATAAAACCAGTGAGAAATGGATCCTAGGTGATCCAAATAGTCTTACCTTCATTCAGATCAAGTGAATTGTGACAGCTGGCACCTGCTGAGAATCTGCCACTAAGAGACATACAAACTTAATAAGCTGCTATATGAATGACTCACCATGGCTTACTGGTTTTGTTTCACTTAATTTTGAGTGAAATAATAAAGCAGTATACAAGGTATGATGGTAACATAGAAAGCATTGTGGTTAGTAGAGCACAGGAGTGATTTGAGATGTTGGGATTGCGTCAGAACATCTTTCAGTTGGTGGGTTGGGTTTTTCATTCTGTTGTGTTCAGAGGTTATCTTTGCTATTAGGCACTTGCCACTGACAGGTCCCAATTTGTTTTCACAAAAGTGACTGAATTCAGGAATCTGGCAGAGTCTGAGGTTCATAAACTAGTGTTTCAGTATATCCTCCTGGTACATGTTGATTTGATTTTGTCAGCTTGAGGAACCTGGATAAGCTGGGCTGTTCTTTCTCCCTGCCTCCATGTGTTGTGTGAGTCTGTAGTTACTCCTCTGAGATTCTGTAGACTAACGTCAGTACTCTAATGGGCAAAGTAATTTAAAGCATTTAAAGGAAACAGGCATTGAACTACTGAGACATTGGCCTTTAAAATAGGAATTGCATTCCATGAAAACACCCTGGCTTTCTGCTCACTCTGCATGTTTAGTCGAGTAGAATGGTTTTAAGCATATTGTTTTTGAAATATGTCAACTTCCATTGGCATAGTAGGGCATAATGACACTTCCTATGACACAATGTGCAGACTGAAACTCCCTTAGTGAACATTGCCCTAATGATGAAGCAGCAGTTGTAGTTCAGCATTTTTAAAAATCCTTATAAGAAGGGGTACCTTGTATGTGAAATCCCTTTTCTGTGGTGTCAGTGGTTGTTGGGTGAGATGTATCACTACTGAATACTGTAGTCTTCCTGTGCTTTGATTTCTCTGCCACTGTATCTAAGTTCAGCTTGCTCAGGCTGCTGGAGGTGTTTCATGTAACCTTCAGCTCCATCACTTCTATTGGTTTGTCTGCTGAAAAAGAGTGGGATCCATCTTGCCAAGAGATACTAAAACTCCTTACAAAGTATGGCACTGGTAATGTCTAAGGGGCCATTACTTGTCTGAGGTGAAGGCAGGTTTAGTGCAGTGCTGTTGTAACTGCAGACTACAGGAGGCCACACAACTGTGGGAAAGGCTGGCGAGAGCCCCTGAATGGAGGGGGCACCAGTGTTTAGTTCTTTCTTCAGCAAAAGCTCCCTTGTAACATCCCATCATCATTCAGGAGTTTTGTGTGGGGTCTGCTCCTAGCTGTGATATCCTGAAGCACACACCCATGTCTGTTAAGCTGGGACTGGTGAAGGTGAATTAAACAGTGGTGGGATCCACAGGTGAGTGATAGAGTGTTTTACTTTCACTATGGGAGGGGAGATGACCCCTCTCTTTGTTACTCCAGTCCATGTGTAGTGTCACAGGCTTCCACTGATATTTTGCCTCCCTTATGCCTTTAAGAGTAGAGGGAAAATCAGAAACTGAAAAGCTACTGAGCAGAACCTTTTGTAAATTGCCATTCCAGTGGCTATAAAGGAAAAGAAGACCCTGAGGTGACCTACAGCTGTTTGCTTCTGCTTGTGTAACTTACTGAAGCTGTCAGTTGTATTGTGTGGCATTTGTGTGACAGTAACAGCAACTGTCTCATGGTTTTCATGGAAGAGGAGAGTAAGAACAAGAGAGTGAGTATTTAAGAGGAAAGTCAGATCTTTCAGAATGTGACCTAGGCTGGTTGTAAAAAAATTCTGATAGACTTCAGTTCTAAAGATGCTTCCTCCCAAGTTGTGCAGGTATGTGCTAGGCTGGAGGGGCTTGCTTAGGTGTAAGTTATCAAACTGAAAAGAAAACTGTTAAGAGCCACATTTAAAGTTTGAAGAATACTTCAAAAAGAAACCTGGACTTGAGGGGAAGATATATAACCATGGAATTGACTTTCTTTGTGATAAGGTCTCTCAGATTTTTCTCAAATAATTAGCAGGATATAAATATATCAGTTCAAAGAAATGTGCAAATCTCTCCTGACAAATATTATCTGGAGACATTCTTTTTATCTGCAGGCATTGTTTCTTGTGCATCCATGGTTACTTACTCTCCCAGAAGGGTGAAAAAATAAGACTGTGTGTTATTAGGTATCGTGTTTTACCTCTGGCTAAAAGCATGATGTGGATGAAATAGTTTTTCTGCATAATCTATCCTGGGAAATGGTCAATAACTAACCAATGTAAAAGTTAATTACCAACCAGTTGGTAATGCCATTAAAAGCATGCCCAGGGGGAAGAAGAGGCACACGAGATATGAAAGAGGTGAGAACACATTTCAGTAGGGTTGTGTGTGTGAAAGGGAAGACAGTAGTTTATGTACATAAGATTTTTAAGGCAAAGGATTGTAACTCAATGATTAAATCTGGTATTTTGAAGCCTTATTTAGCTTAAAAAGGAATTATTTCAGATAAGCTGCTATTTACAAAAATTGAGAAGTAACAAAGTCCTGTATGGTGGTGCTCTGGGTGTATTGACTTCTGAGATTTCTTTACATACAGACCTCACCAAAGACAACCTTAGAAAATAAGGTGCTGGGGGCTCTGCCAGCCTTTCTGACCTCCCCTGTGGCCAGCTAGAGTTTTAACTAGCAGATTTATATGTCCTTTAACAGACACCTGTATCCCACATCACAGGATGTGGCCACCTGAGACTGAATAGTCTGAGAGCTAAAGCAAAGTCTCCAAACCAGCAGTTCCTCATCTTCTGTACTGTCTGAGTCATGAAAATAGTATGACCTGAGTGTGACAACAGTCACTCTTTTGACTGATTAGATGCTCTCTAGTCAGATTGCTCTACAGTTAGGGTTACACTTTATGATCAGAGCTGCAGCAAAATCAAGGTAAGTACTGAGGTCCTGGTGAGGTGAGCACACATGGCACACCAGTGACTCCAGCTCTGCTGCTGCCTGATTCTGCTGCACCCACTGGCCACCAGGCAGTTGTGCTGTCCTTCTGGCAGCAGTGGTGCTCAGGTGCCTGGGTGTGTGCTTCCGGAGGAGGCTGCTGGAGCATCCCTGGGGCTGCTTTGGAAACTGGGCTGGGACATTCACATTTTACAGGGCCAGGAGAGATTCACAGAAGGAATCTTGACCAAAATACTGTCAACACAGGATGTGGAAATGTTGCTGTTCCAAGGAATACCATTGTAACCAGACAACTTGTCCATACAGTTTTATCACTGCAGTTCTTGTGTGTGCAGTTCTTGCCAGTCAGCTGATACCTGATAATGGGCAGGCTGAAAACACATCTTGTTCTTGCTTTTTAGGTCCATATCTGGTTGACTGGGGAGGCAAAGATCAGGTAATATTGGTTTCAGGCAGTGTCTTTTTTTTTTTTAAGAGCAGCAACTCTTCATCTTGGTGAAGGAAGGAGTTTAGGATATTGATTACCATTCCTTCTTTTGCCATTCATGCTCTTGCCAAGTGGCAGAAATGATTTATTCATGTTCTACTATGTGATAAGTTGTTAACTTTTTGAAGCATTTGTGGTGGTCCACAGGAGATGCCATGTTGTGTGCAGCACAGCTGAGCAGCAAGCACTCCCTTGTCTGTGAGGGGCTGCCTGTGACAGGTTGATTTGCTACAGATGGGGACATACATGAGCTGGCTTTAGACTGGCCAGCACAGGTCCTGCTGCAGGGCGGCCATGGTAACAGTGAGCTCAGGGCACGCTGACTGCAGCTCAGCCAGCTTCCACTCTGAAATCAGGAGTCATTAAACCAGCTGGTTTAAAATCAGCACAGTATAGACATGGTCTGAGTAACTGTTGGAAGATGACACAGTGAGATGCCAGCTGCAATCTTGTGGAATGGTGTGTGTTTGGGAAGTTCAGATACGTGTGCACAGGTTTGGTGGCTTTGTGGTGGCTGTTATCATTTTTATTTTACACTGTTTAGCAGCAGAAACAGCAGAAGGGTAGGGATATGCACAAAAACTGATCTCTGAAATACTTTGCTTGGTTTTAGTTTCTTCCTAATGTGCTTCTTAGTGTGAGTTTGATTTAACTACTCGAGAAGGGTGCCTGGATATTGTTCAGCCTAGGTAAAAATAGCCCCATTCTGTCAGATAGTCTGTATTTTAATAAGCCTTGTGCTGAGAGTATGTGTGTTTCACAGCATAGCAGAGGTGACCTAAGAGAATTGTGGGTAATAATTCATAATCTATAATAATGAATTTTCTTTAACCCTCCTTGCTACTTTTCATCTGCATTAAGTTTTTTACTAAGTAAAAATTAAGGATTTTATAGTTCAGAACTCAAATTCTGCTTGTTGTCATAAAAGACAAACATTTGCTGTGTGGTGGGACACAAGACATTCTGTCAGGGTGTAGGTGTTCATGCTGCTGTTGCCCATTGCAGGGAATGGCAGGGAGCTGAGGCTCTACTGAAAGTGAGCAAAAGTACTGAATTTAATCTTAAACATGGAGGTAGGTGCCCATGCAGTCAGTGGGCTCAGTAGCCAATTGCAGTCTCAGCTTGGTGTAATTGGCAGCCATCCTAAAAAGTTAGATGTCTCATTGCTGCAGCTCCAGTTAGATGAGACACATTGAAATGTCAACCACAGGGAAAGATCTCTAAACTCCAGCTGCAGGATGCTGCTGCTTCTGTAGTTGAACAAGGTGAAGCACAAAGCACTGGAGACAGGAGTGTTGGAACAGGCTGCCACTGTGGGCAGCATTTCCAGAGCTTGCATGTAAAGGCTGAGCACTGCCAGGGCATGAAGGACAAGGAGGGAACAGAGACCTTGGGAAAACCAGAGTGATTTGAGCTGTAGGAATTTGCAGGAGACCTGGAAAGTCTGAGAGCCAGCAGATGCCTGGTCTGCAGGGCAGCAATGGGCTGCTGCAGTATTTTAGGGAGCAAAGAGAACTCATTGCAACTGTGTGTGGAAACTGTGCACCTGGGGTTGTTTACTTGTGCTAGCATTTGGTTAGTTTAAAACATTTTATAAGAATCATATTTATGTCACTTGGTGTATAATTTGGAGCCGAGCTTTCTAGACGAGACAAAAGGAAAAACTGAGCATGAAAGGCAACAAGAGTTTTGTAATAAAGGATACTTGACTGAAATGGCCATACAAAGCAATATACAAACATAGCTGAGATGTAGCACTAGGAGGCATAGCTAACATTTTTCAGCTGTCAGTGGAGTATTTTCATCCTTCCCTCTTATCTAATACAAATTGGTAAAAAGATGTGATTTTAGTAGCAAGAGACTAATTAAACTTTCTGATATGAACAGAAATACACAACTCAGACAAGTAAATAAGGACATTATGGTACATTTGCTCAACAGAGCTTC
The DNA here is from genome assembly GCF_028858725.1 of Colius striatus. NCBI lineage: Eukaryota > Metazoa > Chordata > Aves > Coliiformes > Coliidae > Colius > Colius striatus. The sequence continues at coordinate 20,676,546 of NC_084773.1, read as the reverse complement.
ACATTTTTTTAGTGACTCCAGAGAGAGAAGAATAACTGATAGCTAACACAGAGCCCTGTAATAGGGTGCTGTCAGCTTGAATGTGTCACTTGCTTGGACTTTCATTCTGTGTTGCAATCAGTGCCTCAAATCCCGATAATTAACTAAATGAGAGGCAAAGTTTGATGAGAACTATATAAAAACTATTTTTAAGTAACTCTGTTGGCAAGGATAAGAATGACAAAACAGCTTTTGGGTGTATAGGTACAGCTTTAGCTGTTTGTTCAGGGCTTGGGTACTTCAAAGTTTAGATGACCTTCTCCTGCCTTTTATCAGTTGACCTTACTAAGAGGTAGCCTTGATGTTCAGAAGCCGTAACAGAGGTGAGATTTATAGAGAAAGGTTATGTCATCAGTACTACAGAACATGAAATTTGTTGAAAATTTGTTCCTCTGCTTGCCTTTGATGTCACTGTGTGGTTGGAGCTGTGGTGGTTTAACTGCAGCAGAATTCAGGTGGCTGCTCATGTAAAGGTGGTCCTTGGGGGCTGAAGGTCTGTGGGGCTGTTTTTCATTGGGATCCACTGCTGTAATGTCAATGTTTGAGCTGAAACATCTCTTATTTCGGGAAAAAGATTTTTTTCATCTTCCTAATTGAAGGTTGTAGCAAGTTTCATCTTCAAAATCTAAGTAGAGCTTCAGTAGCTGCTGATGTGCTGTGGAGGAGCGTGAGCTCGCACTCCAGGGCCCAGCTGGCCTGTCAGCAGATCCAGTAGAGAATGTTTCCATGCAGTTGATTTTAGCTGGCTGTTTGCTTCAATGTTTTTATAACAAACACAAAAGTAAATGTTGTAAACATTTCAAACAACAGATTGGTGAGCTCCTAGTGGGTAACAGTGTCTGTTTCAGTGGGAGTGAGCAAATTCATTATTAAGAGAATCATTTTTATGCCACGGTGATGGGTAGATCCTGTTGTTATGCTTCAGAAGCAAACTGCCTCATCTCAAGAGTCCTTGTAATGTTCTTTTGGAGGTTATGAGGTCTCTTTCTATGTTTTTTAAATTATTTTAGTAAGGCTAGTCCACGGCTAAGTTCCATCTGAGCTTTGGACTGTATTTCATCTTTCCCTCCCTGGGGAGGCAAAGCACAAGATGTGACCGAATGGTCTTTTTTAGTCTTTGTCTCCTAGTCTTTGATTTTTCTCTGCCATAGATGGAAACTCATGTTGTGGAAATACAACAAGAAGTAATTTTATTTGTGATACTACATTCCTAGCCCTCCAAATAGGGAGGGACCATTAGGCTTGTGTTTCTACACTTGTAACGATTCTAAAAAGGTGATGAGATTAGTTATGTTATGAGCATGAAGTAACTGTTGTTATTACTTACTGGCAGATGGTGACTGCGTAATGAACGTGGAGGTAGTGAGAATTCACAACTGCAGTAGTTAGAGAGGGAATTTTTGGTCTCTGGAGTGTGGAAATGGGCCTGTTCATCACCTGTGAGGAGTTTCTGATAACAGGAAGGAAATTCTTTAGTCAGAAAACCAGTTGGTGATGGAAATGATGATTCAGTTCTTCTGTATTAGATACTGTAAATATGGGATGGTTCTTGTCATTTGTGATGTTGAACACACTAAAGGTCAGTAAGGGAAGAAAGCTGTTAGTTCTTTGCTTTAGTGAAGTGTGCTACTTTGTAGAAAAGCACAGAAATCAGAATGTTTTCCCTATAGCCCTGTTTCCTTTCTCTGAAGATTCATGTTTATTCATGTGTATTTGTGCTTCTGTATGACTATTTTTCCTATGAATTCCAAGTTGATGTCTTTGAGTAGATAATGTCCTGATTTTTCAGTGGGCTTCACCAATCTGAGTAGTTTTCACATGCATGTGTAGCCCTAATACTGAGGAAGTAGGCTACTGGCATTTAGAAGAGTGGCCTTTCTACAGTCTCTTTGCTTTGCACATACTGTTAATTTGGCATTTTCTCCTGATCTCTGTGATATTTTTAATGCCTTTTTTGCGGTCTTGTTCTTCAGAACATGATATTGCACCTGATACATTCTGTGTGGAATGAAAGAACTGGGCTGAATGCATCTCAGACTAGTTTTGGCTAAGAAATCTCTCTCTCAAGAACAGAATTATTCTTCTTCATAGAATGTTCTTCTATGGCTTGTTTTTATCAACAAAGAAATTGTTGAGGCTGCATTAAAACAGAATTTAGATACCTATGAAATGTTCTGGGATTTGTTTTCCAGTCACTTGCTGTAATGAAGGGAGAACTCTCCATTTGCTCCAAGAATGGAAAGCTCAAATCCATTTTTAAAACACTTTTTTTTGGTGGTTGCTAGATAATGGGGTTGTTCATGGGTCAGCATTCTGTTGTGGTTTGGGAGAGTTGTGGGAACTGAATGTCAGTTCCACTTCTCCCAGGGGTTTTCTCTTTATTGCTGGATGGGTCACATCAGAGAGTTTCTTTATCTATGAAAAGATGATGCAATTTGCATTTAGAATGTGCAGGAAGGTACTTTTAGAAGAGCAATAAGTATTACAGAGCAGCATTATGATGATTAAAGAAGAAAGATGGTAATCTTGAAAATACCCAGGTAGAAATAAACTGACAATAAAACCTCAGTATGTAGATTCAGACAGGAGGACTTTTGCTTAGTCTAGTGACTCCATTAGTTTAAAGACCGCTTCCTTGTACCCAGTGAAGATTGTGCCCCCAGAGCAGATGTAGAGCTTGGAGTCCTGCTGAGGTGAATCATCTCTTCAGAGCTTGAGTTTGCTGGCAACAAAAAGAAGGAAACAGCTGGAGAAAGCTGTGAGAGGCTTTTGGGGGTAGGCTTCCTATAGATTATTCTCCTAATTGCTCCAGCTGAGCACACAAGAAGAAAGGCAGAGCCGGGGGGAGGTGTATTTGTGAAAAACGTGTCCTTTCTGTGAGCTGATTGTTGGCCTTCTAACTATTGTGCTGTTAGGGCTGAAGCTTTGCTTCTGAATTTAATCATTTAACACAAAAACATTAATTCTTAATAGCAGTCTCTCTTTTGCAACACTTCACTTTCTCAAGGCGCAGGGTGTTCTAATTACTACACTACTAGGTAAGGAAAGAAAACCCAAATAGAAAATCCAAACTCAGGCTCTCAGAGACTTGTTAAAGGTTTATCAGCTTCCATCTCTTTCAGTGAGGTTTGGGAGCAGTTTTTTGTCAAATGAGCCATAGACTCCCAGTTTTGGCTAGCTGTTGCTTAGTGCCCATAACTCCCAAAGGGAAGGAAGATTAATGAGATGTGTCCTGTTGTCACTGAATGCTTAGGGAACAATGAAAGGCAGAGACTGTCCAGCTGTAGTACTTGTTGCAAGTGATAACAATATTTCTCCAGGATGAAACTAGTGTGATGTATTACTGTTGCATTTATGTCTGATACAAAGATTTCTGCTCCAGGCTCAGCCCATTTTGTGGATTACTGCTTCCTGGGTTTTAAAGTCCTCGGTATAATCAACTAGTTGCATTCCAACCAGCTTTACTATGGGAACGTGTATTCTTGCTAGATAAAAGAAAATAGCTCCTAATGAAGTCAAGAGCCACAGGCATTTAACTGTATCTGACATCTTGACTGTTGCTCATGGTAGAAGTCAAGGCTGGCATATCTGCATGGAAATACAGCTAGGAGGAAAGGCCACTGCCCATTTACAGACACTAGCCAGGACCCTCTTCTGTGGAGCTGCCCAGCCCTCCCTGACCTGCTGAGTTTGTCCCAGTGCTTCAGCATGTCTCCTGGCTGCTTAAGTGATTCATTAGTGTTGAGTAACTGCCTGCACTGAGATCCTGACAGCTGACTGTGGGAAATTAGAAAAGGTAGAGAAAACGAAGTACTTGTACAGAATAATTGTTTTGGTGATTGTATTTTCAGGGTCACACAGTTGAAATAAACACTAGTGAACCGTTGGCCTTGTTCTTTGATGCAGATAAACTGAGTCCATGTGTTCTTTTAGCATTGTTTTAGTTTGTTTCCACTAATAAATCCAGTCTCTTCAAGAGGCACTTCAGTGAAGATCTAATACAGAGTCCTGGAAATTGTTATTGCCCTGAGATGCAGAGAAAGTTTAGGGCTATACCAAAAGAACCAGTTATAAATCTGAACACATGTGGGGTTTTGGGTTTTTTTCCCCTTTCTCTCTGCTTTTACATAACAAAATTTTGTAAATGATTTTATACTTGTTCAGCATAAGAAGCTACCTAAACTATTGTGAAAAAAGTAGCATTTTGGGAACCTTTCAGCAGTAGCTGCTCCTCTTTTTACCACTTATTGAAATTAATGCCTGAGTGGCCTGAAGAACATGATCACCTCTTTTTTTATGTGTTCTGGAAAACGTATTTCACACATAATTTTGATGCTGCTGTCTTTACAAGAAACCTGCTTTTAATTCTTTGCCTTTCCTGAGGAAAGATTTCCCTTTCTATGAGAACAATTGTTGCAATTTAAAGTCCCAGCAAAGGCCTAGGTCTGGTTTTGTTCTGGAGCTTAAAGGCTGCTGTAGCCTCCAAGTCCTGTTACACACATGGGGTTGAAATTTGCCTGTGAAAGAGCTGGGAGTATGTGCAGATCCAGCATGAGCTGCCATGTAGAACAGCCATGTTGCATTCTATCTTGTTTCTGGGGTATGAAGAGCTCTCTGGCCTCTGTCCTGGTCAATCTGTGCCTGAGACTTGTGAGCATAGTTATGTGTTAAAAGCAAATGGATGCATTTTCACATGGAAGGCATTTTGCTTGCCTCCTGGCACTGTGCCCTGTTCTGATCAGTTGCTGCTGTATGCCTCCATCCAAAAGCAAACCGGATGGAAACTTGACCGCTCTGCTGCAGAGAAGAGCTCTGCTGAGCTGGATGTGATTAGCTTTTCAGAGCCCACATCCTTCCCATGGCAAATTCTCAGGAGGTCTGAAACCCTACGAAAGACTCAGCTGCATGGCTGCTGTTTAGTAAATGTCAGCTCATTGGTAACTTTGGTGTGCCCACAGACATGCTGCTGCTGGCCAGGAATTGTTCTTATTTCCCCTGCTGTTTTCATTAGGTTTGTAATGTCATTTTCTTCAGCTAGATGATTAGTGTCTGACTGGTTTTATGTTAATGCTTGAGTTGAATTCATTTAAAAAAACTGATAAGGAGCTGTGTTTCGCTCTCTGTACTTGTGGGGGTATTCAAAGGGGCTTTTGTGCTCATATTTAGTAACCATGTCCAGTTGGGAGAATGCTTGAAAATCTAAGACCTTTTAAAATGTCTCTGCTGCATATGCCAAGGTTAAATGGCAGCACTGTTAACGTAAGGATAGACCACACTAACCACAGACTAAAGGAAAATGGCAAAAGTAACATTTGCTGTGGCAAAAGTGTAAAGCTGCTGTTAGACAAAGCACCTGCGGGTGTGATGCTCTCAGCCACGTTAGAAGCACAATATCCCAGGGAACACTTGGAAGCTTTTTAGTTGGAGCTATGGATCAAAAAGGGAGGCTAAAGATGGCAGAAGAGAATTGAAGGTTGATCTGTACATAGAACTCATTTTTCTGAGAAACTGTTAGGAAAAAAAAATCAATGTATCCATCTACTAACATATTGAAACAGTGACAGGGACACAACACACAAATCCCCAAGGCAGCTTGTGGGTAATGGTGCACTTCATCAGTGAGCAGAGGTGCGCTGTTCTGGGAAATTCCCAACGCTGTCAGAGGTGTGAGTTGCTCAGGACTGTACTGTATGCCTGGAATTTCCTTCAGATATTATGATTAGTTAATAATTCACTTTTGGATGATTAAAATACAGTGAGGTAGCTGGTAGTTTTGATAGCAGCTTTAATTGCCTACAACAAACAAAAGATGCTCTCAGGAAAGAAAGTTTGTGTATGAAGGATGGGGGTTGGATCTCACTGAACTTCATCCCTACAATCAGTACCACACTACAGAGATGACTTTTCCTGGTTCTGTTGTCCTTTCTCAGGGCAAATTATGATACTTGGGCTCCAGATTTGGAAGATGTTGTAATGGGCCCCAGCAGTGCCTCACTGCCTGGATTTACTCATCTGGGAAGGGATGTAGCCTCTGATGCAAATCTGTCTTGTGAGGATGATCAAGTTTCTTGGAAAACCTGTTTTGGGAAACAGGACATGCAGTGATACATTTTTTTCTTCTTCTTGTCCATATATTGTTGCCATTCTGGGTGCAAATCCCTCTTCTCCACTCTTCATGGCACATTTGCTGTGTATCTTTGGGATTGCTTTGTACAAATAGTTGACTCAGTGCTAAGAGCCCTGTATACACATCATTAATTTCTTCTAGTGTGGGATTTGTGCTCAATTCTTTTTTTTCCCTGTAATATCCAATAAATATTCTAAGCACTGTGCTAAAGAGTATTCCACAGAATGAATTTCTCAATGTTTTCTACTGAAGCTGTTCTACTTATTAAAGGGAAAACTTAGGCTTTGAGAGAGAAGCGATGGAAAAGAGTGATTATAGCCAGTGGGGTAGAGGACTCCTGGGATGGACAAAGTGAGACAGAGAGAGCCTGGATTCTAATTTCGTCTCTTCTGAATATTTATTTATGCAAAAAAGAACAGGTTCAGTAGGAGAAACAGAACAAGGTCTTTCTCTTCAGTATTCCAGAGTTCATCTTTGAAGGAACGGCAGCTGAACAGTCGCAGATGAAGGTGAACCAGCAAAGCAGAACAAGCACAGCACTGGAGCTCTGAGTTTGCAAAGCTGTGAGCTGGTGCTGAGGCTGGCCTGGGCAATGAGAGAAGGGGAAGAGAAGCCAGCCCTGCTGCACTGGGACCCTGCTGAGGTGAGCAGAAGAAAGCAGCAGCTCTGGTTGTGATGGTTCTCTGGCTGCTGCAGGTGAAGGGTTCTCCTCTCATGGCTGTGCTGAAGGAGGTGGCACTGCCCTGGGACAGCGTCTTTGAGCCTGTGGCTTGTGCTTAAGGACCTAGATCTGCATTTCTCTGGCTTGTGTAGGAACGTGGCTAAAAGGTGCCTCTGGACAAAATGTTGTTTTGGTGTGATAACAAATCTTGTTCAATCACAACAAGAACTGTAGTGGAAGGCAAATTGCTTTTTTTCCTCTGCAGCCACTCATTTGTATTAGGCTTTAAAACATTTGGCAAAGCAAATCCTGTTCTGAGTCTGACCTCCGCTCAGAGGTTGCATTCTTAAAGGAAAAAATGCACCTGAGCATTTCCCTTGATGTCTTGTGTTCCCTCGGAAAGCTGTTTGTCTGCAGGAGGCCCAGCAGGCAGAGCTGTGGATGCCCACACGCTGTTGTGTGTGTACCATAAACCCGCTGCCTGGTGGAGGTGTGGGGAGTGTGTGCAGGAGTGTGGTGCACATGTACCTGTTTCTGTGCACAGACAGATGAACGGCAGCCTGAGGTCTAACAGCATTTATAATCCCAGACCCTGTTTAGAAGAGCCTGTAAGCATTCTCAGTTTGTCTGAAACCCTAAATCTGCCTCTCGTTTGGATCCAGCCCCCCGTGGGTGAGTAGAGACAATTTTATCATCCGTTTATGTAAGCTTTTGCCACGAAATGTTAGATTTATGCAACGTAGTTAAGCCAGATTTACAGCACACCGTTAACTCTGAGAGAATGACCCAGGGGATATACAGAAACTTCAGCTGAGGAAGTATTTTATTTTAGTGTCTGGAGGAGTTTTCCACCAGACAGACACTTGCACCCTCATCCTGGTAAGAGTTACAGCAGCGTATTTCTGGCTCTGGAGTTAATGGGGTTGCTTGAGTGCGTTTTAAATTCTGGGTCTGTAATTGGCTGAAAGTTGTCTGCAAACATTCAGGTTAACACTTCCCATTGGAGCTGGGTCACTGCTGCTGCTTTGGGTCTGGAACTGGCATGGCTTATTCTCCAGGCCAGGGCAGGTGTGCTTGGTGTCCTGTGCCCAGAGGAGGTGATGGAGCACCTGCACAGGCTGTGAAAAGCTTCAGCCTGAAATTCAGAACAGCAGCTTGGTTTTCAAAGTAATCTGTCTCATCTGCAGATACCAAATAATGTCAAAATATCTGCAGTCCCATCTGCTATCTAATCAAAGGAACTTGGTCTAATTTAGCAATGGAATACTTGTGAGCTACAAGGGAGGAAAAGATCTTCACCTGATTTTTTGGTCCATACATGTCACTATAAAACAGGAGCTCGCTCAGTGGAACTGATTCCATCATCTTGTCTTCTCCTCCCAACACCTGCAGCTGTGGGATTTCAGCACAACTTGTAAGGTGAAAATCAGTTATGTCTCCTCCTTGTCTCCAGTGTGGATAAAGTGTGAGCACTTGTGAACAGCCTCAATGAAAGCTCCTTAATGTTGTGTGATTTGACTGAAGTGCATTTACACTGTTGCCCTGAGAGGCCTGGCAGGCTCTGGGGTGCTTGGGTGGGGAGGAGTATGGGCAAATACCCTTGTCTTTGAAGTGAACTCACCAAAAACTGAGGAAACTCACTTCATCTGGGCTTGTGCTGGGTGTCCCAGGAGCATCAGCACTGCCTAATGATCATGGATGATGAAAGATGTGATTATTTTAAAAAACTTGTCGGGAAAGGGGCTTTTTTCTTCCATTCTCTGCTTGTGGAGCAGAGACATGGCTAGCATTCCCTTGGGAACCCACGCCTGGAAGCTTTGTTCACGGGGGATGTGTAAGTGACATGAAGTAGAAGATCATAGCCTAAGCAGGCATCGTGACTCTTGTGGTGTGCTTCAGTCCTGTTTGAGAACACAGCTGAAATGTTTTTGCAAGAATGGGGTGTCAGATGGATTTCATTTTCTTCATCAGGTTTTGTCACCTCAAGCTGAGGAACACGGACCCAGCTTTCTGAACCTTGGAAAATAAACTCCTTGAGGATAAAACTCAAAAGAAGTAATTTTCTGTTGATGTTCTCCCTCCTGTGAGTAGCTCTGTGAATTTGGATGTTAATCTTTCTGCTTGGATCCAGATGGCACTTCATGTGGCTCAATGTCCTGGTGGGTGAGTGACCTCTAGCAGCATGCTGGCTCTGAGGCACACCAGGGTGTGCAGCCACTGCTCTGCTTCCCGAGGTGCCCCACTCTATGTAACTGCTTCCTCTGGGTCCTCTACTCACACAGGTGCCATTTCTGGCTTCTTTAAAAGCTTAGTGTGGTTTTTCTGCTCTTTGCACTAAGTGGTTTTATTGATTCTCCCTAAACTCAGCCTTAGGTATACAGGTACAATAAAGAACAAGAGACCGAGACCTTTTCTCAAAGTCTGTCTACCCTGATGTCTGTGGATTTTCAGGTCTGAAGCATGTGTTGATATGTCTGAACAAAATTCTTGTGTATTCTGTAATTGCCCATTCAGGCAAGTATCATATCCTTTCCTTTACTCTCTGAATAAAAAGATAGTTTACTTAAAAAGATGATCTTTTTTCCAGGGTAAAAGCTATATAAGGATTGGTAGGCAAGATTATGTAAGAATTGGAAGACATGCTACAGAAGAGTTGTGCCATATATATTCAAGAGAGCTTCAAGTCAAATAGGGTAAATTAATAAATGGCATCAAAAGGAGCTGTGAAATTTTATGAATTAAAGAATCATGTCTGTGTGGAAAGATTATAATCTTGCAACAATGACAGAAGCTGTCATCACAATATACTGATAACGGCCGTGAAAGTTTAAGGGAGATTAGAAAGCTTCAAAACCAGGAATTAGAGTGCAATTATGGGTCTATTAGCTGGGTTTGGGGCTGAAGGGAAGAGACTAAAGATTTAAAATGTTACAAACCTCTGATTTTTGGAGCAGAATAAATAACCTAATCTGAACAGGTAGAGCAAATCTTGATTAATTCTGCATAGCGAGCAGGAAATGATTCAAGTTACTACTATGAAGTTGGTCATCATGTTATTCAAATCAGATCTTCTGACAGAAGCAATAAATCTGGCACAGTAAAATGTTTAACTTGAAAATCCACAGCTATTGAAGAGACTGTTTAAAAAGAATTTTAAAGGAACAGCTGAGAGTATAATGCTTTCAGGCAGAATGATTGCAAAGGACACCAAAAGGTGGCGTGGTTAAAAACCAAAGTGAAAGAGACTCTTCAAAAGGGGACATAACAGCAAAAGAAGGAACAGGTAAAGAACAGACATTTTGATTAATTTAAAGGTAAAACGATGAGAAAAAGGTAAAAAGATTCTGGTGAATTGAGAGTCACAATCAAAAACAACCCCAAGCACTCTGAAACCTACTCTTTTAATAGCCTGGCACTCATTCTGCTTTTGCACTTAATAGGTAATCAATAGTAAGGCAATAAACAATAACATGAGTCACATTTGAGAAAAGTAAGGTGATAATCGAAGAGTTAAATGCATTACTTGCCTTGGCATGCATCATGGGAAAGCTTAGGGAGGTTCCTTATCAGCTCCTCTTCTTGTAAGAGTGGTCTAAGGAACTCTCACAAATGGATGTGTCAGAAGTTGGTCAAAACAATCAATAAAGTAACAAAATGACAGGGACAGATGGCAGCATCTTTGGTGAAAAGAGAGCTTAAATATGAACTGTTAACTGGAGAATAACCTGGCATTTAAATCAGTGCTATGGAGAAAAAAAAGGACCTACTACTTTCACCTGAGAGCTATTTTAAATGATTTTCTGTTTGTGTGCAGAGGGAGGGGTAAACTGCTTCCCACCATTTTCAGGGAATGGCATCTCAGTGTCTTGTGTGAGTGCTCTTGCCCTGCACTCATCAAACGTGTTTACCTATGCTATTGACAGACATGCTCAGTGCTTACTGAGGAGGCATTGACCTACAGACACATCTCAAAATGTTCTCTTATTTGAGCAGAAAGTACCTGAAGCAGTCAGAACACCCCAAGTATTTTCACCTGTGCTGGATGGACCACAAAGTGAGAGGTTTGCCTCTGTTAAAGGAAATGATGCTTTGCATTCTCAAGGCATGTTGCAGCTTCTCCTTGTTCCTCACAGCTTTCTCCTTCACCTTGAAGTGCCAGGTTACACTTAGTATAAAGGGCTCAGTCCTCAGCACAGTGCCAGACTTTGGACAATCAGGCAAATGTCTGGTGTTTCTGGCTGTGCTGAGTGACTCCTTTCCAGTCAGTGTGCAGGGCAGTTGGAGGGCTGTGCTGAGCAGTGATGGGCACTGTGGCTCTTGGAGCTGCTGCCCTGCTGCTGCCTCTGATAGCTTGTTGATAGCAACAGATACAAACTGGCTGCAGCTGAGATCTGAGCACTGAATTTGTTTTCTAGGCCCCCCAAAACTTTGCATAGAAAGAGACATTTTAATTTCACTGCTTCACGTGCTCTACTGGTGAGAAGTAAGAGTAGCAGAGCTTGGCAGTAAATATGGAAAGTACTGCAAGACAGCAGCAAAGGCCTTATTAGAGCTCATTAGTCTGGTTTACTGTTGCTAATGACTGGACTGTGTAACCATTGCAAAATCAGCAATATTGTTGTCTACTGTAACCTCTTGGCACTAAAAATGGGAGTATTGATGACAAACTGCAAGTTAAAGTGTGAAAAATGTATTTTTAGCTTTCCAGTTGGAATAAACAGTCTAATTTGACTCTAGTGGGTTAAATACCTCTCTGACACAGCAGCCAACAGCCTTGCTTCCAGAAGGATTGCACATAATTATACATTAATACATATGTGTCTTTGTTTCAGTAGATTTTAGCCATCTTTTTTTTGAGCTGTGGTACCATTGAGACAGAAACCTATGGGAGGAATCAAAATAGTGCAATAGCAGTTGCTATGTTTTCACAAAAAGTGAAGATTTTTTTCCTTTGATGCTTCAAAACTGAGTTGCTGAAATACTCCTTTGTGATAGCTCTCCTAAACCAACCAGGCTGCTCACAGGGATTTAGTCTGTAGCTCCAGGTCACTCACAGTAACACCACCTTAAAGTGATGTCCAGATGCATCTGTTGTGTGGAAAAAGTGATTGCTCTCCTGTGACCACTCCCTTCCTTCACTTGAAAGATATAAGAGCTTAAGAAGAGGACTTCACACCTGACAACTCTGAAGGCACCTCAGAGCATCTTTTAATTCACATTGGATTATGTTAGTGTGAGGCACTGAAACCTGGATCTAGCATGCCAAGGGGAGGCAGATGTGCTGGGCTCTGGCCCCAAGCCATGTGCTGAGCAAGCAGGGATGCTGCTGAGCACTTTGCCCATGACAAGACTGCACAGAGCAATTAAGCAGTGTCAGTGTAAGCACCGTGTGCTGGAGGAGGATGCAATTACTGCTTCACCACGGGGCTGGCAGGGCAAAGTAGACATGGGGGTATAAAACTCACCAACGGTTTCTTTAAGTAACTCTTACCCAACTAATGAAATGTGTCTAAGGTTTATTCCTGAACATTTAAAACTCCTCTGAGAGGAAGATTTCATTTTAATACACCAGCAGTGTTCTCTGTCTTTCAGTGTTTGCCCTTGGTTTTCAGAGCATAGGAGTGTTAAAGGTCTTGGTTATCAGTGACATCCATTGGTCCTTTTGTCTTCTTTGTCTAGTTCTCTCTTCCTATTTTTCACTACTGAAGTATGCTTTGGTTTAGGATTTAAATAAACCATATTCATTTGTTAGCATTCTTTCTGGACCATTCCAGCTACTGAATCCCCAGGATCCAGTTCTAGTTCACAAAGTCACAGAATCTCAAGGACTGGAAAGACCTCAAAAGCTCATCCAGTGCAACCCCCCTGCCAGAGCAGGACCACCTAGAGCAGGTCACACAGGAACTTGCCCAGCTGGATTGGAATGTCTCCAGAGAAGGAGACTCCACAGCCCATCTGGGCAGCCCCTGCCAGTGCTCCCTCACCCACTTCAATAAGAAATAATATTTCATTTTCACTCTTTTTCACATTAAAAAACCCCAGAAAATGGAAAGGATTTCTTTTTTAGGTGAAGGCAAATGTCCAGTCTTTGAAAGTTATCCATTCTAGTGGATTGCCAGGAAAAAAAATCCTGGGAAAAGGAGAATCTGCTGTGTTGAAATGTGTCATGTAACTGCATTGTGCTGGGGAATGTATCCAGATTTAATGACAGTTAAATTCTGCAGAACTTGCTCATGAGAGCAAGAAGTCCCTCTGTGACTCCCTGTTTGCTTGCCAAACTCATCTCAGTCGCTCTGCAGTTTCCTTTTGTGCAGCTGGCCGCTTCGCTCTGTCGCTCTCTTCATGAGGGAGAAGCTAATGGGAAGGAAAATAAACCAGGCACAAGGGGTTTCCTCCCTGAAGAGCTGTTGGTGCACACCTGACATAAAACCACCTTCATGTTTTGATAGTGTGAACCTGCGAGTAAATAACTGACCTTGAAGTTACTCCCAGTAAGGCACTTGTGGAAACGTCTCTCGGTGTTCAGACCGACTTTATTTTTTTAAATAGTAAAAAACCATTTGATAGTTAATCCCATAATCTTTTGTGGATTAATGGACACCTGCTCTGAATCATTGTAGCTGTGTACATAAATGTAATTAAGTTTAGAACTGAGGAAGCTCGGTGTCAATTGAAGGAGACTCAGTTTGCAAGCAGAGGCAGTGTCTTCGGGAGTGACCCACGTTGCACACGGTTACTGTGGCTAAGCTGTCGCATTTTGTATTCTAGTTCCTTGTTAAAATTGTCTCTTTTCCTTGCTTAGGGCTAAATTTGAATGTCACTACTTCATGGTAACATGCTTCCAAGTCAAGCTAAGCTGTAAAAACCCCAAACTGGTGGTACATGCTAAAAAATTGGATATGAGACCATATGACTAATTTTAGGTTTGGAATATTCTTTTTTCTCTTTTGTGCCATAAGAGGCTTATATTTTACCTGACTTCAGACTTCCCCACAAAGCTAAGGGAGATTTACCTAGCACAGTGTGGAACAGCTTATTTTAAGCTGGAAAAAGTCATTAGCTGTCTCCTGCTGAGACCTTGTATTGAGGAAGCTAAATTATAAGCCACTGAAGTTTAGCATGAAGTAGAGGTAAATTATTGTTTATTATTTTACTGCTTCCCGCTTGGAGCTCTCAGGCTTGTTAGTTGAGCATGTTACATGACCTTTTGGAGGTGGTTGGGCATGGGGCGGGAATTGAAATGAAAGAAGAGACTTGTTAGAATACTTAAATGAAACACTAATTCCTCATTGCACAGACTGGTAGGAAAACTGTGTCCTCCATCCTCTGAACCCTCTTGATTGCCACTGCCTGCTGCAGGGTTTGCAGGTGTCTGAAGCAAAACATTGGCTTTACTGCTTTATCTTGGGTAGTTTGTCAGCAATTTTTAATAAAATTGCTATTTTCATTTATTTCCTTGCAGCAACTGAACGTCCTTAGCAGAGGTACCTTGTTCAGACTCATCAAAACAAAATGAGAACTATTAGGGTCTCAGAAATGATATCTGCCTCCCTGAGCAAATGAGCTCTTCCCTGGGACCCAAGGAAACAGAGCAGTGGTCAATTTCAGCCATGGCATCCCCCTACACTTAATGGTTCTTGATGGCATTTTACAACCCCTGTATGGTTACAAATGTTTCAGGGCTTTTTGGGAATACTTCATGGGAATACAACAGCAGTTATACAGAAAAGGATGTTTAAAAAAAGGACTCATGACTCTTGAAAAGTCTTCACCTAACAAGGAGGATATTTATTCCTAGGACCCGGGCAGCTTGTAGATGTTGAATAGACTGTGTCTTGAGAGTTTAGAAAACTTCACATTGGTTTTGGTGTCTCATGGAGGGCTGTAAGATGGGTGAGAGCCTACCTCTCAAGTCATGTCACTTCAGGAAAAGTAGGAGTATATGGCTTCAGTGTTTTGTGTGCTTTGTCTGTCCTACCAAGCCTTTTGTTTACTTCTGAACTAACCTCTGTAAAGGCAACTGTAAAGGTTAAGAGGGGAAATAAGAATAACTCCATAATTGTCAGAATTTAAAAGAAAAAGACATAGAAGTTTGGTCTCTGTTGACATGCTGATTATTACAAGGTCAGGTTTGAACTGTGACTTGTTCCACTGTCACTCACAATGTTAAGCATTCTGTCTTTAAGGGTTCCACATTCCTCTGATAGCAGAATTCAAAACTCAGTTATTTAACTTCAAGAGCTTCTGCATTTGTTCTCATGAGGTTTCCAGAGGTGTCTGCTACTCCTGTACTGCTTTTGCAAACATCCCTCTCTGTACTGATGGAAAGGAAAGGGCTAACTTTATTTACAGGGCTGAAAAGAGGCGTTTGGGAGGACAGAGCTATGAAGAGAACAGGAGGATCAATTTGAGAAGGAGTTTCCTCTCGGCAACTATTAGAAGCTGAGATGGAAATACAGATACATCTGAAATGGACAACCCATTTTTGAAATTAGATGAAATTCAACTCTTTATACTTACTGCTAGGAGAACTGGGTAAAGGTGCCGTTGGTATTTCGTATGTTTAAGATAGACATGTGCATACTGAGTTAGAAAAACAGCAAAACATCATTTTATATTGAATTACCATTTTTCATTTCAATGGAAAACTTGTATCCAGAAGGGTTTTTGCCAGGACTTTGTGCCTTGTGCAGTAGTAAGAGACTACAGCAAGGAAAATGTAATGCAGTAAATACAATAGCTATATTTTCATAAGGTAAATTCCTGGCTTTTTAAACTGTAACCTTAATTTGCACAATATATAATTACAATGCCCTATAAGCATTCTTAGTGGCTGCTCAAAAACATGTCATGAAGAAGCAGTAATGGGTAATAAAAATGAGGGCATTAGCACTCAGACCACAGTAAAAGCATCATTAAAATGTAAGTTCTAGGGTACACTACTTTAAATATGCCTCATTATGTGCACAATTAGGGAATAAACAATAAAATGATCATATTTTTTCTGCGATTTCTTCTCCTAACTGCCTGATTAATTACATGGGCTTTTAACAAAAAAGGTGGGAGAATAAGCCCAAGTTTAACAAGCAGTCTCATCCTTCAGCGTGAGCAATGGTCCCTGTCTGCTCACGGCCCTGGGAGCTGCTCTTTGCTGGGGCAGGAAAAAACCGTGTTGCTGCATTCAGGTAGCGCCCGTGGGTTCTGCCCCTCCCTCGGAGAGGGGACACGAGCGTGGCACAGCCAGGGAGCGCCCCTGCCCCGGCCGAGGGGAACGCGGCATCCCGCTGCTCTGTGCGAACACCAGCACACCCCCAGTTACCTCTGCATCCACCAAGATAAGATGTTAATTAAGATAGCAGTCACTGGAGGTCTGATTGTAATATATATATGCCGCTATTTGTGTATATGTTTTGTAACCTGTCACTTTGGGTTCATCTGGACACACACATTAGCTGTGGGTTTGGCACTAACAAAAGTCAGCAGGAAGATGTGTTACGAAGCCAGAGTTGTTCTAGAAAGAATGAATGGTAAAAGGATCTTTCTTTTCTTTCCTGTCAGTTAACCTTCTTCAATACACATTTGGAATACCGTTGCAGATGTTTCACTGTAGTTATCTGGTGTTACTTTTTGCTGGTAGCTGGTGTTTGAAAAGCTACTCGGTATTAAATGGACCAGCCTATTGGCTTGGAGCTCTTGCCTTCCCAGCTGAAAGAACTGACCTGCTGTCTACCTGCTGTGAGAGCCAGGTTCTGGAACAGGAGATAAGCTTCCACAAACTAGAAATGTTGAGCCTAAGTTAATTTCATAATGCTGAAAACTAGACCTTGCAGCATTTTATGTCTCTTGCATCGAACTCTTAGGGATGGTACCTCCGTATCAATGTGAGTGCGTCAGCCTGTAGCTCATTTGTGCAGAGATTGTCCAGGACAACACGACTGAGGATCGTGATATTTGAAATGATTGCCAGTGCAGACGCTCTTTCTGCTTGTGTCCTGCTGTGCTGTGGTGAGGAGTAGCTGAGGAAATCATATGAACTGGTGCTGTGGTTTAGGACAGGAAGCAGATGGGAGCCATGAGAAGGAGTTTCAAGTAGAGAACAACTAATTGCCAAACTTAAAATTGGACAATAAGTTGGTTAACACTGCAGATAGGAAAGGCCAGTGGAAGGTTGTATATAATTGGAAATACCTGAGAAATGTTCTCTATATAGTTAAAAAGATGACCTAGGTACATTATTCTGAAGCGATTGACAAACTTTGGTGATTTCTTTTCAGATAACGAGGTAAATTTATTTTTCTAGCTAGTCATGTTTCTGAGAGATTTTATCTTGTAATTGTGTTTGTCTGCAGTGTACAGATTGCTGGCAAACTGATTCTGCTTGCCTTGTGATGTCTGTCAGGATCACAGTGTTAGAAGGCACAGCTAACATGCTGGTTTTTCAGGTGTTACCTTCAGGAATCCCAGCACCCCGAAACAAGGAAATAAGAGATATTAAATACATGTGTGAGTCTGAAAATACAGCCTAAATGCCTTCTTGGGAGTATCAACCAGCCATGCAGTGAGGATACTGTGAGATATTTTTCTGTAGCTTGGTTAAGTATCCAGATAGATCTAAATCTTCATGAACTAATGTATTAAACCTCCTTCATAACCCCTAAAGTACAGAATGAGGACAGTGAAGAAGGAGCGACTAAAGCAGAGACAAAAATACCTACTTGTCACAGAAAGGGTTCAATAATTGTGTTTCTTTGCTAAAGGGTAAAAAAGAGATTCAAGCTCAGGTACTAACTTTAAATTAGCTTAACTTGCTGATGCCTTAAGACTGGGGATTAGTGAATTTAATTATGGGAGCCGGGAAGCACATTAAGATAAGATTGGGCCTTAAACTAAAACCCACAAAGCAATGAAATGAAAGTCGGTGGTTTGTGTTCCATCTTCCTAAAGTTCTGTTCTTGTGCTGTACCACAGGAGGCCTTTCCTGCTCCACTTGCCCCTCAGCAAGTGGTGGAGGGGGATTGTTTGGGGGTTTTTAAATGAAAGACTAAACCTTTATGGTGTAGGGAATAATCTGTTTGATGTTGGTAAGTGCAACTAGACTAAAACCTGGTTTGCTCTGTGGTGATGGAGCTGGCACGGGCAGGTAGGTCGGGTCATCTGGTTGTTTCACTGCACACTGTTACAGTCTGAGTCACCCCTCAGCTTCTTGAATGTGATTGCAAAGCACTGACTTGAGTTGGATTGTGAGGGCTCCAGCAAGACTTGGTTCAGCAAGACAGGGCTCCTTGAAGACTTCCAGGGACCTCTCTGGGTAACTTGTGCCAGTGCCTCATCACCTTCATGGTGAGGAACCTCTTCCTAATACCTAATCTGCATCTACCCTCTTTCAGTTTACACATGATACATTTTTTTGCAGAACATAAGAGTGCTTTGAAAAAGGCAACCAATTTTCTTGCCCTGGTTATGAGATCCTCTGCTAGGCTTTCTGTTACTTCATGTGACTGTTTGGGTCTTTTCTGTTTGTCTTTGTTTAATGAAAATGCAATAGCCTTTAAGAAAGACTTCAGTTTAGAAGTGTTGTGCTCTCCTCCTTCAAACCAAAGGAGCTGGGGATGTTACATCTGTGAATGTGGAAAGCTGTTGAGGTAAAGAAAACGTTTGACTCCTCTTGAAAGACTGAAATCAGGGACCTTGAGTGTCAGACGAATCTATGGCTGCATTTATCAATAAGATAAATGCTTGAGACATATAGGGAACAAAAAAAGTCTGTGCAGCCTTCTAAGTGTTGGCACCCTGCTGAGGAAAGGAGCAGATCTCAGGCCTCCTTGTGTTTATCTTCATTATTACCTATTGGTCCTTAAGCATGTCCATGAAGCTTTCACAGTTCCCATGATTTCACAATTTCCCATTATTCTGCAAGAAGTGAGAGATGAAAGAAACCACTGCTCAGATTTGGACCTTTGTGTTTGACATTTTCAGAGGGAAAAAAATCACTCTTTACAGTGATGAATCCATTATGGTCCTGAATTTCTGTGGGGAATAAATGTATGTAACTGTGGTTGCTTTTATCACTAGTAAATCAGAACTATCAGAAAGATAACTCTGAGTTCATGGTATTACATTGTATTAAAAATACAGGGAATGGCACTGAAGCTCAGGGAAGATTGTTGCTTCTTTGTGCAAGCCTTGTCTGGTTCTGTGCCTCAGTTTGAACTCCTCAGTCCTCTCACCCCAGTGTAGGCTCAGCTCTCTGCTGGGTTATGGAGCCCTGGTTTTATGGATCGCTGGAAGATAATTCTCTTATTTTCTATTGAACCTTTAGTAAATAAAATGTCAGGGTTTTTCTGGTGCTGCTACCCCCAGTGTCCAGCCAGTGCATCAGTTTCTGTTAAATGCTTCGGTGTCTTTATTCCAGGGGTTGTTTCTTTCCGTGTTGGTTTGAATTGTCAATCCTGACCTCATCTCTCAGAAAGTAAAAATAATTGTTAAGAATGTGTACTTAGTGTTTTTTCTTGTGTCTTCCATAATCCTTCTAAAAGAAAGCAGACCTCTTGTAGCTCCTCTGAGTTCAGTTTATGCAGTTTCTCTAAACCTACAGGAGCGTTTGATACCCAGTTGGTACAATATCACAGATTCCCAGGAGCTTCCTCTGGGGAAGACAGCTGCAAATTCAAACTTCCCGAGTTTCGGGCATGTGCACTTCATAGTTTGGGCAACAGATCTTTAGACTGACTTGGACATTCAAGAGATTTTACCTACATTATGTACTGTCCTTCAGTGTTTTGGATCCCACAGTAGTATCTGTACAGCTGTTAGTGGGAAGGAGCCAGCACACCCTCAAAAGGAACGAATTTGCCTGTTCCCTAATGGAATAAAGTGCCATATGGCAGTTTTTGGAGGCCTCCAAGTTTTACAAGCCTTCTGCTTCAGTTGTGACATTAGAAATTAGAGAGTTAAGGTGAAACCTGGGACAGTCCCACCTTCTGGTGACATAGTTTGAAATGCCACATTGCCTTGACATCCAACTTGAGTTGTTCCAGAACCTCACAAACAGGTTCAGAGTCACTATTTAGTATTCCAAAGAGACATGATTTTAAAATCTTCTTTCCTCATGTTGTTTGCCAAAGCCTTACTTTTATTATCTGCTTAGCATCCCTTTGTTCTGGTATCTGTCCATTTTAAAGAACTTCTTATTCCAGTAAATAATTGAGTGCCTTTCTAGCTTGGTGACTTGAGAACTTCATGGTCACCACACGGTATGCAGCTTTATTCCTCATGTGTGCAAATTTATCCTCTGTTTTCACTGTGTATTTCAGTGTAATTCTCTTGGGTTTGTTTTATTTTGTTCCAGATAATTAAAATTGTCAAATAGCTCAGTAGTTAAGGTGGTTGTAGCAAAACCACTTGGGTCATTCAAAAATCTAATTAGTCAGCCTGGCAGGGAGCAGGGTATAGTGAAGGGATCCTCTCATGCTGGGCCAAATGGCTTTGGTTCTTCCTACAAGCACTCCTGATTTTCACTCTCAGCGTTAATGCAGTTAGAAACTGAGGTTTCTGTGTTTCAGGCTTGCTTTGAGATACTTGTATTTCATGGCCAGTGCAGTTTGTGAGCGAACAGGTACTTACCACAGTGTGCACCAAAAGCAGCGAAAGTAACTTATCCCAATAGAGAATATGCAGCATCTCACCTCATAAATCAGTTTTGAATTATTAAAAACAGTAAAAAAAAAAAAAACCCATTCAAAGCATAATTTTGTGTGTTTTACATGACTGTACTTTAACATTCAGACATCCCAGCACCACAGCAAGTGGCTACGAGAGCAGCTGGGGTGTACATCCCATCAACACAGGAGCTCGTGCTCACTGGTATATTCACATCCTGTTCTTTGAGTTCCTGTCAGGATCTTTTTGAGACTTGAGTGTTGCCACTTTTTTCAGTGTTTGGATGATTTGGTGTCTCATTTTGACACTATAGACTTTCCCTTGTCACTGTTGTGTTGGCTGTCTCGGGGCTGTATTTTTAGCTGCGTGTCTGGGAAGCCTGCTAGTGAAAAGCCTGCAGAGGAAGCCTGCTTTCATGGCATGGCATTGTAGAAATGGAAAATTATCTGACATTCTTCTTATGCAGCACTTCCACAGTTCCTTCAGAAGGAGTCCTTGTTAATTGTTCTGTAAATACTAATTCTGATTAATAGCAGGAGTTTGCTGACTGAATGTACAAGAACATATGTTGCAGGTGGTCATCCATCCCAGTCCCAGTCCCCCTCCATCCACCTGTGAAGTCAGGCGTGTTTTCTCCTGCTCTGCTGTCATCTGAGGTGCAATGTCCTGTACAGTGGAGATCCCATCTGGCTGGAGTGGGGTTCTCTGGTTCTGGCTCCTTCTCCTGCTTGCCAGCCCCAGCCAGCCTGTCCCTGGTGTCTGCTGCAGCACAACCATCATCTCCAGCTGGGGCTAACAGGCAGAAACGGAGCTGTTCTTGGGCTGTGCGCTGCCCTAAAGCCATGCTCTGATTCACAGCATCAAGCTCCCAGTGTTGGAAACCAGGGGCTAACACGTTTGAGCACAAGTTTGGGTGCAGGTGGTAGAGCCCTTCTTCTGAGCCCAAGGATAAGTACTAGCTGCCCTCACGAAGCCTCCTGACTTGTCTGTCTGTGTCATATGGCGTTTGCATGTGTGCTAAAACCCTTGCATTCCAAAGGTGCTGCTCACAGTCATTGCACTGTAAGGAGGAAAAAACGTATTGCAGTTTTGTTCTTTACAGCCTGTTCTGTGCAACGTCTTTTGTAACAAACAAACAAAGCTCAACCACTTATGTTAATCCTTAACAATGCTTTTTCTTGTTGCTTTTATCCTTTTTTTTCAGGTTAGTACTCTCCATCCTCAGTCTCCACTGCCTTTTCAATCTGTGGGAAGTTTGGTATACAGTGATTAAAGGCAAGGACGATTAGAGGCACAAAAAGGCAACCTTTTCAACATGGGACTTGTAATCTGCAAAGAAACCAGATAGTAAAGCTTTTGGGTAAAGGAGAAAAAATACCACTAATTAATAAATTACTTGCTTGTCTATCACTTCTCTGTGGGTGAGATGAGTTGCCCAGCTCCTTCCTTTTCTATTTGTTTGGGATCCTTGAACTTTGCATGATCCTGTTTTTAAAACAACCAAGGGATAAACCGGTTCTCTTCTGGGGTCACAGATTGCTGGGAGGAGCAAGTTGCAGAGTGAGGTGAGGCAGTGGCAGCAGTGTATTGAGGTGAGAACAAGCAGCAATGGATGTTTGCTGTTATAAATAACTTCTGCACTTGACCTTCTGTTTACTGCATTGTAAAACAGTTTAGAAATACCTGGCTACATAAAAGAGAGCAATAGTATCAATGATGGGATGGTGCCATGTGCAACACAGTCAAACAGTCTTACAGAGAGGAGATGAAGCCGTTTCAAGCATAGGACAGTTTGTATAGGTTTTTGAATGGAGAGACTTCAATGCAACAAGTCACTCTGTTTGTGGTGGTCTTCTGAGCTGATATGAAAAGCAATGGGGCACTGACTGAGTCATGTAGTCAGTATGTATTAAAACACGTAGTGTTGTTAGATAGTTTTTGAACTTCTCTATGAGTAGCCAGAAATCTGTCACAGTCCTTGGTGATTAGCAACTGGTCCTGCATTACTCTTCTATTTCACTTTCTCATTTGTCTAATCAGACTTATTAAAAATCCAGTGATGTATGACTGGTTTGTGAAGCTCTCTGCAGTAGTTCCTTGGCTGTATTTAGTGTTCCAATCAAACATATCTCCTGCTCTTTATTCTATAGGTATTGATAAGCCCTGTGTCATAGTCCTCAATATTTTCTTGGGGCAAGATAGTAAATATACTAGAAATAGCCTTTATTCTGCTTTGGTTGTAAGTTCTAGTGAGTGTTTTTCAGCTAGGAGAAAGTAAAGTGGTAATGCCTGTCCCTTTGTGAGCAGAGCAGTGGCTGTATCATTTATCCATCATGCAGGCGCTGGGCTTGACCTTTTGCTGTGGCAGAGCAGCTCTGAGCAGTTAGTGCTGGCAGGAGGCAGCTCCCAGGCTGCTGGGCTTCAGATGAATGTCTTAACCATTGGGCTGTTGGATAAGATACTGATGGCACCATTTCCTGCATTTCAAGCTGGATCTCTTCATTCCCATTCCCTGTTTAAAACAAACAAAATCCCAACCAAATCTAATTCTTTCAATTAGATGTACCATAGATGTCCCTTCTTGTTTAGTCTATTCTAGAGCAGATCTTCCCACTTCCTTTTTTTTTTCCAGGCAATGGAAGCTGTTGCTATTTTTGCCTCAGGTGAAGCTGAAGGTTGACTTGTAACAATTATGTGCCAGTCACATTTATCCTGCCTTGCTAAATGCCCTTCCGTGCTTTGCTGACTGTTGCATGCTCGCTGTCTGATCCTGATGGAGGTGGGAGATCCCCTCTGCTGCTGTGACCCACAGGCATGCCCAGCCCAGCAGCCCCGTGCTCAGCAGTGGATGCCTAAGGAATTCAGAACAGGGCACCTCAGCCTGTTTTCTCAAAGCATCCTCCCAGCCTTCAGCAGCTTGTAGCTTCCCATCTTTCTGCGACAGACATGCTCCCAGGAGGCAGGGTGGGTAGCTGCTTGTCATCTCTAGTGCCAGCAAAAGAAACTGCTTATACTGGGTGTACAGAAAACCTGTGTTTCCCCACTGCAACAGCATCATCTGCATAGCACACTGCACCTCATGTCCTTTCCCTGGGTGGCAGGTTACTGACAATACATTGCTATGCCTTTTTCCTTTAGTTTAAGATGGTTATTTATCGATCTGCTTGTGGCAGTTGGTAAAATGCCAACTTTTAGTATTAGCTACTGACCTCGTTTTATTTAAACCTTGTAAAATGTTATTGTTTCTTTTCAATGCTGAGCATGTGTAAATGTTTCTCCTAGAATGGCTTAAAACAATGGTTTTGATATTTTCTGCCTTAACCCTTAAAGCTCTGACTGTGCAGATTTCAAAAAAGGTGCATCAAAGGGTCCCTCACCCATCCTTCTTGCAGCACTGGAAAAGGAAACTTTTCAAAGGCAGTGTAACAGCACTGGGAGGGAGGGATGGAGTGGGGGGAGAAGAGGCATGATGGCATTCAGAATTCCTGCAGGTACAAATTGATAATAAACAAGTAACAGCCCAAGCAAAATGTTTAGCCAACTCTTGTTTTTTAAAGTACTGCAACAAAACAAGGTATTGTACCCCCTTAGAAAGTACAATATAAAGGTCTTATCTTATGAATATTGGGATACTATTGACCTTGTAGTGAGGGAAAAGCTGCAGAAGAACATCTGGCCTGGGGATTGTTTTCCTGCCACAGACGTGTTGGAGGACTCTGCAGGGCTTCTTGTACCAGCTGGAGAAGTGGAGACAGATGTGGCAAGAATCACAGAACCTATTAACAATGAATCTGCCTGTGTTGGTAATGCAGGTGTCTGGGTATTGATAAAGAGAATATGTGTGGAATGTTTTAGTTAAATATGCTGACCCTTATTCCTATAAACGTGTTTGTTTATAAGGAGTCTCAGCAGAACATCAGGAGAGTCACTTCTCAGGGCTGATACGTGATTCAAGAGTTCTTATAGATGAGGACTTTGAGAATATTTTGCAGTTAGCTAAATATGTTGTCATTTGAAGTTGTCCATCTATTCTGAATCTGTTCTCTTGGTATTTAGCGCACATTATCATTAAATTGTGATTTTTTTGTCTATTTGTTACTCAGTTTGATTAATCCCTATACTAATGAAGACATTTCTAGCAGAGCTATATAGAATTTATCCTGTTGTAGCCTAGTCATGTCACTGCAAGCTCCTCCATACTTAGCCTGACCTGCTCCTTGAGGAAACTAAGCATTTGTAGTTCTAAGACCTGAGAAAGCAGTCATGGTAATGGCATCTGACCTGTGTCACAAAAGCTGTAACCTTTTACTGGGTGAAATAATTGCTTTACTTGTGACCTGTTAGAAAACTGCCATGTTGTGTGGATCGATGGTCATGCATGGCTTAAACTTTGGGTTTGATTTTCTGTAGCTGTATATGGAAGACTTTCATAATGCTAGATTGGGTAATTAAAAGATTAATCATCTGGCAGGAGTGTAAACTATGGGAAACAAAAGTAGTTTGTGACAATGTTGAGATGTAACAGTGTGCTTGGATTTCCTGATCTTTCTGATAGTGGTTGTCAACTTTTTGTATCCGGTTATAAGCTTATGGTGTCAAGTTAACTTACAGAGAGCTGGTTTTGTCTAGCTGCATGTAATTAACTGAGGAAGGTCTGGTTGCATAATCCAGCAGGTTCAGAGATTTAACATGAGCCCAAGAGACTAGTACAGTCATCCAGATCCTTTCTGGACACGTAATGAAGTATTGATGACTTTCATTTTAGTAAACAATCTAGCTAGTATTTGTGGTAAATTGCTTATGCAGTTAAAATCCCAGTGTAATTCAGCTTCCATTTATGAAGGATCATAGTAAGCTGGCAGCCTGTGCCCATTCCTCTGTCTTGTGATGCTTCATATTTCTCTTGGTGAAGTTAATTGTAGATTTAATTTAGGTTTTACTGCTGAAGAATGGCACGGCTTTGATAGCATGAAACAGCCTTAGAAACAGCTTGTGAAAGCAGGGTTTGTTCTGCTTTATTTTTGGTTTAATTCTGGTAGGCATTTCACTTGTCTCTAAATCCTGCAGTGCTGCAAAAATGGCACTGTCATTTTTTGTGAGGAAAATACTGGCACCAGATCTGATGTTAGCCATTTCATTACTCACCTTTTATGGTACTAATCAGAGAGATCAAGACAGAAGGGGTGGTATAATGTACAGTAGCAGATTTCAATGGGATCTAAACAGATGGAAGCAGGAAATGAGAAATAATGACAAACATTACATGCCTTGTATTCTTTGTAAGAAATGTATCTGGATGCTGAGTTGCTGTGTATACGTAGAAAGTCAGTCCTTATCTTAATTTTGGGAGCACAATTTGGTTTATGTTTTGGCATCTATATGGCCTTTGGCTTATCCCCTCTGATAGTAGGCATTTAATAGATATTTTTTTGTAGAGCTCTGTTTGCTTTTGCATATTCCTTTGCAGCAACTAAGTATTTAAATTTCTTATCTCCTAACAATTTATTTCTGTGCTTAGTTCCTTGTCTAATCCATGCTGCTTTGCTGCAAATGTCAGCACTGCTCTTTGTAGGCAAGAAAAGAGTTTTACTGATGCCACAATTGGAAGGGTGAAAGAGAAACCCGCTTTGTCCAGTCTCCTGTCTTGTTATACCAGTATCAGCCAAACCCACAAGTATTGTGACCAAGCCTGCAGAGTGTCCAGGAGTCACAGGCCTCAAGTTTGGTTTGATTCCCAAGGCCTACAAAATTCCAGAGCTGCTTGTCATAGATAGAACAATGGAAATTCAGTAGTGCTAATGGAGGTTAAGAATAAAGTACTCTCATTCTGTGTGTTACATGCAGCAAATGACCAGCATTGTGAAGAAAAGTCAGTGCCATGTAAGAAAACCAAAAATACATGACTTAGAGGTAGTGTCTGTGCCAGCTGTGCATAGCAGACAGTAACACAATGCAGATGGAAGAATTAAGACAGTTTTTGAGATAAGTTGTATTAGCTGAGTATTTTGCATTCAGTTAGTTGTCATTGCTGAAGATCCCAGTGATGAGAGACAGGAATGTTGGCTCCAGCAAATGAGGGTCTCGAGGCTCCAGCCTGGAGGACTCTGGTGGAATTACCCACATGGAGCTCCTCAGCTGCTGTCTCAGCTAAGCAGCTCCAGCACAGGATCGTATTTGGAGCTGGTAGAAGCAGAACTGGGCAAGGCACACGCATGGTATCTGACTGTAGTTCCAGGTAGGTTGTACTGTTGGGACATCTCTACAAATGCACGTTCTCAGACTTCTTTAAAAGACCTCAGGTGGAGTTGGAAAGCTGTGAATATAAACCATGAACTGGGGCACGGTCAGTGTTCTGGTCCAGACCTTGCTTTCTGAAGTCAGTGGTCTGATGCGACAGTTGCCAAGGTGTTCTGAATGTCAGAGTGGGTGTGCTCTGCCATCTGCAGAGTGCAGGGGTCTGGATGTGGAGCAGAAATGTAGGTGATAAAAAAGCACGATCTATTCATAATCAGTTCGTTGCACAGTTTGTTGGTAACGAGTGAAGAATATTGCAGAACGTGACCACCTATTCCTACAAATACCATCTTACATTAGTTTTCTCCTTGTGCCACCTGTTCTAGCAGCTAAAATAATATAGAGGTTTATATAGTGTATTACTGGAAAAATGGAAACACATGGAACAAAGCTGTTGCAGTAGTTTTCATTCTGTGTTATCCATTCCCATGTCAAGGCTCTATTAGTCATGATCAGGAGCAGCACAGGCAGGGCTGCTGCTGCTTATGCTTGTGAGCAACGTTTGCATTGTAGGTCACTGATTCTGGGAAATCATAACAGATCTGAGACTGCTTACTCCTATGACTGTTTGCTTACCTCAAGTTGGCAGAGCTTGATTGAATCTCAAGATAAACAGCATAATATTTCCAGTAGAAGTATTGGATTTGTAAATCTTTGGTTCCTCCCTCTCTTAGAAGTTTATATTCTGTAAAGAAGATTGTAGAACGGGTAACCAAAATGTGGAAGAACTTGTTCAGTGGTCTCCACTGATTTCTCTAGAACTGAATTGTCCTTCCTTGCAGTAGTGTATGTGCCTCAGTTGTACCTGACTCCCAGTTACCAGCTTGGGGATATCACTGTTAAGGTGCAGAATTAGTCAGAATAATTTTTGATAGAAATAAAACATTTACAGTTCCTTAGAAAAATGGGCAAGTTCCTGTCCCTAGGGGTTATTGGAGGGTGTCAGGGTGGATTTGAATACCACTATGGCAATTCTCATGTCACTTGTTAACTTGCAGCTACATTCTTGACTTAGCATACTGGCAGTCAATGCCTGTTTCACTGAGTGCAAAGTTATTCAAGGGTTGGCTTTAACATATTGGAAAACAACCCCAAACATACAACTGTGTATCAGCACTGAAGCATAACCATTTACAAAGCAGTGGCACTGTGTGGTTTGTCTGTTAACACAACCTTACAAGAAGTTGGTTAAGTTAGAACTTACCTCACAGCTGAGACTGATGATTGTCAAATCAGCCATTAATTTGTGTAGAACAGGAACCTGTGAGAAGAGGAAGATTAGAAACAGATGAGAGCTGCTGAGATGGAGCCATGCTTTCAGGCAAGTGGTTCATGGGGGAACTTGGAGGAACAGCCAGGTCGGTTCAGACGTCCCCAGACTGGTAAGGTGAGGTTTGAATAGTTTTGCTGCCATTTATATATAAACAGAAAAATGAAGTATTTAGAGAAGAATGTGACAAATGTTTTAATTCTGCCTTCTGAAAGGGAACTAGACCAAGTCTTCAAAAATGGTGACATAAAACATACTTTTGTGGTTGTTAATGCCATAATTACTTATGGTGCAAATTCTTTTCTTCTGGGGGGAGGGTAGAAAAAGGAGATGTGGTTGTGTACAAATGTTTTGAAATGAGTGTAGTGAGTATGTGCTGTAGCAGAAGTTACAAATGTTTCTGGGTTGAGTGACCCTTATTCAGTTAATGCAGTCCTAGGGGTGAACCACGACATTCTTCTGTTGAAAATGCAACATGATCAGCATCACTTTTGTACCTCCTTCAATCATTGCAATGTCTTGGCAGTGTTTGTTGCTGGATTCTGTTTAAAACTAGAGCTTTATGAATGCTGTGTGAATACTTAATGATGCTCTTGTACCCATTTGTTGTCTTGGTCTGGGAAGTTCCCTTGCAACAGAAGACAAGTCCAAAGCTAATATTTATTGGGAATGTTAATGCATTTGTTCTCCAGGCCATGCTTTTATTGCACCTTGTTAATATGATGAAATGGAAAATTTTTATTGTCTATTTTAGAACCAAAATCTTGTTTAGAGTAGCTGTAGCTGAGAAGTCTTGTGGATGATTAATAAAGGAACAGATTTGTCTGATGTTTTAGTCTTTTCAGAGACTATGTGCCTGCAAGAGGCAGGAGTTTGGAAGGATAAAATTAGAAACCAAATTAATGGTATTTAATAAAGGACAAACTACTTTTTCCACTTATATAACATCTTTCATTTGTTTGGAATCAATTTCTCTCTTTCCTTCATTAGGGAAAAGGTGCTTGTTTTTAGGTGTGACATCAGTATTTCTCTTCTTCTTTTGTTGGTTGGCCACGCAGCTTAAAAAGTATTCTTTTGTGGTTCTGGCAAAACTTGTGCAGCCTTTCATTGCCTCAGCAGTCACAAGGACAGCAGTGGAACAAATTCTGTGTTTGAGCATAGGTGTAAATCAGAGGCAAATCCCTGATGACTGTGTAATTAATCTAGCAGGAATTTAGTGTGTATTAAAGCCTGAGCACATGGGGCTATCAATATCAATTAAACTAGTGGCTAAGAAGTCGATTTTATTTCAATTCCAAGGTAATTTAAAGTAAAAAATATGGATTTTAATCAGTAGCCAAGACCTGCCTGTTGCTCAGAACATTTTTTCCTCCTTTGCTGAGATTGTTCTCCCTTAGCTGGTACATCCCAGCTGCTGAGATGATTTATTTTCAGTATGGGTTTATAGTGCGTGTTAAAAGTCAGATGAACAGTTTAAATGGAACATCACGGTGATGTAAAATGTGGTGCTTACTGTCCTGGTTATTTCATGATGAATGATGCCCTGAGAAAAACAGGGTGGGAAATAAGTAGAAAAACAGCAATCCATTCAGTACTGAGCAGTAAAACACTATTGCTAATTGCATTTTGATGTAAAAAATGATTAACTTATAAGAGTAATTTCCTAATCATCCTTAAGACAAGGCACGGAGTGATTGGAGGTGATTGTTCTTATCGATCAGTAACTGCAAAGTATGAAATTACAGAAATACTGATATTGTTCTGTCTGTTCATTAATCTACACAACTTGTTATGCAACGAGCTAAATACAAGGGGTACTGAAGGTGTTTTGGGCATTGTGTGTTTTGTATGAGGAATATAGCTGAGAGAAACCTTCACTCAGTTGTTACTTGAACTTAGAATGCAAGCTAGTGATCCAGCAGAACCACACATACTGAATTTAGAGCTAACAATGTCCCAGTGTTCTTGGTTAACCTTTTTTTTTTGGTAGAAAATATTCTAATTTAAGGAAAAGAAAGATTGCAAAGTCTCCTTTCATCTGCAGTTTTCTTTGCTGCCTCACTCATAGTCTACTGTTGCTTTAAAACAGAGAAATGTTTTGACAGTGTCAGGTAGTGACAGAGGTACTGAAGTTAAACTCGTTTCTAATTCTTCACTCTTTTGAAAGCTAACAGATCTATTTGTTCACCAGCCACTTAGCATATCACCTTGAGCAAGACAGTAGCAAGGGCTATGTTTTTTGAGAAGTGGTCTGTAATGAGGTGAATTTCTGTTCTCAGCCACGAGCCTTGTGGGTACTTGAATGAGGATGCTGGAAAAACACGTTTGTTGGGCCCTGCGTTTGAGGAGGAAAGCCAAAATCTCATGAATAAAGAAACTCTCTGACCTTGGCCACTCACTTGAGAAGAAGCACAAATAGAGTTTTCAGCAGATGAACTTCACTTTGTAGGTTACATCTCAGAGTTTCCATGGAGCTGGCAGAGTGGTGGTAAACTGGTGCTGATGGAAACCCTCTGCTTAGGAACCAGGGCAGAGGAGTGCTGTGTGTTGTTTCCAACCTTGATTAATGTTAAACAGCTCCTGCTTTTCTCTCTCTCCCCACCCAACACACCTTACAAGTAGATGATCCTGCTCCCAAAGGAACTCAGTAGCACACATGAGCTGAGAGTAAGCTTCATTCCCAGTTGAACCAAAGAGAGAATCGTCAGCAATAGCAAGCCCAGTCTGGTCATCTGTCCTTCACGCAGTTAGCTCAGCTGCGTTTATTTACATCCTTTGCTGGATCAAGGCCAACACACTCTACTCTTTGTTGAATAAATTCCCCAACTTTATATTCTACAGAAGTACAATCCCTTGCCAGTAAGGACATGTGTTTGGTTTTGTCCCCTATAACATCTCTTCTTTGTTTTCCTACACACTTGATGTTAAAATATGGGGGAAAAGGTACAGAAAGAGGTGAGAGGCTCAGTCTCTTCTTACTTTCTATTAACATGTGTCTCTGTACTCTGTACAAAGAGGTTTGGCAGCAGCTTCATAGCTCCTGTGCAGGCACAAGGCTGGAAGGTAGTTCTATGCAAATTGTTCACACTTTCTGAAAACTAAAAGCATAAAAATGGCAAATCCTGATGTGGCAAGAAAAGCTCCAGCCACATAAACCAAACAGTATACCACAAACGTTTTCACTGCTTCCATGACTATCCAAAATTTGGAAAACAAGCCTTGTGTGCATTTCTGCATGTCTCAGGGAGAACCTGCATCTCTAGCATTTAAAGCTTGTAGCCAGGGCCTTTCCTGAGCAATGAAAAGGGTCATCCTTATTATTGGGGAACCTTCCTCCTCAGGTACAGTATCTGCTGGTCTCTGAGCTGCCATCATTTCCCACTGCCCAGGCTTAAAAACTCACACACACACTCTGGTTGGGGTCACTATTGGGAATCTGGTGTGTCTCCTTGGTTTTCCACATGTAGAAGTAGCTGTTCCTGAGTAATCTTTTGAAACAAGAGTCTTAGAGCAGTAAAGACCCACCTGGACATGTTCCTATGGGACCTGATCTAGGTGAATCTGCTTCTGCAGGGGGATTGGACTGGATGAGCTCTAAAGGTCCCTTCCAACCCCTCCCATTCTATGATTCTATGAAATGTGGCTGAAAAATCTATAGCAGACTATTGTCTATAAAAGCAGACAAAAGAAAGACCTCACTCCAGGGCTTTCTAACCTAATTATGTAGCAAATATGTAACTATATCATTGACTGTTGTTGAGCTTTAATACATTCTGTAGAGAAGTGATTACTTTCTGTTCCATTAGTAGTAGATCAGAGTTTGTGTGTGGTTGCCAGTTTTATTGGCAGGTTTATTAAATTCCTTGCTGTCATAGTTATGGCTCAGAAATAGACCTTAGTTTTTTTCCTCTTTAGTGTGATTTTTTTTTTTATGTTGGTGGGGTTTTTTTGGCTTTTAAAACTAGTTTTATTTATTTGCTTTCACCTGTAATGTGTCAGAATCCTGACTGGGGCCAGCACCCTGTTGCTATGCTTTTAAGGAAACTGTACATAATGTAGTAAATGAACTTGCTTGGCATTGATAAAACTGGAACTTTTTCTGGGAGGAGTTCAGTAGGATGCATATATCTATCTGCAGTCTATCTAGCAAGGAACCATAACAGCTGATTCATCAGGGTACTTACAGACAAGATTAATTTTAGGTAGGTGAAAAATCCTGCTGATTTCCTTGGGCTACTCATTTGTTAGACAAGTGATAATATACAGTGATAAATCGATTTCATAGTGTACAAATCGTGCCTATGCTGTTTTTGCAGGTGAATTTAAAGACTGTCATACACTTAAGATACATGATCTGGAAAAATTCTTTCTTAATCACATGAGATATCCATGCCTCTCCAGACACAGTGCCAGCAAAACCCCCACTTAGCCCACGATGCCAGCAGTGTGGCTGGGGAGTTTCAGTGTACTGCCAAAGAGGTTTAAAGAACGAGTATAGAGTCAAGGTGAAAGCTGACCAGTGATGAGCAAAATAATTGCTTATTTGTTATGGAAAAACCCACCTGAAATTAAAGGCTGTTGTAGCAGCTGGTGCAGAAATGATCACAGCATTATCAGATACATCGAAAAGCTTAATAATAAAGATGTTCCCACTAGAGCCATTGTGTTCTGAGGAACTGGTTGTGGTTTCACTTAATAGCATTTTACACATTATTAGGAGGTAAAGTAAAAGCAGGAGCTGTATGCCAGGCTTTCTGCCTTCCAGAGGGCTTGTTAGAGTTTGCAAACAAATGCAAAGTGTGCTTTGTGGAATGGGAATAGAGGTCTTGCAGTGGGCAGGAGATAAAGGGTAAATGGCAAGAAATAGCCGGCTACTGCATCGTTTCCTACAAGGGTTTCGGTGATAATCAGCACTGTAAGAAGTGTAGCACTGCCCATATTGCAAAGGGGAGTAGAGTATGTTCAGGGGAATAATAACAAAAGTAGTTTTGGTTGCCAAGGGAATGGTAACAAAATCCTCAGAGATCGTTTCCCTCCCAGAATCACTCCTGAAGTCACAGATTCTGGGTTTGTTATGCAGGCCCAGAGCTTCTGCCACATTTCAGATGGTTTTAGCAGTTCTGCAGGTTGGAGACACACCTCTCTGCCCGTGTTCCTGTGTGTGTGTGGAAGTGTGCACACAGGAGTGTGCTCATGTGCACGTTCACACACACGGAGAATAGAAAGCAGTGGAATTCTACAGCTGCATCCAAAGTTGATTGAAATGAAATTGATTCCCCTTCCTTCAGGAATAAGCCTGTAAAACATTACAGCCATAGCAGGAATGGAAGGTCATTCTCTGTCTCTGTCTTGCATCTCTTTCTAGACACAGAACCTGTGGACAGAACAACGTTACGTTTATCTAGAGCCAACCACCTGTGTTCTGTACTCATCCTGTGGGCTGGAAAGGTAGCAAGGGTTGCCTGAAATATCTGGAGGGCTCATTATGGCAAGTACTTAGAGACCTTGTTATCATCTGCTGTGAAGAGCTGAGACCGGCTCTCTAGCTGCTTGGTGACCTCAGAGGTATGTAGGAGTTGGGGCAGGCTTTCTTTGTCCAAGTTCATTTTACCGTGTATTTTTGGGTTGAAAGAGAAGCCACAGAGGATGCAGAGGTTAAAAGCAGAACCTAGCAGCAGCTGGATTTAATGTCTGAGGTCTGAAAAGAAAACATATTTAGTCTGAAAAAAACATGCCCTGAAGTTTTTACAAAATGAAGAGAAATCCTTAGTTGAGGCATCCCTTTGCATGGCACTGAGATGCCGGGAGCACGGTGTACGGGTGTACGTTCCCTTTCACACCAGCCTGTGTCCTGTTAACGCTCCTGTCAGTGCAATTACTACTTGTGGGCAGAATGTACAATGGTGAGGCAGCATTTTTCTTCCAGCTGTCCTGAAGAGGTGATTAACCCACACGCTTGCCATGCTTAAAGGAAGTGGGGCATGCAAAAATAATGGGAAGATGCCTTATTAAACGCTGTAACCATGACATAAATGCTTCATTGGTGAATAATCATCCTGACGTTTGGAATAAGACTTTCAGAATGTCCAGGTAACACAAAAGGTTGGCTTGACCTCTGCATTCATACCAGTACCTATGCTTGTGATGACCATTTGCTGGTCAGAGCTCTATGATCACTGTAAATAAAAGCAGACAAACAAACTGATGCTCCCAAATGTAAACAGAGCAGCCCAAAGAAAAACCCATCAAGCAGCTTAGGGTAGCTGTGACCAGTGGGATCTCAGAAACGCTTGGAAACTTAAATCTTAATGGATAGTAGTGACTGATAGCTTAGAATTTTGATCATGTATTACTTTATACCGTGTTGCCCTTAGGACCTTGCGTAACGATACAACATTAATCTAAATCTGTTTCTGCAAACAATGTTTGGTTCTTATTGTCACATTCCC
The DNA here is from genome assembly GCF_028858725.1 of Colius striatus. Taxonomy (NCBI): domain Eukaryota; kingdom Metazoa; phylum Chordata; class Aves; order Coliiformes; family Coliidae; genus Colius; species Colius striatus. The sequence goes on along the minus strand of NC_084773.1, from coordinate 20,642,047 downwards.
TGTTGTAACACCAAGAAGTTGCTCAGGGTGGTAAAGGATCTGCTCTTGTGCAGACTATATACGAATCCAATTTTCTTTAGCATCCAATTCTGAAATGAATTAATTTCACAGTATGTATTTATTTTTCTGCATTACAACCAGCTAATACAAACATTTGGCAAAGGTGTGGATGTCAAAAGCAGTTACCCCCAGGCCAAGCCATATCTCTGAAGTTGCTGCTTGTCTTACATCTGCAGTGTCTGCTTTGCCAGCTGAGTGCTGTGTGACGTGCTGCAGCGTTCTGTGACCCTGTGATGCAGAGCAGGGCACTGCAATGAGACCCTGGCTCTGCCAGCTTCACTCGGGAGAAGCTCGCTGTGCATTTTTTTACCTGGTGTCTGCACAACAGCTGCACCAAACAGACAGTAAAAGCAGTTTTTACTTATGCAGTGTTTGCCTTCCACAGGAGTGAGAGTGGTTTTTCCTTTTCCCATCTATCTTTTTAGCTTCTCTAAGAACCTTTGTTCTCATCTATATAAAGTAGAAAGGGAGCAGCTTTGCAGCAGGAGTGGAGAGCAGAGGCTCCTGCCTGGAGCCGAGTGGGGTGGTGGGTGATCCCAGGGTTCAGCTGACCCAAGTACTTGCCTTCTGCTTCCTGATGCTTTGAGACCGGGCTGCAGCAGTGTTAGCAGAGGGACCATGTGTGCAGATACTGCTCAAGTAAGTAATGGGATCAGCAACCACTGGAGTCAGTAGTAACTCATTCACCCCTTCTGGGCTGGATGTATAATCTTTGTCAGCAGTATTGTGTGACTGGGGCATGGAGACTCATCTTTTGACAAGCCTGGCAGTGCTTGTAACCATCACTGTATGAGTGCTTGTACATGTCTTTGTTTTGCAGTATTATTACATGGGCTTTTTTAACAGCTTTTGGTGCATTTCTGAGATTTGGCAGCAATAATATTTACCTGGCATAACTATACATTTTAAAAAATCCTGCAGTGTCCTTCAGATTTGTTGAATTGCATCTCCCTGTCAGGGCTGTTGTATCTGTAGCTGCTTTATAAACATGTTGAGGCATGGACTTCATTCTCTAAATGCAGAGAACAATAGCAAAGGGTTGTCTCGGGATTTTTTTCTGTGCCTTTCTCCTAACCTGTTTACAGGTGTCAGTCTGGACCACATTGCTTGTTAATCTGGCTGCTGGAAAGCCAAGAGATTCCGTGGCAGGGCTGCAGTGAGTTGCTTATTCCTCCCTCCTGTTGCCCTGTTTCTTCTAAGTCACTTCTCTATCTAAACAAAAGGAGTTAATTTCAAAGTGATTGATGATTATCTCCTTTTTTTCTTTCATTAACTACTGGCTACCATAGAAAGCAGACTTGGTGCTGTAACACCTGACCACAGATGGGCAGATGAAATAAGATAGATAGGAGAGCTGGAGTCTATCAAACCAATTTTTAGAGTGGATTGTAGAGAAGACCAAATTGGATGCTTCAAGAAGTAATCCTGGGCAATCAGAGAATGGTGGTTTGGTTATTTAGTAATTTATAAGCCAATGGCCTTAACTCTTGTTTGAGGATACTGAATTGTTATCAAGGATGTATCTGAAGCTCCTGGACCCATAAAATGCATTAATTAATCTGCAAAAACCTAAAGTGTGCTTATATTGATTGCCTGCTCTCTAATGGCCAATCAAGAAGCTTTCCCCAATTCATCCCTTACGTGTACAGAATTGCTTATGTACCATCCTCCCAGAAGGATCTGCACGGCACTGGTGATGTCTACACCTGCTGTTTGTGTGTGAGGTGAGGCTTTGAAACAGTGGAGCTCATTAGTCTGGGGAATACTTTCATCTCCTGATAGGAATTTCTTTGGGATAGTCAACAAAAAGAAACACTCCTCTGCAGAGAACAGGTCAGAAGCAACGTGGGCACCCCCAGCTGTGGTCTGAAAGGACACTGTATGCTCTCCCCATGCAGTGTGGAGGGAGCATTGAGGAACCAGTCTTATAACTTGAGCACCTAAAAATGCCTCTGAGGTTAGGAAGTGATCTTTCATTAGGTCTATGTGACATGTTGTATTCTTCTGGAAACCCAGAAGACAATTTGTGTTTCATGGGATGTATCGAGAGCAAGCTGAACTCCTCCATCATTTTTGTCTTTGCCTACATATGGTTTGAGCTCTTAGAACTCTAGAATTCTCTGAAAGAAAATTTCCAGGCCATAATCTGATTTCAGATCATCTAGAAAGAAAAACCCTGTAGAGATGTTTCTGTCCAAACAAATCTATTTATTGCAGTAGCAAAGTAATAGGGGAGAGTTTAGTGCTGACAAACTTCAGCGTCTGTTTTCTTTCAGCTGGGTAATTAATCTTTCTACTCCTTCATCCTCGAGATGGAATCTTTCCTGACTAGTATGGAAATACCTTTCTAGGGAGCCAAATGACAAGGCAAAGTGGACCACTTGTGATGCATTTAAGGAACATTTTCTGTCAGGCTTTCCATGAAGAGCACTCCAGGGCCTTGCGTGTGCCATCCTGCCATCTGAACCTTGTTAACGATTCCAGTGGTATTTCTGATCCCTGAGCACATTCCTTATGCAGCTCCTTGTCTCCCTGGGGATGTCATGGGGATGGGGGAGGGGTGTGGGAGAAGCCTTCCCAGGGATGAGGAGAAATGGATTTGTAAAATGAGCAATTTCATTTCCTCACAAACGGTCTGTGCCTTTGGAACGATTTTAATGATGAGACATGGCCTAATCCAGACCATTAATCATTAGAACTTTTGCATACAGGCAAGATATCTTTAACTGGAAGATTGCTGGGAAGGGCCCTGGCAGAGGCTGTGCGGTGCCTGTGGCAGAGCTTCATGCCCAGGAGCCACGCTTTGGGCTCAGGAGCCTTTCAGGGCACTGGCTAAACTGCAAAGAGCATAAAAGCTTCTCTTTACTGGGTTTTTTTCCCTCGCTGATGCGGAGCAGTTGAAAGCTGAGTGAATGTCTGAATGTGTGGAGGGTGCATCCCCAGCCCAGGGAGGCAGCTGGGCACAGAGGGCTGATTCACGGCAGCGCCAGCTCCGCTTTGTTGCAGTCCCTGGTGTGGATACGCAGGGAGGACAGAGTATTTTCTGTGAGGCAGGAGGGACTGGCTCAGGCTCCTTCCATTCTCCAGCTGCACCGTGTAAAACCTGTTAACACACTAATAGAGAGCCTAGCCACATGGCAGATAAATGGGGGAAATCCCCATTTCAGTCACCTACAGACACATCTTGCAGCTTTTTTCAACTTCCTCAAAGCTCTCCAGCCAATATTCCTCCCGTCCCACCGCAGTGGAGGGGACACATGAGTGATAGGGGGGTAGGCAAGTGGAGTCTCTGTCCAAAAGTGAAGAGCTGGAAGTTGCTCATGTAAATCTTGTACGTGGTCCCTCCCGGCTCTAACCTGTTCTCCCAAATCCAAGCACTGACAAATGGATAACATTACAGATCCTTTTTTGCTCCTTAGCGTTTGTCATATTGCAGGAGCAGATGGAAAAATTCAAGAGGTGTTTTATTCCTCAACTGCCTTGTCCTTGGCTTAAATCCTTGTCTTACTGCTGTGTGTCTTGCTGCAAGTCTTTTCGTATTGTTACTCAGTGATGGGGAACTGCAGAAAGTGGTAAGGCAGAGGTCAGTTGTGGGCTGCTGAAGGGAAGCTGAGGTCACTGATGGTTAGATGAAATGCTTTGGTATTCTTTTCTGATGCATTTCTCTTTCTTTTCCTTTTAAGTTTTTCTTCCTTTAAGTCTGAAGAATTTGCTGCCTTCATATATCTTGCAGTTTGGAGACTTCCTTTTGTCTGGGTTTGGAAAGTTGTGATAGCCTGGTTCCTGCTGCTACAATGGCATTCTCTTGACTGCTAAGGTACTTGACAGATTTCTCCTGCTTAGGAGAATTGAAATCCCATAAACAAATCAATCTCATTCAGGCCCACTCTTCAGGGAACTGTTTATTAATCCACACACACCATTTCAGACACAACCCTCAGGTAAAACAAAGCAAAGCTCCTGCCTTGCCCTGCCAAAGCCACAAGCGCCTGTTTCTTTGCCTCCGTCCCAGGCACAGGACCCGCTGTCTTCCTCTGCTGGGCCTTCCCTGCTCGGTTCAGCTCCCTCTTCAGCTGATGTCTGATTCTCTCTTTAAGATCCAATAACTTAACGAGGCTGCTTGGACACAGGCTTCAGACATAAGCACATAAACCAAAGCTTATTGCACTCGCACCTGCCACACTGGCTGTGCCAGTGGAAACTTTAATCCTTTCTTTTAGACTGTGTCTTGTAGTAGCTGTAGTGACTTTCTTTGCTTTCAAATCTCAGGCTCTTCACCATTTAGAGACATTATTTGCTGTGTTTATGGAGAACTTATGAGATGGTGTAAAGTAAAACATCCACTGCCAGGGGGTTAGTTGGAAATCTTTCCTGTTTGAGAGGGAGAAAAGAACACCTGCTAATCTTCTGTCTTACAAACAAGTGGGAAGATGATCAAGTAATTATTTTCAGTGAAGTTCTTTATTTTTTGCCCTGCAAAGCCTTGCCTTCTGTTTTATATCTGAGCACAAACCACTCTTGCACTTTCATTAAGTGCAAAAAAAATCCACTCTAAGTTGTGCTGAAACTGGAAGCACGGGATAAATTCATCCCTTTCCACGTGGATGTGGCCATGGCCACAATATCACTGTGGATGAGGCTTTTTCTGAACTCTGATGGCTATTATTTTCAAGGATTTTTGACAAATGTAGTTTTCAAAGAACTTCTAGTAGTTTTGTTCCCGCATTTCTTTTTGCTTTGACAGTTGGTAAACATCACAGGAGAAGATCCAGCACACAGACAGATGCTGACTTAGTGGGTGCACAGTTTGAATGACAAACCAAGATCAACAGATCATTATTTTTCACAGCAAGCAGAGAAGAGCTGAGAAAAATGGTAGATTTTAGTGCCAACCTGTGCTGATAGTAGCTGTAGTGCTCCAGAATGCAGCCCATCAGGAGAAGCTCTCTCTCGCGCTGCTTTCAGGATTTGCTCTGTTCAATTGCAATGACGTTTTTTCAGCTGCTACCGGTTTACCCAAAGTCCTGCCATCACAAGAGCGAGGCTAGTTACCTCAGCTGATCGAATTGAAATCAGAAACTATAAGTTGTTGCATGTTGTCAAATATTTATTTTAATTTTCTGCATTTTTGCTGACTTTGTGACTTGATTCTCAGCTGCACTGAGTTGGCGCCGAGAGCGGGTCAATTAAAAACAGGCAACGTTGTCTTCACGCTCTTTTGTTGTCCATGTTGTTGAACTCACTTAAGACTACATCTTGGTTGCAAGTCAAAGTTCTCTGCTGCAGTTTCACATCACCTGACACCTTCAGAAACCCCACTGTGTCCTCAGACCTTCAGAAACCCCACTGTGTCCTCAGACCTTCAGAAACCCCACTGTGTCCTCAGACCTTCAGAAACCCCACTGTGTCCTCAGACCTTCAGAAACCCCACTGTGTCCTCAGACCTTCAGAAACCCCACTGTGTCCTCAGACCTTCAGAAACCCCACTGTGTCCTCAGACCTTCAGAAACCCCACTGTGTCCTCAGACCTTCAGAAACCCCACTGTGTCCTCAGACCTTCAGAAACCCCACTGTGTCCTCAGACCTTCAGAAACCCCACTGTGTCCTCAGACCTTCAGAAACCCCACTGTGTCCTCAGACCTTCAGAAACCCCACTGTGTCCTCAGACCTTCAGAAACCCCACTGTGTCCTCAGCTTCTTAAGGAATAGAGTGATTCAGTACTTGTCCTGAACTGGGGACATTCCGTGTGTGTAGGACAACTTTGGGGACTTTTCTCAACATTCCAAGGTTCAAGGGTGTATCAGATGTTTTCTATGTACTACTTTGGTTATTTTATATATATATATAGGTACAGTGGCAGTGTAGTTTGATATTCTTTATGATGGTTATATTAGTGACCTGTGGAAATGCCAGAGAATATTTGTTTTGCATTTCTGTCTTTGACTTCTGAGGTCTGAGTGACAGTTGGCTACAGAGAAATACCTATTTGTATTTCCCATTAATCACATGTTCATCATCATCAAAGATGTCCATATGCGTGTTTTCACATCTCTTAGCCTTATTTTTCCTTTGCCTTCACAGAGCTGTACAGCTGGTGAAATGAACACACTGTCTCATTTCTCAAACCAGTTTTTAACTTAATTATTCCAGGTAGGAACTGAAGAGTTTTCTCCAACTGCTGCTGCTGAGCAGCTGCTAAGGTGAAAGCTCTTTGAAAGCACAGTCACAACCTGCCAGTAACTCACAGCTCAAAGAGCTTGGTTCTGCCTGTAAATATTTGTACTTGAGGAACTGTTTTATTGCTCTCTTGGACAGCAAACGGCTTGCCTGTAAATTCCTTTACTCAGTGAGGGCTGTTTTACCTGACCGCACTTGTGTTCTGCTCATAAATACTCCAGCCACTCGGGATTGCTTAAATTTGGGACATTCTAATAAAACAAGATTGTACCATGGGACTTCATAAACTCAGCACATTTTTCTGGAACTGCTCCACTTCTACACAGCTGCTTTGATTTGCCCAACACGTTCCCTGGCCTTGTCCTTGGAAGTTTTGATCACGTAACAAATCAGTAGTACTGCCCGTGTCACTGGAGCCAGCCTGGATCGTGCAGATGATGGGGAATGCACCACCATGCATTCTAACACGCTATGAGCACAGCAGCTGTAATGCCTAGACAGTAATTGCTGAAGTCATTTACTTTTGGTAAGCAAAAAGATTGAGACTGATGCGTTATTTAAGAGAAAACGCATAGAGACCTGGTTTTCCAATACAGGCGATAAATGGCATTGGCAGGTGAGGGATTTGGGCCTGCACATTGCCATGTTGCTCCTTCAGATGGCAATTTGATCAGTTAAACAGTAAGATAATCCTGAACATGAGAACATGAAGACTCTGTCTCTGGCAAACAGCACTCCTGACACCCGTGCAACAAGGCCTCTCACAGGCAGCTGGAAGCTGCATCCATGCAAATTCAGCTGATGCTACAAAAGGTCTCAGTTTTTCCTCAGTCTCTTCTTGGTTTGGTTCTCTAAGTAAATATCATTAATTTTCATCAACGTTTGTAATTGTGTGGTTGTGTGTGTCATTGAGCAGTCATTGTGTGAGCTAGTTATGTGCACGTCTAGCAGCAGCCTCTCTAAAGTGAATGCGCAGTCATTCACCCTCTGTCTTCTGACCTTATGCCATTGGTCCTAGAGGATAGTTTTTTCCTAACAAGTGGCTTTGAGGCAGAAAGAGACATTTACTGTGATCCTTATACTGTAAGTGGCCAGGAGCATGCAAGTGGAAGGCCAACCAAGATGCTGTCCTATCACTGCTGCTGAATCACTGCAGTCACTTTCAGACAGGTCACTTAAAACACAGGAAAATGAATAAAAGCATATTTCTTCTTATAGTTTAGATGACAGACTGTTGAAGATGTTTTGAAGAAGCCATAAATCTGGTACTGACAAACCTTTGAACTGAATGTTTGGGTTACATCAATATAAATCAGTGGCCAGCTGGATAAATCATTAACACCAGAAGCCTCAGAACTGGGAGGTGAAACCTCTGAGCAGCTCAGGAACTGGGTGTGCTTACACCAAATCATCTCCAAGGTTAGCAGCACGAGGTTACAGGCCAACATGCTGTGCTGTGTCTCCAGCAGATGCACTGTTCTCTTTCAGTATAAAAAGACTTACCCCCTGCTGCTGCCCTTCCTCCCTTGCTGAGGTCAGCCATCCCCAGGCTGAGCACTGAGCCTCCTGCCTTTGCTTCTAAAGCTGCTCTTTTCCTCTGAGCAGAACTGCATTTCTGAAAGCAAAGAATAAACCAGCCTGTTCTCTGTCTTAGATATTGTGATGTCAGGCACTGGCAGGAGAAGGCTGTAGGGAAGGCCATTCCTGGTACACGTGAGAGGAGAGGAACTCTTGCCTGGCTGGAGCTGGTTGTGAACCTGCACAGGGAATTTTCATGATCGATTGACAACCTGTGAAACTACGACGCTCATATCAAATCGTCCTGGTGACCTTCAGACATCTCTACCTGCTGCTCAGATTCCAGCACAGACAGAGCAAGCAGTGTTTCTGTAGGTTGCTAGGCTTGGAAATTGGTTTTTACAAGTAATCACAGCTCAGATTGCAGGATGTGCTGAGAGAGCATGGAGTTTTTTTAACAATGAACAGCTGTGAGACAATACAGCATTTCAAACGAGAAGCTGTTTTGTCACACCTGAAGTACCCTAAAGATGAGCAGCAAAAGTGGCTCTGGCTTGAGGAAGAAATTGGGTTTTATTAAATATTGTAGGGTTCAGGATCAGAGGGGGAGTCCTAATGCAAAATGAAGAGATGGCTTCAAAACGGTGTAGGAGGAAGGAGATGTTTTCCAGTCTTTTGGTGATGGTGCTGATCTGAATAGAAACAACCCAAATCTATTTTGACATGCTGATTGGAAACAAAGCTAACACAGTTTCCAGAGATGTCAGTCATACTCCATGAAAATTTATTTCCCTCTGTCATAAAATTGTACCACCCACTGAAATTAAAACCTTCCCCCCCCCTCCTTGGTTTGCTGGTATGTTGGATAGAAACCTGCATTTAGCTGAATTTCAAGCAGTCTTTGTCTCTCTCAGTATTGAGTTTCTTTAGTGTTAAGATGCACCGAGAGTTTTGCAGTAAAAGCTCATTATAAAGATGCATGCTAAAGAGTCTCAGCATGCACAGCTGGAGTCCCTGCTTGCCTAGCATATTTGTTTTCTATTTTTTTAACCTGCTCTGATTCAAATGTGACTCTGTTCCTCTTGCTGTTTAACTTGATTTCAAACAGCCTGAGCAACGCAGCCGAGGGCGCCTGTTGTAGCACGGCATCGAATCCACGTCTGGAATTCATTGGAGGACAACTAAAGCTGGATGCCTGTCCTTTAAAGGCAAAAAGCAGAGTACTTCTAAAACCTTTGGAGTAATCTCAGGTTGAATGATTTTGAAGCAAGCTGGCAGCCCTGCTGAAGGGTTCACCTCTGGCAAGATGAACTTGTTGGTGTTCCTTGGCCTTCAAGCTGCTGTAGCACTTCTGGGCTGCTGTAAGAGACACTGATGTGGGAAACACACACAGGGGCATATTTACACAGATCCCAGTTAAAGCCTCAGAACAAAAATAACTGAGTGTTGAGGATGGGCTTTTGTTGAGGAGACACAATTCAGGTGAAAAGATACGAAATGAAGAGGGTTGTGTCTGGTGCTGCGCAAGGAGAGGGTCAGGCTGAGAAGGGAGGTCTGTGGGAAAGCAACACTGGTGGCAGGAGAGGGCAGACTTGAATTGCTGGGGAGTAAGGATAGTCTTTCCTGAGACAGGTTTCCTGACATTAGCAGCTAAGAAGAGAGATTTTGGAAGAAATGTTACCCCTCGTGTTCCTTGGGTATGATGGAAGAAGTTCTTCATGTGTGAATAGCAGCATGTCCAAATCACTGATGAGAAATGCTCTATTTTTGCTCCTGCCAAGATGTACAGCTTCTACTTCAATATTTTGCTTTATTAGATTGGTGCTGGTGATGGACACCATAAAATGCATTTTCCCCTTTTCCAGCAAGATCTTTCTCTCCTTCAGCAGATTGTGGCTTTTTTTCACTCCTATTGAAGCGTCTCTAAGTGTTTTGGATTTGTTATTTAGCATGTTCTCCTTCCAGGACAAGATGTATGACTGGTAGGGACCAGCCTGATTACTCAATCCATTTTTCTGTAACCAGTGAGGGAGCAGAGAAACGAAAAGAAATTATTCTCCAAGTTTTCCCCATCTTGTGCTGTGAGGAGAGATCTGTTTTTGTGTTTGGGATGGTGGTCATCAATATTTTCAGTACTGAAGACCTGAGTAACAATAACAGAAAGCCCTGGCTTTCTGCTGATGAATTTCTTCATGTAGTGCTTATTTAAAAGAAACAAACAAACCCCCACAAGCCAAACAACAGTTCTTTTTCCAAACAGAATCCAACTCCAAACATAGTAGCCCTGCTTTTGCACTGGTCAGCTGGGTGATGGATAAGATGGCGATGAAATAAGTGCTTTGAAAGACATTAGAGCAGCTCCCAATGAGCCAGAGCACAGCAAGGAGGAGAAATCAGTTGGGAAGCATCTAGAAAAATCTGAACCTACTAACAATTGAATGCAGTAATGATTGTGAAGAATTGCTGATCAGCTTGGTGGGTTTGCTCAGACAAGTTGTAAGTTGGAGAGAGAAATGGGGACATTAGGGAGAAGTAAACTGGCAATTCCTGTGACTGTCAGAATAATAATGGGACAGATGCAAAAATCTCTCTTTGAAGAAGTTGAATAGAGCCTCTCCAGGCTCTGTCTTAGCTCATAAATGGCCTGGAGAGGTTCTCTGCTCTGTGTTGGACAAGGGAAATGCAGGTGGGATTTTTAAGGGCATGTGTAGAAGACTCCCACTGTTTAATTTCTGATGACCCTTTCAGGCTCTGATTTCTTTTGTCCCAATAAGTCTGATTCCATGAGCCAGATCCTGGAGGGCTCCACGGCAGTGTGGCTCTGGGGAATTCAAGTACAGCAACTTTTCTGCAGTTCTTGGATGTAGAGGAACAAATTGCTTTAATCCTCCACAGTGTTTCAAGGGTTAATCAATTCTGAAGTCTTACAGTGTTTAATGTTTGCTGGCTTTTGATTGAAGCAAAGCCTATGAAATAAACCACAAGGTAACAGGAGACTTCCCAAATCACTGTGTGTCTAGGCTGGGGAGAACTTAATTTCTCTGTTGGAAATTGCAGCTCTTACCCTAGCCCTGAGTTAAGCTTTGCTTCCTATTGATATTAGAATGCCTCAGATTCTAATTCTATGGATTTAAAGTCCAATACTTTTCAGGTGAAGGGGTTTTTGTTTTAGCTTGGGCTGGTGGTGTTTGGTTTTTCAAAGAACAGGGAATTACAGGGGAATGTTCCACTGTTTTTTCCTGACTTGTTCTTCCCCCCTAACTTTACTGGAAATATAATTTCTATGCATTTGTAAATAAACACATTTTCTCCTTCCAGATGTTCCTGTTACTGCTCAAATGGCTCAATACATGCTGCACTCCAGTTGAAAAGCATTACAAATATGTTTTTCCCCCAACAGTTACCAAAGGTTACTGAAAGAGCAAAGGCATTATTTAATGTAATGTTTTAGAACCATTCAGGAGAAAATACACTCCTTGCTTTTGAAATTCTGATGCTGCCTTTACCTCTAGACAGAGAAAAATGGGTTTTGTTTCCCTCACAGAAGGGGACTCATCAGCTGTTACCACTTTGTTGTTGACATTGTGCCCTTGGATTACTCTTAGTTCAAGGATCAGAAACTATGTCGGGTTGATTGCTCAACAATTAGTCTCCAGTGGGTTTCACTGTCTAGTCTGGGTAACTGTATTTCAGTCATATACTGCTGTAGACAGTGTGTAGCTCTTGTTAGACTTCCAGCAAGCCTGGGCCTGGGGATGTAAGCCTGGATTTGGAGGGAGTGATGCATCGCATTTTGTAATGTCAGGAATGTCACACAGTTGTTTCAGCCCAGACTGTCCTTGGCTCAGCAGCTGTCCCAGCTACAGGCTGGTCCTAGTCTCAGTGATGGCTTGTCCCAGTCGTTACAAGTTGTTCATTCACATACATGTTCTGGGGCAATAACATTCCGTGCTAGCAGTCACTAACTGCTGTTATCAGCAAAAGGAGGGGCTGTGGGGGTGTAAAAATAACGGCAATGTCTTCACCTAATTAATAGTCCCATGGAAGTCTGAAGCATGCTGGGTTGCCTCGGTGGAAGATCCAGGTAACAGCAGCTGTGAACAGTTATTGTTGTAAAGGAGAAGGATATTTTAAACACAAGTTCAGAACCAAGAGCTAAACAGGTAGTATTGGAGCAGAAAACATCCTCATTTTTAGGGTTCTCTGGTTACTGGTACTTGATGCAAATGGCTCTGAGAAGCTCACTACAATTGGAAATCAAGAGACTTATTCTTTCTGCTTTTTTTCATGAAAAATGCATTAACTGGTGTTTCCACCTTCATGTAAGTTTTGCTTCTGCTCACTAGAGCAAATCTGTAGCTGAGCCCTTGATCAATTTTCCTTCAAATAATACCCTTAATTACATTGTAATTTCACCCTTGTCAGTCAGAAGCCTGGCGTTAGATTTGAATTCTCTTTAACAACCACGATGTCAGGATGTTTTTTTAATGAGGGGAGGAAACCCAGCATTTTAGCCGTGTTGCTGTGCAGGTCCTGAAGCATTGCGTGGCAGCCACACAGGCTGCTGTGCCCGCACAGTGCTGCAGCCTGGCAGTGAGGTATGAATGAGTCCCTCGTTCCATGCTGTGTTGAGTCCAGCTGTGCGTTGCAGCTATCTGAGGGTAGATGGGAGTACTATACAATCATTATTTTCCTTAGAACAAACCCCCTTTGACTGGGTTAAATCAAAGCTTTCTGTAGCTGGTTGCCTGCCAGTCCTGTATGCCAGCAAATATTTTGGAAGGAGCCGTTCCATCGTTGAGTTGGGGATCGGCACCCTGCCACCTTCTGCCTGGGTGCTCCTCCCTCTGCTGAGGCCCCTCCAGTTCCCAATGCCAAATGGGCTTTTCTGCTGGGTTGTCTGATAGATGGACAGGGCCAAGACTTGGGAAGTCTGTCAGAAGTGGGCTATTCCATCTCTGTTTGAGCAGGGTGTGTTGTGTGTCTCCAGGGGCAGCAGGGAGCTGGGGAAGGGTGTGAGGGCTTAAGCATCTTCACCCTCTTACTTGTGACTCAGGGTCTGAACCTGGCTGCAGTGCCTAAACACACTCTGTGAAGGCTTGTGAGTGCTGAAATATCAGCTCTTTGAATATTTGAAACGGCAGCTCATCTATTTGTTGAGAGACCCCTCATACGAGGTTCAAACTTGCTCATCTCCAGGAGCATCTGGGCGGCTTAATGAATTATTCATGTCCCTTTGTATAGGGTCTTGCTTTTCTTTGGGAGGGTATCAATACGAATGATGGTGCCAGTTGGTACTGCCTAGCTGAGGGGCTGTGATGGCACAGGCCTAACATACATCTAGAAATTACAAAATTACATTTTCACACACGGTTGCCATATAAATATATTCGGAATTAGGTTAAAAGAGAGAAAGCTGGGATAGCAACATAGCACACAGCAGCTCCTGCTTTAGGAAGGAGTTCCTGGGAATGCATTTTGCAAGGGTGTCACTGCTGCGAGGAGCTGCATTTCAGCAATACTTTAGTTATTGCTGAGGACATCAGACCCTTAGCACAAAACAACTAAAGCAAAAAATGCCATGTGACTTTCGTCCCCAAATCCCTCATGCAATGTGTGCTTCCTCACTAAACGCCTGGACTGTTGTTTGCTGTTCAAGGGAAAGCTAAAGGGTTCGAGGATGCTGCTCATTTTGTCTGGCAGGAGATATTTAAGCTCAAGAGTGGGCAGTCCTGGCACGGGAGGTGCTGTGGTGGCCATCAGTTGCCCAGTTGCATGTGAAGATGTCCCTTGGAGACAGCTGGGTGCTCTGAGAGGCAGGGAGCCCCGTGAGACATCAGCCTGCCTGGTGTGTCTGCTCCTGCATGTCACACTGGTACAATAAGAAGAGGTGGCAGAAAACTAATTACATTCTCTTTACTAATGAAAGAGCACTTCAAGTCACCAGTAGTTTTCCTGGGTTAATTACTTTGTAATGGCAACATTCAGTGCCTTTGGTGTGAGTTTTGTGATAGCAGTTACGTGGAATTACCAGTTCCCAACTTCGTATGCAGTTACGTTTGAAAGCTGCTTCAGTGCAGAATGAAAAGTAGAGAAAACAGAGGGAGATGAATTAATGAGTGAGCAGGATGGGTGTGCTGGGAGGAAGTCCCAAAGGAGACCAGAGCTGAGTTTTCAGTTCTGCTTGTTCCTGTCGTGGTTTCAGTCCTATGGTGACTTCAGCACCTTGATGTCAGGTAATGCTCTGCAGCCCTGAATGCTGTCTCTGCTTGTCCCGCAGACATTGCCTCAGCCACCGGAGAAGAGTGTCATGAGAAAGGTGTCTTTTAATAGTGCTACAGATAACTGCAAGGCCCCAGGGATGGGAAGGGCTGGTTGTCCTGTAGCCTCAGCGCTGGGACAGCCTTATGCTGGGCCTCTGGTGCGAATGCCGTCCCGGTGCAGTGCGGCAGCCGTACCCTGTGGCGTGTCACACACCGTGCCCAGCAGCACAGACACAGCTCCCCTCTGGAGACATGACGCTTCTCTGGCAGCTTACCTCTGTGGGAGGAACATCTGTCAGGCTCCACATTAGTGTGCTTTAATAACATTCGCTCTGCGTTTGGCTGGATCCCACTTGCAGTACAAAAGCCATTTGACACACTGGAAGCCGCATCAATCTGGCTGTGTGTACGTAAGGCACCTGAAGCTATCAGGTAGGCGATAACATATGCTCTGCATTCAGGGCTGCAGAGCATTACCTGACATCTTCCTTTTAACTTCATAATAAAGTGAACTTGGACTAACCACTACTTCTGAAGTGACCAAAATATCCTCTTTCTGGCGACAGCACTTTTATTCTTCTTAGAGTAAAAAATTCACTCCAAGCAATAAGATGCTGTGACAGCAGGAGAAGGAAGGTGCAAGGACCTGAGCAATAACGTTGCAGTGAAACTGTCTTCATGGCTGTTTTTTTCTCACAGCTATTATGACATATTACAGTCCAGGCACGTTATCTAACTTGCATTAATTCTGTATGTATGTCTGTATGCCTGTGTGTAGGGTAATACAGTATGTGTTCTGTGTCAATGTCTTTCTGTGTTCTGCTGTTTGCAAACATGAACAATTTTTAGATGTAACAGACAGATGTGCACACGATGCAACGTGCATATTGGGGCCAGCACATTTATAATAAGGATCTATAGGGCAGAGAAGATTGGTGAATGATTTAACCATCTCACACTTGTGTAAAATGAACACAATGTCCGAAGAGACTCTTTCAAAAATGACAAAAGGATTGTGTTTTATGGAGGAAATTAATGTTTTCTGGTTGCTGGACTTACCCTCTAGTGGTTTGCATTGCTTAGACAGTTAACAGCCATGCTCCACTGTATGTGAACATATGATATCAGTGCTAATTTTTACTGTGAGGATGATGGACACTGGCACAGGCTGCCCAGGGAGAGTGTGGAGGCTCCTTCTTTGCAGGTCTTCAAGACCCACCTGGACACGTTCCTGTGTGACCTGATCTAGGTGGACCTGCTTCTGCAGGGGGGTTGGACTGGATGATCTCTAAAGGTCCCTCCCAACCCCACCCTTCTAGGATTCTGTGAATTATCATGTTACACTCAAAACTTGGGGGAAAGGGTCAAATGTGTAATTGCCTGAGCTGAGTACCTGTTTGTTGAGTCAGGCCCTACATTTCTCCCTGATCATTTCAGTCGATAGAAAAGTAACCGACACGTTGGAGTAACATCTTGGGAGGGGCAAAGTAGTCAGAAGTAGTTGTTGGCAGAGGAATTATATTGACTCTAGACTTCTGCTTTTGAAATTGCAGTGCATCTTTTCTGCCAGTGTGAAGAGCCCACTGTTTGTCAGCAGCGGCTGGGTGACCCAGAACCTTACTGTGCTCCTTCCCCCCAGATCTGAGTGGAGCACAGAATTCTGGCTTTTAATTTAAGTTATTGTGTCTTTTTCCCTTTTAGAGCTGCAAGATGGTGTGGTGCAAAGCAACTAGACACGTTCAGTCACCTTCCACAGGGTAAGTCTGTCTGTCTGCAAAGTGCTGAAATGGTTTCTGTCGCGGCGTACCAGGACCCTGTGTGTCCTGCAATTGGTGCTGAGAGCGTGCAGTGGCGTTGGCAGCTCATTTGCTGTGGAGTGTGCCTACGTCTGCTCTGCACACCAGCAAAACCAGCTGGGGTGATCAGTGCTGTGGTAGGCTGATATGGCTTTCCTTCAGCTGCGTTTTGTTGAACTGTGCATAGAACCCTGATGTGACCGTGCTCTGTGTGTTTTCAGTTGTTATCTCTTTCTGTGAGTCCCAGGGCCCTGTCTGAGAGATCAGTGGTGTGGAGTGGTATCGTGCCAATAATGAATTGCTGGGTTCAAAATGAAAAGCAGTCATTCCAGAGCATTTATATTTTTAGATCCTCCTTTTCTTAGTCTTGAATGTTGTTTCCCTCTGCCCTCCTTCAGCGTGATTGTTTGCCAAGCCGTGTGAGGCAACTTAAAACTGACATCCAACCACAGCTTGAAATGTGCCTTGAAATCTGTTTTAATTAGGTATGAACCATAATAATTTAATTACAGATCCACCCACTAAATTGTCTGTTTTGAATTGTAGCAGCCACAATGTGTACAGAAACAGAACTGTTTGGAGTAGATACCTCACTGATTTCTATCAAGGGCATTCAAGCTCTGAATACAGTAGCAGAGTACTGCGATTGTTTAACCTCCAGCGTGCTGATTACCCACATTACTTGTAAAATCTGCCAGATTTGTCCAGATGTAAGTCAGCTCTGGCGTAACTGCTCGCTCCTGGGAGATGAGATGCCTGGCACATCTTGCAGTGAGGAAGCACCTGGGTGCAGGATCATGCCTGTGTTGCTGATAAGGGGTGTAGAGCCACCAATACACGACTGGAGCTTGAGAAATGTCTCATTGCTCTGTGGACAGACCTTTCAGAAAGCTATTTCCCTGAAATTAAATGTGTATCACACATTGAGGATGGAATTCCATCCTTCAGTGTAGATGTATAGAGGCTGTCGTCCAAGGGAGGTCACTGCTGGGGAATGGTGTCTAGGTTGCTATTAAGTCATCTGGTAACAACT
Source organism: Colius striatus (assembly GCF_028858725.1). Lineage (NCBI taxonomy): Eukaryota > Metazoa > Chordata > Aves > Coliiformes > Coliidae > Colius > Colius striatus. The sequence continues at coordinate 20,625,199 of NC_084773.1, read as the reverse complement.
ATGAGTTATTGCTGCCTAAATTGGTATTTGACAGGCTGATAGAGTATTTATTAGATATTTGTCCATACTTAATACATAGAGGAGGCTAAATCATTTGGTAACCTGGGATCATTCTGTGATGTGTGGGGCAATAGAGCAGGAGGGACATCAAGGAGTGTAGGCCATGACTGAAGAGAGAGACTGTCTGAAGAGCCATCGGGTGCAGAGGAGGGAGCAGACAGTGCATTAATGGGAACTTCTGGTGTGATTCTATTGGAAAACACGGCTTGCAACCTTCAGGTGGATTGAATCAATGAGACAGTCAATCTGTGTGTGTCACAGGCACAAACAGCCATAGTGAGAGCAGTGGACCTGCCTTGGAGGAAAATACAATAGAAATATGCCAAAGCTACTGCTTGAACATACCTAAAACATGCAATACTGATCAAACAGCAAAGAATCCTTTCATTCATTCTAAATTATCTACTAGAAGTCTTTAAGTCAATTCTTGAAGGGCTTTGCATGTTTTAACAACATGCTGCTGGAGCAAACGTTGTGGCTGCTGGCCCAGCTTTTCCTTGGTTACTGTGGCTGCCGTCCCTCTGCTCAGCAGCCTTACGGTGGAGTGTTTCCTTTCACTTTGCTGACATGCAGATTACAGGTAACTGATAGATTTGGAGTGTTTAATATCTTCACATTCAAAGATGAACAATTTTCAGTTTGGCACCTTCTGATGTCTAAATCCCTGAGGTGTTGGATAGATATTTGTTCCAAAAATCGTTGGGCAGTTATTCTGATGAAATCCTGTTACTGGAATTTCTGAGCAGTTAAATACAGAGAGCTGTACAATCCAAATTAATCCTGCTCTTGATGTCAGTGCTATAAATTCCCATTTAAATCAGTGACATGGTGAAGCCTGAGGGATTGCCTGCGTGTGGGCAGGTGCTAGAAGGTAGCTTAGTGTGCAGTGGCATAAGCCTGGATGTGAATCATAGAATGGTAGGGTTGGAAGGGAGCTCCAGAGATCATCTAGTCCAACTCCCCTGCAGAGCAGGAATGAGAACTTAGTTGTGTGTTCAGAAAAGTTCAAAGCAAAGCACTGTTGAAGTGAAACTTCTCTGTGGAAGAGGAGCTGTGAGATGTGGGGAGAGGCTCACTGGTGTGAAATCTGGGAGGCTCATGCTGGAATGGCCTGTGGCTCTGTGATAACAGCTGGTACCAGTTCTAGATCAATGCCCTCTTCTGCAAGATTTCTCTTGTGCTTGGGGATAAAGGGCTGTGTTCTGTCTTTGGCTCTGCCGGAGTCAGCTTCAGGAGGATGTTGTTCAGTGGCTCAAATGGTAGTTATCAACAAATAATTTGGCATCTTTATCATTATTTTTATGAACAATTCTGCTTATTAAAAGCTCATTGCAAGTCAGTAGGCACCATTGTGACTGAAGGACTAACATTCCAAGAATTAATGTGGCCATCACCTGTTGCAGGATTGGACCAAACAGCTCACACTGGCTGCCTCTGAAGAAGGCTGAGGGATAATACTTGTCAGGTGCTTCTCTGTTTCCTTGACTACAAGATAATTTAAATGCCATCTGTGTTATTGGCATTAATGGAAATCTTCTGGGATGCACATCTTTGCATGATACACAGTGATTTCATTGGAACCATAGGCTGTGTTACAACATTAGCTGCAGGGATGTGGAGTTTTGGGTACCAGACTAATCACCACTCCAAAAGGGTGAAAAGAGTTTAGGAAAACAGAAGTTTTAATAATGTGTATTTCTCTCTATTAACTATCCTCAAGTAGCATGTTTTATTGTTTGAATCTTCCCTTCCATGACACTAATGTGACACCAAGACATTTTCTTGCCTGAAAACTCAAGAATGTGTTTCTTAGCAAATGCCTGGAATTGGGTCATAGACTTGCACAAGGCTTTCTATTTGCATAGAATAACACTCATTTTGCATTCTTCTATCAAATGAGACACACAGAAGGAACAAATAATTTATTCATGTAAAACCAACCTGCATGAATCATTTATTTACCTCTTCTGGTAATTTCACAAGCTTACTTTTCATGCATCAAGCTGCAAATTAATCTCACTTTTCTAAGAGTTGATTTTTTTTCCAGAAGTAAAAAGTAATAATGACAGAAATAGCCTCCCCTGCATGGAAAATTACCGTGTGAACTTGGTCAAACAGTCCATGTGGGACTGGGCTTCTTGTTTGTGTGGGTTTTAAAAATGAATAATAATTTAATCTGTCATTTATATTCAATATAATTTTAATGTAATTATTAATTTAACATATTAGACAATTAAATGGTTTCATTTATTTTATGATTTGCATTTCATTAATAAAAATGTGATATATGTTAATTATTAATATTATTATTAATGTCACTGAGTGAAAGAGCAGCTGTAAGAGGTACAGTTTGCACTGCCTTTAACCTTTGGAAACCATTATTCACTCAAAAAAGCATTTTGTGTTCAATCCATGAATTCAGAGCAACTCCCTGGAGGTGTTGGAGTTTCCATCAGTGTAAATAAAACTAAACCTGATGTAAGGGCTTTAACCTGCAAGTGCATGTAGAGGTAAATGAGAAATGTTCTGGCTTTCTTGAACTGTGCTGCATTTCCAGCATCAAAATTCAATGGAACGAATTCTGCTCCCGCTGAGCCTGGTGACAAATGGCCCACGGAGTTCTACAAGTACAGTATCTGGCCCCATTTAAAATACACCTATGGGCCAGGGTGGTTCTGAATTAGATGCTGTTTACTGAAACACTTTGGAGTTCAGGACTGCTTTTTGTGTTTTGTTACTGTTATTGACATTTTGGTTAGTGCTGAAAGAGGCTGTGGCACAGTAGTCAGCAAATGCTGCTTGACACTGGACCCCATGCTAACGTACATACTCCCTGGCTGCACTGATTCTAATGCCTGGAGAAGTACCAGCTTTTGGCCAGTGCTTTACAGCATTTGATGATATCTGAGGTGGAGGAAAGTATTCTTTGAAAACATCTCTGGAATTGTGGCAGTTCTTTAAAATTAGCTGGAAACAACTTTCTTGCCATTGCAAATGATTCCAAAATGATTAGAAGTGTCAGAGGAGCAAGTAATGATGAGGGCTTCAGCTGTCAAGGATCACTGACAACTGCTGTATTAGCCCTCTTCTACTTGTTTTCCCTGCCTGGCTAGATGGACAGTTGAGGTTGATATGTCAATCAGAGACATTACTTTTCCTAATGCAATAAAGATTGTTTGCATGTCAGTAATTAGTTTGCTTTGTAATTATGTGTTAACTGCAGTTTCATCACAACCTTGTGCTGATGTGGGAACAGGGAATCTGCTGCAGAGGTCCCAGGGTGCCAGCCTGGCCTCTTCTCTGAAACAATCTCTACCTGAAGGTCTGCATTTGAAATACACGTCATGATGAGGAGAAGTTAAATCCTGAGCAGGGCACTGTGACATTCAGGAGATTTGGGTTTCTGTGTGATAGTTGTTTTGTAAAGTAATCTCTATGAATTAAAGAACCTGAACAAAGATGCAAGTAAACCTGGCTTTAAAACTTCAAATTTGGGTTCGGTTCTGAGCTTTGCCAGACTTCCTCCATGAGTAGGGCAGTTCATGTGGCCCAAGTATCAGATCCTGTTTGGGAAAGCAGGTTTGGTTCTTTTCAGCTTCAGGGGCAATTCCAGCGAGGAGGAATTCCTCTTGGAGAGAGCCTCTGTGTCTGCCAATAACAAATCCCAACGGTGACTGGACACAGTGCTGAGCAGCCTTCTGCTGCTGACCCTGCTCTGAGCAGGAGGGTTTGACTAGATCATCTCCAGAGGTCATCCTCCCTCCCTGTCTCAGCTTTTCAATGATGCTGTCAAATAATAAAGTGGAAGTGCCCAGTGAAAGGACAGAAGGGTGCTGGCTGTGTTGTAATTGAGAATGACTCAAGGCTATCATTTTAGACCGTGCTAAAAGCTTCACAATTGCAGGAAGATTATCTCAACAAAGATGAAAAGTAATTACTGTGCTGCCATTTTTTTTTTGCCGCTATAGTCAAGGGCCTGTCAGGATCTCCAGTACAACAAAGGTGGTTATAAAGGCTGATCTAACCTTACATGACAGATATTTGCTTGGAATTAAACTCTGGTAGAGCAGTGCAGAGCTCTTTTGCTTTGTATTCTGGTTAGCTTTTTTATTTTATCCCAGTGGATATGCTCTTGAGCCTTTCATTGATGTTTTTGTATGAACCTCAGTTCACCTAGGCAAAAGGCAACCCAGAATGATAGAAATGGCAGAAGTGAGTGTTTGATGGATGCTTCGTAGCTTTGTGAGAAACAAGTGATCTTAAAATGGTGTGTGTTCATGTCACAAGAGTCACTGCTGTAACTGCAGTCACCATGCTCTGTCGTCAGCAGTCTAGCACACAAGCCACATGCTAAGTATGCATGAAGGTGAGATACTTTCTTACTCACAGAGGACCGCATTCCTGGCACTGTGTAACTGCAGTGTGGTGCAGCTTCCTTCTCCAGTCTGTCAGTTTAAGTGGCTCAATATTTAGGAAGTGTTAAAAAAAAACCCTCCACCATTCAAAATTTGCCTTGAAGATGGCAACTTCTGATCAAAAGAAGTCTTTTATCCATAGTGACCAACTTGATTCTGTGTGTTTATTGAGGGCTCAGTGTGGGTGACCAACTCATTGGTTTCACCCCTTGGTCCTTGGCAAAGTGGCTGTGCCAAGTGTTCAGGAAGAGAGGCTGCACTGGCCACAAGTGGATGGTGCATGGGCTGTGTGCCAGGGGGAGGGGAAAGGCTGGGGAGCAGCAGGCACCCAGCCCCTCAGACCAGGAGAGCCCAGCCATGCACAGCTGTTGCCTGTCACGTTCATTGGCCATACATGCTCCTTTGGGAAGTGGTATTTTTGTAGGACAATCCAGATTTTGGCTCCTATTGAGTTTGGTTCGTTTCCAAATGTGCACAGAATGCAAACACCTCTCAAGGACTAACACTTGCTAGTCCTAAAGCTTTTGCACTAATACAAATTTCATGGTGTTATTAAAGATAAGGCTGCAAAATGAGGTGTTTTATTAAAACACAGACTTATTTTCCTCCCCACTGTCAGCTGGCACCAGAGGTTTGCCCTCTGAACTGGAATTTTAGTTCTGGAGGGTGATGAAGGGTTATGGTTCTGATGGAACTGCCTCCACCGTGCTGCACTCTGGTGTTTTAGGGTTCAGTATGAAGTATTTTTGTTCAATGCTTTGGCAGATGGAGCAGTAGAAGCTATTTCATGTATTTTACAGTTTATCAAGCTTTTCTCATCTCTTTTTAGTGTTAAGGCTGGTAACAGCTTCAATAACAACATTTTCAACACTTCCCACTGCTGTTGGGTTCAGGGTGCTAAGCAAAGAGCCTTGGAATGTGAGAGCATCTCCTGGACAGCTGGGAGCTGCCAAATGAGCCTGAGAGATGGAAGGAAAGATGGTTGGATCACATCTCCTTCAGCCTGGAGAAGGGGCACTCCCAGAGATTTGGAGGAGGGAGCAGTGCTGTTTCTTCTGAGTGGTGAAACAGGTTCCTGGGCAGTGGACAGGCTCACAAGGGCACGGCCTGAAGGTTAGAGAAATGGATTTCTGCCTTGGCTTGGTGTCTTGCATTGCTCTGTGGCCTGTGGCAAATTACTTCACTGCTTTCTGGTATGGTTCCACAAGTGAAATATTGCAGTTGTATCCTTTTGGTGGGGTATGGAGACGTGCAGTGTTGTCAGAGCTTTTTGCATCCTGAAATGAGGTGAGGGGATTGGCATACAACCCCCTCCTGCCATAAAAACTTCCCAGGTCTAGGAAATGTAGATGTTTTATCCAAAAAACCTTGGGAACAGCTTCTCCTTACTTGTGTTGGAGCAGTAAGGTCGTGGTCAGCAGGTTCAGCAGAGTCTGGGACATGGTGTGCTTGGTGCTGCTGAGCCCACTGGGGAAAATGTCCTGTCTGGCAGGTGGGAATGATGGGAGCAAAACTGAAATGCCTTCACAATTATCTTCTAGCTTAATGCCAAAATCTTTTCCATGCTCTGGTGTTCTGACCCTTAGGCCCTGGGATGTGGGCAATGCAAACAGTCTGATGTGCTTTATGGAGGTTAATTTGATGGGTAACAAAGGCACTTTAAAGTTTATTGGCTCTTCACAAGGCCTAGTTTCAAGGGTAATTAAGTGACTCATTATATCTGGTAATGTTAATTGCATTCTTAATTTTATTTGTACACTGACAGTTGCTCTTGCTAAAAATAGTCATTGGAAATGGGGCTGAGAGGGGGAGCTACAGATGGGTATGTACAAGCTTGTGAATCGTAGGTAGGGGAAGTGTGGAGATACCTGCTTCTGACAAAAAGCTGCCTATAGATGGGCCCTTCTGTTAGAGTCAAAGTTCTGGTGGATCAAAAACAAAGGACATTTTAAAATGTAATTGAACTGCTCCAAGCCACATCGTGGTTATTTATATTTTTGGGGAGAGGAGCTCAAAACCAGTAAACACCATATTTAAAGCTGTCAAAATGCCTTAGTCTGACATCAGCAGGCTCTCCCTCCTCTTCTGGAAAGGTGTTGCTTGTGGTGTTGAAGGCTTTAAAGTTTTAGGTTTTACAAACATGACTAAAGCCTTGCAGGTCTTACAGGTAAGACTGATTTCTGCTCCCATCTGTATGCTTCTGTAGGTGAGGGGGGAAAAACAGGCTGAATTATGCTTGGTAGACTTGAATTTAAAAGGAAAAAACATGGCCATGAATTTAGAAGCCACAAGGAACACTTGAAAAAGAAGAAAATGCAAGCTTGAAAATGACTTGTTTGCTTTCTGAATAATTAAAAAGTAGATGAGAATGCATGTCTGTCCTCAGCTTGTTGGCTATGCCAATGTATCCAATGTATTATACTTGGCAATTAATGTTCTTCTCCTAACAATGTGCCAGTTAAATATTCTTACATTTTGGTAGGCATTTCTCTTAGTTTTCCTTGAACATAAGCAGTGCACTTTCAAAGTAATCCACATGTATGAACAGGGGTACTTTGCTTCCTGGGATGGTGGTGGTGAGAGCAGCAGAGGTGAATGCTGATAAAGCCCAGGGCAAGTGGGCACAGCGTGTGCCTTTGCAAGCATTCAGCTTGCACACCTTCTCCTTTCCATGGCTGTTTATGCTGTTGCTGGCTGCCTTCGATTCATGGTCTTGTGTGTGGTTTTGCCACTGAGTCTTGGTGAGTCTGTTCTTGCTCCTGGAGAGGTTACCCCAGCCTGACATACCCAGACATGGGATGTTCCCAGCCCGTGGAGGGAACAGGAAGGTGCTTTTAGTGATGGCTTTTCTGCCTTGACTTGCAAAATGATTCATCAGTTGCCAGAAATATTCCTGAAAGATGTTCCCCATCAAGTTAAGGATGTGGCTGGAAGTTGTATCAGCACACAGGAGAGCATAGCACCACTTCTGGCTCCTGTTGCCATCACTGACCTTGGGTCATTGCAGTCTCAGTGCAAGAGGCACTGGGCTTTTTGCTTTGGAATAGTTCAGCCTCTTGCATACATCAGGCACTCAGTTTAATAGCTTTATCTTGGCAGCATCTTGAAAGTATATTGAGAAATGACTTTTGTTGCTGTTTGATAGCTTTGAGGCTTGCATTTTTAAGTAATGTTGAATGTAGAAGACTTCTCAGCAGATCAGCTTTAAGACGGGTCATTCTTTCCCTGGGAAAGGGAGTTGTACTGCTTTGTGTTAGGGCTGAGAGGCCCTAGCAGTCAACATCTCCCTCTCTGAAGTGACAGAGTTGAAGGTGGTTTCATGAGAGCATGGAAATAATCTTAATTGACACAATTAATTTGAGGCACTGGCAACAGAGTGTTGCTCCTAATCTGTTTTTTTCTGGTTTGTTTAGGGATTTCTGTTTCCTTTTAAGGATTAATGCAGATCTCCCACAATTACAGATTTTGTAGGTGGAGGCTCGTCCTCTGGATGCATAAGCAGTGTCAGATTTGCTCTTTCACATAATCCTTAGGCTCCCATCAATGAAATTGTGAAGCAGACTCAAGCAACACCTTCAAAATAAGTTTCAGAGTTCTTGCATGCCCGGTTTCTAAAACACAGCGTTATTTCAATTATCAGCAGGGTTCTCAAGGGTAAGACCCATTAATCTTCTTAAATAACCTAATGCTTAATATGATTGTGTTAAAGAAAACCAGGAAAGTGATCAGCAATTCATTAAAGAAGCAGAAACACGTGAGCTTTGGCCATAGAAGAAAAATACCACGCTGAAGTTTTATCCTCTCAGCAAATCCAACGTTAGAAACACGAGCTATTGCTCTGCTGCCAAACGTGTCCAAAATGACAGTTAAAGTAGTTACAGCACAGATGAGTGAGGTAGCTTTTAGCCTCCTAACTAACTGTAAGTTCTTAAGACAAAATCTAAGTAACAGAGCTCATCGAGGGTGACAGTGTCACTGGTAGAACCAGGCAGCTCTCCCAGGTTTTGTGGGGTCATGACAGGTTTCTGAGGAGCCATCAGAGATGTTCAGTAACTTACAGTCTTGTGCACAGGATTAACTCCACCCTTGAGTATCTCCTGGGTCTGTCCATCTGTTTATAGCTCTGACTTTGAAACTGATGTGGCTTCTTTTATAAAAAAAAAGGGAAAAGTGAAAACTCTGTTTTCTGAACCCTGCAGTAATGTTAAAGAGCCGTTTGACACCTTTGGGTGTCTGCAGAGGAACTGCATGAAGGCATTTAAAGAGCAACACACGTCATCCAAGAGAAGATGGCATCCTTTGTACCAACAAGCTTACTCTGTTAAGGAGTGAGATCCACTGGCTTTGTGCTAAGGGATACAGCATCATAGATTGCAGTAATTCAACTCAAACCCCAAAAAGCTAATTGTGCATCTTGGGCCTTGTGATTCACGGTCCCACCACTGCTTTTAATGTGTTCTTTTCCTAATGGGAAGCTTGCAGTCTGGTAACAAGATCCTGTCACAGCTCGTTCCTTAAACCAACTAATGAAGGAGGGAGCACGTTGTACACATTCCTGGAGAGATCCTCCCTATTCCTTCTGTGGAAACTCAGAATATATGTAAGTAAATACATATGTATGCATGTCTGATGGCATAGCATTTAAGGCTTTGATCCTGCAGCTAATTTATGGGGAAACAGTGGAATGATGTGTAACTAAAGGACTGATTGTTTTAATTGCTCTGCAGCAGTGATGCCTCAAGCTAGAGCCCAATAAATTCTGTCTCCTCCAGTGTGTAAGAGCTGTGGCAGTCACAGCAAGCTGCTTTCTGGCTGTTAGCGCAGCAAATTCTGCTTTTATTTCCAGGTTGCATCCACATTCTTCAGTACATCACTTACCAGGGGGTTTAAGTTACATCCAAAGGCATGAGCTGCACCTTAGACCCGTGTGTTACTGACCTGCTCAGAACTTGGTCATCACATTTATTGCACATGACACCTGAAAACTGATGTACAACTGCTTTGTGTTGCTACTAAAGAAGAAATCCCCACGTTCAGGGAGGATTTGGGGTGAAATGAAGAAATTACACTGCTTTGCTCCAGATTTGTTGAGCCACAGTCTGTAGTGTGGTAGTGTAAGGACAGCATTTAGCAGAGGAAATCTAAGTGCTACGTAGAACGAGTTAAGGCTCGTTTCTTACTCTGGGCTGGGATAATGTATTAAACACCATATGAATATTTCTAACTAAATGAAAGAATTTATAGAGCATTAAAAATTAATAGCAAATCAGCTGCCTTAAAAATGCATTTCCTTCCTGTCTGCTCCTGTGCCTTCAGTCAGCTTGTTGGCTGTGGCTGCTTTGTTATGGCCCTCTTATTTCTGAGCAGTCTTCACGAATGCCCCTCAGTTTAAGTGAATGCATTTGTGGTGGTTGCTGTGTGATGACTGGTTTACTCTGTAAATAGACCATAAATTATGTATGGAGAGTTTATGAATTAATCTATAGGATATATCTCATAAATATTGTACAGTACCTTGCAGTCTCTTTTAACTTGCTGGTGAAGATCTTTAAGTGCCAGCTTTTTCATGCTGTTCTCCTGTATCAGAAATAAGTAGTTTTGGTTCTCTGCAGTACTATTTTTGTTCATCTTTCAGGACTGAGCTTTGCAATGTGCAGAGCAAAATTGCCCAGTGTGTATAAGGGAACAAGGGAAGGTGATAAATCACGAGTTTCATACCTGCAGAGCTATTTTTTCCTTTCACCTGAGTCCTCTGAATAACACACATTTTCCCCAGGCAGCTAAATATGAGGTGAGATTAATGTGGTAGCAGATTATAACCACAAATGAAGATCTCAGTAACTAGCTATTAAAACACTGTGCATGTCTGTTGAGTGTGGCACTAAAACCTTCTGCTCCCTGAAAATAAACTGTAGATGCAGTGGTGTACATGAAGGAGTATTTACAGATAGGTTGGTTAAACAACCCCACTAGGCAATATGTAGCTAGCCTCTGCATCAAGTCATTTTCTCTTCAGCTAATGGGACTATCTCAGTTGTAGACAGTAACCTTTTAGGAAGCAATTGAAGAGAAATTAGTGATCTCCAGAATGAATTTCCATGCAACATTCAATGCTCTGTCTGCAGTGACAACACCCTCAGTAAGTTACAGGTCTGACATATAGAATGGTGGGGGTTTCTTCTGTTAGAAGATGTAATCTTATGAATTTGAGGCTTCTTTACATCAGGCCCCTCATTCTGCAGCAGTGTCTTGAACAGTGATTGTTCTTCATCTTCTTTTCCATTCCAACTTTAAAACTGATCTTTAGGTAGTGATTTTGTCAGTGTGGTGAATTAACCATTAGTGCATAATGGAGGAAAATGCTTCTCAAAATACAGTTTTGTGGTTCTAGTCTGTCCATTAAGCAGGAAAAGAAAGCACAAAGGCAATATTTATGCCTTGGGGATGGATCTTCGGCTCTCTTCAAGAACATGACTTTTGGTGAGACCTAAGCCCTTTGTCAGGAGACATTCTTACTGTGGCTGTGCAAATAAACCCCGATGTGCCTTTGTGAGATTGGCACTAGGACTCGAGTAAGCATTTGCATGAATGTAACTGAGGCAATTCTGTCTGTTTTGCTTTCAGCTTACTAAACAAATGTTCAGGTTGTTTGCAGAAAGCAGTAATTTTGCTTCCAGCGTGTCTCTTTACTAAGAAATAATAAACACTTCTGGGTAGGTTTATCTTGTCACACAGTTCTCCAGGTGCTGATTTTTTCATATAATTGGGATAATACCATTATTTAATTTCTGAAAGACCTGTTTATGTGTCCTGAAAAAGAAATGCCTGTCTCCAAGATCTGCACTGGACAGATTTAATCACCAGTGAAAAGTGGTAAGAAATGGGAAATCAGTGCTTATTTTAAGGGGACTCAGGAGGAGGGGCTGCGTGCATCCAAGACAGATGTACCCTGTAAGTCATTAAATCTGCTGGTGCAGAGATGAACGTACCCGCACCAGAGCTGAGGGAGCGCCATTAGAAGGCCACACAGAGCAGTCAGTCTTCATCCTGCAGAACAAATGGGAGCAGCAGAGAATGACAGAGAGGAGTGAGAGTCTGTTTTCAGCTCTCTGCCTCAAGACTTCTAGGGGAAGGATGGCTGGATAAATGCATAACCTCAAGTCAAGCCATAGTTTTTCATTAATTCTTTGAATTGTGCTTTAAACCACATTTCCAGCCAAGGAGATAAAATACAGTTCAGCTGCTCAAAAAACTTTAAATAAATACTCTAAAGAATGAACATCTCCTTAGGGACCCATGGGGAATAAAATGAGCAGTTCATTTTCAAATAAAGTCTTAGCTTCTAGTTTGAAAATTCTTGCTGATAATAATTGAGCTCTAGCTGTTTTCCAAAGAGCAAGTCAGAACAGCCATCAGCTCTCTCTGTTGCTCTTAGAGGTTCGAATGGCAGGGTAGGTGATGGAGATGAGGTAGAGAGCATGAACCTCGATTGCTATCTTGGGGCAAAGAATTTTCAGGAACTCTTCCACTGCTAGAAAAAGCCAGGGGATTGACAGGGTCCATACATACTGTATGAAAATTTATCCACCAGGATCAGTGCATGTATCTTTGGATATCAGCCTGTACCAGGGATTTGGAAACTGGTCTGTTACTGGTCTGTGAGAATCAACCCTGAAACAGTGTTTCAATCTCAAACCATATTGAACAAAGAAAGTTAAAACCAGTTACAAATTCTTAGTCTAGGATTGATGAAGTGCAGCATTTTCTAGCACTCTGGTTTTGTTCCTAGAACTTACACCCGTGGTCCCAAGCCGTGGCTTATTCAGAGCAGCATTGCCAGGGTGTGTTGGGCTGTGCTCAGAGACCTCTGCAGTGCATCATCAGAGCCACCTTGATGGTACAAAACACTCTGCATCAGAAAGACTTCAGCTCTGCTTTTTCCATTGTGATTTCAAAAGACAATCTTGCAGGGAAAACCTTTCAGCAAGCTGCAGTCCAGAAAGGGAATTACAGCTTGCTCTCGTTACGTGCTCGCTCTGTCAGTCTCCCCGTTGCCCTGCAGCTGGAGAAAGCTTGAAGCTTGGAATTAAAAACCAGGTGCATGTTGAGTGAGTATGACTTGGGAAAACAGCAGATAGGATGTTCTCAGGGTCTTTCCTGACCCCAGACTGAAACAGAAGCAGCAATAAAACACAATTAAATGATGTATTGATTTGTGTATCAGAGAGGAGTTTTCTCTTGAGCTACAAGTGTGATTTCAGACTCATTTCTCTTGTAATTCAACATAGACTAAGAGAGACAGATGTTTTTTCTAGACCCAAGGCATTCTGTTTTCAATGCAATCACTTGTTTAAAATGTTCTTTCATTAAATGGCACTTTGACTTTTCATAATACTAATGTCATGAATAATTTAAAGGAGAGTATTTCTCATTTTCAGGGGATATGAAGGACAGGCTATTCATACCCTAGGCCTTGGCTCAGACAGTGAATTAGTGTGTGGATGACGCATTCCAGACAGCACAGAAGGCTGAAGGGGTCTCTGTGTTTGTAGAGCAAATGCATCAGTGCAGAAGGGTTTGAGCTTCCCCACATGGTCCCATCAGAGACCCCAGGAGGGTAGCACAGGAAAGCGAGTCAGGCTGAGCCCCTCGCTGCCATCGCTCCCACCAAAGGGGCTGGACCCATCCTTTCCTGGCACAGATGGCAAGAGGTGAGCAACTGCAAATTTTCAGTTAGTCTTCCCACAAAGCAGAACAGTGCTTAAACTATTTCCCTGTCCAGTTAACCAGCTCCTAGATCATCCATCACCAAACACGTGATGTTAACAGCAGCAGCAGTTGATCAACTGCCAAACAACTTGGGAAGAAAATCAACTGAGCTGCAAGGACTATTTCTGGAGGTGAAACCTGATACCAGACTCGATGCCAATTCTAGTGATGAAATCACTGCTGGCTTCAGTCTGTGTCAGGCTACAATATCTGGGGGTGTTACAGAAGGAATAGCACTGGTGGGTGATTCCTGGCTGTGCTCCTGTGTGTGATCAGTGCTGCTGGAAACCCAGCCTGCAATGGAGCACTGTTTGCCTCCTCTGTGAGTGGTACTTAATGACCATCTTCACAGTTTGTCCTTGGGGAGTGTAAAGCAGTGTTGAGTCCACAGGGTCCTGACTCCTGCAAACACAGGGCTGCACTGAAGCTGGGTGTGGTGTTGGAAATGCATCCCCCTAATCTGTGCTTTCCAGGGCAGATAAGATTGTAGGAGAGCATAAGGTACCTTCTCTTTCTTCTGATAAGGCTTTTGAAAGCAGTTATCTTTTTTTTGTGAAGAGATTCTCTTTTACTGAGACATTGGCACTGCCAAGTTTCATTCTATTTTCCCAGTTGCACAGAAATTGAAGCTACATGATTTTCCCTTGCTGCAAAAGCACAGTGAAGCTGGTGCTGCTCTGGTGACCACGGCAGTGGTGCATCACTGGTGCAGACAGGGAACGGCCCCATTCACTCTCAGAGCTCTGGTAACGATTTGGAGAGATGTAGGATGCTTGAATTGAGGGCCTGGCAATGTGAATGCTTTTCTCTTGTTGTGTTTCCTACCCATAGCACATTCATTTAATGAAACCCACACATCACCTTCTCTTTCTGAGCTTGATAGTTTGGACAAATTCAGCCCAGTCTGTCTTTGGCATTAGAAGACAAATTCCTGGATGGGAGAAGTTTTGCAGAATGAAACCCTTGGCTGAAATCCAACCAGTGAAACAGGCAGGATTAGCTGGATGGCTACCCACAACTGCAGGAAAGTGTCCCCCTGCCTTTGGGCCTGCCCTGCTGTACCAGGCACAGCCCTCTGCCTGGCAGCAGGGAAAGCAGAGTGCCAGGACTAACTGCACATCTTCTAGCCTGCATTTACACCTCTCTTGCTTTGAAGGACATCAGTGTACTGAGGCTTAGTGTGTTTACCCTATGATGAGAGGGGTTGTTTTATAGTGCTTAAAATGAAGACTGTTTGAGGTATACTTTTAATCCAACATCTCTCTACTCCAGGGAGAGAAATGGGTGAGTTCACTTCAGCACCAGACTTCTTGCTATTTAGCATAGTATTTTGTGCAGCTCAGAAGCTGAAAGCTGAAGGTGGCAGACAGAGACATTGGAGCATATGGTATACCAAATAAAATACTGTGTAAGGTTAGTGTGAAACAGATAGGACAGACAGTTGTCCTGAGATTCTAGCAATTCCCTGTATGGGAAAGGCTATAAAAACATTCCCTTTTAGAGGAATACAAAGTACAAGCTGATGACACAGAATTTGTGCATATTTTTATATACAATTTACACATGCAAGTGACTTAGTGAATGTAAAAATAGGGATGGCAGGCTATTTGCATGTCTGACCCAGCCTTGGCCAAGAGGTGCTGGTGATCTGCACTAGTCAGGAACAGATGTACTGATGGGATGGAGACACTTGTAACTCACACCATTTTTACTTCTTGGAAACTTTGGTCTGTTCATAATACAACATTGAATTCTGTCCATATGTATGTTTCTAAATGAAACTTGATGCTAGGAAGGTTCTCCACTACTGCATTGTTGGAAGTATTAAAAACCCCCATTGTCCCCTCTTATGATTTGGTTTAAAACTCTCTCCTGTGCATTCCCCTATCTTTCGCCTTACTAAGTTATGTCAGGGTATTTTAGCTGCAGGTGCCACTGGTTTGGGCTTCCATGACCACTGCTTCAATCTCACATTTCTTAAACAATAGTCAAATAGTTACTAGTTAAACTGAGTAGTGTCATTGAGAGGAGTAACATGCAAATCACGTCGTCTGTCTTAGGACTGAGCTGCAGCCTGTGCAGTGATGCTGTTGCTGCAAATGCCACTTCCCCAAGTGTTCAGCTGGCCATATGTGATGGGAGATGATTCCCCTTGCACAATTGCAGGTGCCTGCAGGGAGTAACAATGATGGGATGAGCGGCTGCTCCTACAGATAACACTGAAATTAGGAAAAATATTAAAGGCATGTGATAAAATCTTGGAGATAAAGCAGCCAGCATAGGGAGGAGGTTATTCTTTATTATAAAAAGAAATGCAATAATAAAACTTAGACTCCACCTGTATTTATTTAGCAAAGGCACACTCTTGTATTCTTTTCTTCTAACAGTTTCTGTCTGCTTAGCCAAGAGCTCTTTTTTTCCTGTCATCCAGGGTAACCTACTTCTATTTCTCAGCTTTATTAACTCTGTTTCACTTAGGGTCTTTTATAGAAAAGTTATTGTCTTATTTGATGTTTCAGCTCCTTCCATGCTTGCTTTATATTAACTGTAACTTCTTATAATCTAAAATCTTTGCAGATTTCTTTGTGTGAACAATGTCCAGTTATTGAATAGAACTGTCTTCTTTCCAGCCTGTTTCAGTCACTCTCTTGTGAGGATGATGCCGAAGCTAAATTCCAGGCCAGGTTGTGTTGGGCTTTGAGTGACCTGGTCTAGTGGAAGGTGCCCCTGCCCATGGCAAGGAGGCTGGAATAGATAGTCTTTAAGGTCCTTTCCAACCCAAACTGTGCTGTGATTCTGTGACCTAATGGCTGATTTGAGGCAAGCATAGGAGCCCAGCTCCAGCACTTCAGGCCGCTTGCTGCTCTGCACCCACGTATCACACAGCACACCTGGCTCTTTCTAGAAGAACTGAGTTTGCCTCATCTCATTGGCTTAACCAATTGCCTCAACCAAAGTCTGGTCACTCAGCAGTCATAACTGACTGAAAAATTGATAATCTTTGATCAAGATCTCAATCTGTTTTAATTTGCAGGAATATTGTTGGTGCATTAGTTCGTTTTTGCCACCTTTTTGATTAAATGCATCTCTTCTCACTTCTTTTTGCCGAGCTGCTGTATGCTGGAGGAAAATTAAGCCTCCAGTCTCCATCCTGACATTTAACCTTTACTTATCTCACACTAATTCCATCATCTTTAGCAAAATTCTCTTATTTCCCCCCATGCTGATAGACAGTGGAAGCACTTCAAAGTATTTCTCACAAAGTGTGTGGGGGGAACAGGACTGGTGACCTTCAATTAACTTTATTCTACTAAGTTTTACATTTAAATGATTCATGTATGCCACAGGATTTCACTTGCTATAGATGTGGAAACTGGTGCTGTTAAATGTATTTCTACATCTTCAAACAAAGAAACTTGAATAAAGAAAAGAGACCTGTGATTCCAGGTGAGACCCAAGGATGTTACAGACAAAGGGTGTCTTTTATTTCCTGGTTCATAAACTCTCAATGTCTTTTGTTATCAATATGAAGATTCTTAAAAGACAGTCATGTTGCTGTTCCTCTGCTGCTTCAGAGGAGTGGTAAGTGAATGAATGCTTTGTCTAAGGTCAGAGACAGATGGAAGAGCAACAAAGAGTAGAAAAATGGAACTGATGCATTTTGCCATTGAAATTGCTTTCTCCACAGAGAAGGGAAGAGAGCACTGGGGAACTCAGAGCAGGGCTTGTCCCGTGGGGCTGGTGTGCAGGATTGACTGGTAAGATTGTGCACCATTAACTTGAACAAAGAAACAACTTGGGTAAAAACATTGCTTGTTGTTAATTAAGCTGCTTTGCACCCTAGGAATGGTGCATCGTTAGCTGCTCCTGTTCCCCCAAGGACACATGGCTTGGCTGTGTGTGATCTCTGGAGATGCTGGAGATAAAGGGCTGTTTGTCTTCCAGGGTTAGAACCATCTGATTGTTTCAAATCAAATGAAAATGATTAAAACAAAAAATGAACAGGCTCTGAAGTCAGATAGCAAAATGAAGCAGTTGTGTTGTCTGTAGTATCCTTCTCTCCTAATGAGTAGCATTAAATTTACACAGACCCTTCTTGAAGCTTTCATTTTAATGATGGCCAGATGCTCCCAGAATTACAGCTTTGTTCTGACCAGCAGAGTCATATGTATTGCTGAGTATTATGTACCTAGTTTTGATGATTGACTTGCAGCCATTTCTGTAGCTCATTTGCTTGTAGCCTTCAGCAGCTGAGTCAGCCTTCAGCGTGTTGTAGACAATGCAGAAAACTTTGGAGCAAAACACCTTACAGTTGTAAACATTTAAATGCTTAGTCCCACAGTTCACTGATCTTGGGCAACCAGCTGCTTGCTTTCATCAGCCTTTTTCTTTTGTTCTGTATTTGCACTGTATTGGGAGTGACTTCTGTGTTGATTGCAGCAGATTGGCTGAAAACTGTACCTTAAATTCTAACTAAAATGCTAAGATTGCTTCAGTGTTTTAATGGGATTCCTGACAATTACACTGAATTATTTACACAACAGTTCAGACTAAAAAGAAATTCCCTGTGGGAATTTCTGCTGGTTTCAGCTGATTTCCAATCTGCTGCTTCATTAAGCCGGAGATCCAGTGGACAAACAAAAAGGTTGTTGCTCCTTCCCTAGGAAGTCATGTGTTCAATGAAGCCTTGCACTCATTTACTACAGCCTGTTCTACCAAGGCCCAAACTCCATGAGTCAGTGGGTGAATACAAAGTTCTGCATCTTCTTTGCCCTACAGGCATTTAATTGCCACAAGTCAATGGATTTGAACATAATTCTCACTTGCTCTGGAACAGATATGTCCAGGCGTCCTTCCCAAATAGCCCAATCCTGTAAGGTCGTGAGCTAAGGAGAAGGTAACAATGTCTCTCATAAAAAATACCTGAGTTGTGCCCCATCTTCTGTCCCTGTGCGTCTCAGAGGCTGGATGTGGTGACACCGTGAGTGGGGTGAGTAGTAGTGACACAAAAATAAATGTTACTTCTGTTGGATGGTTTCTGATCTTTGTGATGCACAAACTTCCCCTTGCCTTTGGAAGAGCCAAAATGAGAAGTCACCGAAAATGGGATGCAGGTATCAGACCTTGAGAAATGCCACACAAACACCCTCTGAGTGTTTTGACAACAGAGCTTTGATTTTCTTTGCAGGCAATAGATCCTGTCTGATCGTCACCCACTGCATTCTGCTTTAGTATTGGATTGTTGTGTGTGTCCGCCCGCTGCAGCCTTGCATGGGTGTTGGATATTTGTACTCTGAGGCAGTTAATTGTCTTCTCCTTTGGCAAAACCTACTTCATTCTTCATGGGTAGGGAATACAACCTCTTAAGGCACGAGAAGGTTTATTTGTTTGGGTGGCTACAGCAGTGCATGGTTTTGTGGTCATTTCACTAGTGCTGTGTTAGTGGCACATTTACAGACAAAAGAAAGGGGATTTCTCTACTCAGCTTTCAGTTAGGGTTTTGGGGTTTACATAATGTTGGGGGCTGTGCAAGGCTGTATTCCTTTCATACATCTCTTCTTTCAGACTCTTTTTGAGCTCTGCAGCACTTAAATATAACAGAGAGTGGCCAACTGCCTGCACAGCAGCGAGAGAGATGTGGGATTCAGGAGCACGTGCAAGGTTTTGTTGGGAGCTTGGCAGTTCTCCAGGACAGCAAGTGTGAGTCTTTTCCCTTTTTGCATTTGTTGGTAACTAAAAGAGCTTTGGCAGGAAAAAGCCAAGCAACAGTAAATCCAACTCTCCAACTGGTTAACTGTTATTTTATTGATCAGATAAAAAGTTCCAACAAGTAATCAGAAAAAGCTCACGGAAGGGATGAAGACAGCTTATTTGCTGTTGCATCTGTGTAAAGCAATTGAGTTTTAAGTGGAGTTCCTCTCATACCACATATCTGCAGCATCTATATTTTAGATGAAAACAAGATAAATACCAACCGGTTCAGATGGAAAAAGGGAAGCTCAAAAGATGCTGCATGTATCTGTGTATTGGGAACTGCAGTGCTTTGAGTGAGAGAAGTGAGTAACCTTGGCGTCGGGACAAGGGAGAGGGAATGCCGAGGGCTGGTGCTGCAGCAGCAGGCAGGGGAGGCGGCTGGGAGCCTGGCAGCAAGTGAGGAGAGAGGCAGCCATGGGTTTGGCAGCCTGCCTGGCTGGATGAGGGACGGGAGACAGTCCTGACAGCTGCTCTGAAGTCAGCTCCTGCTCTCGCTGAAACTGCTGCAATTAAACCACACTCTGCTATGAAAGAGCTCTGAGCACTGAAGTTTTTGTTGTTCAGATAGATTATTGTGGTAATTAAAACCAGCTCTGGTATGGCTATGTCAGAGACACACTTCTGGAATGGCTCTCGGGCCTCAATGCCGCTCCAGCGCCCGTGCCCGAGGCAACGGGAGCGCAGCCTGGTCTGCTTTTGGCTGGGGCTGAAGGGGACCTGTGCTCCGGGAGCACAGCTCGTGCGGTAACCACTGTGGCCCTTCAGTTTGCAGGACAAAGGCAGCACTACTTTGAAGGAAAACCCCTTTGCAATATGTGTGTTATGGCAGATGCAGTGTAAGTGATCAGGAGCTCTTGAATTCAAAGCCAAATCTGCTGGCATCATTTGAGGCTGGGGCAGGGAGGATTGTGCTGAGGCTCTGGACCTGCTTCTCCTCTGCTCTCCCCAGAAGGCTACCTTTTGGGAGGAGAGCTTTGCTGAGCTCTCACTGCTTGCTGTTACAGCTTTTATATTCAGCATTAGGTAGAAACAGAGCTTGGTATTGAGCACCAAGGAAATGACAGCCAAAGAGCCTCCTTGACTGATGTCCTGTTTGCGTGTCAATGTCCCTCTGCAACCTCCTCCTTTTTGCCAAGATTCCCAATTACTTGGGCTGTGCCTTGAAATCTTTTTCATAAATTATATTCACACACAAAAACAAGTGAAGCAAAACCTGCTCAGTGTTCATTTGTTGTGCACTCCAACAGTCGGACTCAATACAAAAAAAGAAGGTCTCAGGTTTGGATTTGAGTCAATCAAACCAACACGGAGAACATAAGTCTTGGTAATGCCAGTGAAGAGTGAAGAACACAAATCTTCATAACACCAGCAAAGATCCTCAGGAGCTGCCTGTCAATTTGATAGTAAACCACAGCCAAATAATGTTACCACGTGGCACAAACCTCATATAAAAATAGCTGATTGCTGAAGCTTATTTTCACCAGTCCTTTCACATTTACTATCATCAGGATTAAAAATAAACCTGACTGTTTTGTGACTGATCTCATCGTTGTCTGCTCAAACAAGATGGGTTGGTATCTTTCTGTTTTGGGAAAAGGACAGAAGGCAGTAGCTGTTCTCTGGAATCCTCATCTTGGTGCAGGAGTGCTACTGCCGTGTTTCTCAGCGTGAAACCCTCTGAGGTGTGAGTACAGACTGCCACAGCTAGTGCAGGCCTGCTTTGCTCTTCTGTGGAGGTATCTGGAAAACAATTGGCAATGCTGAGTGTATTTAGTCAATCCTTCAGACAGACCAAGTTTTGTGTGTGTAAAATGTGTAGAATTAGAAGTTATTCCCTCCAACTTACACTGTTTATTTCTTGTTCCTCACTAAGTAAACCCACAAAAAGTACTGCTTTGTATTCTGAGGTTTTTTAAGAGCCCCAAGTCCCTAGGAACTGGTTGAAAGGTGCCAGGGAATTAATTAGGCTGCCACAGACCACTTTCCCCCCATCATTTGTATTGCTAATGTGGAGACCTGAGGATGCTGTGCCTTCAGTTCATAATGCTCTTTCATGTATGATACCTAATTCCTACATTTCTTAGCTGCAGAACTCTGAGTGGAATAATAATATGACAAGGATATGCAAATAGAGTGATGAAAGCAAACAGCTGAAGTCAGTGATAGCATCATGGTGCAAGGTCATGTCTCTGGGTGTAAGGTAACGTGGAAAGATTCAAAATGCAAAAGAATGTGGAGGTTGAGGGAGAGTGGAAGCATCAGCCCTTGCTAATGTACAGGCTTAGAGCATGGGAACAAACAGCTCATGTGGGGATATTCATAATCTGAAGATGAAAGGAGGTGGGACATGTGCTCACCTGGGGAGGTGGAAGGTGGGCATAAAAAATACCCTGTGGAGGAAGTGGTGGTGAATATGGATGAGAGCTCACAGGAGCCCAGCTGGCTCTTCTGCAGTCCCCGGGGATGGTGTTCCCAAGCCAAGGCTTTAGGAGTGATTTAAGGGTGATGATACAGGTCTGCAGATGGTGATGGAAAGCAGCTTGAGAGAGGAAACACAAAGGTGCCTCTGGTAATGGAAATCAAAGCGTTTCTTTTCTGCAGGAGTTTGGGCATTTGATTTACCCCCTTGTTCTGGATTCCAGCAGACTCCCAGAAACAGTAGTCTGGGCAGAGTTGCTGGCATCTCTCCAAACCCACAGCACGAGTCCTGTACAGTGCAGTAGCAGTAAGTATTTGAGATAAGGGGAGCTTGACATTTGGCAGGGCTCCTGCACAGCCTATCTGAATGATAGTTCTTGGGCATGTCGTTATAGCTGCTTTTTAATGGGCTTTGTGAAGGTGCAGGCTTAATTTATCTCATACTGGGCTACTGAACTACTACTCTTCATGCAACTTCCATAAATTACTAATGATATTTTCTTCAGCACAGAAATGGCAATGAATTAATTACTCAAAACAATGTGACTGGGAGAGGTATTTTGGCAAAATATGTATTCTACAGGGCTACAAGAAATCCCATGTCTCAGTTTGGCTCCATTGAACCAATGGATAGTCAGGTTGTTTGAAGATGACTTTGTCTCTGAAGTGTTGCAGGGAGGTGAAGTGAAGCTGTACATTGTCACAGTCAGACTGTGGGTGGGATATAGGAAGGGTCTCTCTCCTTGCAGCTTAATTAGAGCATCAAGCTGCACACAAACACACATGTGTGCTTTGGGTTGGTGGGCTGCCCAGGCTGTGGGAAGGCAGTGGGCATCAGCACAGGCTGCTCCTAAAACCCCTGCAGCTGGCACAGCGTGCTGGAGGCACAAAGCAGGGACAGCCCCCTGGGACCTTTGGGATGCTGGGAGTTGTGCAGTGGCTCATTGCAGTAGTTCAGGGAGTGAAACTGAGCAAAAGCCTGAAACTTGATAAAGAAATGTGGGCAGGCTTTGTCTGCTGTGTGTGTCACTGAGATCAGGGGCTACTCAGCCCCACGTGTGCCATGCTCGGAGCTGCACCCCAGCTTTGCTGTAAGGCTTGGATTCATGCTGGGCACAAACTTCTGCCATTAACAGCTGCTGTGGTTGCTCTGCTTTCACCTGGTGTTCCTCTGCTTGCCATTGTTTCCTGTCGTGGCTGTGACTTGGGGGAAGGTTTTGGCAGAGCAGATGAGAGTCCTGTCGTGGCTCCTGCAAGGGCCCAGCTCCGGCTGCCCCTGGTAAGGGCTCAGAGCCAGGCATTTGAGTCTCACCCCAGAGCAGCCAGCTTGTCAGGAGGGGCTTTGTGATGCTCATACTTGAACGGTGCTTTAGTTGTGTCAAGGTCTTGTATTGTTTT
This sequence comes from Colius striatus, assembly GCF_028858725.1. Classification (NCBI taxonomy): domain Eukaryota; kingdom Metazoa; phylum Chordata; class Aves; order Coliiformes; family Coliidae; genus Colius; species Colius striatus. Next base: position 20,602,385 of record NC_084773.1, on the reverse strand, counting down.
TCCAGCTCTTGATATGATCCTGTAGTGGATTAAGCCCCTTCAGGAGTGGTATGTAGTACTGAGTATTTATGATCATTTGCAGAAGGCCCCAGCTCCAAAGGGCTGCTTTCTTAGCACATGATCTGCTGGGATAGCTCGAGATGATTTCCACAATGTTATTCCTGACTTTAAGATGCCTAGAAAAATTGAGGCCAACATATGCTGGGATTTGCATTTTTCCCCCTGCTTGGATTATTGCTTCACTAGACTAAGAAAATAATATCTATAAATCCTTGTCTTTCATAAAGAGCAATGTACAGATGGGGAGGGAAGGAGGAGAAATGCTGAAGTCCTGATAGATTGTGCTGTTGTACTTATCTTTATTTTTAAAAACAATTTAACAACAGTCATGTTGTTCAGGGATTAATCACCACTCATCTTCAAATGGGGCTTGGAAGGGAGATAAGCCTTTCCTAGTCCCAAGATAATAACACTGTGGACCCTAAAATGCAAAATGTAATGGGGCTTTAGAAAATAGACTGACTGGCACGAACAAGACTTGCCCTGTCTGAAACATAATTTGTCTTGTCACTGGGAGTTTGTTTTCCTTGTGGTAGGTTCTGCTCATTATAAGCTGTCGTTAGAGTGATTGCACTACTTTAGGCAGAAGTGTCCCAGTGACTTGCCAACACCTTTCTGCTGGCTTTTGAAACTTGGGATCTTGAATTGGCTTTGAAAAAGGCATCTGAACAATGACTTAGAGACTGAAAAACTTCTTTTAGAAGATGTTGGCAAATAACCAGTTGTACCCTCTCACTTGTTCCTGGAGCTTTTTATGAAGGCACACTCTGAAATGGAAATTACTCCTCTCCTCTTAACTAAGACTTCACAGGCTCAGCTGTGGCACCTTGTGCAGAAAGGTCTGGTCAGCAAATGTGGCCCTTGCCTTCCCCTCTGTTCCTGTCTTTTACCACATTGCTCAGATTATACTGTCTAGTTGCCCTTTTGAGCTGGCTGAGTCTAAAACAGTTCTTTTACTTGCCTTTCCTAATCTTTTTCAAGTTTCTCCTGTATCTGCTCACTGTCTGCTTTCACTTGCTTTTCCATCTTATCTTCCTTCCTTTGCTGCGGGTAACTGATGGGGAAAAAGAGGGAAGAGCTCCCTCCAGGAGATCTGTGATCCTCCCAGTGTCGTCTGGTGCCCAATTTTGCAGCCTGTTCCAGAAGAAATGGATTTGTGGTCTTACAAGCTTCAGCCTTGAAGTTCATGGCTACATTTTGAAAGCAGACTGGCACACCTAAGGCTGCTGTCTTGAAAAAACAGGAAAGAAAGTAAGGGAGGGACGACTGTGCAAGCACAGATCAGTGTGAGTTTGCTAGGTAGGTCTAATGTGTCTGGGACCCAATAAATAAAACTACTCATGCTAGTTTATAGATGATTTTCAACCCTGGCATCGTGCTGTCAGAGGTTCTTTGGCATGTCCAAGGTCTGACCTATTGCTCGATAAACTTCCAGCCCTTCGATTTCTTGCAGCATTCTGCTGCACCCAGTGATTCTGTGGACGCTGCTGCTAAGGATGTTAGTGCAAATTGGTTTATTTGATGGGACCATGCTTCAATTCCCAGTCACTGTCTGACTTTTTCTTCCCAAGAAAGGAGAAACTCTGCCAGGATTGCTGCTGCCTTTTTTTTTTCGAGGGTAGCAATATGAAATGTGTTGGTTGCATCTTCTGCTATATTGAAGTTCCCTTGGCATTAAAAACATGTTGTATTTAATCCAAAACTTCATTTCTTGGGGCTTTAAAATACTTGTTGTTTACTTTGGTTATTATCATTTAAATGAATTTCATATATGAAATAAGGCTCTTACAAAAAATGTACTTCATCAAAAGAATTGGTGCATGTGCCAAGCTTGAGTGAGTGGGAATGTGGCGTGTGACCCGAGTTCAGGAGGTATAAAGCTGTTCCTGGACTTTACTGGCACAGTAGTGGGAAGAATTCACCCTGTGCCCATAAATGCTGCGTTGCTGAAGTTAACAACGCCTCCTTAGGTGCTCAGGGAATGCATTTTGTCTTACAGCTGGTTATTACAAGCCCTTAAATTTTATTTTATACCTTGAAGAGCCCATCTGGCAGATGCAGCTGAGTGGGATGCCCAGAGAGCAGTGCTCACAGCTCAGCTGCTGCCGTGCACACAGCCTTCGCCTCTGCGCGGGGGTGAGCTCTGGCCCCTCCTGCTCCTCCTCGCTCTCGCTGGCTGCAGGACCCAACTCCTGACTCCATCCCACCTGACAACCTTTGCCCCACACATACACGTCCCAGGCACACTCCCTTCACACTTGGTAGCAGTCATACAGACTCCAGAGTCCTGGGCCAGTAGCCCAGCCTGTCTTGTCCAAAGTCTCTGTTACGAAGCTTCTAAATATTTCTTCCCCTTGCTTTAAACCTACAAAGACTCATTAAATGGCAAATAACCTTTAGAGGCAGCAAGGGAGTATATCAGGCATCCCAAAACTGTACAGTTATTCTGTTGGAGGCTAAATTTTCCGAATTATTACAGTCCATGCCAGTCAGTTTTATTCCCAATTACTGCCAAAAATATCTATTTATAGGATGGTTGCTCCCAATCAAGGGAAGAGATGAAACAGCAGAGAACGTAAAGAGTGGAGGAGAACAGCAGAGACACACTGATGGTAATGCCTGAAGGGAAAGCAATTCATTTTGCCTGGTATCGTCATTCAGTCAACTGCATTTCAACAAAGTTAACAAATATGTGTACTATAGACTGATTCTAGCTCTGAATCAGAAGCAAATGTCATTTGGTGGTAACCTTTTTTAAAGCAAGATCCTATAAAGATTGTTGCACCTAAGTTGAGGCTGTTATTGCAGTACATGTCTTCTGAAAGCACCCCAGCAGGTTTGGTATCACAGAGACAGCCCAGCTGGTTAGCAGAAACTTTAAGGTATTAACTGTGAAAAAGAGAATGTAACATTAGGTTTATATAGATAAAAACAGGTGAAATTGGGAAATGCAAGTGCAGAGACACCAAAAGCAATATTGGCCTGGCAGTGCTGAACACTGTGTATTTTATATCGTGGACAACTTACAGTGTGAGCTACAGTATACTGAGGCACATGTAATTGGAGAAGGATGGAAAACTAATCTTGGTAACGGCGCTTCCAAAGGCTTTCTGCTCTCCTGGGGTTTTCCCTAGCACCAGTAAGCTTCCTGACTCTTACCTGCTTATTTACTAGAGTATGGGGAATGCCATTTTCTTGCTCTTCTGATTTTATTTGAATATAATTAGTAATTAGGATGAAGCCTGGAGATGGATTTGCAGAGCCTCGCTGTGGAGGATCCCGCCTCATCCCTTCATTGTTCTCGTCCTGGAAACACTTTTCCCACACCAGCCCCCACCTCCAAAATGAAACAAAAATACATATTTGAGCTAAGCAAGTGCTATCTCCCATTTATATTCAATACAAAGTTTCACTCAGATGTTCAGAAATGATTCAGGGGAGATGGAAAATGTGTCAGCTTGACTGCAGAGAGCAGCAGGATTTTATTGTATTGTCCTGAGAGCAGCTCAGTGAAAGAGCTGTAAATTGCACCCTGTTTCGATCCTCCTGTTTCTTTCTCTGCATTCAAAAAGAACCCACCCCACAACAAAACCATCCCCCTCCCCCCCAGAAACCACAAGCAAATCGTCTCCAGAAGCAAATTGTTTCATGTCTGCTGCAGAAGATGCATTGCATGAAGTCCTTAGCCTTGTCTCCTGGCTGCACAGAGCCTCAGGCTCCTGCGGGCGGGGAGCAGAGCTCATGCTCTGCAGGCAAGGAGAGGCTGTAGTCTTCCATCTGGCCATGAGTGCAGGCTGGGGCCTCTTCCTCTTGGGACAATTCATCACTTAGCAATTGCAACAGACCCATCTTCCCCTGGGCTCCCCGAACCAGGGCTGGGTGCTGGCGTGACACCCGTGGGGAACACCGCAGCCATCGCCCAGCAGGGAGTGCCAGGGCTGCTGGCATTTACTGGTGCATCACCAGGACCTTCATGTGAGCAACAGCATATAAATGCATTAGATCAATATGGGGAGAAAGTAAACAGTTCTCTTACTCAAACTTTGCTGACTGCAGAGGCAGAGAGGGCGAGTGGCTGTTCTCCTCAGGCTGAGGCCCCGGCCAGTGCTGCCTGAACCGGGGGGGTGCAGGGAGACCTGTGGCTTTCAGAGGAATTAGCAAAAAGTTGTTCAGATGCATCTAGAATATTCTTTTCCTCTTATTTTCTGCTCATAAAGAGACTGACTATTAGGTTTTCATAACAGGAAGAGTGGACTCAGTGTCCCTGTGTGTGTTCTGTGTGCTGTCACTGACCCCAGTGAGCTGCTGTCGGTGTGCAGTGGTCGCTGACTGGGTGCAGTTTTACATGCTCTTTGCTTTTGGCTTTGCAGCACTGTGTATGATTTATACCAGGCCTATGTACTTGGGGGATTGAGGCTGTGCCAGGCAAGGTCTCAGCAGTGCCTTGGTGTGGTGGGACCGAAGAGGCAGTTGTATCTTTAGACCATGTCAGCAGGGACCTGCTCACAAGCTGAGGCACCTGGGGGCTGGTCCTGCCCTCCTCGTCCTCAGGATGACCCCAGCTCCCAGTGCCCAGGCACCGCGTTGTGCAGATCTGTGGATTTATGTCTTCTGTCACAAATTTTATGTGTGCACATTAAAGTGCAGTTACACCTAGGGAGACCTGAAGCTGTCATGCTTAACATCGGTTGTTTGTGTCCAGTATTGTACCTTCATTCTTTATGGAAGAGATGAAAGCTTTTATCTCAACTTCTGTGGAGCAGTAATAATAACCTGCTGTAAGCTTGGCTGACCTGGGTGCCACGGTTGGCTCAGGGAAATGAGATAAAGGGCATAAATCCACCCCCCCTGAGTTTTTACTGCAAGTGTTGGTTTGGTTTCCTCCCTAACTTGCCTTCTCCTGCATGTCAGCATGCAGCAATTGCTTTTTTTCTGTTCATGCCTAATACCTTTTATACCTTTTATCTAATTGATACAGATACAGAAAACCAGAGCAGTTTCTCATTGAAAAGCAGGAGGTGTTCTGTTGAATTGCTCCTGACAGAGTGGCTGTTGTGGTGCAGTGGTGGTTCTAACAGCAGCAGATACTTCTTCAGAGGCTCTTCCCAGGAGGAGATGCCAGGGGATAGAGAACTGGACATATTGGGACCACTCACAAACTTTTATATTGTTTTATATTGATTGAAAAGATAATGGCTGTGTTTTGAAGTGCCCTAAAAAACGTAGAAAGGCAACATGCAAAAGTACATTAAAGCTGGGTCTTGTCCACGTCCTGTGTGAGCTGACAGACATTTGTCAGAGGTTTCCACTCCAGTTTGGGATCAATTTAAATGTACTCCTAGCTGCATGCTAATGTTGTGGATTAATGGCAGCCCATGCAAAATGAAAGTTTGTTCTTCACATTCTGAACAGGAGCATTACATGTCACCAACATGAGGATTTACATTTAAAAACAAGCAAACCCAAAGCTGAGCTCTGGAGGGACTCAGGAGCCAGCCAGAGCCTCGCTCACTGCCAGGACCTGCTCTCCTTGGGCATGTGGTGTGGGACAGGACTGAATATCCTGACACTGCCACTGAACAACTTCCAGTATTCAGTCACCTCCATTAATCTGAGGCTTGCCTCCCCTTTTCTGGTTACAGTTATTGAATTGGGAGTTATTGCCATCTGGCACATTTTTATTCACTTTCTTGTAGCGTTAATATTTTCAGCAGCCAAAAGCAGAATGATTTCTCTTTTGTCAATAAGAAGCAGAATGCAAGCAGAAGAACACGATGCAGAGTGTGGGGATGCTGTGGAGGGGAGATCTGAGTGGGGCTGCTCTGACACATTGACACAATGAGTTGCTTTGCTTTGTCTGCTCGTCTGTGTACAAGTGCCCTTTCAGGCTGCGCTGGTTTGCTGGCATTAACCTAGCCTCCAGTGAATATTTTTCTCTGTATCTCTGAAATGACATTTTCTTGGAAATGGCAATGGCTGATTTGTGCAAGACTGGCAAGACTAAGATAGCAGACAGCTTTGCAAATCCCAACTCAGGCTCGTTAGGCATCGAGTGCCCTGGAATGCCGCCTGTTGTTTCAGTAGCCAGGCTCTGCAGCGCTTGTGCCTGGTGGCAGCTTGAGACTTATTGTCCCACTGTTACAAATGCAACAAATCCACCAGATTGCAAATCTGTCTGTGCAATTCTCCTTGAAGATCCATCACAATCAAAAGCTACTGTTTTCCTACCTGTGCCAGCTGGAAGATCTTAGCTCAGCATGTCTCCAGAAGGGTGCAGCTCCGCCAGTTCCTTTCTGCCGGTGTGGGGTTCCCTGTGCAGGTGGCCAGCACGGAGTTCTGTACAGTTTTACTTATATCTAGGGGTTTTTATCACCTACATGTTTATAGGGATGGAGATGTTTTTAACTTATGGTGTAGTTAAACGTCTTGTAAGTTGTACAATGAAACTTTATCACTCCCTCCAGCTTGGGGGTTTACTGGTCGCTCGTCTTTACTTACATGTTAGTTCCTGATGGTGATTTTCAGTTCAGTGAGATCCTGTCTGTTGTGTGTCTCAGTTCCACTCAGTTCCATTTTTTGCTCCCTCTTTTCCTGTGGAATCTATTAGGTTGTTTTCCATAAAAAGTCATTCTGTACCTAGGGCACTGAAGCTGGGTGATATTTATACTTTCCAGCACTTTTTTGTTAAATGCCAACTCACAGTGTGATGTTTAGTTATTGTTGTGATGTTTAGATAGTCCTTAATAGAAAATCTGATAGAAACATTGCACAGAAAGCTTGCATGGAAATAGCAGTGTGGTTTTTGGTGCATGTGTGATGTATTTATTCCTTCTCCTCCCTATCTTTAAATTTGGGTATACAGAAAGGGTGTTGCTACAGATTAATTCAACTACATTGTTGTAATTATTTTGTGAATAAATATTTGTTCCCTTTGAATACACCTTTGCCTTGGGATGTCCGTTTGCAGCTTTTTTGCTGCCTTGTTTGACTGTGCTGTTTTTTCCCCTCATCAGCTTTACCTGAAAGGGGAGTGAGCTCCTCAGGGCACAGTCCACTCCTGCGTGTGCCTTGCTTAGCATCTGCCAAAGAGAGGGCTGTGCCTCTTCAGCTGGCTTTCAGTCATTATGTGAACAGAAAGGAAGGATGAATAAGTCTACAAATGTGAAGGGATGAATGCTTATCAATTTCTGTGTATCAGCTGGTGGATAATGCTGTCATTCTCCTTTCTGCAAGTGCAGTTTAATTAGCAAGTGTGCTAACTTTCTCCATTTTTCTCTTCCATCCTGTCATAGTGGCACATATAGGAGAGGACAGGCAGAAAAAGATGCAAATCAAACCAAAGCACTATTATTTTACTGAGAGCACCTCTCCTCCTACCTCTCATGACAGGGATATTTGGTTTATTAGTTGTGTTTAGTTTTATTAGACAGGGACACATGACCTAGGGCAGAGCTAATTTTCTTCCTGGTAGCTGTTTCTGGCTTTTAACCTTCTGATTCTATCCCCTATCCCACAGGGAGGAGTGAGCCAGGGGCTGGGTAGTGCTTAGCTGGGATTGAACCCCATCAGTGTAGAAAAACAGCATCTCTCTGTGTTGGACTGCAGTTAAAGCAGAAAGAATCTTCTCAGTCTTCTACCCGTGTTTCCATGACGTGTACAACTTGCAAGTCAAACACTGAAATCTTTATTTAAGCAAAATTGTCCTTTGTCACAGCGCAAATTGTGTATGAGCAAGCAATTAATTGCACAGTTACTAATTCTAATGAGGTGCCATGTTAGGGCAGAAGCAGTCCCAGTAGGACTGGCATCAGCTTGGTTTTACATTTTGATGGGTGTTTGTTTAATTCATGGCAAAGATGTTGGTATTCAGCACATGCAGGTGTGCAGCCCACTCTGTCACGTGTAGGACACAGTGAATTTATATTAATAAAAGTCTGAACAGTGGAAAAACCAAGACAATTCAAATTACAAATGAGATTTATTGCTCATGGACATTAAAAAGCCCACATGGCTGGAGCTGCTTTGCCAAGGGTGCCAGCACTTGTCTGTCACACCTTTCTGCTTCAGGTGTTATGTCTTTCTAAAGTTGCTTATTTGCACTTATTTGAACCAAAACCAGAAAAGAGTGGCTGAAATTATTCCTGCTGCTGTGTGGGAAGACAGGCAAGAGCATCCTAGCCCTTCTGGCCCAGGCTTCCATCAATCATTAATCTGTTCTTTACTGTGAATGCCCAGAAAAAACGATGCGTGTCCTCCCCTGATGGTGTTACTCTTAGTCCTGAACTATAGTTCATATAGTTAGCATAACCCCACTTGAATGTCTTTGCCTGAATACATTCCCTTTCCCCAGCCTTTCTTTCTAATCATTCTCTCTACTCCTTTGCTTGTTTTGTGATTCCTTTTCAAGAAGGAGGTTCAAATTGGCTTATGTATATTTTTGCTTGGGGGATCAAAACTGCAGGTACATATGCAGGGATAGATAAGGGCTGCTGAAAAGTAACATCCTCCTGAGCACTCATGCTGCCTTTTTTTTTGTTCACGATCACACACAGTTCTTTTTCCCTGACAGCTTTTGTCTCTGAAGTTCCCTGTATCACAGCCACAGCATTTTGGAGCAGTCTTTCCCAAATGCTCTAGCATTTTCAAGGTATACTAGGGTGTCTGGGAATTATACTGTATAGGCCATTATGTTTGGTTTTACAGTACACAATGCTAATATATGGGGGGGATTTGAAAAGCTTTTAGATGTCTTAATTCTATTGGGTGTGAATGCAAGGGAACGAGAGTTGGACCAGTGGTTTGTTCTCGAGCCCACTCTTGTGAGATGCCCCATAGTCCTCACGTGTGATCAATTCCAAGACCACAGGAGGAGTAAACACAGTTTTGGTAACTCTTGAGCTTTTTGTTGTTTCATCTGTCTTCACAGCCCTTACTGTGACATGCCAAGACACCGGTGCAAATGCTCTTCATTACCTACCTTAGCCACAGACGTGTGTCTTCCTCCCCTTGTGCTCTGCATCAACAGATGTCTACAGGCAAGCGTCGAGGCTTGAGCCAGTGTCCTTACTTCCTTTTCTTTGGGATTCCATCTCTAGGAGATGTGGCACATACTGAGTCTTTGCAGAATTCTGCTGTTTAGAGATGTAGTTTCTGCCTGTTCAGAATTTAGCTACAGGAAAGGCTGTTGTCTCATCAGCAGTCGTATAAATCTTGGATGGTAATTGGTTCAGACAGAAAGACCCTCCTGTTTATGTATTCATTGGAAGGAAAGCAAGGAGGTTTTTTTCCTTGTGTGTTAACCAATTTGGGTAGCATTACCAAACTCTGGGTCAGTATTAATTGGTTTTTCTGTAGAGCATGTCACGTTGTATAAACCTTGCCATGAGGAGACACTTTTCTCCCAAAACTTTGTCAGCGTGGATGTGGCAAATCCTCAGCAGAAAGCAACGGAAATTAGCTGTGTCTTTTTGTTTGTGTGCCAAGCGCTTATCTGGGGAGATTAAAGAAAAGAGAGAGGTGAGCACTGGGGAAGCAAAACTGTTGAAGAACACAATCTGTCTAATTTAACAAAAAGATCAAGATGTGATTCGAATGCAGTATACGGCTGTCTGCACAGCAGAGGGCTGGGTACTAAAGGGCTCTTTAATCTAGAGAACAGAACTGTAAATCAGTATACAGTGTGGCTGCAGTTAAAGACACTGTAATTGAAGCAAGACACAAGTTTTAATGGTGAAATGATTAATACCTTTCACTTAAACTTGAGGAAAAACTTCTTTACTGTAAGGCTGAGGGAGCCCTGGCCCAGGCTGCCCAGGGAGGGTGTGGAGACTCCTCGGGAGGTTTCCAAACCCGCCTGGATGTGTTCCTGTGTGACCTGATGGAGGGGAACCTGCTTGAGCAGGGGGGTTGGACTAAATGGTCTTTAGAGGTTCCTTCCAACCCCTGCCATTCTGTGGTTCTGTGATTCTGTAGCTGAACCAAATCACCAAGGAATGTGGGAAACTCTCCCATTTCTTGACATGTTCTGGTCAAGGCTGGGTACTTTCAATGCCGTGGGTCAAACAAAAAGGAGTTAGGGTGGTCAGCACAGGGGAGATGAGTAGCAGGTGAAGTATGATGCTACTGTGTGTCAGGTGAGGCAATGACACGCTCTTCAGCGAGCGCTGCCCCAACAGCCACGTGTGTCTTGCCCAGCATCCTCACAGCCTGCGCGGGGCTGCGGTCCCTGACGGGGGCATCTCCAGAGAAGGAGGGAACAAGTGCCTGAAAGTGCTTGTCACACACCCTGGTACTTTGTGTTTGAGGTGTAAGACAAATGGAAAGGGCCCAGCAGGACCAGCTTTGGGATTGTGAGCACAGGGAAGCGGTGATGCGATTGCTTTGCACTCGCAGGGACAGGGATGAAGCCCATTGTCCAAGATGCTTAAGCAAAAGCACCATCATTTTTCATATTACTGTGTTATTGTCTCTGTCCTGGAGAAACTCTCACTAATTTTTCACAAGACGATACAACCCAGCTCCCTAATTGCAGCTTGACTTATCCACACTGAGTCTGTTTGCAACAGTCCTTGGCAGACTGTTTCTACTAAACGACAGGATCTCAACGGAGAGGTAGTTGTTGTTATAAGCCAGCTGTGGTGCTTCCCCAGCAGAACCTTACGTTGTTAATGACAGAAGCTCATGCCCTCATCTATCAATCAGTTAGCTTTTGAAAGGAAATGATAAGAAATCTGTTGAGGTCAGTGTAGTGGGAGTAAATCAGGGACATGGATGTACTTGCCAAAGACTGAGGGGCTGGAGGTTTTACAGGCTTCATCTTCTGGATGAATCGTTGAAGATTTATTTTGCCTTTTATTTCTTGCAGCTCTTGCTTTCACTCCTGGCAGAGGTTAGAACAATTGCACAGAGCTGTTGGAAAAATATTAATATTAATGATTTTATGTGTAAACTATTTTTCCCCACTCAGAGCAATAAGGGATAGGAAAATTAAGCAGCTCTTTCTGAGGTCTCATTTCCTCACAGAGGTCTTGCTTGTCTCGCTTAAAAAGAAGAATGGAAATGTTTCCAGAGGAACTGAGGGTCTGAGCCAATGTGTGCTGTGAGAATTGTAAATGACTGTGTTCCAGGACCTTCAGAGAAGGACAGGAGCCTCTGGGGTCATGGAAAAGTACGTGCAGCAGAAGAAAATGAAGGAACACTTTTGACTTGAAGGTGTTGGAGAATATTAGGGCTCTTTGGATGAGGAGATGTGAAATATTATTAACCCTTTAATAGCATTTGTTCCTTGGCTTCTGCCACCAAATGCTGATAGTTTCTATGCAGACAGGAAAAAATGAGATGAAATACTAGAATAGTCCTGTTTTGCATATGATTTGAATTATTAAATAGCTCTTTGATGATTCGCTGTAGGCAAGATAGTCAAAGTATGTGTTTTATCTGTGGTGATCATTTGACCTAAGCTATTAGGCTTGTGTTTACTTACTGGATAAATGTGAGTGTAGAATCAAGTGAAAGATTTGCAAAGCTGCTCTGTTTTCTCTGTGTCAGAGGAGAAAAAGGCTCCTTGCCTTTATTGACTTAAGGTCATGTTCTTTATGCCAGGATAACTGGAGTGTTTGTCTTGCTGTAGATCTATAATAGAGACAAGGTACCAGTCCTTTTAACCACTGCAGAGCGGGGAAGGGCAGAGCTGTGCCTTTAGCCTGATGCTCACCGATGCCGAGTCTGAAGCAGGATTCTGTGCTGTCTTTTACAGAGAATCAGGGTCACTCTGCACTTGCTGACCAGTAGTCAAAAAGTATTTTAATCAAACACAGGGCATTGTGCAATGAGCAGAATTAGAGGATGATAGAAAAGATTTGTTCACACAACTCCTGTCTGAGGCTTCTATTCAGAATGCTTTTGTGGAATTCCTCTGCTCAGAGTAGGGATTTGTATTGTAATTACATTAACAAAGGAGGCTATCAGCTTTTCCAACCTAAACGACTCAATGATTCCATGAACAAGTTATGGGTAATTGTTTCAGTTAGCTTTTTGTTTCTACTCAATAGCAAAAGATCACCTTGGGTGTTGGCAGAATGAAAACCAGCCAGTGACTCATCCCAGGAGAAAGGAAAGAAACAGGAATCTGTTAACATTTTGAAAAGAGAAAGAAATGGGAGAGGAGGAGAGGACTGGGAAAACAATAATGTGCACTTGTCCATGGTTTGTAATGCATTTGTTTGGTACAGTTTCTGCTGCTTTCCTCTGGCCTCTGTCTATGAGGCAGTCTCCCACATAAACTCTCCAAGACCATTCAGGAAGGCTGTGGAAATGGGCTGTTACCTATAGAAGCAGTACAGTTCTTACTGGCTTCAGCATCTGAGACCTTGTGCATGTTCAAGTCATACAATAATGTGAAGGAGAGGAATCACTGGGGAAAGCAAACTCACTGGAAACTCTTTTGAGATGGGCTTTTCAAACTGTTCCAAAGGAAATTAGGTGTCCAGGCTCTATTAAAATATAACTGAAGCTGGGGTGTACTCTTACTGTCTTCTCTGATAAACTTCAGTTCAGACAAGAGTGGTTGCAGTTGATAACCTTGAACGTTCACAGTCCCACTGTCAGCTCCAGCCTTGACATGAAACAACTTGCAAGCCACAGAAACCACTTCTCTAAAGTTAGTCCCATGTGATGTGTGACAGCAAAACTTCACACTAGGGGAGGATAGGGAGCAGCACAATAACTGCTAACGACATCATTTTCCACAAAACCAATTTTAATCTGCTGCTTAGGGACTTGCAAATGGCCTTAAATAGCTCTTGCTATTGAAGAAGCTCATAGCAAGTGCTGTTCAGCACCGCACTTAAACATCTGCACCTTCCTTTAATTGTTTTCCAAGATATGTTTAGGTCAATCTTGAAAAGTTGCTGTGTCTAGTGTTTCTGTTCCCTCCTTCAGCAGCAGAGGAGGAGCAGGGGAGGAACAGCTGTGTGCTCTCCCAGGCTTCACTCCCAGGCTCTGCATTGTTCACTAATGGTACAGATACGAGGCTGTGCAGATGCTCACACTCTGATTTGCCTCCTTTTTCTTTTGTGTATTTTGATCAGCAGAATATTAGGCTGTGGTTTAGTCTGTAGCTTATAGAGATTCTGGTACTGTCTCCTGGAACATAGCACTAGTCTTCAACTCGGTTTCCTATCCAAACTGGCAGCAGTTTGCTAAACTGATGAGTCAAAGCAATGAGGTGATATTGTCAGGAATAAATTTCTTCCTGCCTTTTTCTGCTGTGGCAAAACAAGGGGTTTGTCTCAGTAAAGAAGCAGTAAAAATGATGATAATCCGCTATATGTGCATCATCCATTCTAGGGACACAGAAGCAGGTAAGGCAGAGGGAAGCAGAGAAGGAGCCCACTTGCTTTTTGGTTTTCCTGCCTGTATATAGTGGAAGACATCTCTGTTGCCAGTTTCCTACATGTTTTGGTTTCTGCTGATTTCCATCAGAATGGATTCTCACCTACACTCAGAGACATATTCTTATAAACCCTAAGGGGCTTTATAAAGTAGTTTCAATCCAATGTTACACCTGTGTGTCACAAAGGACTACGATGCACTAAGACACCACTGTAGATACTGCTTTGGTTTAGGACCAGCTCCTTGAAACAATGTTTGCTCTTTGCCTTATCAAACTTACTGGGAATAACTAGAATATCTTTCTAGATATTGTGGAAGATTTATTCTAGAAGGGGTTTCTTCATAGGAATCAGTAACATTTCGTTATTCCATCTATGGAACATTAAATGTTATGTCCACATCTTGTGACCTTAATCTGCAGCTTATTCCCAGGCTCACCAGCTTATTACTTGTGGTGCAGGAGCTACATCTGTCTGGCATCGACAATGTACAGTGAGCAGTATTCCCATCCCTCCCTCATTTAGACAAAAGAAGTATTTATGTTGCTATGGGTCGCCCTAGAGAGAGTGCCTAGTGTACAGAGGGAAGGATAGAGAAGGGAAAACCATGAATGGTGGTCTGAGAGGGCACAGGTGGGAAGCAATGGGGTGGGTAAGGAGACTGGACCTGGATGCTGGGGGAGGTGAACTGTGACCTGAGAAAAGGAGAGGCACAGAAAGGATGTGAGCAGACTGTGGCCAGGGTGGGAGAGTGTGTAAAAGTGGGCCCTAAAGCAAACCTGTGAAGTGCAGAACCTACCATTGCATCTTGCTGCTTTTCTGCTGTTTTTATCTGTGAAGCCTGCTAGCCAGTGCCCCATCTCTCTTCAGTGCGTCTGTGTGAGCAGGTCCTGCATCAGCTCTCATATAAGCGTGGATGTCTCAGCTTACTGGGATTCCTGTCAGTACTGAGATGGATGTTGCATGTTTCAGTAAGCCATTCTGGGTATATTATATATAAACCATGTAGGACACAGAAATGAAACTGAAAAGAAGAATTACTATCAAAGTTGCACTGGAAGAAAACACAAGTGTCAGTCTGTGTAAGCGTTGTTTCTCTGCTGCTGGCTAATGCATGTGGTAGGTGGTCATCCCAGGGCACCATTGCAGGATAACTTACAAATGGGTTCACTCCCAGGAGACCTGCCTGAGGTATAAATCAAGTCTGCCTGGAAAAGGGGCTGCTCTCAGGTCAGCTGAGCCACTGCTTTGTGTCCGAAAGCTGGATGGTGTGCGGTGACTCAGGCTGAAAGCACACGGGACAAGCGTGGTGTAAAGTCTCTGCTAGGTGAATGCTGTTCCCTAGAAATGGATCCTGGCCTCCCACTGACAGGAGTTCCTCTGGGATGTGAGGAGAGTCAGAAAAACTTGGTCTTTACTTATGAACACTACAGCTACATCCTCCTCATTGACTACATGTAGGTGTCACAGCAGCTGTGTTTGAACACAAAATACTCTGGGAAAACTCAAGGTCCAGAGAAATGAAATGAGGCACCCAAACCTCTTGGCTTTAATCTACTTATATAGTTCTCCTGTTCCTGCAGTAATATTTTGAAGCTGAATTCAGCTGCATGTTTGCAGGGTGTTTAACATCGTACATCCCACCAAGGGATGGTTTCCTGCAGATGGGGCACTGGAGAGCTCTGCAGAGCAGCGAGGAGAAAACTCAATATTGAGCAGTTGACACCTGAACTGGAGCTCCGCAGTGTGAGGAAGGGAGTGCTTGTCCGCTGGAGAATGTCAGCTAAGGACTGTGCTGGCATATGGATGCAGTGGGTACATCCAGTACCAAGGGGGTGCCACGCCAAGGGCACACATGACCAGAGCCCAGCACCATGTGTGTGCAGAGAGATGCTGTGCAGCAATGTGGCTGGGTCCAGTCCTATTCACAGGGGACTGTCTGGCTCTGTTAGTGTGCTCCTGATCAAATGCAGAGGAAATTGGGTAATTCTTCTGGTTTGGTAATATGAAAACAAAGGGGAAGGCTGAGGGTGTTCATGTTGCTCTGTTGGGACCAAGGTCTCTTTCCTCCCAGGGGAGTGCTCAGAGCTAAGGCAGCGCTTTGCATGGCAAAGAGATACCTGAACACAACCTGTACCTTTGGGCTGAAATAGGTGACAATGTGTTTATCTTTTAGCAAAAGGGTAACATGCATCCACAGTCTATTACTGGGTATGGACTGTGACTTCCAGAGGTGCATGGCATGGCAGCCTCAACGTGTAGCCATGGAAGTGGTATGTTGCCATTCGAACCTCAGATGGAGCTGTCTCCTCCCAGTCTGGCTGAAAGGACTCATTCCAGGCTGCAGCAGCTGCCTCTGCATCTGTACTCTGCATGTGCAAAACAAACATGTAATTGACTATAGGATGTAGATCCTTTTATTATTATTGTTATAGAGAACCCTTCAAATTGAATATGAAGGACAAAAGGGCAATTTCATACCTGAAATGGAAAAAAATAGCTAACACTCGAGCAATGGGTCTGTAATGACCTGCATTACGGGGCTGCCCACCGTCCTCCAGCATGCTGCAGGCTTTGCAGTTGTTCACATTCACTGACCTTGTTGAAATCTGAGAGCAGTCAATACTCCAGTGACCTTTCCTCTTTGTTCCCCACCCTGATCTTTTTCTGATCCATTAACGCTTGGAATCAAGTCCAGCAAAACAGGCTGCAACAGGAAAAGCTACTGTGTAAAAAAGCTGCCAAGGACCATGACTCCAGTTGTGAGCAGGAACCAGCCCAGAAAGCTCCCAGCTCAGGGAAGGTTTCTACTTCCAGAGGCACCTGAGGGAAATTACATTTACCTGACTGTGAGCCTCATGCACCACTGAAGCTGATGGGATGTGTGAGCTCCTAAGTCATTCAGTTCTGAAAATGTTACTTAACAATCACTTGCAGTTTTTCCAAAGTATTTATTTCTGTGTATTTCAAGCCCTGTTATGACGCTTTTGTGATGACTCAGCATTCCTTTGGTCTACTTGACAGAAATATACAATGGTACAGATTTTATGGTAAATCTCCTTTACCTTACTAAAAAGAAAAATTAGTCTTTTGTTGCTTTCATAGCAGTAAAAAACATAACAGAGGGTCATGATGTGCTGAGGAATAAAGGTGGAGAGAGAACTGGAGCAGAGACACAGGAAGATGCTGAGGGTTTTTGCTAAGTGGAAGTTCTGTGCCTGAGCAGTAAGTGGGGAGGCAGCAGAGCTGAAACGTGCTGCCAGGGCCACATCCTTCATCTGCCTCTGACTGACAGGCAGCAGCAAGCCAGGGCTCCAGAGGGAAACAGCTGAATGAGAAACAGGGCATGAACGAGGTGGAGAGAAAGGCTGGCGGAGAAACAGGTAGCTGCAAAGGTAAATACAAATTAAAAGTCCTTTAGGGTCATTTCTTGTGATGACCAAAGCTGAAAAGGATGCTCACCAGTGCTTGTGCTGCATGGTGAGCATGAGAAGGCAATTCCAGTTGCAGCAGTAACTCATGGCATTCATTTCCCTGGTGGGTCATGGAGCAAGATGACAGTGTAATGAACACGTTGCCAGTGTGCTGGGTGGATTGTGAAGCAGCTCCTCTGGCACTGGTCCCCTCTGCCCTTGTGCTTTTCCACCACTCACCCACTGTGCACAAGTCCACTGCCATGCTTTGCAGGATGGTGAGAGGATTAGAGAGGTGCCTCAAGTGAGTTGTGTTCCCATACAGGGTGCATTGGCTGTGGTGATGTTGCAGAAGTAGCCCCTAGCTGCTTATCCCGCTTAATTACAAGGATTTCGTTGCAGTGGTTTGTCCTCAGTGTTGTTTTCAAGGTTGCCAGCACAAAGCAAAAGGAATTGCCTAATTGGACCTCCAAAAGATGCTCCTTTTGTCACGTCCCAGCTTGGCGGAAAATATCCTCTCTCCATCCAATAGGAAGCTGTGATTTAGGTGAGGAAATAAAGAGTGGATTGAGCTGGAATACTGCAACCCACACTTGAGTGAGCTATTTACTCTTCAGGGGCCTGAAATATTTTATTATTGGGCAACCAAATGGAAGTAACACTGCAGAAGTTTAGTTGGTTATGAAAGATCTGCTCTTACACAGCATTTCTGAACTGTTAGCCAAACGAAAGCTAACAATGTTTTTCCCCCATCCCGTTGTTAAAGTGGCCAGTCTCAGCCTCTGATTCCGAGCAGACTGGGAGTGGGTTTTTGTCTCCAGTGACTAGCAGATGCAAATACATTTTGAAGGCAATTAGAGTGCTTTTATTTTTGCTCACAATAAACTGCAAGCAGAGACTCGCTAGCACAGGGTTGAAGGTTATTTGCTAGGATGATATGCCACATGTGATTCATCTCCTACCCCTTTTGCTTTTCTTTTATTAGCAAAATTTCAAATTTCCAGGGGATCTGTACAGAATTCTGAGGGGTCAGAGTCTCAGGCTGAAAATACTTCTCCCTGGTGGCTGTGTGTGCAGAATACACTGTGTTAACGAGGTGCTTCTTGCAGCTCAGCTCTTCTCAGGTAGCCTGCATCTCTCTCCCAGAGCCCCAGCATCAGCAGCTACCCTGAAATACTGCAGCTCAGCACTTCTGGAGAAGGGTATGGCTGTCCTGAGGCCATTTTCTCCTGCTGTTCTTCAACAGCATTGCTCCAAAAAGGTAACAAATGACACAAAACTGCCAAATAGGTCTGCAGGGAGCAAAAGGCCCATTATTTCCCCAGTGGAAAGGAACACATTCGACGTTGCTTTCCTTCCCATACCCCCAGCTGCTGTTGGCGATTGCTGATTAAACTGTTGAGGGCACAACCTTCCTTTTTGCTAGTCACCCTGTTTCTGAAACTGCCCAAACTGCAGAAGGCAGGTGAAAACAACGCCAGTCACACAGAGAATAAAGTTCTAGGTGTGGCCCAGCAGACTGATTGATGTGAGCATGTTCAGGAGGCAAATACATCTCATAGCGGTGTGTAAGGCAGGCTGGGAGGTGGCAGGGCAGGACTGCTGTTTCCCAGGGCAGCCTCG
The DNA here is from genome assembly GCF_028858725.1 of Colius striatus. Taxonomy (NCBI): domain Eukaryota; kingdom Metazoa; phylum Chordata; class Aves; order Coliiformes; family Coliidae; genus Colius; species Colius striatus. The sequence continues at coordinate 20,583,898 of NC_084773.1, read as the reverse complement.
TGCTTCGGTTAGCCGCAGTGACTGATGAACCAACACCCTACACCCAAAGTGTTGTGTTGCACAGCTCTGATAGGAGGCTCAGCGAGAGCAACACGGGCTTTGCTTGATCCTCATATTTATGGGGTAGCTGTACAGGTGCTGCAGGAAGCTGTGGAGATGATGGAGAAGGAGGCTGCTTCTGCACTACCTGATACCTGGCCAATTAATTCTTTCCTAAAGACAATTTGATGATGTCACGCAGCTTGGAAGCCAGAATTCTGCTGTCAACCTTGTCCTCAAGTGTTCTTTTCTCTAAAAAAAGTACAGTGACTCCCCATTGCAAAAGAGATCTAAGTTTTAATTTACCATGCCTGCTATAATCGAGGCAGTCTCAGGATTAGAACAGCATACAGACAAGATGATAGTTATTGCTCTGAAGCTCTTCTGGAGAGGAAGGCAAGAGAAAGTTTCCCATTAACATTACAAACAAATAGAGAAGGTGCCAAATAAACGCTTTCACCACGTTACTTCTCTACGATCAAAGGACACTTGCCTAATCCCAGCATCTAATTGTCACACGATTAAAAATGTATGAGAGCTCATGAACATATAAAGGATTGTGTGTAGCAGCCTAAGTACTTGCTTTAATGGTGTAATTAATAGCTTCACTCAGCCTCGTGTTGACAGGCAGGATCAACAGGGCACCTGTCCAAGAGCCGTACTGAAGCTTTTGCTCCAAAGCAGCTTATTAGTGAAACTGTGCTGATAACTTTCCACTTTTAGGCTTTGGCTGAAGGGGCCAAAGATGTTTGAAGCCATCTGTAACCCTGGGGGGCTATTTGATATACTTGAGACGGTAGTGAATTAGAGAACTCCAAACAACCTCAAAACCCAGGCACAGCCGTTATGTTAACAATTCACTTTTACTTACCAAGACTGTATTTGGTATGTAAAAACATCTCAAAAGTTTCACATTGCTACTGGTCATAAAGCATAGAAAATGTTGTGCTTGCTCACGAGGTATCTAGTGTAAGTGTACCCACGTCCCTCACCAGAAACCCACCCTGCCTGTGGCTCGTGCGTAGTCCCTGCAGGGAGCTTCCACCGACTCAGAAAAGACAACATACAAAGCTTCTGTAGGTTCAACTGTAAATGATGCATTTATATTATACCCAGTGCACACAGAGACACCACTGCTTTCAGAGGTTTTGCACTTTGACCATATGAATTCAGTCAAATACCAAGAGTACTGGTTAATTTCAGCCTGTAAAAAATACAGCTCAGTATTGGACCCAAACATCATCCTACTTGCTGCTTAGTTTTCACTGTCTTAATTACTGCTTTTGAAGGAACAGGAATCCAAGTCACTCCTCCCTTTTTTAAATATATGCCAGGATTCAACTGTTTCCTTTCGGTTTGGTAGCACTGAGTTGATTTTTGTTGTCCTAACTGATTGTAATGACAGCTAAATGTCAGCTTCATTTACATCTTAGCTCAGAATAGAAACAGAAAAGTGTACAAAAAGGAAAATGTCTCGTTACACACTGTGAGTTATTGTGGCCGTGTACCTTGTGCCAGACAGTTTTGATTCTGCATGTGACTTCCAGTCCCAAGCCATACTGACACGTTGTCCTGATTGAGCTGTTGTCAATATTTTGCTTCTGGTGCAGAGAAAACACTGCCATTCAAATAAATGCATACGAGGGAACTTGGCTGAAATGTAATTCCATCCCTAAAAAACCCCCCACGGTATTTTTAGATAAGATTTTGGATATATTTGATGTCAAAACATGGTCACCAGTCAAACCAGTGACAGCCAAACCCAACACATCGCTGTGACTTCTAAAAAAAACAGAACAAAACTAAATTTATTGTCGCTCTGCCTTCATTAAACACCAAGTGCTGGTGACTTCAACACAACAAAACTCTAGTATTCTTCAAAAGTGTCTACTAAATATAGTAAAAAGAATAAGAGAGGGATTAACATTTAGTCTGTTACATTAAAAAATCGGGCGTACACATCTCTATTGCCTGTTAGCTTTAGCTAAGCCTGCTCTGCTCAACTACTACAAAAATGGAAAGAGGAAAACTCATCCTTCAAAGTCAAAAACATTCAGATCAGTTGATACAACATTACAGTACAGTCAACTAACGTCATTCAAGGTCTCCTTTTCTCCGAGTACGAGTCCTTAGCCCGGCGTGACAAACCTAGTTCGATGCAGCTTCAAAACCGTGTGTTAGCTTTGCAAATCCTGTATCTACCGATGGCTGTGGAGGATGGGGCTGTGCTACTCTGGAATCACTGGGTGACCCCAGCCTCTCATTAATTTTATCCAGCACTGTAGTTAGAACAGCGTTAAGTTTAGCACAATGACTAAAAGAAATGGGGGAGAAAAAAAGGAACGGAACAGACGTGGAAGCTGGGTGAAGCTGCCATTTGTGTCAGACAATTGCGATACGCTATACTAGAAACTCCTGAAGTACCCACCCGTCCTCGCGGCTCTGCCACCAACTAGCAAAGTCAAAAATACAAAAGTCTTCAACTCCTCGGGTTTGTTTTTTTTTTGCAGAATAAAGCAAAAATGTCTTTGTGCTCCTTACTACCAGAAGCAAAATATCCTCTGAGTTACCACATGTAATAGCTTCTGGATGTGTCGACTTGGGTTGGCTTGGTCTCTGCAGAACCATCCTTGTCTTTTTCGCTGTCACCTTCCCAGAGATTAATGAGTGGAGGGTAGAGCTCGTTCAGTGGGATTGAAGAGGTCTTTTGCATATATTTTTTCAATGAGTGGTGGTAGTTTTTTCTCTTAAATCTTTTTGCAATATAAACAGAAACGGAGGCGAGGCTAATGACGGCAAACATGGATCCCATGACTGCTGCGAGGGCGGTGCTGGTTTCTTGGTCTGAAATATCCAGGGCGAAAGCTGCATTTTTTGTCGTAACGTTGACACAGGACTTCTGTGTCTGCTGATGAATGTTCGACACAGTTAGACACACCTCGTAATCCGTGGAGGGTTGTAAATGGGTGAGGTTATACTCGTGTACGTCAACCGGGACGCGAGCGGTGTACGTGATGTGAGGGTTGTCAATCTTCATGGTGGCCGACGACCATTTCAAATTGGAAGTCATGACGTTGGAGTTGACTTTCCAGGACACCAGGATGGAATGCGACTCGGCTTGCTTGACGTAGATTTTCAGGACCTGGGTACCATCCAGCAGGGTTCCGTTCACCCGCAGAGTAGCGACCCTCGTGTCAGCACCTTCTATGTTCTGAGCGACACAGGTGTACCTCCCGGAGTCTTCAACCTGCACGTTAGAGATTTCCAAGGTGCCTTCACTACTCAGCTTGTATTTGTCAGAGAGGCTTTCCACAGTTACCTTGTTGCCGAGAGGAGTGACCCAGTAAATCTCTGGCTCGGGCTCTGCCATGGCCCGACAGTCTAAATACACCGTCATGCCGATGTCCAAGTTTAAGTGATTTGGAAAGGTTTCTTGAGAGATCATTGGAAGACATTGCTCGTTTGAATCCTGTATTAACACTTCCTTCACCTGCTGCCCTCTGTATTCTGGAGGCATAGCACAGAACATGGACAGAGGCTCCATGAAACGGATGTTGGTTTTGTTGGAGTTGACCCAGTGAATGACGCAGTCGCACCTGAGCGGGTTACTGTGGATGCTGATCTCACGCAGGTTTGGCAGGGATTCCACTGTCTTTTGGTAGACTGCATTCAAGGCATTGTTGTTCAGCATCAAGCTCTCCAGGGCAGGGACGTTGCGAAACGCCAAACGGTGTATGTAAGACAGCTTTGGGTTGTTGGTGGCTTCAAGCTTTGTAAGTTCAGGCAGGTTGTCCAGTGCATACCTATCAACAGAAACGAGTTCTCCCATATTATTGATTCCAAGCTCTTTCAACCTGAGCATGTTTTTAAAATCACCTTCTTGAATTTTATGAATTGGATTTTTGTTGAGATCCAGAAACTTTAAATTTGGAACTTTCTCAAGCGCCAGCTGAGGAACTTTCACCAATTTGTTATCGTAGAAGGAAAGACTTTCCAGACTATCCAGGCCTACCAAGGCATTGCCAGGAATGTCTGTGAGATACATACCTGCCAAAACCAGACTCCTTAAATTTGAGAGTGGTTTGAAATTCATATCTAGTATTCCAATCACTGGGTTTTCTCCAATCATGAGAATCTCTAAGTTAGGAGTGGAATCAAACCAACGGCTGTCAATAACCTTTAATTTGTTGGAGTTGAGGTGTAATCTCAAAAGGTTCTTCAGGCCAGAGAACGCATTTGCAGAAATGCTGCTGATCTGGTTGTGATTTATATATAGCTCCTGAAGATTGCAAAGGTCTTGCAAGCAGTAGTCGGTCATCTCTGTGACCTGGTTCTCCTCCAGGTGCAAAGTAGTAAGTTGAGTGAGGTTTGAGAGCCCCACGTCTTTGATACTGGTGAAGTTGTTTTGTGAAAAATCCAATTCTGTTAAATTAAACAGCTGTTGGAGTTCATCTGTGGTCTTTGCAATGTTGTTGCTTTGCAACAGAAGGACTTGAGTGTCACTGGAAAGATTGCTGGGGATTTTTGTTAATCGAAGGTCGTTGCAGTCAACTGTTGTGGCTTCCCTGTACGTTGACTGTGGTGTAAACCACGGCCTGATTTCACACACACAAAGCTGCGGACATTCGTTACTCTGTATGGAAGACTCAGTTAATGAATTCGATAGCAACTCTAGCAACAGCTGGCAAATGGTTAAAGCAACCCTAACCTTTGCCATGCTGCTCAGTCAGTGAGTTCAGCTCCCTTAAAATTACAACAGGTTGAGAGGGTAGCTCGTTATGGGGCAGAAAATGTAAAGCTGAAGGTGAAAGATGTGCACATCCAGAAAGTGACAGACGATCTTCCGAGTTTAGAGAAGACAAGGAATGGTGTGAAGACTCTCGGCTCCTCCTCCGTGTTCCAGAGTCTTTTGTGCATCAGCGTCCAAAGGCGTTCCTGCAAGCAGACCAGGGTATATGTTATGCTCAGCTGATGCACGGCTCATACGTTATTTAATGTCTTGATCCTTTAAGAAAAATCTCTGAAAACAATCATGACTGTACCATCCATCTCCCTAACGAGAACCCTGCTCTGCTATGGTTAGGTAGGGTCTGGAACTCCCACTCAGAGTTTACATGAGAAGACTCTCAAGTTACTTCCCAAGCGAGTGACTGTGACAATGTGTGCCATCATCTGAGCATGAGAGTCGGGGATACCTTTCAGTTTTACTGTGCAGGATTTGTTTGGATGGCTCAAGAAACGCTAAAGGTGGAGGATGAGCTCGCGAGTGCCACTGTGCCTGAAGCGAGCGTTGAGAGCGCAACGCTGCCGGGAGTGGGTGCCAGGGCTGTCCCGAGGCTCACGCTGCAGGGCTGGGAGTGATGGCTCAGGAAGATGTCTGCTCAAAAGTTTCATGCTCAGCACCTATGAGCTCTGCAAAAATTCATGTGAGTTAATCGAATCAGTTCCAGAGAACGGCTTAGATTTAATCCAGCTAAGCACCAAACAATAACAGTGAATTTGATTAAATGACTGTACTGTCCTTATTTGAGCTGTCTGTACTGCACTGTGCATCCAGTGTGAATTGTTTACCACAATTCCAAATTGCTGTGTAAACCACACAATTTGTATCTTTTTAGCCTGAAGATACTCATGCAAGACTGGTTAAATTGACATAGCAGTGCCCAACCTACCCCAACCAACCTGTTGTGCTGTGGGTCTTTAAATATCTATTCAAGGAAGATCTAAGCTCTGAGTAAAAACTTTCTCATGCTCACTGTACTGGAAAAGTAAGGATACAGTTTGGGGGTTTCTGTATGGGTATGTGTGAAAACTCAGGGCCTGTGCTGTTAAATGTGATGGCAGCCTGCCCTTCAGTTCAGGAGTGGGCTGCTTTGGTGCTGGTGATGCTGCATGAATGGATTCTCTCCAGCTAGTGCTTGTGGTGGTGATTTCACACCCCTAGCTGCATTTCTCTTGGCTCGCTGTGCATCTCAATATTGGCAGAGTGCACCTTGATGGTGCTTCTGAGGGAAGGTTCAACAGGTTCAATGAGCTTTGGGTGAAATGCAGCGCCTGTGCCAGCAAGGCATGTGACAAACCTGAACAGGATCTACAGAGCAGACCTCCTGGAATTCCAGGTGACACTGTCAACCTCCTGCTCCAATGCTGGCAGTCCAGCCTTCTCAAACACATGTTGTATCGGTTTATGGAACTAAAATAATCAAGTTGTGCTACAATGATAAAATGTAAGAGCACAAAGCAAGAAATAACAGCTTTTCAATTAGAATGCAGTGAAGCCTCAGTCTAGTCAAAGCCCACAAAAGATATTGCTATGAAGTAATAAAACCAAATACAGCTTTTACAAATAGTTTTTAAGCAGTAAGCTAGACAGTGGTGACAGGAACGCCATCTGGACCCTGCTTGTACTTCAAAGTCCAGTCAGCACATAAAACACTGGCATTCAGTATGTTATTTCAGATTACAATGCTACTTCATGTTTTCACACTTATTTGTCCTGTGGTTGTATTTTGGGGAAGGGAATGTTATCCAGAAACTGTTTGACTCTCTTGAGTTAGATTTTTCTCTCTGGTAGCTGAGACTTGAATGAGAGGTGAGAAGACTGTGCTGGAAGGGGAAAAGCCACATGTGGGACAAACATTCCTTCTCAAGTAACTTTCAGCTGATGGAAGAACTGAATGAGACACTAACACCACCATGACAGTAAGGAATATATTAAGACAGAGTGAAGAGAGGGCTGGCATGAACTGAGTTAGGCTGATATCCATGGATGTGTCTCCCAGTAACAAACCATTTGTAGCTGACCCAAATTAGGCAGTTCTAGGAATACTGATGACACCTGAAGTTTGCTTGATTTAATTCCAGATTTTCCAGGTGACAGGGTTTGCCAGTTAGTAACCCAGGCAGTGATTTCAGCCAGTGGCCGTTTCAGACGGGTACCAGAGGTGCTTTGAGCTGCCATCACTTGTGCAAGGGCATGGCTCTGGTCCATGAAAGGGAGAGCACAATCAGGGCAGCAGCCTGCACCAAACCAGCTGCCACTGCAAGAGGCAATATTGCTCCAAACATCCATGCCTTCAGTCTCTCCTGTAACTGTTTTGCTATGTAGATGCAGAGAAGTCCAGGTCTTCTGAAGCTGGGGGCCCTAATGATGTTTCGGTGCCGATTATGCTCTGATACAGTTACACCAATCATGTAATACTTGAAAAACTAAACTGCCCCCAAAGCAGCTCAAAGCTGCTTCTAAAATCTGTCACAGCAGATCTGGATTTGAAATAAAAATGGAACTGGATCCTTCCTTTGTTGAATAGTTGTATCCTCTGAGTTGCACATTGCATTTATTGTTCGCCCCTGGTAAGAAGGCATTTCTGGGTTTGTGTTGCTGTACACGAGCAGCTGTACAAGTCAGCAGTGCCACTTGCTCTTCTCCAGCTATTTTCTGCTGCAAATGGATTTAATTTTCTTTAACTGGAAAACGCTCTTTGGAAATGACCTGCACATTACTGCCTCCAATCTCCCCCAGCCCAGGGCAGCTTGGATGAAGCTATAAATGAAAATCCAGTGTAATCAAAAAGTAAATTCTGATGGCCTGCACACGCCTCAGTCCATTTCAGTGCTGTGCTTCTGTGAAGGGCAGCCCAGAGGCCACGGCGGCAGGGAGAGCCACGCCATGGACTTCTGCTTTAGCTGCTGCTTATGCTATAAAACCCCATCTATTGCTCTGATACAAACTGAAGAGGCAGCTGTTACCAGCAAAACAGTGCACTGCGGGGTTTTGTGTAACTGAACAGTAATGGCTGCTTTTGTTCTGCCATTTATATACGGTATGCTTGCCCATCTCAGCTCTCATGTATAAGAGGCTGCCACCTGGATGTCTCAGCTTCCCAGTGTTGTCAGGACTGGTCCCAGACACCTCTGTGACGTTTAGTGTCCAAAGGAATAGAACAATTGGTTTTGGCTGGAAGACTCTGCTGCTCAGATGTCAGATGCTGCTCAAGTTCTGAAGCCCTATCTAGAACCATACTCACATCTTTCTAAATAAACCCGAAGCACCAAATAAAACCCAAACGTGATACATTTGTAGGAAACCTCTCCTTTTTTTGTCAGTAAGCTGGAGGACAACCAGAAAGCATAAGCTGTGGCAGAACGTGGTTCTAAACAGCCACCAATGACTAATCACCAAGCCCATGTGGCTGCTGGGGAAGTTCCTGACTCTCGCTGCAATCAGGGAGAGTGAATAAAATGTAATAGCAAAGAAGAATTGGGAAGCATTTGAGCATCAGTGTGTGCCCTGTTCCTGCTAGACATCTTGGCAGCTTGCCTAGCCAGATCCTTTCTGTATCCCTATATTTTAACACAAAACTAATACAGTATATCCCTGGTAGCCAAGTGCAGGCCAAGCTAAAGACAAGTCAGGGGATCAATCAATTCAAAGGGTTTTGGCTTCTGAAAGGCAGGGAATGTTTCTTGAAGAAACATTGGGCCCCTTGGATTAAGGGAGAATATCAGTCCTCAAAACCTCCTTTACAACAGAGTTATACCACAATTTGTAATATTTTTTTCCCCTGAAAATGGTATTTAATATGAGTCATGTAATTGATGACATTGCTTTTAATTCTAGGTTAAAATGTTAAAGGTGCTGGGTGGGGAAGCTTGCCCTAACTAGTAAGGGGGTAGTGCATCTTCTCCTGGGTGAAGGACAGCTCAGCATTCTCTGCCTGCCTTCTCTTTTGTTAAATTGATATTTTCTAGCATACCAAACCACTACAACAGTCGTAATGGCCATTCACTTAATATCAACAGAAAGAATGGTTAATTTTATGCAGGAGATATGGAAGGAATCCTTTCACCAGAGGCTAAATGAATACATTTTCCATAGCACCTCTCAGCACTGACTGCATTAAGATACCACATTTCTGTCAGCTCACAAACTGGGATAGTGGATTCTTCATGTTTCTTGTGAGCAGAAAATGTGAGCATCATTCCTCTGTGTGTCATCCTGGAAATGCAGTGGGGAGGTCTGTGTAAGGCTTCCTTTTCCAGATAGGTTGTGAAAACTGTTTAATACTGACAATTCCTTTGGCCCAAGAAATGGTATATGGCTGTGGGGCAGAAGATGCTTCATTTCAGCTTTCCTGTGTGACCTGGCAGCTGGAGCCTTCCTGATGGCCATGAAGACATTGCCTGGTTGTTCAGGTGATCACTTAAGTCCCCAGTGCAGTCAGACCAGAATATGAAGGGACAATCATGAAATAGACTGTTCATGGAAAGTGTTCATAGCTGACTTGCCAAATAGAAAAACAATAGACCTTAAGCCTTAAAGACATTACCATTTTCTTCTCAGTGATAGGGTAACAAGTGTTGTCACTTCCTTGACAACTGTGTTAATGGCCACTATTAAAAACTGCTGAAAAGGGAAACGATGTAGTTTGTACCTGGGTATTTGGGTGTCTTTTGAAACAGCAATGGTGCCATGCAAAGTCTTCTCTCTCCACAGTGAAGTGGTTCATTCTTGCAGATTATCTTTTACCTTGCAAGCAGCATCAGCACAGATTTTGGTTGGCAGCCATAGGTACTAAATGTGTCTAGGTAAAAGTTTCAGGGATCAGATACACAAAGAAAATTACCTCGGGCTAAGACAAGCAATTTATTTTGCACTTGCTGTGAGCCAGAAGCACAAACTGATCCACAGTACCTTCCCAGCCCTCCACAGAAACATTTCCAAGTATTGAGCCTAAGCAATGCAGCCAGTCTTTTGGAAAATTGTCTGCTGTGCTAATGTTCTGCTAATGACTTGTGCAGCTTACTTGTTTCCTCCATCATCATCATTTGTGAAACTACTGCCTTACAAGCAGCCTTTGTCAGTTCAGGGAAACCTGTCCTGGGCTGCTGCAAGGCTGTTCAGGTGGGGCATGAGGAGAATGGCCGTTGGGCAGCCCAGGGACCAGAGCTGCAGCGCCCAAGTGTCAGCACCAAGGCGTAAGAACTGGTGAAGCTTCAGCTGCAACATGGTGATGATCTTTCATAGGATCCTGTGATTCTGTGATCAAGAAAACTGAATTCAGACTGGGATTGCTACAAAGTCTTACTCCATCCTCAGGGAAAGGAAGAGCCCATTTGGACAGAGGCCACTGAAAGAGCCTGACTTGGCTGTTCGGCAGAGATTTAGCCCGAAGAACTGCTTATGCCAGGAGCAACACTGGAGATGAATGGCCCATAATGAGCTCCACTTGAGTTCATTACAGTCAACTTAAGGCAGCTTGACAAGTTTAAGGAAAGGGTATTGTGTGTATGTGAGAGGTAATAAGGGACTTGCCTTGCTTTGAGCTTCAGCAGGGCCTTTGCAGTTCCATATCTACCTGCTTCCTACTGCAAACATCTGAGCTATTGGTGCCATATACTGCAGGCAAACCTCTGATGGTGCTTCAGGAGAGAGGCATCTACATATTGCCACATGAACATGTATGTGCACCCACAAAATCACACAAACACAGACTCTTAAGGGTTGGAAGGGACCTCAGAAGCTCATCCAGTCCAGCCCCCCTGTCAGGGCAGGACCACCTAGGGCAGGTCACACAGGAACTTGGGCAAGCACAACACAAATCTTGGTCTAAAATGTCATGTCACTAAAATCAGGGCTTACTCCACTCAAGAGCATCAGTGACCTTGTTCATCCTAGAGAGAGAGGTTGGACTTGGGATTTTGGGTTGATTCATAACCAGGATATTTACAGCTAACCTACAGCATAAGCTCCTTTCCCAGCAATCACATTTACAAGTGCAATCCTGTCTATTTAGAAGAAGACTGAGGAATCCTGCCTGATAGGAAGCCTTTTATATTGAGGTTTTTAAAGTCTCCAGTGTCATCAGGAAATAAGCTGTGTACAAGCCTGAATTGTGTAAAATACAGAAAAATCAGGCTCAAAATGATGTGAAAGAGCATACCAAAATCTGAAAGTGAGAGCTTGTTATTGAAAGCAAAGACAAAACCAAGGGCCTACAGGACATGTTATAATGATATACAGCTTCAAAACATCCCTGGGGATTTAGAATACTTAAGGTTTGGGGTTTTTCCTCTGCAAACAATGCCTACTTTTTCTTCTTGCCTGTACACACATTCCATCAAAATAAAAGTCAGTGTATAATTTTAGGGAAAGCTCTGGTGAGAAGGTGATTTGCTGTATTTCAAGACAACCTGAGCATGCTTCATCTGTGTTCTTTTGAGAAATACAAGTCTTATCTCCACAGAAGAAATGCAAAGAGCATCCTATTCATAATGCCTGCACTGCAGACACTGCCTACTACATCTTGGAAATTAGTGATTTATTGGGGTTTATTCTTCAGACTTGCATCTGAAACAATGTTTTTCTTTAAAATATTGAAGCAAATTTGCAGGAGAGAGAAGGAATGTTTTCATTCATCCGCTGGAGTCGAGTATGAAGGGCCAGATTCCATGCCGAGCGCAGCTACTGGGTATTGATGGCCCATCAAGTCAACTATGGAATTGCAACCCAGCTGCTGTCATCTGTTTGAAAATCTCTTACAAATTACCATTAACAAGTCACATTAGAAACATCAGGAATAATAAGTGCTTTCCAAGCAGTGGGTTGTCAAATTATATAGTCTGTTTTTTCTTTAGGAAAGAAAAATGACCTCATAAACCCATTTAAAAGCCTTCGAAACCTGAGAAAGGCAAGATGTGTTTGTACAGTAGCAACAATCTTGCATTAGAAACCCAACTTACTGTCTGCTTTCTTACTACATTTGTTTTCACCAAGTAGATTAACCTTGGGACTGTATGGGCTCTTCTTTTGTTGCCCATGACTCTTAGTGTTCATGTCCTTCTACACAGGGTCTGCCCCTGTTCAGTAGTAGTAGAAGGCAGTGGTAAAGCTTTTATTTCATCTGATGGAGAAGAATCATGTCTGTGATTATTATCCTCATTCCATGTAATTAGCAGATAAAATTATTTGACTAGGTCAGCTTTCCTGACAGCCACCCACATAACTTCCACCAGCAGGTTAAAAGCCAGTTTCGTGCAACCCTTCTTGCAGCTTGTCCCTTCTCCACTGCCAGGCAGGACAGCTCCCTGCAGCTGACGCTGGGGACATTCCCTCGCTTCCACCTGCAGATGCTGTAATGCATTCATAGCCTTTGTGTATCCTAAATGCAAGGCAGAATTTAAACCTAATTTAGTTTAGCTTCCACAGTGTCTAAAATTTACAGAGCATAACTAATTTTTAGGAGACCTGTTCCAACTATTTTCTGCATTTAGTGTGTGTGCTGGCTGAAGCATGAAGGGGCCCAGGAGCAGAGAAATGCTGCTGTGTCTTCTAATTGTATTTCCAGAGCAGAAACAGAATTCAGTCTTGGCATACCTGGGATCTCAGAACCACAAGGCAGGGTCTGAACATCTTGTTAGCCATGAGGCGCCTACCTCACGAGGATTTCATAGAACAACTCAGATAATCTCTGCTCTTACCAGCTATCAAAATCAGTACAGAAACAAAAGTATTAAGAGATCGAGTTGGATTTTGGAGCAGAATTTCCTTTTTGGTTTTTGCCTCCTGTGAGAGCCAAAGGCAGCTTGGCGAGGGGGAGCAAAGCATTAATAGTAATGGAATAAGGAGCACAGGAGAAATATTCTTAACCATAAGAAATATGGATGCCAGAACTCTACAGCACTTTCAGAAAGCAACAGAATCCTCTCTTCTTACTGCCTGGCTTTCTGGCACTGTGATTATTTTGCTTCCTACACAGTTCTAGATCAAACTCCAGTTTTATGAGTCACTCAGGATCCCCCACAGTTGGGAAAGACCCCAGCATGCAAACAGTTGTTACTACCATAAAGGATGCCAAAAAACCCCTGCACTAGGAATGGTAGCTAATAAATAAAAAATGAAATGAGTCAGTATGTGTTTCTAAAATCAACATAATCCCACTGGCTGTAGGAAATGCATGAGGCTTCTTATTAGAAGTTCTATGTATGCATGTGTGCACGTGGATATGGCATAAGGCACCCATCTGTAGCTTCAATGTGTATCTTCAAGAAAAGATAGTGTCCTTCTCTCATCCTTATTACACTCTACTTTGATAGTTCTGTTTCCTGTGGCTGTACTATGTCTTTAGTTTTTAGTCATTAGTAATTGTTTTACTGGCAGCCTACGTTTATACCTACAGAGTTTATACATGCAGTGTTTACACAGACTGCAGCCCTTAGAATAAAACGGACTTCGATTGACTCTTTTCCTAGAATTTAGAGTGCTTGCAAGGTCAAATTCTCCATTTCTGAACCATATTTACATATAAATGTCAATAAAACCATATATTGAATTGACTAATATGGAGACACTTTACTGTTCACTCGAGACTGTGAACGTATCAATAACAAAATGAATGGTGCTGAGATCTAATACCACAGCTGTTAGCACCCAGACCAAGACTTGGAATTCAACCAAGTTGAGATGGGATAGAAATAATTCCATTAAGTGGCCACAGATTTGGTTTTGGTGCTGCTCTGAACTAAGGCTTTACTCTGATCTAAACCCCAGTTATCTTCTCTCCAGTTAGACAGCTGTACCTCATCACTCCCCAGCTTTCTACAAGCCCACACCTCCAATGGGCTTGTATGGGAAGTTCCTTTGTTCTTCTGGAGATTTCCTTCTTCCATTCACAACTGACAACCCAACACACCATTCCACTATGCTGTGCAGTGTGCTATGGAGTATATGTTATGAAGTATGGAAGCATGGGTTTTCCATCATTTCGGTCCAAAACTGTTTCAGTAGTATTGTGGGGAACGGAGAGCAGGTCATCTGCCCTGCCATCAGGAAAGGAAGGCTCCTTTGTTATTATTCTTAGCCTGCATTTAGCTATTTCTCTTTATCTCAAGTATCACCCAAGTTCTAACTTTGTTTCATGCAGAAATCAGGTCATGATCTTGCTTTGAGACGTTGGTCAGATGAACAGAGAAAATACGTCACATTTAATGTGTTTGTATGTTTGAGAACAGACCTATAAACTGCTGCTTTAGCTTTAGTCCTCAGCCTCCCCATGGCCACCTCAGCACTTTTCCACTGGGTTTATTTAAGTGCTTGCAAAACACAAAGGTACTAAAATTGCTGCCTATTGCACAAAACATAGGGGAACTTATTTCTCTCAACATTTTAAGTTACTGACGCTTTACAGATGAAGCCTTTACCTAATTAAGGTGATTCATTCAGGCACTGGGATGTTTGATTTGTATATACTAGGCTTGTTTCACTTAGAAGGGGCAGAAAGATAAAGGAAATTTCAGTTGCCAATGCATTTATAAAGAACACTTATCTGGTTGTACTCGATGCTTTCCACTATGAAGAAATCATTTTAAAGACCTGTTTTCAAGCAGCTATTTAAACCCTTTTCTCTTTGCAACTGTTTCACTTAACTGGTTTTTGATCTATGGGTGAAACAAGTTCTTTTTGCAATGCCTGCACAAGTCAGTGCAATGCCTGTTATGAGTGATGGATCTCTGTAACTATCAATATTTACTCTATTTCTGTTAGGAGTGATGGATCATTTGTAATTTAAAAATTTAGCAAGGCCAATCAGTAGCTCATTTGCATCCTGGTAATTATCTGCAGCACATTAGGGAGGTATACACTTACTAGGTATTTTTGGACTTGCTTAATCAAATAAATCATGATGCATGAAATAACAAAGAATGTAGGATTCCTTGTATCAGTGATAAATACTTTCAAGTTACAAAGAGACAATCCCAGCTTCGAGTGACATTTCAGAATGAGGAATGCTATTGTACCAAATTCTACACAAGCTCAATAATTCTCTCCAAATAACTTTCGTGTCCTTCTTAAGCTGATTCTTCACCATGCAACTGCCCAGCCCTGAAAAGTACAGAAAACCTGGGCCTGGTCCAAGTGGACCAAGGCTTCTGGAGCACATGCAGCCAGGGAGCTGAGCTGGCACTGCAGCACGTGTCCTGGAAGCAGAGGGATCCTGGGCACTGCTCCTTGTGCTGCTGCAGTTGGGGTTAGAGAGGAGTTTGATATCAGCCCAGTTTTTACATAAAGACAAACTCCAGAGATTGCATTTTGCTTGATGACTCAAGTGACACTGACTGTACAAAAGTGGTTATAAATTAAATTGGGCATCGAGGAGCAGATGATACGTCAGCCTCTGGTATGGAGGAGAAACCCAGGGGATGCTCCCCATGAACTGAAACAGCCCCATGTCTTCTCCAATGCAGTAATGTTACCTTTAAAACTTGAACTCTGGTAAAACGAGGACTAGTAACTTGTGTGAGACACTCCAGTGCAAGGGACACAGACTGCTTACAGAGACTCTGAGTTCACTGCATTGTCTGTGGAGTTCCCTGAAAGGTGTGTATTGAACACAGGGGAATCTGGTTTTGATCTCAGCCTTAACCTTAGAAGGTCTTTGTCACCAAATAGATGTATATGAAACCACATGTGCAAGGGGTGTCAAAAGGACACATCAGTCCCCTGTCCTGCTGTGAGCTGTGCTGTTTTTCCATCCTGCACTTGACTTTCAGCCCTCTTGCTTATCTGCAAAAGCAACTCTCTTGTGATGAAGCAAATGACTCCCAGCTGACAATGTTGATCTCTAAAGTGAGATGTGCTAAGCCAGGCCTGGGGGCCCTCTGAGACCTCCTTGCTGGCGGTCCCCAGGGAAGTGAGGCTGCACTGTCCATCTGGGACTCAGGCTGCCAGCAGGATGGGGCAGCGACGGCTCCCACCCACAGCGGCTGAGAAACAAGGTGGTGGGTAGATCCTGCTCTAGTCCTGCTCCTGGGGCACCAGGACCACCACACACCCTGCCACCTGCCTGGGGCTTTGCTCCCTCCCCACCCCAGCTGCCTGCACATTGCCCACCCCTGGCCCTCTGCCTCCCGGGGCATTGCTGGGTGCAGGTGAGGGGCTGCATCTCGCTGGCCTTGCCAAGCTGTGGCTGGGAGCAGCCACAGGGGCCCCACACAGCCCAGCGCAGCCGCCCCGGCGCTTGCTGATGCTAGGGGGAGGTTGGCTTCAAAAAGCAGTTGGGACTCCTGTTCTAATCAAAGCTGACAGATGCATTAATTGCCAGAATCACCAGAGTTTGTTAAATGAAACACCTGGAAATGAGATGCTGACAATCCCTACAATTTCTAACCAAACCCCATAAGGAACCTTTGCCTCCCACATTCAATGAGCTGCTTGGGATTGCAAAGTGGCCAGGGAAAATACTGTCCTGTGTTACCACAGGGGACTAAAGGGCACCTTAGGGGAGTGAATTGTGTAGCGAGACCACGGTACCCAATAAAATAAGGGAAAGAGCTGTTTCTCTGTGGCACTTTTCTACCTTCACAGTCCAACGTTCTGTTAAGTATTTCAGGACTGTTACTTACAGCTGCTTTGCCCTGTTCTTTAGAAGGAAAAAGCAATAGGTATCTGTGCCATCTCAAACAGTTCATCTTTAGAAACTGTGCTCCAAGTGAAAACCAGGTCAAACCCTTCTTTTGATAATTCAGCCAGGGCTTGTATCACCCAATTCCCATCTGATGAATTAGAAGGTGAAGTTATGAAAACATTCTGCAGCAGGATTTAAGAGCAGAGACAATTTCTCTTCACAGTGATGCCAAAGACTTCTGCTGTCTCCAACAGGAGCAGAATTAGGCGAATACACAGTAAGCCAATACAGGATTTTCCTTCAGTGCCATATGTAGAAGAATGAAAGATGGCATCTACGTAGCAAGACACTGTACAGCACTAAGTTGCATGGCTTTAAGCAGCAATAACTAAGAGAACGTGGTTTACAAGAACTTTAATCTGGGTCCTGCTTAAACTTGTGTGGAGGCATGTTCTGTCCCTGACCTTAGAAAGTCCATTAGTGGAGGTCTTAATTACTCAGCTACAGGAAGAGACCGAGACTGGAAAAATCATTGACTAACTCAAGCACATCCTCAGTAGGCTGTTTCTTATCAAAGTGGGCCTTCGATTTGTCTCTGCAGAACTTCAGCACTGTGAGTCTTTGAGAAGCACCGTTACTGGCTACCAACAAAATCCCTCCCTAAGCCAACTCCACCATTGCCCCCGCTCTCGCCCGTCTTGCTTCCCGTGGCGGGTAAGTGGTTACTGCACAGACAAACTGAGCGAGGCAGCATTTTCCAGTGCACTGTCCTGGCTCCCTGCAGCTGCCCTGAGGGAGCTGGCACGGTGGGGACTGTGCCCCTTCTGCCCCTGGAGCCCGCAGGCACTGCCCACCCACCCGATGCCACCGGGGTAACTACTGCAGCTCACGCCTCATGCTTGGGGCACACCTTGCCAGGCTGCCAGTTACTTTACAAAAAGATGCATTTTGCACTTGCCATAGCATTTAAGGCCTGATCCTGCTAATTACTTGCCTGCTGCTGGTTGAAGCCTGGAATTTCCAGTTCCTGGGAGCATCCCACATCTCCCAGGGTGGCATTGCCAACTGGGCTGAGACGCAAAACTCGTCAATTGTGGGGCTGAAACGCAGGTTCCCTGTCAATTAGCATTAAAGAAACAGATAGGAGGAGAAATGGATATCTCTGCTTCCAAAAACTTTACATAGATTTTCTTCAGTTCTCTGTCTACAAAATGTCTGCCAGGAAAAAATCTGGAGCTTGGCAGGATGAAGCCTCACACGTGTATTGTTCGTGTAACTATGGTAACCTACAAATGCCACCAGTGTTTCCATTTCATACACAAATGAGGGGACAGCTGTGGAGACCACATGTCTGCCAGTGGAATAATATATGTGAACTGGGATGGCTTGGTCAGAAAATTACAACTCATTTATATTAATCAGGGCTTCAAAGAACAGTCACCTCCCTCCGTTGTGACAAAGCACCCAGCAAAGTGATCCTTATTTCTGTAAATGTTTGGCCCTTCAGTAAACATTTTCAGCATCTCACCATTCAGCTGGTTGAATAAAAAAAGCCATTAACAACTGATCCTCTTCTATGAGCATCACTTAAGTTTGCCTTTTCTTTGCTTTTGTCTTTTTCTGATGCTTGATCCAAGCCTGAGCCTGACACAAAGCCTGACCTGGGAGGAGGCGTGCTCCCAGGCATTAGCCTGAGGAAGCAGCACCTCCAGGAGAGGCACAAATAGCTCTAACCCATCTACGAAGGCAAAAAGCCCTTTGTTTACTCATCGATATCACTAGCAGAGATAAAAGCTTCGAAACAGCTCATACAAGAGAATTTTTCAAAGAATCAAAAAATGATTGCAGAAAAGAACTTGGGGTTTATATCATCCCTAACAGCAACTCCACAGATAACAC
Organism: Colius striatus; assembly: GCF_028858725.1. Classification (NCBI taxonomy): domain Eukaryota; kingdom Metazoa; phylum Chordata; class Aves; order Coliiformes; family Coliidae; genus Colius; species Colius striatus. The sequence goes on along the minus strand of NC_084773.1, from coordinate 20,565,557 downwards.
CGATAAATCACCGTTGCAGTCAATATGAAACTATGCAAGCTGCAGTACCCAAAGTACTTGGCTGGGGTTATGATTCATCCAAGGTGCTTTAAGTGTCCCTACAAAAAGCCTCCGCCGGAGCCGGTGGCAGGCGCCTGCCTTGGCAGCAGCAGCTGCTGCCCACAGACGGATGCAGCAGGAATACAGCGCGGCGATTAGCAAAAGTTTGCCCTGGCTTCTGCAGTGCCACGGTACTGGAGCGAAGTAAAACAAAAGGCTGCAGCAGCATCGCCTCCCCCCGCGGCAAGCAGCAGCTCCCCCGGCACCCAGGGGCCCTTCCTGCTTATTTATGGTACCACGATGAAAGCCTGAACGGACCCACTGCGAGATGATGACGTTTGTTTCGGGAGTGGGAATGAAAGGTGCCCACGGCTGGGGTTAGAGCGGGGCTTTCCCGGCTCCGTGCCCACGCGCTTGCCCTGGGACCAGGGGCTGAGCACAAGTTTCTTTTTGCAGTAAGTGTGCGTGCACTCAGCACTGCTCAGCACAGCAACAAGAAACGGGCTTTCACAGTTAACTGAAAGAAGTTGTTATCCTTTTGTTATCTCTACAACTTGACACAAAGCCCTGTTCCCTTTAATGATCCCTAGCACCACTCATCGCTGTTTGGGGTGAATGGAAACCGTTTATAGTCATCACAGTAACTGGTCTATTAACACCTACTAGGATGTATCATTTTCTAAGGACTGCATAGAACTATATTTGGGTAGCTCTTTAATTGTCAAGGCAAACGTTAAACACTGGCTCTTGCACAGCCCGGGTTCCTCCTTCCAGGCCATGGCACACAAGCTGTGGGACAGGAGGACAGGGCACCGCCTGCTTGCCCAGCCAGGTGAAGAGCCCCTGGTCTGACCCTGCATGACAAGCCCCCTACTCTTAATTCCAGTGTCACCCAGGAGGCTTCCTGCATCGCTTTTATCCTCTGCTCTCTCTTGCCGTGTCTGTCTACCCACTTGCCAGATTTGGGTAGTTCCCTCCAGGCAGAGCCCTGCCCTGATGTGCTATTGCACCTGGGCCATCTGAAGCATCTATGCAGTCACCCCATGGATGTTTAAGTTGTTCTCCATAAAGGTTTTATGGGCTTCTATAGAGAGATAAAGTTTGTTTTATAGGGACCCTTTAAGCCTGTAGGGAAAGGCTTCAAGCTTCACAAAGTAGTTTTATTGAAGAGATCCATTACTCATCACACAGCTCCAGGACAAGTGTACAAGTACGCTGCGTGGAATCGCTCACCTTTAGACGTCACGTTCTACTTTAAGTTCGATTCTGTTACTTTTCTGTCCATCGCCCCGTGGGATAAACATACCAGAGCGGCACTCAATAACGTGGGGGCAAATGGAAGAGAGCAGGCCAGCATCTGCCGCGTGTCTCCCGGCGGGACCGAGCCCGCGGGCACAGTGCGCGTTCCCTGCTCGCTGCCCGGGGCCGGGCGGGAGCGAGCCCCGGCGCTCCCGAACCTCCCGGCAGCTTCCAGCAGAGCCGCCCTTTGTCCCGCGGGGACGGCGGCGCCCGCCGCCCCCTCCCCGCGCATCTTCTGGGCGACCAGCTCGCGGTGCGGATCGCAGCCGGCGGGGCCGCGGCCGGGGTCTCGCTCGCTCTCCCCGCCGAGCAGCATCCCTGCCACACGCCGAGTTTTAAACGCCACCAACCTGCAGTGCCTCAGGTGCGGAGCGGCCGCTCCGCCAGCATCACCCCGCCGACAACGGATCCGGCCCTGGGAGGAAGGTGGCGGAGCCGGCGGTGCCGAGCAAGCCCCGCGCACACTGCGCCTTTGTGCCGCCTTCTGAAGGGCTATTGTTACCCTGAAGACTCCTTGTCTTTTCACATTCCTCCGGGTGAATGGATGAGGCCAGACATCTGCCAGGATCCGCTCCCATTCGCATGCAAATCGGAGGTCGGGGCCGCTGGCAGCCCTGCCGCACAGGCGGCCCCGGCTCCGCTCCCCGCGCTCCCCCCGCCGCAGGTACGCGGGGAAGAACGGGCCACGCGGGCGGCGGAATGCGGCGGTTACCGGCAAACCCGGCCCGGGGGAAAGCAGAGCGGCCGGGGGAAGGGGAAAGAGAGGACGGGCGATGCTGCGGTCCTCGTCGCCCGGAGGCGCGGCGCGAAGCGGCCCCGCGCCGCCGGGATGCGGCCGGCGCGGTACGAAGCCGCGGTCCGCGCGGGAGACCCCGCTACCCGCTGGAACTTTCCCGGCGGCAGTCGGGAGCCTCCGGCTGTCTCGGGGGCGCGGCTGTTACCGCAAACTTTCCGCCAGGGCCGAGCCGGGCTCCCGGGGAGCGCCCAGAGAAGCTCCAGCTCCCCCCTCCCCAAGCTCAGCGGAAAGCACTCACCGGCGTCCGGCTCTCGCCGCCCGCTCTTCTCCCCAGGGGCTGCCCGCCGCGGCCGCTGCGCGGGGTGGGGGCGGCACATCCGTCGCTGACCGCCGTCTACAACGCGCAAGGGCTACCAAGCGAGGCGAGGCGGTTTAGGTAGGGGCGGGACTGAGTCCCCCGGGAAGGGCGCAGCAGCGGCGGCGGCGGGTGGATGCGGTGCCGGTGTCCGCCGCCCGCTCTCTGCCGCCGCCGGAGCGCACCTGGGTAGGCGCCGCCGGTCAGCTGACGGGCTGCGCGCCCATTGGTCGCTCCAGAGCGGCGGCACCATCTGCGCGGAGAGGGGGGCGTGGCGCGGGAGGGCGGGGCGGGGGCGGACGCCCCCGCCCCGCCCTCCCGCGCCACACCCCCCTCTCCGCGATGGGAGCGTCGGGTGCAGGGTGCCCTCAGAGATAACGGCACTGAGGGCGTTGAGCCCGGAGAAGAGGAGGCAGAGGGGAGACAGAGCACTCTGCAACTCCCTCACAGGAGGAACGGCCTCCAGTTACGCCAAGGGAGGTTTGTGTTGGAGCTGAGGCAGAAGTGTTTCCCTGAGAGGGGTGTCACCCCTGTGCCAGGCTGCCCAGGGAGCTGGGGGAGTGCCCAGCCCTGGAGGGATCCCAAAGCCATGGAGCTGAGGTGCTGAGGGCCGTGGTGGGCTTGGCAGGCTGAGGGGAGGGCTTGGACTCGGTGACCTGAAAGGTCTTTTCCAGCTGAAATTGTTCTACGAGTCTGTGATTCTAAAGCAATGTTACTCGCCAAAGTTACATTCATGTGTCCTCTATGGCTGCTTGAGTAAGAGATTGATGAATTAGCTAGCAGCTAACCAGGCTAAAGCTTCCACCATAAGGGTCATTTGAGCCTGAAATTCGAGGATTTAAAGCTGTTTGTGTAAGCCCTTGGATAAGTTCAGCTTCCCATGCACTCCTGGTTTTCTGTCTCATCCCTTTTTGCTGTTATCTTAGTTTGGAGCTACTGACTTGCACAGTTAACATGAGAAAACGGGAACCGAGCAGCCCTGGTGCTTTTCACAGAAGCACAGCATGGTGAGGGTTGGAAGGATCATCTCGGCCAACCCCCCTGCTCACGCCGTTGTGCTATTGACAAACGTTCCAACAAAGCAAGCAGCCTGCAAGTCCAGGGGATCATTTTCACTCCCCTGGGCCCTGCACAACGTTGTTGCAACCCCATTGGTCAGAGTTTGCTGAGCTTAGCCTGGATGGAAAGGTGCGGATATCCAAGGCAGGCTGAGCTCTGTGCCTCCTCCTGGCAGAGACCACAGGGATACTGTCTCGGGAAAGGACTTTAGGAATTGGTTTGACAATTTCTCATGAGGAAGACCCTTAATATGAGTTAACAAAAAGTTAAATAGATAGCAAACACGGTCTTCAGTTCCTGCTTCAGGTTTCCTCCTGAGGCAAAGAATTTTTTGTGAAAGCCCAGGAGGCCGTTTGGGTAACACTGACAAGTGAAGTTTTTCATATTTAAGGAAATTGAATTTTCAGAAGGAACTCATCAGTGTCATCCAAAGAGCCACTTTCCCTTCCTCAGAGTCTGTTCTCATCAGTCTGGATGTTACTTTTCCCATCTATCACCGATTCCCCATGCAGAAGTAACGTAATAGCAGATGCTCCTTGGAAAATCTGCTGTGTTGTGAATGGCTTCAGTTCCTCGCTGTTTCAGGGACTTTATTTTCACTCTCTCACTGGAGCAGTTCCATCCTTTCACATAGTATTAGTTACATGCAATCATCATCCTCCTCTCAGCAGCTATTTCTTTTGCCCCGCAGAGAAAGGATCAGCAGCCCCATGCAGCTGTGTGCCCCGTGGCCTCTAACGGGTGTCAGTGTTTTGGGTGAATGGTCTGTGCTTTCTCTCTCACACACATTCATAATGTCATTGATCATGAGGCTTGCCTGGGTTTTTAGGAGGGCTGCTAAACCTGCCCTGCTTCCATACAGCAGCAGAAGAGAGCTGTAGGTTTTGAAGAGGCTTGCTAGGGAACAAGCATTTTCTGCATTTCATTTTCATGTCATTGCAGGCAATGCTGTCTCCGTTCCAGGTTTTCACTATTTTAAATTACATGCACAACAGGCTCCTCTCTCTGCCAAGATTCATAAGGAACTTGTGAAACGATCACAAATAGGCATTTAAACCTTGTGCTTGGTGGCTGCAGAGCCCTCCTGCACTCTCTCTCCAGGGCTGTGGGGAGTGAAGCAGGAGGTGGTGCTGTGTGGGTAGCTCCACACACATCAGCACCTGCAGCAGCTCCAGCACTCCAAACACATTGGGACCACAGAAGGGAAACCTTCCTTCATGGTATCTGCCTGGTATCTGTGGGGTAGAAACTGCTCCAGGAGCAGCTGCTTCAGGACCCCTTGGGCTAAGGGAAAGGCTTACACTGAGGGAGACAGGGGGCAGATACTCCTTCCTGTGCCATCTCTCATGAACTGCTTGAGGTACAATCTCTGCAAACACATTCACGTCAGCAGGATTCAGGCAGAACTCAGTACTCTCCCAAACACTCCTGCTCAAGTGGCCTTAAAAAAGAAGCTCCCAGGAAAATATCAGATTTCTCACCATTCAGTCTGAACATTGTCCTTTTTGATTGCCTCTTTGTTCTCATTTCCTCTCCTCCCATGCCCTCTGGCTTCATCCCCTTATTCCTCTGTTCCTTTTGCATTCATCTGCTTTCCTTGTTCATCTCCATCTCCAAAAGTGATGTGAGTATGATGTTTGCAGCCATCACCATGTTCACTCCCCCCCTATCCTTTACTGCCCCATTCCTGTTTGCACCAACAGCTCTGGGACAGCCCTGTCTGCTGGTTTCTAGCTGGACAGTGCCTGGCATTTTAGGGACCAGGCCTTAAACCTTTAAAAGGTTCTAAAGAACTTGTGTTGGATCATAATGGAACAATCCAGCTCTCCTTGGGATGTCATGCGTATCACTGCCTTTTTTTCTCTGAAGCAGACATCCTACCACTAAGCTGCTTAACACCCTGAGCGTACGTATAATCCATTGCCCCAGACTCTGCTGCAGGACTCTAATGCACCTTCCCAGACAGAAGTGTAAACTGGGGAGTGGTATCAAGGGGGAATGACAGGTAGAAGGGACACCACCAAAAAGGAAAAAACCTCATTACTGGGCAGGTGAAGATCTGTTGTCCTGTGTCCAACGGTAACACCTTCTGATCAATGTGGGATTGAAATCAGTCCATAAATGTAGGCAGCAGTTAGGTGGAATTTTGGGGAGACAGGTATGATTGTTGCTGAAGCCTTATTTGTGAGTTAAGCAGAGAAAGGTGTTGCATTTTGTACTTTGTGCAAACAGGTTTCTCAGCTTAGACACCACTTTCTGTCAGCGAGATGCCACACCAATAGGTTCTTGTTCCTTTTCACAGCGTCTCAGATGCCGTGCATTGGGCTTCAAAATTGCATGAGGCTGCTGGATTTATTCAGGAAGGTACCAGCACTGCACATGCAAATTACCAATGTATAACTGTGTAAGCCAATGACCAATTACATCAATAACTGTCTGTTTGCATAATGCATTTGTAATTATGCATGTGGATATGATAACTGCATGCACAAATGGTGTAAGTGACTGCAGGTGCAAGAGTGCGGATGCCATCGCGTGCATACGGGCTACAAAAAAGCAACTGGGTGTGAACAGCAGTTGCACCAGTCATCATGGTGCTGCTACAGAAAACCTAAGAATTTCAGTCTTTGTTTTGACCCAGAAGGATCCTTCTACCTGCTGATTGCAATTGCTGGTTTTTCTTTTTCATGAGAAGCACACCAGCTCCTCAGCAGCAAGGATTACCATGCTTCACCCCTCCTTTCTTTGGCAACTGTCTGTATGTCAGCAGATGGGAACATCTGGATGTCTTTATGCAGGGAATTCTGTAATGAGCTAAAATGACACCAGGCAGTGTTTTTAAAGCAGGTCAGTCATTTCACACACTATTCCATCTCACTTATGTATTATTAATTGTGTGGCTTTTCCTTTTGGTTGATGTGTCCTTTCCCAGATGATTTGGTGTGTGAATGTTTCATGAGCAGGGACTCTAATCTCATTTCATCATTTTACTAGGACCCCTCCAAAGCGTCTTAGAAAGCCAAAGCACCTTCAAGGCTGTTGAAGAGTGTCATTGCAAACATATGATCTGTATTTGCTCCAAGAGTAAAAGGGATAACACACACAGCACAAAACCACTGTCCATTGCATTCCACCATGTGCTAATGGATGAACATCCATGAAAACATTTATTTTCATCTAATACAAGAAGTGATGCTCTGTATTCAGTCAGTGAAAACCGTGCTGTTCTCAGCTGTCCTGGTGCAGAGGTCACATACAGACAGGGCAGAGGTCACATACAGACAGGGCTGAGCTGCAGGTCTTAGAGCTGAATTTGCAATTCCCTCTGAACAGGATGGGAAGTGGTTGTTTCTGCCTCTGGGAGAAAGGCTGGAGTCTCATGATCTAACTCCTTGAATTACAGGCAGTGTTTTACTGGATGGATTGGTGATCCACCACAGAAATCCAGTACTCATGGTCAGCACAGTCAATGGGCATGCTGGGACCTTCTGCTCTTTTGTGTCTGTTCCTTTATAGAAGCTGCAGTGATACTTCTATTTTTAAAAGAAATAATCTTAATTTTAAATGCAATTATCATCTGGTTTTAATGTTAGAAGACCTGATCACAAGTATGGTGGAAGACTTTATGTTCTTTATGACAAAAGGAAGGGAGAAAGATAGGCAGAAGTAAAGATGCTGCTTTGGTTTTGGTTGAACATGTGTTTAGTAAACTAACTAGATCTTGGAGATGCAGCTTCCCCTAAAGCCAGGCTGTGATTCTGAGGTGCCTACAGAGAACACCACTCACATATCAACCTTGCATGTCAAAATGAAAAGAGTGCTTACGATATGATGCTGGCAAAGGTGTTGTGGTTGCAACATTACTCTGAAAAAGATGCAAGTATGAAGGATATGAGGTATAAAAAAGACCTGTAACAGCACTTCATAGAAAACTTACTGTCCATGTGTAGGTGATAGATTTCCATTGCCATCACTGTGCTGCTTCACCTCCACAGAGCTGAAGTTTCTCTCTTGTGAATACAAATGGGTGACAGCTTCTGGTGCCCATGGGAGAGCAGTGATGAGTGCTGCACCAAAGGACATGCCTGGCCACCTCCTGCCCAGACAAAGCACTGTCTGATGTCTCAGGCTCCTGGGCTTGATCACTGGGCAATGATGAAGACAGAGGAAGATGACAGAGGAGTGACCTTTCTGTCTGCCTCTGGAGGCAGGTTGGCTCAGTTGCTGGGTCTGTTCTGGACATCAGCATGTGACTGAGCCGTTAAACCGTTCCTCTGTGAAATGAGGGTTTACAGATTTCAAACTTCCCTCTCTTGTCTGCTGTGATTAAGATGGGGAGAAAACAGAGAGTGTCCTGAGAACTGTATTTTGCATGGCTTAGCCTGAACTGTAGCTCTCTTAATGCTAAGATAAATATCATTTAAATTCAATTTAACCTTAAGCGGCAGCTGTGGCAGAGCATGTCATGTCTGAGGTCTGGATACAATTATTTGGAATTGCTAAACACCACACTTCAATCGTGACCTTCAGATTGCACCCAAGTCAGAGGAGGTCCCTGATTTTAACTTTTGAACTACAAATCACTCCTCTGGAAACAGACTTCAGAAGCTGTTATAATCACAGGCAATGTTTGAAAGTGTGTAAAAGCTATAAGCAACATATTTATTGTACACACTTGTCAGCATTTAATCCATGAATCTGTCTACTATGATAGTGTCTTACTGATGTAGATGAGGCAAGTAAGCTGAGATCATAGCAGACACGTCCTGTAGGGCTTTACAGAAAGTCATTGCTTTTTAATCCCTTTATCCCTGTTATTTCCTACCACTGTGAAAATCCAGTGGCAGGGAAAGCAGGCACAGCATAGAACAGATGCATAATGTGTAATGCTAAGCAGGCAAAAACCTTCTGTTTGTATAATACTCAAATACATTATAAATGTCAATGTTAGTGCTGTATGTCCTACATAAATAAAAACAACTTATCAATACTCAACCAAACATTACACATCTGTGGGCTAACCTCATTATACGTGCTGTCCTGGTAGCAATGACTCATCTTCTAATTGTAGTTAGCCAGAAAAGTTGAGCTAGACTAGTTTATGAAGAGCAAGTACCACCCAGGGGGCTACCTGGATATTAACATGGGCTGTGTACCGCAGGGAACATCGCACCTGCTCTCAAACCCTTCATTTTATTCATTTTTGCATTATTCTTTCCTTGCAGAAACACTGAAAACATGCTTAGACAGTACAATTGAGCTCAGATGTCCAGAGGGCATCTAGAAATTTTCAGGTGCATGATTGCTTCTTTGGTCTTCACATTAAAGCACCCTCCTGTCTGTAGTATAAATTTAATCAGCTGAGAGGTCTGGGAGCGTTGGAAGTGGGCTGAGCACGGCCCTGTTGGAGGCTGCTTGTGCTACAAGGGTGAGAGTGGATTTAGTTCAAGTGCCCAAGCAAGGCTGACCACACTGTACCTTTGCAGGGACAGCCTGGTTCTTGCACACTCACCTCAGTCTTCCCCTGCAACGCCAGGCCCTCTGGCTCCCCACCACGCCTCCTTACAATAGGTTGTTGCTATTTATTTCTGCAGTTGGGAGCTGCAAATTGTAGCTGATTAATGCATGTACCTCTTGTCCATTTATTAACCACAGAGGAACAAAGCCTTCTGAACCTCCCTCTTCCTTTCTCACCCTGTTAGAACGCCATGTGATCTTCATGGCAGCCTTGCCAGAGCAACTCACAGGCAGGAGCACGGGTCTTTCAAAATGCCAGCTGTAGGAACAAACAAATAGATACATTAGAATATATTTGATCTTTTAATTTAGGGCAGGAGAAATGGAGCATCAAGGTAGCATCGATTTAAGATATTGACAACAAAAATCTGGGTTCTTTCAGCAATAGTAATTTGAAACAATGGTTCCTTTTCCTGCTGGTGCTGACATTCAGTACAAGTTGCAGGAGAGTGACAGGTTCTGGGGCTGTTCTCATCCCACTTTAAAAACATCTGCCTTAGGAAATAACTTTGAACCTAACCTATGAGCAGCTTTCTAATTATTTTACTAAATAAATACAAGTATTCTGTAAAAATAGCTGCTACTCTCAGAGAAATAGAACGTGCTGAGTTTAGGTAAGTGTTCCAGGACTAAATGCCAAGGGCTTGGCTCTTCCCATGGCCAGCCTGGAGCCCCTCAGACTGCTGCACTTGCTGAAGTTTCATCTGAGTTGTTTTTTAATGATGTAAAGGGATAGAGACAGTTTACACTCCATCAGTAACTTCACTGCTTGCATTCTAGCCTCCTACCACGCACATTAGGGGCAGAGGCTGTGATAGTACCACTGTTTGTGCAGAACAGCCAGCTCCAGAGCAGAGCACATACTTGGCCAACCTCAGGTAAGAAGTTTGTGGCAGGGCTGCGAGTTGACCCCAAAGTTTTTGAGTTTCCAATCCAGGGCTGGTTAATCCCCCAGCCCTGCTTAGCTTCAAAATATGTTTAAGGTCTTCATCAGGTCAAAGATGGTTCTGTGTAAACGTGCTGGTAATGCTCGTGGAGACGAACAGAGCTTCCTCCCTCTCAGCTGCCTGTCTGTCCATGGCTTCCACAGGGTAACCTGCGAGGCTCAGAAGTGCTGGCTGCTGGCCAAAGCATCCTCTCTGTCTTTATGTGCTGTGCCCCAGGGGTCCCAGGGAGGGGCTGCAGGTCCTACACACCAGGTACTTGTGCACTCCTTGACATCTATCCAAGTGCTGCACCTTGTGCCCACACCTTTGCTTTGAAAATCCACCCAAGCATCCTGACAGCCTCCTGGAGACCTGCTTGCCCATGAGGAATTGCCAGAGCACAGGCTGAGCTGAAATCCAATAGAATAGTAAAAGAGAAGTGAAAAGGCAGACTTGCCTGTGGATTTTTAAAGCATTTAATAGAACTTAACAGAGCATTATCTCCGTCGCTAAGGAGCGATAAGATGGCTGTAAGAGCGGCTTCTGCGGACCCTGCTCCTGTAACATCTAATTGGATTTCATATCTTAAATTCCAGAGGCCTTTCTTTAAACTTGTGGGGCTTTTAAAAATTCAAATAATAGATTTACTCTTGTTGTCTTGGGCACATTATTACGGTAACTCCATCCTTGGACCATAGCTTTGGCAGAACACACACATCCCTAATGAAGGACTGCGTGTTCTGTGGAGTTCTTATTACAAAAGAAAATGAACAAGTCTATTAGGAGGAAAGGAGGAAAAGAGAGAAGACTACTTTTTTGGCAAAGCTTTGTGTTACAAATCTCATTCCCCTGGTTGCAGCTGCCTTTAGGCACCCATTTCAGTGAGCTGTTGTTTTATACTTAACTGTAGATGCTTCCCAGATTTGCTCTTTGGTGAAACAGGCATTTGTACAGGTTCCCCATAAAAATGACTGATTTCAGTTTTACCAAGAAATGTGGCACTTTTCTGTTATAGGAACAGACTATGTTTTTAGAGAGATTGATCAAGAGGAGAGTAGTGAAACAAACATTTTAAATGTCCAGTTTGGTCTTCTCTCTTTCCCTCAACAAGGATTTTTAGCCATTCTGAAATGAAAGCTTCCTGAATTAAATGTTTCCCTGTGGGACTGCCCAGCTTTCAGTTCTGCTTCTCTGGGAAGGTAAGAGAGCTGTTTTCATTTACTATTTATGAGATGTGCATTCATATTGCCAAGTGACCACAGGATTCTGTGCTCTTAAGAATCTGCAAATGAAATGAAGCTCATTATTTTTTAATGTAAAAAGGATTATTGCGATCTTAGTGCAGGGATATGTGAGCTCAGATCCGTGTCTTGCTGGGGGATATACATTGAGTCTTCTGCTTTAGGAAGCAAAGGAAGTCATTCTGTTCAGCATACAAAAGCAGTGTTTGTCAGAAATAGCACTAAAGGGGATTTTATTCAATTGCAGACCATGACTTGTAGGATATTGCTCTCCTCCTGGTGTGCATGTTGCTTTATAGTGTTGAGATAAGCGTAGGGGCACATTTTCAAAATAAAGCTTCTCCTAAATAAGAGAAGATTCATTATTGTCCACTCCTGCCTCCACCCTCAAGAGTTGGTCTCAAGCTCCTAAGTGAAAGCGGTCTGATGCTCAAGTAATCCCTTGTTAATTTCCCCCCAGTACATTAGGATTTGCTTTATAGGATCATGTTCTTGGGTGCCAGGCCGTGGCCCTGCTCTAACAGTGACGGGCAGCTCTGTGTGCCTGCAGAGGAGAGCGACTGTGTGTGTGATCCCGGGGAGTGGGAGTCTGATCTGGGACGTGAGGCACAGTATCTGAGGATGAACACCAAGCAGTGACAGAACTGTAAAAAAGACATTAAATGTGCTTATTGGTCCCACAGTTAGAACAAGCAAGAGCCGAAGGAGAGCTGTTTGCTGTGCCTTTGGTGCTTGGCAGGCCGCGAGGCTGTCAGTCGCCATGCCCTGCGCTGTGGTGACGGCAGGGCTGGGGCTCATCTGGCCCGTGTGCACACACACTCCTCCTCACCACGGGATGTGTGTCCTGCCAGTGCCACGTCACTCCATCCTGCAGATGGGATGCTCACTAATTCTTGGGGTCACTGCAGAGGTTGCTGTGAAGCAGGTTCGTCACCTTGAGGTGCACAAAGAGTTGTTATTGGAGCCAATGTGTTATGTGTCTGAGCTCATCTGTCACGTGTGTGTGATCCTCTTCAGTATTTCTGTCTGCTACATTAAAATAGTGCTGCAAAACAAACCCAGAAATGGGCAGGGGTGAGCAGGTTTAAGAGGGAAGGCAGCTTGGATGTGTTTATTAACCAGCAAAGCTGGATTTTCACTGCTGCTTATTACTACATGGAAATGACACCTTGGGTTTGCACACTCGTATGGCCCTCATTTAAAAAGAACTTGTTAACAGTGAATGTGCATCGTTGCAGTGGCTCACTGGCAGAGAAGCTTTCTGTTTTATTTCTGTCTCTTCACCTATTCAGCCCTGGGGCTGAGCTGGGCAGGGAGCCCGGCTGTGCTCGGGGTCGCCTGCTGGCACATCTGCAGTCACGCGAACTGGAGGGAGTCACGAATCCCGTCTTTCTCCACTTACCCTCATGGCCTCACCTTCACAGTGCTGGTTCTACCAGTGCCTGACTGTTCTTCAGACACAAGTTGGACTCTCCTCTGATTTTGGTGACGTTGCCAATGAGGCTTTGTTCTGTGGTGCCCGGTGACAGGACAAGGGGTAACGGGCACTGGCTTGGAACATGGGGAGTTCCACTGGAACACACCGAAAAGCTGCTTTGGTGCTGAGGTGAGGGAGCCCTGGCCCAGGCTGCACCGGGAGGGTGTGGAGGCTCCTTCTTGGGAGGTTTCCAAACCCACCTGGACATGTTCCTGATTGAAGGGAACCTGCTTTAGCAGGCGCTTGGGCTGGAGCAGCTCTGCAGGGCCCTTCCAGCCCCCACCACTCTGGGATTCTGTGATGGTCTGTGATTGATTCTGTGTGATTCTGTGCCCTGATCCTGGCTTTTGCCACACAGCCCTGCAGGTCAGGTCACACACAAGTTTTGTATACAACTTGCATATTTTTCAAGCTTATATATGTGAGACAGAACTGTCATCAGGTAGAAAGGACATTACACTTTCAGGAGAAGGTACCTGGAGGTCTGACATCCCTGCTCCCAACAGCAGCCTGGGATCTGCAGGGTCAGGCCAGCTGAGATACTCCCTGCAAGTCACAGAACAGGATGAAGTAAGGCAGCATTTATCAAATGTCCTCGGGGAATTTAGTGCCCAGCTCCCAGGGAACAGGGACATTTAAAGCCCCTAGGTGCCTTTTAAGACCCCAGACTAATTTCCTTCACTGTGCTCTTGCTCCCTTGAGCTCGTGCTCCACAAATGCAGTAATTGCAAGCATTTGTTTTGAACCATACAAGCCTGAGCTCCAGAGCAAGTTTTATTTACTGCAATTATATCTGGCAGGTAATTTCTAGTAAACTCAGGGAGATGATAAACATATCAGTAAATTCATGAGCAGAAAAATAGGACAAATTGATCAAATAAGCTGTTTCCTACGTAATAAAAAAATAATGATGTGCATAACATGCTGGAACAGAAATAGCTCTGATGAAACCATAAAGATGAGCAGGAATTTGCTAGAGGCATCTGTGCAGTGTTTTAGAATTTGGGTTCACTCCTAGTCAAAGAGACTAAGAATCTGCTTAAGTGCAAGCCATGAATTGCTGTAAGCCACTGGTGGTGGTGGAGCTGCTGGCACACGCGCCCGTGCCGCGACCCTGCCCTGTGAGAGAGTGCTGGGTTATTTGGAGACGCAGCCTTGGAGAGCTGCAGCCCCATTTCTGCCCTATTTTGCTGTTGACTGAAGAGCAGTTTTCTTTCAGGAGCGCAGAACCTCTCCTCCTTATCATTTGAAAATGAGAGCAGACAGAGGGTTCACCGGTTGTGAGGTTTGTCCCACATCTCGGTTACTGAATGTGTGATGACACTAAATTCCAAGTAGCTGAGTTCAGGTATCGGGTTGTTCCAAAACGAGCTTTTAATAATTACGGAGCTTTTCTTCACCTCTGCAATGTAGCTTGATTCACATTAAAAGTTTGAATTTCAGCCGGAATTCTCAATCCAGCAGTGTTAACACCTCTTTGAGATAAGTAAACGATCGCTACAAATTAGGTCTGGGCTTGGACCGGCAGCTGATTAACATCACAGAAGGACAATTAACAGCATTTCTAGGAGCAGACAGGAAGAAATTACCATATGCAGTTGAATCTATAAAGAGAATTTTAGGGAGGTATGTAATTAGGCAAATTAGGCTAGAGTAGCAGCTTTAACATACCTACCCTGACCAAAAAAGCATTTCTGGATTCCTTAAGGACCACAGGTTCTTTAAAGACTATATATAGTCTTACAGCTCTTCTAAAAGGTATATTTACAAAACAATTTAAATGTCAAATTCATTCCATATTAACATCGTACCCATTCTGAGCAGTCTGGCAGCGCCAGGGGAATTAATGAGAGCTTCCCTGCCTGAACTATTTCTTTCTCATTTGAGTTTGAATAAGGGGAAAAGATAGCTGAGGAAATGAGAGCATACATTTAGACAGGTTAAAGAAAGCTTACAGCAGAACTAGATCGTTTTGATTTCCACAGTAATGTGTATGTGCATTCTGCCACGCTTTAGAACCATCCCTGGGGCAGCGGGTGCAGGAGCTGCCAGAGGGCTGAGTAACGGGATCATCGCTTTCCCATTTGCCCACTTAAAGCATCGTTAGGTATGACCTCGTGTCACTTTATGCTTCATTATCAATCATCATCTGAGGGCTGAGAAGAGCTTCATCTGCAGCCAGTGTTGTGAAAGATGGCAGCAAATGGGAAACGGGCAAGGGCTGCTTGTGGTTTGTGGGAAGTGCTCTCCTTAAAACCTCTGCTGTGCTCCCCAGACCCCCTGTGTGAGCCCAGATGCAGAATAATGGTACTCAGAGGCATTTCTTCATCATTTGGAAGAGCCAGCAATGACAAGCTGGTAGCTGGAAATGGCCCATCGTGTGGCATCTCTGTCCTCCTCTCAGCGCACCGCTGGTTAGTCTGTGCTCAAAGTGATTCCAGCTGTTGTGGTACTGGTTTCTGCTTGCATCAAAGAGGGGAAATTGAGAGGTCTGTTGTTTTAGGAGGAGTGGCCCATCCTCCAGGACTGTTGGCTTTGCTCTCCATGCCTGTGTGGCACTGCTGGAGACTTGGTGGGTACATGGGTCGCTTTGCCAGGCTGGTACTGTGTAGATTTGAGGATTTTTTTTCTCCTTCTTGTCATCTCCCCAGCATGGTTTCTTCTCTGAGCCTGACTGGTACTTGATCCCCCGTGAGTTCTCCAAACAAAGAAGAGCAATTACAGTCTCTGATTAAAGTGCCTGGGCAGCATGGTGTGTGCAAATCAAGATAACCATTTCTCTGCACCTCTTCCCTGTCTGCCTGCGGGGGCTTAGGTTCAGCCTCCGTTCAGGCTGCAGCACTATTTGCTTTTGCTGCAATTGCAGAGTGGGATGGAGAGCAGAGGAGATGGCTGTGGGTCTGCTGAGGGAGATAAGGGCTGAGGCACAGGGAGGGAGGGCTGCAGCAGCAGCCCATCAACTGCACACCGTGTGCCTTTGCAGAGCAGAGGGTAACACTGACAGCCAAAGTGGTCCTTTCTCTCTGATGCCTTTTTGAACTTGAGGATGAGGGCAACCTGTGTGCTGCAGCTGCCCTTCCCTGTGTGCCATCCCACAGGGCACCTGCCACCGCTCCTGATGGCACTGAGAACATAAAACAACCTAAGTGTTTTATTTCAAGGGGAGCACTCCTAACACAACACTGCTGGGGCTATCAACATTGCCATCAGAAGCTGAAGGACTCATTCCTTGGGCACTAAAATAAATCAGTGAGCACACTTGGCCAGAAGAAAAATATCTTCAGAGTCGCCCTTAAAAATTGCTGCTCTCGTCTGGCCCTGCAAGAGGCTTGGAAGGGAGTGTGTTTGTGTACCTCAGCTGTGTGCTTCACAGCATTTCCATGCCTCAGCAAAGACTGCCTTGATGAACGTTCAGTGCAAGACTGGATGGATCAGAACAGGAAACCCATCTGCTCCTAAGCAAGGCTGAGGTCTTTGGTGCTGTGTGCTGGGGTTTGCAGAAGGAGCCCAGCAGTGCATGTGCCGTCGATGCCCCAGCCTGAGGACCTCATGGGGCAGAGGGCATTTCTGTGCTGTTTCTTTCCTCCTCCTGTCTGGAGAAGTGATCCTGTTGCTGAGCCTCTGAGGAGGACAAAATGAATGTAATCTGAGAGCTTTTCAAGGTCTGTCTGAGAAGGCCACAGGGTTGGCTGAGTTCCCACTGGTTGCACAGTTACCCCAGTTAGTTGCTTTCATGGTTTGATCCATCCCTTTGAGGTTACAAAGCTCGAGATGCAGGGGCTGTGTGTCAGTGTGGGTCCAGAGGCAGTCATGCTTCTCCTGCTACTCGAATCAAAGCAGCTGCTCTTTGGGTTTTTAGCCCACCTCAGCAGAATGTTGTGGCATTAGATAATAAATATCATACTGGTGGAAAGTTCCAGGGACCCCACCTTAAATCTGTCTTTTATGACTTTTAGGTACTTTGTATCTTTTCCAATCTTTGTGCATCACGCTGAATTGTGTTATACAGCATTAAATGTGTCTCTTCCCAGCTTACTACAAGGTCTGTCCTTTTAAATGCCTGACCAAATGAATTCTGAAATGAATTCCATGTGTATTACTGAAGTTTATTCTGCTGCTGAAACACTGTACAGAAATCCTTTATCTGTCTTGGAACTTCAAATAAATCTTTGCTTCTTTTAAAATAACCTTTGAAATGTTTCTCATCAAAATGAGTGAAATAGCAAGAATAATAGGTGTCGTAGGATTTGTATCCAGTATAGTTTCCTGCTCCTCCAAATGCTGCTGGAAATGCTGATTGATTTGTAACAAAGCTTGAAATGTCACCAGGAGAAATGGATGAATAATACACTAATGTATGTTGAAGTTGAAATTGGCTCAAAGTTTTAACCTTTAGAGGTGCTTTTTCCTTCTGTGTTTTTTTCTCCTTTTTGAACTTTTCACAGAAGGTCGTTGGTAACAGGAGTCAAATGCACCTGGAGGAAAGGAATACATTAATGCTCTTATTTTTGGTGCATTTGCATGTTAAAACTCCAATTCAGTGACAAAAGAAGGGATTGCTCTGCTTAAAATAAAGAGGGATGCTGCACTGGTGTATCCTGATGGATACATGGCCTGGATGCATTTCACAGGTTGTTTTCTTGAGAGGGGGAAAAAAATCTCTGACTGCACCCACAAGCAGCCTGCTAGAGCCTTTCTGTGCTGGAGTGGTGAGGGGACTTTTAGCAGTGTGATCATTCCTGGCTTGGTCAGTGGTTGAAGCCCATCTGGGAGAGCGAGAGCAAAGCGCTGGCAGCGGTTCCCATCCAGCTGGTTTTGTTGATTCAACTGTAAGTGCAGTATATCAGTGAACTGGGTATATGTTTGTGGATGAATAATAGCAAAGGCTTTGCCTGCTCTAGAATTTGCAGTAATTGAAACTGCAAATTTGGGTAAACATTGTTTGAAGTCTGGCCAGTTTCTGGTACAACAAGAAGACCCTTCAGTGACGTGCCTGCTGCTCCCAGCCGCCCGCGTTCCGTCCTCTGCCCTTTGCTCGCTGGTTGTGTGCCAGTCTTCACAGCACTCAGTGTTTTTCACTCCTCAGGTTAGAAATGTGTGGTGTCTTCTAGGGTTTGCTGCTGCTTTTTTTTTTTCCTGATGAATTTACTCACTGGAGTATAAAAAATAATAATAAACCAGCCTCCAGAGCTATCTGGCTGAAATTAGTCTGTGATTGCTTCTGCCTGGTGGAAGATTTACAGCATCTGGAGCTGCAGCGCTGGGGAGACTATTTGTGACTCTTTGGGCCTCACTCTCCCATGTCTTCTCCCTTCAGTAACCACTGATATTTGAGCAGTGCAAAGGCAAAATGGGAACTGAGCAGTAATCTACACCTGAGTGCATTCTCTAGTTGCTGAGAACTACCCTTGCAGAGGCATACAGAGGTGGATCATCCTCCCTGTGCCGACAGGAGCCATGAGCTTACCTCACTTGGCATGTTCTCAGTGCTGACTTTAGCACAGGATTTTGTGGGAGGAAACCAGAGCCCTTTTCTTCATTCAGCTCCTCCTGCTGTGCTAAGGACTGTTCCCTGGGCTGTGATGACAGCAGGGAGAGGAGGGGAAGCAACGGGTACTGAACTAAACCAGGTCCTCATGTTCATGTGATGGCTTACAGGTAACAGCAGAAAAACCACCACAACAGGTTCTCATGTTCCAGTTTATGCCTGTATTGAAACTTGCTGCCTCATCCGAGGTGGAGTAGCCAAAGTCCTTACTGCAGCACGTCTGTGAATGCTGAGGTCAGGAATGAAGTGAATGAAACACCTGCAGATGGTTTGGCTTAATCCTGGGTCTGTATTTATAGGGCTGTCTCACCTTGTTTCTAGAAATGTTTTTTTAGCAGAAAAAGGCTCAAAATGAATCCACCTATCTCATTTCAGTCTCATTATATATTTGTTCAACATGGAAAAATCAATGTAGAACGAGGGTTTTGTGGGGAAGGAGAAGATCTGTGGAGATTACGTTTCCATGTCAGTGCAATTTCAGGTTTTACTGCTGGGTGGACTAGCTGGTTAATAAGGTAACCTTGAATATGAGGCCCATATTACATTTCCTGCTGTGCTGGTATGTAAAAATCAATCCTTGTGATTTTTATTGGTGACCACATGCTATCTTTGGTATCGTTATAATTGTGTCTGTTGTGGATTGACAGTAGCCAATAATCAAAAGCATTTTTGTAATTCTGATCCCTCATCAAAATACAGAGGGCAGGGAATGTCCTTGTCCCTGCTGCTCTTCTCTGGCACTCAGATGATTCCTCAGAGCTGTTGTCTGCTGGTTTACTTTGATGAAGAGACTTGTTTGGCAGGACAGAGCCAGGATGGCCAAGGGAGGGCTGGGCAGTGGAGGAGCATCGCCTTTGTCCGAGTGTCCTTCTCCGCCAATAATCCCATCCCTTTGGTTTTCATGACACTCTTTCTCCCTGGAATCCAACAGCAGCCCATTGGAGCACCTGACAGTAATTCTTACTCTGACTTGGTATTGGGATAATGAGCAGTTAACAATAGTTTGATACTTGTCTGGGAAGAGGTGATAAGGAGAAAAAATGCATCCTTTGGAGAAGCAGCACATAGGTATCCTGGATCTCTGTCTGGGCTTTTTATCTGATCTGGCAAATGAAAAGGAGATGACCTAAATGAAATTTGAGTGTGATAATGTGCTTGCACATCTGAGCAGGGTGGAAGCAGACTGCTGGAAGGAGATTGGTCCTGAGCTTCCTGGACAGGGTGGCTGAGATTTCAGGAAGGGCCTAGGGAGCTCCTCCACAAGCCACCAGACTGGCTGTAAGGACCCAGTCCTTCATGTTCTGAAGCCTCTGAGTTAACTTAGTTATAACACTTGGTTACCTATTGAGCTTTCAGCATCTGATTAAAAAGGTTTGGTTACTGAGTTTGAACTCAGATTGACTCAGCACCAAAAGTGATGGTATTTGGTTGTGACGTGAATTAGCTTTAGATATCAAAATCTAAGTATGACAAATGCTCTCCACTATGCCTGTGGTAAGAAACACCTCCCCTGTATTAGACCTGTGGATATCCAGTTTACTGGGTAGTGCTCATGATGAAAAAGTGCCTGCCTGCGTTCCATTTTTCTTCCCTTGGCTGATAATCCTCTGCATGTTAGTCCCAGAGCTGCTTTAAAGATTTTTTTTGGAATTTATGTTGAAATCATTCATTTGGGTGGTAGAAGCATCTGTTTCAGTATTATATCCTTGTCTGGTATTTCCTCATTATACATGGCATGATGCGCTCCAAAGGCACTTGAGATGCAGGTGGTAAAAATACCACAAAGACACAGACATTTGTTGGAGGAGTGCTCTGTGGATTCATATGCATTTCTTTGAGAAAAGATCACCTACAGATGGATCATGTTTATTATTGCCTGCTTGCAGGGCCACAGGGATTAACTGGGAACAGCCACAAAGGGAGCGCTGGCCCTGACATGGCTGTGGTTCAGAGGATTACAGCTTGGTCAGTGAGACTCTGGGTTCAGAAGATGGAGAGCAGGAAAGCTTGATTCCTTGAGGACAACAGACCTGAGCTCAACAGGCTTGGGCTGGCCAAAGGAGGAAAGTCTTACATCAGTATATAAGTGGCTGAAGGCTGCCGCTGCAGTTCAGTGGGGACTGGACTTCTGGTATGGAATTGGGTGTGTGGGGGTGGAGGATTTGGGGTGTGGGTTCAGGGATGTAGGACAGGGGCTGATACCCACGTGGGTGAGTGGGTTCTGCTCAGTTCTGTGGGGTGGCTGCAGTAGGGACAATAGGATCAACACAGCTCCAGGTTTAGAAATCGGTTTCTTGTCTGACCATAGAAAGCCTTCAGTTAAGATTAAATGTTGTGTCCCTAAAGACAAAAGGCTCATACTGATTTTTATGTGAGCTGTAAAGCACTGGGCTATCGTTAGGGCTGAGGTCAGGTTTCAGGTCAGGGTTCAGACTAGCATCCTCAGGAACCCATTTTACCCTTGATCCTCTAAATCCCTGCCAGGGATAAATGGCTTATAGTAAGTTATCAGATGATAGCAGTGGCTCCCTTGGCTATTTTAAGGCCCAAGTTTAGTGCAGATATTTGATGAATTTTCAGAGGAACAAAGTGCTCAAGAACTTGAGCCATGAATGGATCTTGGCCTGTGTTTTATAGGTCTTTAAGGAACCCCCAGAAAACCATTTTTTCCCTCTCTTTCATTTGAAGCCTAACCCTATGGTACATGAACTGTTGGCAGAAACTCAACACAGAAGGAAATATGAACCATTTGTCAAGGAAAGTAGCAGCACATATTTCAGCCCTCCAGCCCTGCAGGTTTTCAGATATTGCCCAATAAAACAAGCTAGTCTACTCTTTCTTTTTGAAACCTCAGACCCAGTTTTAGGTCTATTTTCTCTTTAGAGTTCACCCTATCCTTTTTGTCTTTCTGGAACACATCCTAGTCCCTGGGGCCTTGTCTGGCTGGGTGATTATCCTGCCCATACTGCTGCTTTCTGAAGTGGAGCCCTGGGCTAAGCAGTTCAAGTTTGCCAAACTCCCCATGAGGAATATCTTCTGCCCACTCCCCTGTGGTTCCTGTGCTGCAGCTTTGCTCCATCCTCAGCACCTAAAAGTAATCACAGGCTTTGCATTTGCTTGAGGAGAGGCAGTTGGTTGCAGAAAATGGGAAAGAAGGGAAGAAGAAAGAGGGAGGAAACAGGAGAAGCGTGATAATGAAGGCTGGAAGGAATTTCTGGGGAGTTCCTCATGTTTCCCAGCCTCCTGGAGGATGCACACCTCACAGCTGAGAGCCACTGCACTCTGCAGCCTAAGGTCTTCTTGGCTTGAAATTCTGAGCTGGGCCAAATTCCAAGCATTAACTCATTTAGATTTGTAAATCCAAGAGAAATGAAAGATGAAGACATATTATCAGACTCTTTAGGTTCTGTGTGACATTGGTGCATGCCAATGATTTTGTCATTACATCAGTTCTTGAGAAGCAGGAATTGATCTCAGTAATTTAATTCTTACTCTATTTTATTGCATTCTAGTGCTGCTTCCTTGACCCCGTGGCTCAGTGCTAAGTTAGGATCGATCTTACTCATTTTCCTTGAATATCAATGTTCAGGAATATCAAAGAGCTGAATGGCCTACTCTTTCAGTCATAACCAAACATGAAAACTGGGTTACATATGCAGTTCAGTGAGCTTAAGGCTGGACAAGACCATCTGATGATCTGTCCTGGCCTTGCCCGTGTCACAGACTGTACATTTCTGCCTCCTGCCCTTGTATTCACTGCAGTAGCTTATGTTTCAGTAAAACAAATCTTAAGTAAAGGCATCCTCCTTCCATTTGGAGTCTGCAAAAGAAGGACAACACTGCCTTTCCAAAGTGACTTGTTAATTAGAAGCACTGACAAGTATTTATGCTTGCTTTCTGGTTTGAGTTTATCCATCTCGTGGCACTTTCAGACACTGTTTCCTGCAGCTCCTTAATTTGGCATTTTCTCCAGGAAAACACTAATTGCACTAATGGAGACTTCTCATTCTCTGTCAGGGCTTTTCTGTCCTCCCCTGGAAGATGCTCTCTCCAGCCACAGCGACAACCTAGTGCCGGTTTCTGCCCTGTCGGCAGTGTCCCCGTGTGTTTGGAAGCGAGTGGGCAGGGCAGCGGTGGGGAGCGTGGCAGTGCTGCAGCCCCGGGAGACACCTCTGGGGTGGGTGTGCAGGGGACACAGTGCCAGGGGTGAAGCACAGGCCAGGTGTCTGGGGGGACAGTCACTCTTTTAAAGCATCCTTCTAGTAAATGGGGTTTCTTTGTTACCCAGCAGGCAGTAGCACTCACTTGGTTTCTCCTGGGCAGGTTTGGTTTAGGTGCAAAGCAAAACACACCATTTTTTTCCCTTTGTGGCAGGGGATGTTGATGTTCCAATGAGCTTGAAAGCTGGATTCTGTGTCTGGTAGAGATGACAGAAAGGGGCCTGGCTCACACGCTGCCCTTTTCTGTTGCCACAACAAAGGCAGAAGTGTTCTGAATGGGTCACTGGTCTGGAAGAATAACTTTTTCTACATTCTTATTGCGTTTTGATAACTTTCTGGGGACTCTTCACAAAGTACTATGGCTCCCTTCACAACAGCTTGTTCCAGCTTGCCCGAGGACTCAGACGCTGGTTTTGGCTGGGGTTGCTCAAGGCCTGCTTTGCATACTGCCTTTTGTCAAGCACAACATAGCACTGCACTTAATTAAAAATACACACTCTGCTGCCAGTGTTTGAGCAGAGCTGAGTTCATATCCTGAGCTCTGCTTTAAAGGAAATCATCATGGGAAATCATGTATTTCCTATCACTGTCCTTTATGTAGTTGTTAATACCAGCGATTATTACAGAGCAGCAAAACATCTCTTATGGTCTGTCCTTTAAACAAAAGGATTTAAAGATTATCAACCCTTTAAAAACCATCCTCCCTCTTGGAAAATAAAGGCTGATACCTCTTGCTGGGCAATTCAGCATGGCATATCTGATGCTTTCCAAGCAATGATACTGTAATGTGTCGTTCAACACTTCTCTGTCTTGAGTAAGAGCATCAATGCAAGTGTTACCCAGGATTACCCCAGGAACAGACTGCCAGACCTGCAGAAATCCCCCTGAAAGCTGCTTATTCAGTGAAGGCAGTTGCAATTGTGTTTAATACAATGGAATGAAATCCCAGCTGTTGTTGTGAGTCTGACCCAGCTCATGCTCTTCTCCAACCTGGGCAGTGTCTGTCTTCCTGCAGAGCCAGACCTGCCTCCTGCCCACAAAGTCCCCATCAGTCTGAGAGCCACTGGGGGCTTCCCTCTGGACTGGTGGTCTGAGGGCTGGGCTGCACTCTTTACTACTCGCTCCTGGTCCACATGAGCAAACCTTTGATGCTGCCCCAGCTGAGTCCTGCTCAGCAGCTCCAGCTGCAGGGCAGCCCCAGGGCCTGCAGAGCAGACCACAGCTAAGGTGAGTTAGAGCTTCAACAGCTTTTTCTTTGTTCTCACTTTCAGCTGGGTGCTGGAGGATGCTTGACCCTAATATCTGCTGGTTTCTTATCAAGCAATAGTTTTGCTGGGAGACACTGTGGAGCCCCTCTGTCCTTCCTCCTGCGTGCTGAGGTGCTGGCTCTTCACAAGCAGCTAGCTGATCACACTTCAGGTAAGACTCGAAGCAGCTGAAGGTTACTGTAATTTCACTGTGGGCTCTTGCTGATAATAAGCAAAACAAGTTTGGTGTTTTTCTGACAGTGAAAGGGATAACTAGGAAAACAAGAGTATGGCATTAAGAATAGCTAAAGGGAATCTGCTGTGCTCCTTACAGCTTCTGTATTGTTATACTATTAATAATATGCTTCAGACATCCATAGAGCTTCCGCTCCCTCCTCCAGCAGGTGCCAAGAAGCATTAGGCAACCCGATGTCATCAACCTCGTGCTGCCATGCAAAACTTTAGTAGGGACACAACCAACCATATGCCAACAGGGAAGTACCTCATCCTCAAGCATCTAATGCAATGAAGGGGCATTCTGCTATTCACATTGTCAGATCATTACAGTTTTCTGTTTTAATAACTCTTTTAAGGGGCTTAAGATTTTAAGGTTGAATTCAGAGTCATGGAATCATTTTGGTTGGAAAAGCCCTTTAAGCTCCTGGAGTCCAAACCCTCCCCTCACCCTGCCAAGCCCACCACTAACCCATGGTCCTCAGCTCCACAGCTTTGCCATATCTCCAGGGTGGGGACTCCCCCACCTCCCTGGGCAGCCTATGCTGAGGCTTGACAACCCTCTCAGTGAAGAAGCTTTTGTTCATCTCCCATCTAAACCTCCCCTGGTGCAACTTCAAGCAGTTTCCTCTTGTTACTTGGGAGAAGAGACCAACCTCCTACCAAGGCACAACCTCAGGCCAGCTGCTGTTGGGGAGTGTGGGGCTGTGTCCTGCCAGGCAGGGCTTTCCCAGGCTGCAGCAATGGGTTTGGAGCTGTCCCTGAGTGTAAATTGGCAGTGTGCTTGGTGCAGCACTGCTCCTGGTCTGTGTCTATGTAATCATTTGGGCTAAGGAGAAAAAGCAATATTCTGTTCATTTAAATATTGTAACATCTGACATAGCTGCAACACTCTGATATTAATGGCTCACTTGAGGCCAATTCTTCTCCTCAAAAGGCTTTTTCCATCACAAATTCATCTTGCAGGCATCGGGCAAAGAGTTATCAGTCACATTTTTTTCTATGAAGGACAGATATTGATATTCTCCCAAGACATGGAACTGGATCCCCTTATCATCACTGCTTAGCACACAGGCTGTGTGCAGAGGCACCACCGTAGGGTGGAGAGGCCCTGTGGAGCATCAGAGGGCTCTGCTGTCCCATAAAGCAGTCATGGGTGTGCCCAGATGCTACATCTTCAGCCTAAAAAGCTGGATTTTTGTCGAGTTCTGTGTTCATCTTTCACTGTGTTTAGCAGGATACAGATTTTGGTCTGAGTAATGTCAGCTCCTGTGCTTTAAAATCGCTTGATTGTGAATTGGAGACAAGGACAGATATCTCTGAATAGCCTAAGGCATTGCTGGTGGATTGAGGAGGACCAGAACAAGGACTGCTCCTGGGCCATGGAGCTGGGCTTAATTTACAGCCCTGCTCCAGTCTCCCAGTGAGACTTTCAGCAAGTTGCTGGGGCTCATTGTGCTTCCATTTTTCATTGCTGAAGTGCACAAACCAGCATCTTTCTTTTCATGTGCAATTCTCTTCTGTGCTAACAAGGAGTGCTGTGGGGCAGAAATCCTTCTAGCTTGTATTTCCATGTGTAGCACAACCATCATGTGGTCATGATCTGGGCTGCAGTGGGGCAGCAGTGGTGCCCACAGCCTCCTGCCAGCCTCCCAGGGCTTGCCCAGCTGCACAGGAGGCGACCAAAACGCAGGCTGAAGTGCTGTTGCTCCTGCACAGCTGTGTGCTGCAATTGCATATGGAACACACAGACCCCCCTCCCAGGCTGACAGCTCCTCGAAGGCTGTGAGCAGGGCTTCCAGCCTCCCTCCTGTGCAAGCCAGACATGCCCTAGGCAACAGGCCCCTGGAGCCTGTGTCCCAGGCCTATATAAAATGCAGGGCAAGATGTCATTACAATCCCAAGCATGTGTGGCTGCTGAGAAGTCCAACAATATTCTCCTATGGTAGTGTTCCAGGTTTGCTTAAGGGAGTATCTAGTAAACACCAGTAAAATTAATGAACTGCTTTTGGCCAGTGGGTCTCCAGCGATGGGTGATTTGGAGTGGCAGGGAACACATGGTCTTGGTGCTGACAGCTGAGGTCTGAGCATTGTTATGTAGGGCAGAATTGATTGATTTCCTTGTCTAAATTATTTGCAAGCTTAGTCATTGCTTTTGTAGCTGATAATTTCACTGGAGCTTGGGACTTGCCATATTATAGCTTATAAAAGTTTAACCATCGGTGAACTCTTAGGCAATAAATCACTGTGGTGCCGTGTTGCTCTCAAAACTTCACTGAGGCACATGGTTGAAGCCCCAGGAGAATTGCAGAGGGTTGCAGGGCACAGCATGTAATGCTGAGACATCACAGCAAGCTTCAGGATTCACATCCTGATCCAGTACAACCTTTATGTATGGGTCTGAGATTAGGTTTTCCCTCTTAAAGTCGTGTCCCGTGGTGTGCTGAGAGGTTCAGATCCCCCTGTGCTGGTGATCCGGTGCTCGCTTTTCTGCAGGTCCCAGGGTCGCGTGGTTGCCCTCAACAAGCACAGGCAGCATCAGGGACCGTCTCCTCGGGGACATGGGTGGGTTTCAGGCTGGGTTTCAGCAGAGCTGTACCAAGGCAAGCCTACAATGTGCTTGGTGCTGGTTCTTTGCATTTGTACGTGGCCGTTTCTGTGCTTCTCACTCCCAAAAGCCAGGCAGCTGTCTGCATAGAGCGATGGGAAACTGTTTGAAATGCCTGAGACAGCAGAGCCTGGGCTGCTCTGTAGGTGAGATATTTATTGAATAATACATACAGATCTGTGATTCCAGCAACTACAGTTTTGTACTGAGCACTGTACTGCCACGATCATGTCTGCTCAGCTGGGGTTTGGGCTGGTTTGGGGGAGGTTTTGGTTTTAGTATCTTAGCGAGGTGGGTAAAGTTGTGCATTCATGTAAACACAAGGCATGCTCAAGCCTAGAATCACCTGAAATGGCTTTCATCCAGGGTGACTGTAAGCTGATTAGATCACACTTGATTTCTGCAGTTTTTAAAGCTGCCTTTAAATGTAATTTAACTACTTGGCAGAAAAATGGGAACTTAAACATTCAGTGACGAGTGTAAGTGGGTTCCTTAATTTGTAGGGCACTGTAGCTGTGTCACCCTTGTGCTGACCCACCTTCTTGGGAATGGAAATGCTCCTGATACTGCACATTTCATCTTGGCAAAATGCAGGTTTTCTCCTTGCAGGGCAGCCTGGGGCCCTGCATCCTCTCAGCCCCAGCACAGCTCTCCTGACTCAGCCCCAGCAGCCCAGGGCTTTGCATCCCCCGGCCCTAGCACAGCTCTCCTGACTCACCCCCAGCAACAGATGCTTTTTGTTAGTGGCAGTTACTGAGAGGAAGGAGTAGACATAAAATGCAACTAAACCATGTTCTGTAGCCTGCTGAATAGTTTTTGTGCTTAAGCTGGCAGTCTTTTGTTACAGTTGTCCACAGCCATGTTCCAGAAGTGCTCACCAACGTAGGTAGCACAAGAAATCACCATGAGTTTTAAGAAAAGGGTTTTCATTCTGCCAGCTGATGGGGGTCAGGAGCAAAGAGGGGATGCCATTCAGTTCTTCAGAAGTTATTGCTGTGTGAAAAGAATGCTGTTTTTTCATAGCACACCGAGTGGTTTGTGCCTTCCTTTCCAACGTGACCTATATAAAGATAGTGTCAAGGCCATCATTGTTACATACTGAGGGTTCTGTTTCTGGGCTTATTCAGAAAAAAACCCAAAATCCTGTTTTTAAATAGCAACCTTGCATGAGCATGGAATGCAGAAAGCATCCCTGCCAGCCTCTGCCAGGGCACAGGCAGCTCCTGCAGATGAGGTTCTGTGCCACCATGGCTGGAAGAGCTCAGACAATTTTTCTCATGGCAAAAATACCACTAAGAAATACAGTACCCATTAAAATTCTGGCATAATTGTCCATTTATTGTCTCCAAGATCATTCCTCAACCCATCTCTTCCATTTCTCCACTCAGGTTAGAGCTCTGAGACCCAAGTTATTAAACTGCAAGCCCATAGTAAGCATTGTGACAATCATGTCCTGCCAGCACCAGCTGAAAGCCGCTCGTGGCTCAGAACCTCCTGACTTCACAGAGCCATTTGCCATATGTAGCCCATTCTGCCTGCTCCTGCAGGACAGTGCAGATTTATCCCTGCATATGATGAGCTGGAAAAGAAGCTTTCTTGATCATGAGAGTCTGAAATGGGAATCTGGGGGTAACATTTCTGCAGGACTGTCTCTGATGTGGGCGTTTCATTGCAGTCCAAGGTGTGCTGGAGGTGGATGCTGCACAGGAGTATCATTTGGGGTGTGAGTTCAGCAAATCCTTCACCTGTGTCTCTTCTGTGTGTAAACTGGGTCCAAGGGCCAGGAGAGGCTGGAGAGACAGGAATGGCCCTTGGGGTCAGTGAAGTGGCTGTTAATTGCGCATGTGCTTGTGCACATGCCACACCTAATGCATGGCTGGAAGTGTCTGTCCGTTGGGTGCCATCCGGAGGGATGGTGGTGGTGGAAGGGCAGCAATCATAGGTCCTCTCCTGGCCTTGGGGCATGTGTCCTGCTTGTCCTGCAGTGGCACTGCAGCTTACAGGCATCTGCTTGTGCTTTGGCTCTGCTCCACTGCTGCTGTGCTGTGGCCCTTCAGGCAGTGGGTACCTCTGCACTTACAGCTCACAGCTGCATCTTTCCAGTGTGATTATTAGCAATTTATGAGCATGGGGGATTTCTCCTGATGAATTTAATGATACTGATTCAACTCTCTAGTCTAGAGGAAGCCTCTTTGTTCTCTGTCCAGAGCAGACCTACTCACTGTGATACAGGGAAGTTTTTGATGGACAAAGACTATGTTTAGTGAGGAAGAGATTTCCAGAGAGCTTTGCCTGGTGTGCCAGGCTGCTGGGAAAGGCGCTGAAAACAGAAAGGGTATTTTCTTGCATGTATTTCAGTGTGTTCAAATGGAGGAAAAATCATCAGAAACTTCAAAGTCAGGATGTTTTCTTACCATCCCTGGAATTGTCCTTCAATATTAGAGTTTATTGTGTGATTACCAGCAGGAGAGATGACTGGGGAACCTGCAGCTGAGCTCCCTCACCAGGCTTGGCAGCCGCACCTAAATCTGTTGGATTGTGCTCTCCAAGCTTATGATGTATTTAGAGACCCTTGAGCAAAGTACAGATTTGCATTCATTCTCCATAATTTCCTTTATAAGCACACAGTTGTTACTTGCTCTATTTTTAAAGCCTTTCCCTCTATATAGAGAGAGAATGAAATGGCACTAATTAACCTCAGTTCTGGTAGCAGTTCTAGGTGAGTCCAATTTCACTTACGTTGAGAAACCCTACCCCTCCTTTCCTGTTCCCGATTCTCCTCTAGTGTTACCATTCAGCTTCTCACAATAAACTCAGCACCATTTGTTTGCCTTAACTGCTTTAGTTCTGTCCTGCTCCTCGTGGCATTTCGTGCATCTTTGTGTTAGTTGGAACTGTTGGAGGCACTCACTGTTGGCCCTGGCATGACGTGTTCGTACAGAGCCTTGAAATACTTTTAGCTCTTTCCCTGCTCTTTCTGTTCTTTCTACATAATTAAAGGAGTTTAAATCTGCAAAGATGGACACCGAATCAACCCAGAGAGATAAAGATGTCTACTCATATTTATTTCTCCTGCAAGATACATGCTTTATAAATACTTCATGGCACATTAAATATTGACTCTTCCTTGTCTCAGTGAACAAAATAATTGTGCATCACCGACTTTCTCCTTCGAAAGCACAGGATGGATTGCTGTGGCACTTTACTCAATATTTAATTAAATTCAGTTTAAAAAAAATAGAGAAAAACTCATTCTGATCTACAAGGAAGCCAGGAACTTCAAACCTGCAGCTGGTTTAACAGCAGCAAGCGGTTCCTTCAAGGATGCTCCACGAAGCGTGGCTAACACAGGCTATTAGGGAAGATAGTTCAGGAATGCATCAATATCTAGAAGCCATGGCTGAGGAATCTCATTTTTAAAAAATCATACATATGGACAATGAAGGTTGAAATTAACAGGTCTGGGTCTTCAAGCATTAACCTTGCTTTGATTGCAAGTGCTCGTTAGGCATGGCCCTTGTTTTATGGGCCAGCAGTTGGCATGTGATGAACCCTTCCCGCTTCCCACAGTAATTCCCGCAGGCAGCCTCTCTCAGCAGGATGTTTGCTGAACACAGGGCCTTTCAGAAGGAAGGATAAGGAGATTTTTCTACTGTTTGAAGGGAAATAGGAAAGCACACCTCATGCTGTAGATCTAAGTTACTTTAAGTTTTCCTGTCATTTGTTTTGAGGGCAGGTTGAAAAATGACTGGTCCAGAGAAAATGCAGAGCTGCAGCAGAGCTTCAAGTGCATCACGGAATCACAGAATCCTAAGCGTTGGGAGAGACCTTGAAAGATCATCTAGTACACTTAGAGGGAAGTGAAGTAGCAGGACCTGCCCTTGTAATAGAAAGCTTGCTGCTCTCACCATCCTCTCCTTAGGCCTGTGCGTGGGGTGTTTTGCTGGTGATCACGAGGATGCTTCTCATAGATGTGCTTTCCTCCATGTGTCTGTCTGGAAGAAAGGAAGCCAAGGAGAGCCCCATAATTACAGTGGGAGATGTTAACATTTGCAGTAGTGTCTAGCTCTGGAGATGACCATCTCTGGAGATGACCATCTCCAGAAGAGGCAGCTTTGTCCTTGTAAGCAGAGCTTATATTCTGCAGAAGGACAGAGCTAGGGTGCTTGGGTGCTCATTCAGTTATCCTAACAAAGTGCCAGGCAGCTGAAAGGGTGGAGAGGGCTCTTCTCAACACCTGAAGCACTACAGTCCAAGTTCCCTCTCACCACACAGTGCCCTTTGATGAAAGCACGTTGCAGGTTGTGTGCTGGTAATGGAGCTGTTCCATGTGGGTTCCTTACCTGCATCTGTTCAGTCTGAGGGTAAGAAAGTCAACCAATGTAATTCCCACACGGGCTATAAAACAGCATCAAGGTGTAACAATTAGTGTAATGTTCCAACAGATAATCCACCTGCGACTCCCGAAGCACAGCGCTGGTGTGAGGGTGTGCACGGGACTGTGGAGAGGGACTATTTCAGAATCTAATTCAGTTTCATCTTGGGCAAAGGTGAGGATCAGCCTCTGGCCTGTATAAGTGCTACTTGGAAACTTGTTTTTCCCACTGCAAAAGCTTTAATTACGTGTACTTATGTGAAAGGAGCATTAAGAGTACACAGAAATAAAATCAGCTCAGGGCCAGGACCTGGAGCTTGACACTGCTCTCCAGAGCTTGGTAGCAGCAGCTTTGGGGACGTGTTGGGTCCTGTTATAACCAACATCTCTGGTGTGGCTAAATGAGATTAAGCATTCACTGTGGCATTCTGTATCCTTGGCTGAGATATTTGTGAGCACTGGTCGTAATTGACAGCCTCTGGGCTTGGCAGTGGGCAAGTGTAAATCAAAGAGGTGGCCGAAGGTCCTGAGGAGGAGCAGTCCAGCCCTCATGTTGTGGTTCTGAAGCTTTCTGCCAGCAGATGTTTCTGAGGAGAGGACGTGGGTGGCTGCAGGTCTGGAGTGGCTTCCCCATGGCCTGGGGCTGTGTTCCTGCAACTGCAGCCCAGAACACACTCTGATGGGAAACCCAGGGCTTTAGACTGGGCTGTTGGGGCAGAATGAGACCTGTTGTGTCACACAGTGCGGGAGGTGACGTGTGTGGGGAGCTGATGTGTCACTGGGGCAAAACACGGAATGGATCGGGACAAAATGAGAATGTCACTTTAGGAAGAATCTGGGATTTGTTTTGAGAGTATCATTTTGAAATGAGGGACAACACTTAGGCAAGAGAATCAGCATTAGCAGACTTTTGTCCTAAAGAACAGTTGTCAAAGCAGCACTTTTTAAGTGGTAAAATCCCCACCTGCTTTCAATAAAGACTTTAGCCAGCTGTAGCTTAACATCATTGTTCTCTACCTAGGACCTCTGGTACATTTTTGATGGCTAAATCTCAGAGTCTCTATACAATGTGCCACTGAGGTTGTGTTGAGGTTCCGCTCCCCCTCCCAGCTCGGCTGGGGCCGGCACGCGGCTGCTCAGCTGCAGGGAAGCAGCGATGTTGCCCTGCGGGACCATCGGCTTCTGGCCACTGAGAAGAGGGAATGCCATCCTTAATAAATAACCCAACCTCCCTAATGCATCACACTGTTACATGAATTAACCTAACTTTCTGCAAAATGTGTTTTAAAACGAATTTTATGCCTGCAGTCCTGGCATATACCGAAATCTATGGGGAGGAACTCAATAAAATGCTGGCAGCCTGGGGATTTATTATTTATGTGATTTTTGAAGGTTTTCGTCTTTCTGGAGCCTGTAAGCAGATGGGCTTGTAACATTTGATTTCCCTGGATCCCAATTAATGCTGGGAACATTGAAGTTAAGGCATTAAGTGTCCATTACTTAATTTTTCTCCCATTAAGATTTTTTTTCCTTCTTTTTTCGCTCTGTCCAAGACTGTGCTGGCTTTTCATTTCTTTTGACAGCCTTTTGCAGTCATCATGTGATTTGGAGGGAGCCCAAAGCAGCATTTGGATTGACACACCATGTACATGTGGAGTTCCCTCGTGCACTCCGTTCCCAGTGGCCGTGCCCTGATGACGGGGTGTTGGTGGGTGCTGTCAGGCACTTCACAGACATGAGTTCTTCTGTCCTCATCACCCCTGGGAGGCAGGAAGGGGCCCTCACACCTCTGTGGGTGGAAGAGATGGATGGATGTTTGTAGTGGGGTGCAATATCCCTCATGTCCACATGCTTCCTCCTGCATTTGGCGTGTGTGGACCTTACGATCACGCTGTGTGCAATGCTCTTGCCGACCAGCTCTGTGCAGTAGCTGTTGACACCATGTTCACAGCTTGGCAAATGAAAAACCAAAAACCAACCAAAACCCCAGCAGACAGATCCTGTTGCTTCTACATGTAAGGTAACCTTGGATGTGACACTGAGTTTCAGGTGCTACCAGTCTTGCTGACACACAGTATCCAGCTCATTGCTCTGTCCCTTGGCCGATGACAACCCACAGCCCTGTGTGATGATGTTATTAAGGTAAATGGTGAGTTCAGTGTAGCTTTGGGTTTAATGTGGGGTTTAATGATTGCTGATGGCTATAGCTTTACATTTACATGACATTGCTTTTTGCTAGGTCATCACTGCCAAAGTTTAAAATGTTGATGATAGTGTGTCTGCTTCAGCACTGCAAGAGCTGCTGCTGCTGCTGCTCCTCTGGAGAAACGCTCAGCAGCATGGGGCTGCATCCAGCTGCAACACTCACTTATGCCATGGCTTCAAAGTCCCAAACCCACATCTGCATTCCTTACAACACAGAGGCTCAAGCTAAGAGAACAGCAGAGATTTGTGTGAGCAGATGTGATGCTAGAAAATGAAGTGTTCAAATCACATGTCCCCAGCACAAAAGGCTGGGCAGATGACTCCTGGGAAATGGCTTCTGTAGAAGGTCCTTTCTGGATGCTGGGGTTTGTTCTGTAGCAGCACTGTGCTCACATTGCAAGGTGTTATTGTATAGCCTGACAAGCAAATACTCCTACGAGCCTGCAAGGAACTGCTGCAGAAGGACTTGTAAAAATATGTGGTGAAAAAGTAATTGTTTCCATGTGTTTTTCTGAGAGAAGAGTTTAGAGTGGGCACAAAGCATTTCCCTGAGTGTTAGGAAGGGCCTGTGTTTTCTAATGAGGTTCTCAGATCTGTCTGCTTCCAGGCTGCTCCTGCTCAGGTATGCGGCCAACACGCCTTCTCACTGCTTCTCTGCTCTTAAATTGCTCTGGGCTCTGGGTTATGGCTCTGTGCCACTGGAACTGGAGCAACACAAGACCAAGATGTGTGGCTGTGAGGCAGAGCTCTCCAGGAGCTGTTCAGTTTCTTGCTGGGTTATGATGGTTTTGAACAAGTTAACTAAAGCTACCAAACTCTCCAAAGGTCCTGAGCACGGTAAGTACTGTCGTGCTTTCGTAAGGGTGGGTGGGTGGCCCACCCTGTGACTGCCATTTACCCTCCTGTGAATCCTTTCTAAGCTGATATGAATTTGGCTAATGAAGACTAATGAATTTCACTGTGACAGATGATTTCTATCGCATCCAGCAGTGTGCTGAGCAGAGGGTTCTTTATTATCATTTAGGCCTTTAGCTCGGTGTGATGTGCTGGTAATCTGGATATTGTTGTATCTGAGAAGTTCCACTGTGTGATCTGCCCTTCAGCTGTTTGAATTCCCAATATCTTGATCATGCTTTGTACATCTTTTTCCTACTTTCTGGCTGCTCAAATACAGCGAGCAGCTCCCAGCGCTTCCAGAGCAGGTCTGATGCCCTTTGATACCAGCTCTCTAAACAAGAGCTAATGTCAATACTCATGGAGATCTACATCTCGGGCACTGAGAGTTCAGCTGAAATATTTAGAAGTGGGGAAAGTGAAGGAAAAAACCCTCTTCCCTGCCCTTGGTCTGGCTTTTTATCTTTGAATGCTCAGTACACCTCTGTGCACTGTTTTTATGGGGGAATATTGGAGGCACAAGTTCTGCTGTGGGGCAGAGAGAGGTCTTTCTCTAGATGTCTATGTACTTTAGCATGCTGGAGCAGTTGCTGATCAGCTGTCCAAAGCATTGCTGAGGGAGGAGCCTGAGTGCCTCAATACTTACCTGCACACAGACCCCACCTGCAGAGCTGGGTGGCAAAGACAGGCAGGCCCATGAGCTGCTGTGTGAGAGCCAATGCACAGGCTGTTGTTGACTGGAGAGGGCTAATGAAGCCACCTCTAGTTATAGTCTTACCATAGCTGCTTTGCAGTGCATCCTCAGCTCCAGCCTTGAAGTAAACTTGACCAGCCCATTGGGACAGCAGTGATCTTGTGTTTCTGGGGGTGCTCACAGGTTTTGGGAACTTGAATGGCACCAGGAGTCTTCTCTGTAGCAGTTTCCCGGTTTCTTTTTTCTCCCCAGCAAGGCAGAAAATCAAGATATATAATACCTGTGTTAAGCTGCCAGGAAACAGAGCAGATCTGTCATCTCCCAGCTCTTGTGTGTTTCTCAGCATGGCATGTGCAGTCCTCTGTAGGTCAAACAACGAATTACCTCAGCTCTAAGGCGTTTGATGGGAGCAGTGCCCCCCTGCACACCTTGCCTACCATGAAGAATTATTTCCAAAGCATGTCCCTCTCTGGGAGAGAAGGCCTGTCAAATCTTTTGGTGATTTAAAATTCTTAAAATGTGTAAGTCTTTGCAGCAGAGAAAGTTCAGTTGCTGATTCAAATATCCCTGCCCTCTGGGGTAGAGGCACTGGAAGATGCTGAGGTGATGCAGTGGTTAAGGACAAACTGCAAATACTGATCTCCCAAGAGAAGGTAATGTGAGTCTGTGCAGCCCTGGGACACAACCCAGGCTTTTTGCTGTCACTGAGGGGTATGGGCTGCCCTGCTGGGAGCAAGAGGAGCCAGTCTTGGTTAGTTTGCAAACGGCCAGAGAAATGCCAAAGCAAACAACAGTACCCCAGCAAGCCTGTTGTTACTAAATGGGGTTGGGTTTTTTGTCCTTAGGTGCCAGGTTATTTTCCCAAGTAGAATCATAGAATGGTAGGGTTGGAAGGGACCTTTAGAGATCAGCTAGTCCAACATGGGCTGTGGGCTCATCCTGCCCCGTTTCAGGGGCTGAGTGTGCACACGAGCCCTGGCTGCTCCCAAGGGAGCTTCCCATTGGGATCCCGTTTTGTAGAGATGTTGCCAGTACTCGAGCACTCGAGATGCTGCCTGTGCTTATAACGTCCCAGCCATCTGCAGCAGATTAACTTCCTCAGCCTTCTCTAAATCTCTCTTTCCTATGATCACCCAGCATCATTTACAAAACCCCAATTTATGCCCTCCAGGTTGACCTTTAAGCCTTTCTTACCTTAGTTGAACTTTTAGCATCTGAATCAGTTTACAAGGCTTTGCTCTCAACGTAGCAGGGTATTATAGACTGAGTTTCCACCATATGGCGCTTCCTTCACAGCTACATCTTCAAGAAACTGCTTACAGGTGCAGGGATCTCAGGCTAAGGCTTGTTTGAACATCCCTGGGACCCCAGTGAATATTTTTTATTGACTCTTTCTTTTTCCTCTGCAGCTGTCAGCTGTTGTGCTGACTTCCACCTTTTTTTTTTTAAGCTCCACATTCAAAGACTTGCCTTAATGTAACAGCAAAAAAATCAAGCAGGTACAGTAATGGCTCAGGTCAGAAATATTCCATTATATGACCTTTTCAAATCCTCTTCACTTGTGGATTTTATGTGGTAAATTAATGCTTTAGTGAGAAACAGTCTCAAAGGAGACATATTAAATAGCACTTGGTTTTGACCTGTGGCACCCTCAAGTCAAGAGTTTTCCAGATGATCTTGCACAGGTTCCTGGTTATTCATCAGGTTTGCAGCTGATACTTTCCTCTTCATTTGGGTTTATTAGGGAAGCAGCTGAAGTATTCTCGAGCATGAGATTCAGCCTTGACTTTCCTTTCCTGCATACAGATGATCAGTGGTCAGCAGGAGTGGGGCTCAGCCCGTCAGGTTGTAGCAGGTTGGCACAGGGAGCAGCAGCTCTGCCCTCACCAGGGCTGCAGAGTGGGCTTTGTCCCCCCTGTTGCTCAGATGTCTCTATTCCTCTTTCCTCTCTGGAGGTGTTTCCTTCCATGAGACTTTCATACCTATCTGAAATTGTCTATTTTGCAGTACTGATAGTTGTACCTCGTCCTGGATATCTCCTCACTCCCGAGTCCAGGGAGTGAGAATATTCTTGCATAAGGAAGATGAAGATGCAGGTGAGGGCAGTGATAGACTGCTCAATGGGAATGAGCACAGGCCCATGGAAATTACGGTACCCAGGCCAGGAGATGGGCCTTGAGAGCTTAATGTGTCATTATTAGGCATCCCAGGCAATTGCAGCCATGGATTACTGAGAGTTGTCCCGTGAGTTTAACGTGTAATTCCAGCTATTTTTAATGAATCCACATCTGTCAGAGGTGTTGCCCAGTAATCAGAGAGTTATCCTGGGTAATTTCCTTTTGAAAAAGAAGTGGCAGCTTCAGGTCAGTGCTCTGCAAAGATGTAGAGAGGGAGTTGGTACAGCCACAGAGGCAAATGGGCATTGCAATACACTGTTGTTACTGTTGCATTGCACTCTGTTGTGATGATTGGGTTGTTTTTATATGAGATCTGTTTCAGACAATGATAATAGTTGGATGTAATCTGTCCAGATTTAAGCAGAGCATCTGACACACAGGAAATTAATATTTGAAGCTGATACAATGGTGATTAATATTAAAACTACAAAGGCAAGAAGGGGCTGGCTGGAGGGGAGGCTGCGTTACATATGCCATGGAGGTCCTGGAGGGGATGGCAGCAGGGAGGTCTAGATGTGCTGTGGAGAGAATCAGGTGGCAATATTGATTAGGGTAATGGAAGTGAGAGGAAACTGTATAGCCTTAAATGCAAAATAATGCATTTCTAGCAACACTTTGGCATCACCTGGGGACTTGTCATCTAGGAATGACAGGGAGAGGAAACAGACCTGACTTACAGTGGTTGTTTGTAGGATGAGTTATGTGGCCCACCTGTGAAAAGTCTTGTGTGATTTGTTCATTTGTTAGGATGCATGAGATAAAGCATCTTCAGTAAAGACTCTACAGGGTTACAGCTGCTGTGCACGGCCTTGGTGTGACCTCACTCAGAATATTTTGCACAGTTCCAGGAATTAGGTTCTAAAAGATGGGATTATTTGGATGAGGTGCAGAAAAGGGATTCTGGGATGGTAAGAAGAGTGCAAGATCTTTCTTACAGAAGTATATTACAGGAGCTTGGTTTTATTTCAGCCTGATAACACGGAGGTTGAGAGGAGACAGGCTGTAAGTGCATCTTGGAGTAATAATCAAGTATGAAGACCAACTTCTTAAAGGAAAACATGGATTCACTATTAAATGAGCTATCAATGGAAAATGGAGAAGTTTGGATGGAAAATTAGCAGGTGATAAGGTGATTGCTTGTGATTCAAGGAGAGTAGCACATGTCCTGAAGACAGGGGGCATGAGCTCCAGTAGCATCCTCATACTCGTGGGATTTATGTCTTTGCCAGTTTCTGATCATTTCTCATCTTCCATTCCCCCTGGATTTATTCTTGGAGCCCTTTCTCTGCTCCTTTCCTTTCTGCAAAGCATAATTCAAATGGAATCATAGTCTTGAGCCAGAGTCCTGGAAACCAAGTGTTTCAGTAAGTGTGGAATTAAAGCAGAATGAATGCCCTAAATGTTGTATTAACATTTCATTTATTTATATATATAGCAAATGGACTCAAAGTAGATATTTATGTGTCTCCTGGAAGATAGTTTTGGTACAGTTTATTGAAATAAGCTGGGAACATTACAGACATGCCTCTTTTAACTTGTGGCCTGAAATTAAAAAGAAATTATCAGTGTATTGGCTAATTAAGAGAAGACATTTGTAATTTAACCGTTAGTATTTAGTAGAGTTGTAAGTCACAGAGTAATGATGATCATTAAAACAGTATTATAAGGATCTGACACTTTCATTCCAGTGATGAACTTGTGAAATGAATCAAGCAGTTTAAAGCTTAACGATGTCATCAGCGTGGCTGAGTGTTCGTGTCCAGCACTGGCAGCCCAGTGCCATCCCAATGTAAAGCTGCTTTAAACAGGAGCTGATCTGGACTTTTATTCAGCAATTGAGTTGAAAGGGGCTATTATTTGATATCACTTCAACCTGAGATGAGTGCCAGTTCAACTAGCAGGGAGTGAATTAAATTTGATTGCAATAATGCACATAAAAAGCCCCTGTAAAACCAAAAGTTAAATGCCTTTTTATTGGGGTGAGAACTGTTAATTTTGTGGAAGGAACTGTAAAATCCTGCAGAAGAGTGGGCGGGGGGGGAAGTTTTCTTTACAGCCTGTGTTGTATGACATTGTGCTGTGGCAGCCTGGCCAGTCCCTGTGGGTGCCCCTCGAGGTGACCATCCCTGTCAGCATCAGGCCAAGCTCAGCACCAGCTCGATGGGACAGCTGGGCTTTAGCTACCCCAGAGCACGTCTGTCTGCTCAAAAACGGCTGTTCAAGGTGCCTTGTGTGCAAGGACTGAGTGGTTTGTGTGAGAGACTGCTGTGCTCTCACAGGAGATGAAAACAGAGATACTGGTTGTTGGGGAACAGTTGGTTGGCTTTTTGGCTGGGCAGTGGCATCATTGTGGAGACAAAGCTTTCTGCCTGCAGAGAACGGGGAGCTGGTTGTGTGTACAGTACAGATTTGCTGTCTTAGGGCCACTTCTGGTCAGGCACTTGGTTGGGTTATGCTGCCAGAGGATAAGTGGAAAAGCAGGAGCAGTGCTCACCCTTTAGAAGGGAGGTTAGTGCACAGCTTTGAATGTCTGATGTTCACCATGAGCCACGCTTTCCATAGGCTCTATTGTCACTGAAAATGCATCTCCAAGCTGCGGGAGGTTTCCTTGCTAGAGGCAGCCCATATGTCCTTACTGCACACCCACAGGAGATGTGACTTCAACACTTGTAGGCAGGCAGTGAGTACCCAGAGGTGACTGTGAAGGTGCTCATGTGGCCACTGCTCCATCAGCAGTGTGGGTAGCAGCTGAAGCTCTCCATGGTGCTCCCATCCGAGGCGCTCCCTGGGTGTTCAGTGGTGTACAGAGAGCTGGCTCCATGATGTCCTCTGCTCTCTTCCCTGGTTGAACGCTTTTAACCCAAGTAGAGCTATTTCCAAGCCTTTTACTTAGAGCACAGTCATTATCACACTTAAAGCCAAGCCTTGTGACAGGATGAATGACCTGCAGGATGGCTTCAGAGCCCTCATGAGCTTTCAGATCACAGCATGGTTTGGATTGGAAGGGGCCTTAAAGATCATGTATTTCCACTCTGTCATGGGCAAGGATACCTTGCATTAGGCTGCTCAAAGCCCCATTCAACCTGGCCTTAAACCCTTCCAGAGATGAGGCAGCCACAAGCTCTCTGGGCAACCTTTGCCTTCCCCAAGATCTGACATGAAAAATTGCAGAGAGAGGCCAGAAGTACCCCTGTGTCAGTGCAACCCCATGGCACGTGAGCACTAAATTCCTTCCACTTCGGTCTGTCTCTGCAGGAGGTGTTCTTTAAGCAGTGTCACTGATGGGTTTTTCTGGTCAAATTAAACCAAGAACCACGGTTTCACTGGAGAGCATTCACACTCCATTGCTGGAGCTGGTTTTATGAAAGAATGAAGTTACCACGTGAAGTGAAATGGTTAAAAGGAGAACAAGGAAAGCATGGTTTGCTTATAAATGACTTGTGAGCATAAAAAGAGGCTGCATTTGTGGATGGAATTATTCATGATGAATTATTTGCTCA
This sequence comes from Colius striatus, assembly GCF_028858725.1. Taxonomy (NCBI): domain Eukaryota; kingdom Metazoa; phylum Chordata; class Aves; order Coliiformes; family Coliidae; genus Colius; species Colius striatus. Next base: position 20,525,206 of record NC_084773.1, on the reverse strand, counting down.
GCCCTAGTTAGTAAAAGATTTACAGTAATGTCTTCTCCCTTTTTTCTGTATTACTCCATTCAACAAGATAACTGTTTCCTCTGTGGACATGATGTTAAAATCTGTATGTACAGTAAACACCATTTCTTACTGCAGACATCTGTCTGGAAAGTTAAAAATGAAAAAAGAATAGGAAAGGAGAGGAGAATACACCATGGAGATTGATTTATTTTCTATTTATTGAGTTAAGACTTGCAGACTTGAATTAAAACAGGGTCTCATTTCTCATCAGACTTGGTTGCATCTTTAAATAACCCCCTTGTTATCGAAATGTGTTCACCGTATCATTTATGAAAGCAGCAATTTGGCAGATTGAACTCTATTTTTCTGAATTGAATCTGTGTTCTCTCTGATTTAATATTTAATAACTGAAGCATATCTGCTAGTGAACTAGATAGAAATGACAACTCTTCTGTGTGAGCTGATTAGGGGAAGAAAATCCTGCAGGCAAGTGATATCTTGGTTTTCAAAGGATGCTTTTAAGCTATTCAGTTCCTCTTCCTCTCTGAAATTTTTATAATCGTTTGAACAACCTTGAATTAACAAATGTAAATTAGTGCTTTAAATCACACTTAAACAATTACCTAGATAACTTCAGAGAAGTGAGTTCTGACTTCTTGCAAATAGATATTTCTAGAGAAGATCCACAACTTAATGATCTTTTTAGCGTTGTGGGAAGTGTGTGAAATGCTTTGTTAGGCCCAGGTTTGGCTCGTTACTTAAAGATGTATCTAACTCTAACTACATCTGTACCACCACTGACTTGAATCAGACTTGATTGCCTCATTTTCTGAAAAAAAAAGGAAAAGTGTCTGTAATGAAGCTCACAAGTTACCTTTTTTTGGGACAATACGTTCCTTACCTCTTACAGATTGGATGGGTTAAGGTACGTTGAGATTGCTGAGCTGGATAGCTACATACACAAAGGTAAAAGCAAGAAATGACTGCTGCCTGAAACAAACTAAAGTGGAGTTTCTCAGAGGTTTCACTGCAGTGGAGGAAGTTGCTGTCAGTATGTGTGGTTCTGGTGTATCTGTGCTGCCTGGGTGAGAAGCCCCTGCCCTGTGGGGTGACGCTACACCAACACCCGAGAGATACGGAGTGAGCAAACTGGGGGAAGGGTTTTCTTGTGCTAGTTCTGGGTGGTTGAAGATTCACAGCCCCATCTATAAAAACATAGTGTGATATTTATGGCTTCTGTTATGGCCTTCTGACTTAAAAAGGACATTCTGGTTTTGTGGTGGTGCAGGTCTGATGTCTCAGCCAAAGCTGGACCCCATTACCCCATCTCTTCAGCTACTCAGTGCTCATCAGGCTTCAGCAGAGACGTGACTGTGGCCAGGAGCTGCCCATCCTTTGCAGAGACATTGATCCACCAGTGCTGGATCAGTAAATAGAAGAGTCTAATGTGGCTTCAGCCTTCCTCTGGCTCAGTTTTTTGCAGGGTCTCCACAGGCACTCGGTGTACAGTGTGCTGACACACAGGCAGTTGCTCTTGGCCTCCTGGTTTCTGCTGCAGGAGATCTGGTCTGGGAGAAGGGAATTGCAGCTGTGCTTGAAGCTGCTGGGATGGTTTGGACATGTATTACCTGCCTGCTTTCTGCCAGCTTGGGCCCTGTTCAAACTGCAAAATTCAATGGGCTTACTTATATAATTATTTAGCATTTCAAAATGTGGGAGCAGTCGTAGCACAGGAAGAGTCAGAGAGGCATCAAAAAGCAAAAAGCCCTTTGGCTTTTCCATTAAGCTGACTAAAAAATGACCAATTTCCATTTGCTTAATGCAGCCCTAGCACCTGCCCAACACTCCTGCCTTCCCAGCCCAGCATGTTCTGGTAACACTTACATAGCTCTTGTCCTTCTTTTTATTGTTAATGTTTCAGCAGCTTGGAGGTTTGGCGTAAATATTTGGATGCAATTAGAATAAAGCAATATTGAATTGTTGTAGTGGGAAAACACAATCCTTCAGTTAAGGAGAAACCTCTCCCCTCAGAAGTGGCTCCTCCAGCCTTGATGTGAGGTATCAGTTGCAGTCTGATGGGGAATGAGAAATGGCTTTTAAATTTCACTGGGGATTTCCATCACCCACCCCCCTACCTCCCTTAATTGTGCTTATTCCTGTCTTCCTCCAGCACTTAATTGATTTCTGCATCCTTGCAGTGTCTTCTTCCAGGCCTGAAGGACACCTGTGTGGTATCTTCCCCCTCTTCTGTGGCTTAGATCGAGTCCTCATCCAGGGGAGCAGTTTGATTTAAACAGTGGCAGAGCTGCCTCTTGAAAGATGTGAAGAATAATTAACCGGCAAATGATAATGTGTTAATTAAATGTAGTGATCCTTCCACGTTACTGCAATCTGCAGTAATGCCTGTGTGCCTCAGTGGGCAGCAACTTAGGTCACTGTGCCAAGAGCCACAGGCCCTTTGCTCAATGCGGTAGACCGCTGGGATTTGACTTGCATTTGAGAGCAGTGGCAAGTGAGAATGGCTGGTGAGAAGTTGGATTGATGGGTGCATGAACAGGGTAAGCCCAGCCAGCTCCTGCCAGTTTGAATTTTGAGTCTTTTAAATGGCATTTGCACACGGGGCAGATGCTGAGCCCACAGCCCTTGGGACAGGACTGTGTGGGGTGGCTGTGGCCCTGCTTGCTCCCCACCATCCCATTCAGTGCTGCTGAGGGGGGCGATGGGCCAACCTGGGCCTGGGTGGTTGCCAGGCTGTGTGGTGATGAAACATCCAGTTCTTCATCCCTGTCTCTCCAGAGCAGTCATGCTGTGGGCATATGTGAGCCTCAGAGACCACGAGTCCCCCATGCTCAGCACAGCCTGTCCTTCTGCAGATAGAAACAAAGAGTCCATGCTGCTGGCATCCAAGGAGCTGCATGCTCTAAAATTAGTGTAAGTAAAGCAAGGACAAGAAGGGAGCAGACACATATATGGAAGAAAGGACGGCATAAGCAGGGTGCTTTCCCGTGTCTGCAGACCACTGGCGTGGCTCTGGCAGCTGACAGCATCACACAGCCTATTTTTGCATCCTCAGGCATGTGCTCTCTCTCTCTTAAAAAACCCCACAAAATAAAAAATAGCTCTTCCCAAGAATTCTTGGACAGGTGAAAAATATAATCCCCAGGCCAAACGTCCAGTAGAAATGTCCATTGAAGGAAAGCTGAAAATAAAACTGTTGCTGGGGAGAAATGGCAGCTTGGGATTGGGAACTTTGACAACACGTGTGGCATGTAATAAAACTGACCAAGACTAGCACTCATTACATGGGATTTAGGGTGCTGGGTTTGAGTTTTTTCCCATGACTCCTGGAACTATAAAGTTTTTTGAGACCTTCATTGATCAATAACCCATTACAACAGAGACACAAACTTTGAACCTGGTTATCAGCAGCAGCACAGTGGAGCTTCTCTAATGAGCTGTAAGAATTATTGGAATAGGCAAGTGTGTGGGGTTAATATCCTCTCTTTTATATATTTATATATACACCTTGAGCTCTTGAGTGCCAGCTGAATTGAGACTAAAAGGAGAATAATTAAACTTGTCTTTTATCAAATCCAGCTGCAAGCACAGCATCTATTTTTCCCTGCTTGGATAAAATTCTGATGTTCTGGAATATATAAGAAGCCCCCTTGTTTTACTAGCATGGCTCCTAAACCTGGCTGCATTTCATTCTTGGTGAAGCACACAGATGTACAATATCTTTCTTTCCTCCTTAAAATGGTTCTGTATATAGGTGCTTTTCCCCCCTCATGTTCAAGTGAACCTGTGCTGCTAGAGCCTGAACATTCCAGAATCAAAACTTGCTTGTGCCCTGTCCTACAGAAATCACAAAACCCATTGTCTGTTGTGAGCTTTGGATCAGGTTTAATGCCCAAATCAGTGTTGGAAGTCAGAATGGATTATAGGGTGAGTGATTTGGCCCCTCTAGAAGTCCCAGGCAGATGCTTGTGCTAGCAGGACAAGAAGGATGCTCTAGCATTAATGCATCTCGTAGCTCACACTCTGCCAACGACTCGCTGCTCGGTGGCATGTGTGCTGGTGAAGTTCATTTGGACATTCTCATTCGAATTTTCAGCATTCAATCATTTACTCCTATAGCACCTTTCACTGCAAGGCTGAAGAACCCTCTAATGTTGTTTTTCTCCTGAAAATAATCAAGGCAGTGTACTGTAATCAAGCCATCTCTCAGTCTTCTTGCTAAACTTGATTGAATGTTTTCCAGTTTCTCTCTGCCAGCCCTTGAGCCCTCTTTTGGTATTTTCAGTTGTTCTTCAGGTTTTTCTTAAACCATGAGGAGCAATGAATGCTGCACTATACTGGTGTTGGTATGGTTCATGCTGGGTCAGGTCCCCATCTCCTGTCCCTGAGGAACTCACCAGGGCCCCTTGAGTGGGGAGGCTCTGAATGCACAGTCCTGGGAAATGGCTTGGGGACAGGGAGCCCTCCACAGGTCATGCACAGGAGTATATTTATATATATACACCTGTACACAGCATGAGCTTTAGAGATGCACTTGTAAATTGGTGAGGTGCCTGCTGTACATGGCTGTGTCCTTTCAAATGAATGTATAGCTGACTTCCCCAAAATGCTGAGTCCAGCCCCTTACACCAAGGAGCTGGAACTTTGTATCTGTAAAAAGGCAAAAAAATCCACCCAATTTTAGCTATCAAAGCTGAATTTGGCTTCTAAGGTTCATTTAATCTCTGCAATGGCTTAGTTAGAGGCAACGCTGCAGAAGGGTAATTTATCTTTATTTGTCAGCTCCCCAGGGCCGAGTTCTTTTGAAGGGCAAAAGTGAATAGGAGGTAAGAATAAATTGTAAGCTGTTTAATTTTTGACCTAAGACTTCTTTCAGACATTATGTTCAGGGAGTTTTCCAACAGTGGTGTCGGGAGAGCATGGGTGAAACCTGTAAGGTGTTGCCAGCCTGTGATTTGGCTGAGCCTCTGAAATGCTGTAGCAATTTACACATTTTAACCAAGGGAAATGTGTACAGGATAGAAAGGGGGCAGGAATGGGTGGAGTTCTCTGCAGATCTTCATAGTTAGAGTGGGCAAATTAATTTAAGCAATATAAACTGGTTCAATGAAGGTACATTTTCAGAGGTGCAGAGTAGCAGCAGCAGCACGAGCCTCGTCCCACACCCACCAAAGTCAATAAAAAGACTCCGATTGATTTCAGAGGGGCTTGAGGCTTATTGAATGAAAACTTCACTGAAGACAACGTGCACATGTCCTGACTGATGTGGTTGTAAGAGAAACTGCTTCCTGCTGTGCATTTCAAAACGGGTCAGGTTGTGATTGCATGCTGCTTCTGAGGAAAGCCATCCTTGTGCAGGTTCTTCTGTACACGTGGGCAGAGCCCTGTGCCTCAGAGGGTCCCACCATCATCTATCAGTCACAGGACTTCATACATAAAGCCCCACTAATAAATGTTTGTGATTGCAAAAACATTACATTTGGAAATAGACTTCTTGTTGTTTCTAAAAGTAACTTTGCTCCCTTGTGTTGTGCTGCAGGTTTAGTTTTGGGGTTGTGTTGTCCTGCTCCGGTGCCTCTTCCCAGGCTCTAGTCCAAGCATTTATCACCTTTTTCCTACTTGGTTCTGGAATTGAAACTATCTGAATTCAAAGCTTTTAAAGTACATTTTCCAGTCCCACTGTGGACAAAGCTGAAACATTGACAGGCCAATGGGAGCAATCTTCCAAGAATGGTCATTCTCCATAGGGCTGTCTTGCCTGCCAGAGACAGGTAACTAAGGAACATTAGCAGCTTGGCCAGAAACTGGCATAGCAGAGATGAAAATCAGGTAGGTTTTACCAGTCCACTGGCTGTGGGGGAAACTTGTCTGTAATAATAACACTACTACTTTGGATTAGAATATGAGGCTTTGATTAGAGGCAGTGTCTATCAGTTAGGGTTCAGACGTTTTGCTCTACCACATTACGGCATTTATTTCACACTCTCTCATTGCTCCTTGAACAGGATTCTTTGGTGGATTCTTTAGTTCTGTTTGTCATTTTTCTCTTTGTATTTCACACTCTCCTGCCCATGTAAATTTTCTACCAAGGTATCTTGACTTACCAGGGATAGTGCTAAATAAGTTGACCTCATGCATATGGTGGTGAGAGGATAGCAGCATCAAAGGGCAACTAGTGCGCAGCAGCATTTGCTTCTAGCACGACATCAGTGACAAATTTATGGTGGGTGCTTGGTTTTATGATGCCCATTAAAGCAGTTTTCATCCACAGTGGTGAGCAGACAGCACACACAAATTTCCAGTTTAACGAGGTTCAACTTCATTCACTTTTATGTGAATTCTCTCTTCTCTCTGCTCCAGCCTGGAGGTGTCAGGGAGCTTCTGCAGCCACCTCCACGCACGACAGAGCAGCAATGAACTAGTTAGGGATGAGATGTGAAAACTGAGATAGGTTAAAAGCCCTTTGGGAACCTGGAATAGTAATTAAAGCTGTCAGTAATTAAGTGTGTCCTAGCTCAGGCGAGAGGGAGATGTACTGCAATCAGCACAGGCTCTTGGCTCTCCCCCACCTGATGGTTAACGCAAGATGAGACCCAAAGGGACCAGTGTTCATGCCTAGCTGCAAGACATCTAACTATCCTCCTCCCTTCTGGTGGAGGAAGAGGTTGGAGCAGAGCTGGAGACACACAGCAGTCATACCTTTGACTTTGTCCTGGGTATTTTCAGTTTTCATCCATAAATTTGGATTATGGATGAGGGAGCCTGATAGAACCAGAGGCACCAGCAAACCCCTCTGCCAGGGCTGCCTGTAGCAGCCTTTGTGCTGGGCTTCAGGCTTTTCCACTGCAAATACTCAGCGGGATTTTCTGCCTGTGCTTGGGCACTGCCCCAAAACCTGAGACCTGAAGAGGTTTGAGGATGTTCTGTAAAAGGAAGCACAGCTGATAGGATCTGTACGTACAGCAGAGCTGTTCTCTGCTTTTGCCAGTCGCTTGGCTTTAAGGAGACAACAGTAAATTAGCTAAAACAGTCACAAAATGATGCTAATTGGCTGTTGTTTTATTAAAACTTTCTTTCTGATCTTCCTGCTCTTTCTGATAAAGTTGAGGAGTTTAAAGTGAAGGTAAAAAGCTTCAGAGACCGAGGCAGCCCTGTGTGCAGCCCGGGAGAGCACCAGCAGCAGGAGGGTTTGGGGCTTGTGCTGTCCCCGAACACCTCACCCCTCATCAGCCACTGCTATTAAATGGTTCCAGAAATAAAGATCTTTGTTCCAAAATCCATTTTAGGTTGCTAAGTGACAGCAGCATGCTTGCTTTTCACATTACTTACTAAACCCAGCTTCTAAAAGCAAGGAAATGAATAGTTAAAGGCATGATAAAATTCAGAGTGCCAGGTATTAAATACATTATTCTTACTCGGGGGAGAGGAACACACATTTCAGCTCACATAAAGGCCAGGCCTCCATCTCAGGGCAGGCAGCACTGAGTGTGGCTGGTGAGGGAGACGAAGTCGTTAAGCTCTTCAAAGCTGCATGTGCTGACCACGTGCCTTCCCAGATGGGATGCTCCAGAGGGGAGAGTTGGGGAGATGGGGCTTTTGTCAGGTTGTGCCCTCATTTTTTCCTTCTTAAAATATACAGACAGTGGTGAAAGTTGCTCAAAAACATTCTTCAGTGTCCTGCTTTTACTTTTTGTCCTGATTTTACTTTGCTTCATTCTCAGAAAACCATGTGTTGCTACAAAAGATGGTATTTCTAAATGAGGCACCTATTTCTGACTGTAAAGTGCCTCTTGAACATCAAAATGTAGGTGTGTTTCATTTGTCTTTCTCTGGTAGGATTTTCTTTAGAGGCAGAAGGATAGAAGTGAACACTTAAAAAAATACAATCATAATTATAACTAACAAGCAAAACCAAACAAAGTTCAAAAGCAGTTTTCAAATTGGGCTTGTGTTCAAACAATGTGGCGTCATTCCTGTGGTCCCCAGCAGGGAGAGGAGGGAGTCAGGGCTGAATTCTTTTGCTTTTGGGAACATCCTGATCATAGCATGGTCCTTACATCTGGAGACAGAAAATCAAGTGGGTGAAGGCTCAGCTTTTGCTGTGAACTTGGTGCAGTGATTTAATTATCTAAGCATGTAGGGGGAAATAAAAGTGTGCCAGATAGACATCTAGAGACATACACTGCCTCCCTGGAGGAAGGGACCAGAGGGGACAGGGACTGAAATAGGATTTCATAATAATGGCTCATTAAGTGTGTCTGCATCCCTGGGCCCAGCATTAACTATGACAAATATGTATATTTCATGATCACAGGAAAGTGCCATTTAAATATAAATAATTCCTTCTGTACAGCACACTTGGAAAAAAAAGAAGTCAGATATTTTCAGTCAACAGCAGTTGGCTTTGCAAAGCTCCTCATCAGCTGTGATAAGCTATTAGGGGAATGTTTATGGACAAAATGAAAATAGACTCCAAAAAGCATCCATCATCTTTATTGCCCCTTTTCCAAAGTGAAAGGGTTTATTTTGTCTCTGGAAGCGTTTGCAAAGGACTAATTGAAATATGGCAAGATGGAGAGAATTGACAGTTTAGTGTTTTTCCAGACTTGACAACAGGGTTTGACAGAAGAAATGAGAGAAAATTCCAGTTCCTGTAGCACTGAAAATGCTCTTCAAATTGCAGGACTAATCTGATGCTTTATGTTCCTTTGGTTTAATACAGGTCTTAACACCCCACTCCTCCCCCTCAAAAGGGAAGTTTTAGCACCTCTAAGGCCAAAGTGCCTCAAAACCATTAGCAAAGGGGCTTTGTCTCATCAGGAGCAGTCGAGATGTTCTGGGTTGGTGTGCAGAACTTTGCAGAGCTGGATCTGAAGGCATTGGTGCTCAGCAGTGCAGGAGGGCCACGAGAGCCCTCTGCCCAACACCTCACTGTTCACACAACCATCTGCAGCTGCTGCCCAGGTCAAGGTGTGTCCGGATGGATTTCCATGTGATCACTTTGTTATAACTGATTCTCTTTAACCTCCCTGCATTTTATAAGGAACACTGCCAATCTGCTCTCTGCAAGCCATTAAGTGCTTTGGAGTGCAGCAGCAGAAAGGGACAGGAAAATACCAAACTCTTCTGGGAAGATTTGGGCTGTGCTGCTGTGCCTGGTACCTCTTGATACATCCACGCTCCACAGGCAGGAGGATGGTGCCTCAAATCTGGAAAAGCTACAAAAATGGAACTGTAACTTTGAAATACCAGTCATACTGTAGGTATGTGCTGCAATCCATTGTGCCTTACCTGATGTGCTAATTACTACCCTTACAGAACATTTTAATTACAACGAGTCAAATTCCTGCATCTTGTGAAAGCTCCTGACTGCAAAAGCTGTATTACATATGCACAGATACAGGGGTTTTTTCCACTAATATTTTCTTTCCTCTGTATTTAGCTATTAACAGAGGCCAATCGCTGCTGTCACGTCTCTCACTTGGTTAAAAGTGTCAAGATTTTCCCAGCATTGTGTGGAAAACAGAAACATTTTCTTTATAGATTTACTAGATTGGCAGTGGACTCCTGTTTTGTAAGCTTGATTTTTAAGATATAGATGGGCAGAGAAATGATTTGATACAGTGATTCTGTAAGCTGAGAATGAGGAGCCTGCAAGTTCAAGTTTGACTTTTGACAGAGCAGTGGCACAGGCTGCCCAGAGGGGTTGTGGAGGCTCCTTCCTTGGAGGTCTTCAAGACCCACCTGGACACGTTCCTATGCGACCTGATCTAGGTGACCCTGCTTCTGCAGGGGGGTTGGACTAGATCATCTCTAAAGGTCCCTTCCAACCCCTGCCATTCTGTGATTCTATGACTCCTTTAGCAGAGTTACAAACATTGTCTTAGGGTGTATTAGAAAAACTGCAGGTCTTTAAAGCAGAGCTTGGAGAACATGGCTATAAACAGCCCTTCAAAGCTAGTGAGTGCTAGCCTGAAACAGTGGAATTGTAAATGAAACGATGCACCCCTCTGTTCTTCTGTTGGTTCTAAAAACAGCAGTGTAGAGGAGAAATCAAAATTCATTTTGCACACCGTGGGAAGTTCTTAACGGGCAGCTTGTGTAAAGCCTTGTGCATTTGAGATTCACTCATTCATGTTTTCTTCTCTTTTTTTCTGCATATTTTGCTGAGAGATTAAGTGATAAGAGCCATTTCCAATAACTGTCCTGCATTCATCCTGGGCTACTGGTAATTGTTGCTGCAAGTACCTCACTCTTGCTCAAGGCCTCAGCAACCTAAAATCACGTCTAAATGGGATTTTACAACCCAGTCTTAACTCAGCAGCACAATAGCAGGTAGGCACAGAGAGAAGCCACTGGAGGAGACACAACTGGAGCAGCTGAGTGAATGTCAGCTGCAGCCTGGGCTGTGGTGAAGGCCAGGGTGTGATGGCAGCGAGCGTCTGCGGGGCTGCGAGGGCAGAAGGGCAGGGATGAGGTGAACTATTAGTGTAGCCTGTATGGAGATGGTACAATCTTTATACTGAATATTTATAAACTGGTATTCATGAGCCCATGCTTGTTGTAAGAGTGCTAGCATATACCCACAGGTATTTCCCTTTGATGTTTTCTTTAGTCTTCAAGATCAAAATCAACCTTGTGGCTAAAAACATTCTTTGCAAAACGTGCTCGGCCATCTGTGAAAGCCACTTGGATTTCTCTCATCTGCACCCTGGTGCTCAGCCACCCCCAGACCAGGCACCCTGTGTGGCCACCACTGCCCACTGGGGTGGATAGCTGGCTTGCATATTTAAAAGCCCTTTCCCCCCCATTCAATCCAAGTTGCTGTTGCTCCATTTGCCTCGTTGGTGTGTGAGCATTTGGGTGGGTCCGTGGCAAAGATCAAGGAGCCCGTACGGGAGTGTGTTGCTGTCAGTGCGTGTGCAACCTGGGTGTGTTTTGGGAGCCCTCAGCAGAAGATGAGGCCATGACTGATGGTGATAGCATGCATGCCTGGGCAGGGGCTGCTGCATGGCAGCAATCAGAGGATACCACTTGCAGAAAGCAGATGAAGAAAGGAGAGGGAGATGATAGTGTGTGTGTGGGAAGGAATAAAGCCTGAATATTACGCCCTCACATACAGCCAGGACAATAATTCCAGCAGATTGCAGGAGAGCAGGGACACTCCTGGCCACTGGCATTATTATTTATTTATGACTTGCTACTTTACTGACATGGAAAACGGTTTCTGAGAGCAGCTGATACAGGTTTTGCAATTTAATTTGTAGCTGCATGGGGTTGGTGTGTGATGAGAATCTCACCTGATGGGCTGTAAAAGATGCCTTTATTATTCTGCTCTTTGTTATCTCTCTGGAAGGTTCAAATTGTGCTTAGGCAAATGAAGAACAAAAATATGCACAGTGACTAGATTAACTACCTGGCAATTACACTACAGCTCTTTTAAGGATCACTGAGGCAAAATTAGTTCCTTAAAACATGCCTCAAACCCAGAAATTTCTCGACTGAGGAATGAAATGATTGACCAAAAGAATTGTTAAATGTGTCCTCCTATTAAATCATCATGCCACCAGGAAGTAAGGATTTGGAGTCACACAGTTTACGTTGCGATCCATATTCCGTGCTTGCACGGCTTTAAAGCACTGTGTTCAAAATCCACAGCTGAAGGGGACATACAGTGGCCCTGTATTCTGCAGAAATGAGGTGCAGCACATGAGTGTTTGTTTGAAAGCAGAGCACTTCCATCAGGTGCTACCGTCAGCTTTGGTGGGAAAGCAGCAAAGAACGATTTGGGTTTGGATTTCACGTCTGTGTTCTTTGTGCCAGTACAAAGTAAAGGTTTGAGGATTGGTGTCGTTCAAGAGAAAACTGTTTCTTGCAGTCTGCTTCTTATTTTTCTTTGTATTCTTTCAGTTTGTCTTGGAGGTAGGAAAGATGTCTCTGGAGCACAGGAAACAAACCAGAGCCATTTACTCTCAGGATCGTAGAGGCTGCATTATTGTAATCTCTCCCCAGAGAGAAAAATCTCACTTAGATGTCCATGAGAACATCTTTTTCTTAAACACGAGTTCCTACTTTAGGTTTTACTAGTGGTATTAAAAATATGTGTAGGAACAATAACACTTTGTAGTTTATAGTAGCTGTTAACCAGAAGAATCTTGGTTTGAATGTTTGTGGTTTACAGATACAGATATTGTACCACCTGCTGCTCCAACAAATGCAGCATCGATGAATATTATGGGAAATACTCTGTGGCAGCTTCTAGCAGGGGAGAGGCTTTTCAGCAGTTGCTTGCTAAGCAATCAGATGAGAATACCATCTGAGGTCCTCAGGAGACAGGACCTCAGTTTTGTGCCTTGATAGAAATATGTCCCAAAGTCCATAAAAGCCGCCGAAAACACAGAAAACAGGCAGGAAGGTTTGAGCAGGACGCTTGCCAAGCTGCTGTGCACACTGCTGCTCTCACGTTAGTTGGGCTTTTTTGGAAGCAAGTCCTTCTATCTCACTCACCTGCAACTGTCCCATTTAAATAACTTTCTGGAGCTTTGCAGTGCCCACATAGTCTGTCCCCGTTGGGGCAAACAGAAGTTGCCTGGGTGATGGCCCCCTCGGCACTCCCTTTGCCTCACCGCTTGTTCTTAGAGCTCCTGGTTTTCTTCTGCATCAGCACTGGCCTGCAGCATCCTCAAAACCACTTCGGGGCTGTCACCTGAACTGGTCCTTCGAGCACTTTAATGCATTTTCAAAGCAACACACTGCTAATGAACGTGTAAACTCCTTGCCACCATTAATAAGATAAATCGATGTTTTCTTGATTCTTGTGCACAGTTTATGGTAATTTCAAGCCCTACAGAAAGAGCCTGTTTCCATGAACAAATGTGGATAATTAGTTGTAGATAGTTATTATGCAAATTCAGTAATCTGCACCTTTGAGTGGAAGTGGATGAGCAGGTTGAGTGCAATGCCCAGGCTTTGGATGCAAATGGAAAGGTTGTTAACAGTGTGAGCTGCCCAGGTTGCCCCTGCTACAGATTAGCTGCAGGAATTAATGTAGGCAATCACCCCCAGAAATCAGGCTGCCCGTTCCCCCATCCCCAGCTGAGGCTGGGGCTCAGAGGCTTGTGAGTGAGCCCAGCCATTTCCCCTCTTGCAGTTACAAATGAGCAAGCCACGCTTCCAGAGGGGAGGTGGTAAGTGCGTGGCGCTGACAGCACTCGGGTTAATGTTCTGTGTAATTATGGAGACGAGCTCTCTAACTAGCTGCACGGCACAGCTCTCGCAGCTGCAGCCTCTGCTGCAGAGCTCCACTTCAGCCTTTAATTTAAGAGCATGGATGGGGCAATAAATGGATCAAACCTGCCATGGGGCCGTGATAGCAACTCACAGGGCATGCTCGTTCCCGGAGACTCGGCTAATTAGCAACTTCAGCCGAGGGGCTGAGAGATGGCGGGGCTGTCACGCTGTGCCACCCTGATTTTGGGGGCCTGTCTCGGCTTTGTCAGAGCCTCTTTGTGCTCAAAGAGCTGTTCCTTTAGCAGAGTGCTGAGAGTGGCGTGGCCGGGCTGGAACAAGAATTTGCAGCTCTCCCAGAAGCTATGTCTGAGATAACAGCTCAAAGCATGTGCTCTGGCGTTGCTCTTTGCTCTTTCCCAGCTGCCCTTCCCTAGGCACTCAGTCCTGTTGTGGCACTTTTTGTTACGGAAACCTCTCTGCAGTGAAATGAAAAGGTTTGGGCAAGTATTGAGTTTTTGAGGTGTAATTAGAAAAAGCCTGGCTTCAGGTAGTGTTGCAAGTTACTGCTTTTAGCTGTGTCTTCATTTAAGTTTGTTTTGAAATACTTTTTAGAACAAATACATAAAAGCTGTGCAGAAATGGAATGTTTGAGTTACAAGTTGCATGCAAACAACTCCCCAATTTCCTTTGTTTTTCTTTGTTGTGGATTGGTTTTTTTCCCCTTCAGAGATGAGCACAGGACACCTCCTGTATCTGCTCCATGAAATGTAAAATCCAGTTCCTGAACATCATGTCTCTAAGCAATCAAGAGCTGACAACATTGGACAGGGAAACAGATAGCAGTGTGCTTTAGATGTATCTTTCTTTGAGAGGCTTCCGCTCTGCTCCTGTTGCCACACAGTTTGTGATTTACAGTGATTCAGGTTTTCTATTCCTGTATCTCAGCTTTTGCTGCTCAAAAGTCCCCCCAAAGTGTTGGGGCGATGGCCAGTCAGTACCAAACCCAGCGCTGCCTGTGCGGTTGTGGCCCTGTCAGGGGTGTGGAATCACACACTTGCTTTGTCCTTGACAGCCTGGTTCAGGCTTGGCTGCCCTGTAGTGCAGTACCAGGAGGTCAAGACGGACCTGCAGATAAACACAGCCTGGGCTTCTCTTGGCTTTCCTGGCAAGCTCCTGGGTCAGTGCTGCTCAACTCCTGCCCCACTCCCCCCAATGTAAATCGGGGTCCACTTCATGAATACTGAATAAAAATGCCTTACGATGTTTTCTCTCAGATTGAAAAGGAGATCAGATGGCTGCAGGATACAAATGAGGGCAGCACATCATAGCCTCTCCTTTCTCTGAAGGAGGACAGAGCAAGTTATATTTACATTATGTGCCACGTGCCCTGACTATCAATATTTTGAAGCTTCTACACAGACACGCTGCAACTCCACCTGAACTTTGTGAAACTGTGTTATCATTCAACCTTTTCATTTATCATTGGGGAAAAAAACCCCACATTTCCATAACAATAACGCTTAAGGACCAGAGACGGTGAAAATTCAAGGTCTAATTTATACATGGAAAGGAAGATAGGAGTTCTCTGCTGAAATATTTGAAACTTGTTTTAAGAAAAGGTGTTGGTGGGGAACAGATGGCCGCCTCCTGCCATACATATTCATGAGTGCATTTATTTCATTATGTCTTCCCCTAGGAAACTCGTTGCTTCAGCTTTTATAAGTTTGCCTGGCCATCAAATTGAGCAGTCAGAAGCCCTCTGTCAAGGCTCCGTTGCTGTAGAAATTGGAGAAAGTATGTGAAGGGCTTTAGCACTTTTTGTCTTGACTTTTATCACCGAAACACCTGTTGCTTTGGGATCAAAAGCGGAGATTTTTATCAGGTGTAATGTATGTTGTCTTTGGGTGGGTAAAATGACATGTTCATTCTCACTGGATGACTTTTACATTGGTTTTGTGACATCTTTGGGCAGTGCTGCTTTAATAACTTTTAGAAGGCTAAGACCTACAGGCTCAGCATGTGGCAGGAACTCCCACTGCAACCCAGAGCTGCCAAAACCTCTTTTGGGGAAATAAACCGTGAGATTCTCTGCTTGATCTATTAATTGCCCGGGATAAATGTTACAAAGCAGCAATTACTTAGATCACAAAGGGGAATAAAATGTACAGATAAAACTACAAATACTATTTGAAATGTCTTTTTGCATAGGAAGGCATGTTGTTAGGCACTAGGGAAAGCTAAAACTCTTCTGAGGATATTAATCTGTGTTTAACACTTCCATGGGAAGGTTTGGATTTTTAGAAGTTTTACTCAAAGTATTTTTTTTCCCCTATTTTGTCCCTTTCCTGGTAACAGCTCATTTCATCTGAGAGGATACCCACCGCTTTTTCTGAACACTGTCTGCATTTGGCTTTTTTTGCCATGATATGACATGTACAGCACTAAGTGTGTCTGCAAGGGACATGTGGAGCACTCTGCAGGATTGGGAGCTGCCTCCATGCCCCCAGGCACAGCGTCCTGAGGAAGGGCTGAGCCCCCTCCTCGAGGGCTGTGATGGCTGGTGGGCAGCAGGGCTGAGCCCCCTCCTCGAGGGCTGTGATGGTTGGTGGGCAGCAGGGCTGAGCCCCCTCCTCGAGGGCTGTGATGGTTGGTGGGCAGCAGGGCTGAGCCCCCTCCTTGAGGGCTGTGATGGTTGGTGGGCAGCAGGGCTGAGCCCCCTCCTCGAGGGCTGTGATGGCTGGTGGGCAGCAGGGCTGAGCCCCCTCCTTGAGGGCTGTGATGGTTGGTGGGCAGCAGGGCTGAGCCCCCTCCTCGAGGGCACAGGCTGTGAGGGCTGGTGCACAGTGAAGCCTCCTCCACAGGTTTGGGCTTCAGTCGTTGACCTGCTGATGGAAATGTGTCTGTGGGTGTCAGAGCTGTGAGACCATCTAGGGATGAGGAGACTCTTGGTCTGGGCCAGAGGACAGGAGGGACTGATTGATGGCAGGGCTGGCGTCCCTTGGACTTTCTTAGCCTTGCATTCAGGACCTACCTCTTTTTTGAAGGCAAGTTTAGCAGCTGGTCCTTTGATTTGCAAAATGAGGCTTAGTTCTAAAGAATAGGCCAAGACTGAGAGGATTCTGTAGGTTTGGGACTTGAAATTGCTTTTATCTTCCTCTTTTTGTAACTTCATTCCTTTCTTTAGCGCCAGAAGTATTTTTGTGTGCTCTTCAAAAGCAGAGCTGCTGTTGTTACTTGGGCTCCAAACAAACAGAAAACCCAGCGCCTTAACTGTGCCATTTAAATGCAGCTCTTTTGCAGAGCCTAAAGGGGGGAAAGTTGTTAAAAAGTTTCCTACTTGCACATAATCGATCATTATCAGGGTAAACCACAGAAATGCTCTTTTGAGGACCTTTGCTGAAGCAGAATGAAATTACAGCTGGCGTGATGCAACACTTTTAAGCTGTCAGCTGTTTGAATGCACACAAAAGTTGACCCTGACAATGAAGAGTCTGCAGTATTCTGGTTTACCAGTTTTCTAGAAGTAAAGAAAGTGAGGTTTGATATTCTCCCATTTGGTTTATGTGATAAAGAGAACAGTTTAATTAAATACAATGAGCACAACTGCAGGTTTTTTGGCGTGATGGAAATGTCAGTTTAGCACACAGTTCCTGAAGGGTACTCGAAGGATCATTTAATTTTAAAATGATTGTAGGCTTGAAATAACTTAAAAGGCACTAATATAGTTAATCAAAGGAGGTAGCTGGCAATAGAGAAATAAATCATTCATGCATATAAATAGCAGGGCTCCAGCGAGTGTGTAAAGCCAACAGGGAAGATATTTAGGACTAAATTGTTTCCTCTGGGCCTTTCTGCCCATATCAGTGGAGCTCAAAGATCTGATCTGTTTTGTCAGAGGCCAAATTTTGCCTGTATGCGGATACAGTATATGAAGATGATCTGTCTGTAAGCCTATCCCCATGCGTGTGCCTATATTATCCCCACAGACAGGAACTGAGTGTTTCTCGGTCTGAGAAGTTCACCAATGGTGGGTGTCAGGAGGTTGGGACATCTCTTTTTTCTATAGTAGCCAGCAACAGGACAAGGGGTGATGGGACAAGGCTGGAACACAAAAAGTTCCATTTAAATAAAGAAAACACTATTTCAGTGTTTCAGTGAGGGAGCCCTGGCACAGGCTGCCCAGAGGGGGTGTGGAAGCTCCTTCCTTGCAGGGCTTCAAGACCCACCTGGACACGTTCCTGTGTGACCTGATCTTCTGCAGGGGGATTGGACTGGATGATCTCTAAAGGTCCCTTCCAACCCCTACCAGTCAATGATTCTATGTCAGAAGGCAAGTTGCAGGAATGGCCTCAGTTTTACTCTTTTATCCTACTCACTGCATGAGAAATAATGAAGAAGTCGCTTGGGGTCATGCACTTACAGCATCTTTGCTGAGACTGAGCAGAAGTTACCATATTGTTGGTATTTATTTATGAGGTCACCTGATTTCACTGTAAAAATCATGTACTTTGAGCCGTGTCTTTTGTGGCTTGGCTGGATGTTTTTTCTCGTAAAGGTATGGAAAAGCACAGTTTAGCAGACGCAATAGCAGGGGTGTACCTGCTCCCTACCAGCCTCCTCCATGCCCTCGTGATGCCCACTCTGTATTTCCACAGGCACTGGGGTGGGACCAGGCCAGGCCAATCTCCTTTGAACTAACTTCTAGTTGTTTCTGAAAGATACATTTCTCTTAGTTCTTTTAAATGGTTGTTTTATTTTTTATTTGTTTTATTTTTTAATATAACTCCACCACAGGAATCCTCCCAGCAATCTGTCGTGAGCAACTGAGCCTTGTGCTGTGCTCCCAGCTGTTCTCAGGCAATTGAAGTTCACATCAAGTGCACTTCATGTGCACTCAAACACCTGGAACGCTCAAAACCTATAAATCTTTTGACAAAGCACCCACCATAGACGTGGGGGTTTTGTGCTCAGAGGATTACATTTTCATCAGTAATTTGCAAAGTCTGTTGTGGGACTGAAGCAGCAGTGCATCTCAGGCGGGTTCTGGCTGGAAGGAACCCCTCCCCCGGGTCAGGAGTTTTCCCAGGCTCCATGGACATGAGCAGGGTTCTCTCCCCATGCTCAAAGGCAGGAAAAAACAATTTGTTGGCTGTGTGTCTCAGGGGGTCACAGTCCCTGGGACATTGCCCTTTTTGCTGATGTACCTTCCCTCTGACAGCCATTATCTGTTTTTACTCAATGCTCCTGGTTACAAACTCTCTGTAGCAATTCATCACACAAAGTGAGGCAGTGGGGTGATGCTCCCCACAGAAGGAAGCAGAGACAAATGTGACAAAAAGTGGTAATGTCCCATCTGCATTGGATGTTTTGTCTGTTTGAGGGTCAGTTTCCCTCTTTGGTTGAGCACAGATAGTCAGCCGTGTCGTAGTGTCCTTATAAACTGCCTGTTCTGGGTTATCTTTCCTCCTTGAATGAAGTTTTTGAGTTAAAGATTTTCAAAGTGATTTAATGAAAAATTAATTTCTAGAAAAAGAAGATGGTGGGTCATAAATATAAGATCCTTTCCATCTGCTCGTGGTGCATGACTCAGTGCTACTTGCACACACCTGGAGAGAAGATGAATAGCCTGAAAATCATGCCAGAAGAGCTTTTTAGCTGGTTGGGATCAGGCAGGAGGGCCAAGGTCGTTTAGGATTCCTTTATAATATCAAGTTGTTAGAAGTGACATTTTAGTAGTGTAACTATATCCCTGGGAGGGTTGATAAGAAGGAGTAAGATTGAGGAAAAAGCTCCAGTGGCCTGGAATATACCTGCTTATCAAACACACTGGAAATTAAAGATTTTAATGTTCTATTGGTGCTAGAATCTGGATTTAATGTGCTTGGGGTGCATGTCAGGGCTTTCCCCCAGCCCTGAGTCCACTGGAATCTTTGCTGGAGCCAGGTACCTGCCCAGCCCTGTCCCTACATGCCAGAACCAGCATTTATCTGCTAGAAATGGCACTTTTATCATTCTGCCCAGCAGATACTTTAGTCTGGTTCCACACAGAGATGTTTCTGGGACTGATTCTGAGCACAGGTTTGATTAGGACAATCGGGTGGTGTGAGAAACCCGGGATCCTCCAGGTGCTCAAAGAGCTGCTGAAGTGCTGTAGAAAAGCAAAAGAGGAGAAGCCTTATAGCCAGAAAGCAGGCCTTTCTGCTGGTACCCAGCAAGGTATAGTTCTGCATCTCATTTCTTTGGAAAGCAGCAGGCAAATCTGTGATGACACTGCTAGACAGAAAAAGATGTTGTGAAAATGCACTAAGGCATTTTAGGAAGAAAGCAACGAATCAAGTAACTGCTGCTGTAGAGTGCGGCTTTGTTTTACTGCCTCGTGTGACACACAAGTAATATCCAGTAAGAGGCTATAAAAACCTTGCCTTTGGCTGAACAGAGGTTCTTAAGTAATAATTTTGCAAGGAATTTACCACCAATTTCAGTGGGTTTCTTAAAAAAACCCCAACCAACCCTAAAACCCAACAAACCATCAGCTTTAAAATTCCCTCCTGGATAGGTGTTTCGTTTTGCTTTATCTGCTCAGCCTGTCAGGGACTCAGTGCTGTCTGTAGCTTGCATCACATTTTGCAATCTCTGGGTAAGCATTTGAGGTTACAATTCCAGCTATCACGTTGACTCTCAGCCTTGTTTAGTTTTGCATCCTCCGACTTAGCTGTGTCCAGGTGATTGCAGGACAAGCATCATCCCTGTCTGGCAGCTTTCAGAGCAAGAGGCCACTAAGGAGGGAAATGTCCTTAAAAAAACTCCCCATATGAGCTGGGGCTGGTGAGTGCTTCTGAGAGGCAGCAAGTTCCATATCAGTCACGCTCAAAAGCTTTCCTGGCACTCACTTATGGAGAGGAAAGTCGTTTTTATCCATCCCTCAGCTAGGAACAGAAATTACCTTGAGAAATGTGTTTTTTTAGTGGTTTTAAGTAACAGTAATAATTATGATAGTGACGGGAATAATTCTGATAGTGTTGGGAATTGAGGAGAAGATAATTCTAAAGGAAGGTACGCAGCACATGGGTACAGGGGGGCACAATCCAGGCTGTGGGTGCTATGGGAAGAGCTGGGTTTCAGCTTCCTCTTCTCTGCTAAGGCTCTGCAATATCTCTGTGGTTGTTTGACTCTGTGGTGGGATTCCTTTAAAGGGAGGCTACAATTCTGGATTCTCTTCTTTTAAACACACAGCAGTTGGTTAATGAGGGAGTGATTGCATAGGTAGAAATCGAGTAAAAGAGCTGAAGAAAGTTGTTTCCTGTGCATCCATCACACTTCTTAAAGTAGCCTTCCCAAATTTAGGGCTGTTATAAAATCTCAAGGCTGTGGATGCCACCACAGCCTGGGCTCAGCCATCAGCCCATTTCCTGGGCTCTCCAGGACGTGACTCATGTTTCCTTGCTGCACATCAAACCAAACCAACGCAAACCTGTCTTGCAAACCTTTTGCTAGACTTTATCTCTGTGTTTGAAGAGGAGTGTGTAGCAGGTCCTGGGCTGTGTCCCTCCAGAGTGTGGGAAGATGTTATTCTTGCTGGCATACTGTGTGTAGGAGAGTGGGGGGAAAAAAACCAGCAGGAAAGCTGAAATGATATTTCAAGCTAACGAATCCTCTAAAAGGCATCTCTGATTAAACAGATGTGGCTCCAGTTATCTCAATCCCATAACGTGGAAATAGGAAAGACCTGAAGGTACTGCAAGTTTTCTGAAAGTCTGTAAGAAGGATGCTTTAAGGTGCCTTTGGGTTGAGGTAACAAGGGAAGCAGTGCTGGCTGCTTCTGTCAAGGACTGGCCTGAAAAGCAAGCATCGGTGTGTGTTGGCAGTCACTAGGAACAAGTTCTGCTGGGTACATTTTAAGAGTTTTCGATTCAGTTTGTCAATTTACCACTCCTATTGCTCTCTCTAGAGACAGAAAGGAAAACCAGGTGGAGGGAAGTGACCTTTCCAGTGTGGTGAGATTTAATTGAAAGAGGATTTGTTAATTTTCTGGATGCCATAGTGTTGTGTGAACATTGCTTGTAAGGCAAATGGTGGTCAAAATCCTGTTAGCCATGGAATTCAACACCCTGGGCACGTCTGCAGTGTGGGCTCAGGAGGGGATTTAGATGTCACATGGCTGTTTCATCTCTGGCCCTTGTGACCATGAGAAAAAATTATAGGTGTGCACTGTCACACTAAGTGAATGTACCTTTAATGTCATGTTTTGAAGAGCCTGACTAGCAGAAGTGTTCATTGCTAAATGTTGTTTCTGCTTTCTCTGCAAGAAATGCAGCCAGTTATTAGGGTCACCTGGTTTAACCTCTAAGTGTTAACAGTCTATAACATGTAATTGCTTAAACGATGCATTCTTAGGGCATCAGCCTTTGAAGTCAGTGTCAGCTGCAGAGTTTAAATGCCTGATACATGCTGTACCATCAAGGTCAGGAAATAAGTACTTACCTCCAGTGGCACACAGAGCCTTTCTGATTCCCCTCTTTGGCACTTCCAAACGTGCAATTCCCACAGCTCTTCAGACAGCAGGCATGCTATATTGGGGTTCCAGCAGTTCCCTGCTCCCTGGGCTGGACCATCTGCCCCGTGCAGGCAGTGCCCTCAGTTACAGCTTGGGGCGTTACGGGCTGTTGCAGGCTGGGATTGCTCCATCGTTTGAGGGGATATCTCTGCAGACACCCCGTGTCTCATCCCAGGAAGACAGTAAATACAGTCACCTGAACAGGGAAGTTTTTGCTACAGAAAGCTTTTAAAGAGACACTTTTAAGTGTTTGTGGAGAAAGAGACAGGGCAAGTGCCTTGCTTTTGGCTTTATTGCCACCGCTGTTTCAGCTCTGTCACGGGAAAAGTAAAAGCTTTTGACATTGGATCCTCATTGAGTGGCCAATACAATTTCAGGAAAAGCTAGCCAGCTCTTCATAAAAGTCCAAACAAAGCAAATACCTTCCTTTGGATGTGCCCAGCAACTGGAGATTATCTGAAGGGCCGTAAGGAGCCATGTAGGATGGTTACTGTCTGACTGGTAAACTACAAATCAATGGACATGACGTGAGTTAATACAGGTGGAAATTTTTCACTCGTGGCCCTGCAGAAGGTTTTCAGTGCAGAATTTTCTGAAGAAACTTTCCATCTAACACTGATGATGGCTTTTCTCTTTGTTTAGCCTTTGGTAATGTCAGTGTTTACCTGTACCCACAGCTAGTGCGGACTGCTTATAGAACAATACCAAACACTTCTTGCATCGGGTTGTGCTCTTCAGCAGAGTGTGGTTGTGGCTGAGCTTGGGTGGAGACACAGCCTTGTTCAAGGAGCCCAGCCTGGATAAAAAATGCAGGAACTGCTGCTTTAGATTTAACTTCTGCCAATGTTATTACTGCTGCAGATTCACAGAGGGTGGAAGCACAGAGGGTGAGTGCCCTGCAGAGAGAGACCTGGGAAGGACTGTGCTGGTGAGAGTGTTGCTCACACAGGGTTAAAGCACACCAACTCTGCTTAGAAGGATGTGAACTGCCTGTTTGCCATGCACTAGGGCTGGCAAAGTGCAATTCCTGTTGGCTAACGTGGATGTAGCAGGGCTGTATTTAGGCCTTAAAAACAGTGTCTTGCCCCGTGGAACAATGTACACTGGAGCTGAGGGGCTGTGTGGAGCATGTGAGGGCTGTGGCAGGGATGTTCCCCACTGGGTATGGGTTCCTGTTGCTGTCTGGGGATCTTCCAGGCTGCAGAAGCAAATCTTTTGGGATCCCAAATAATTTCCCTTTTTTTAAGCAATACAGTAGGAAAAAACCCCTCTCTACTGTTAGATAGCAATGTGGTGTGGATTTGTTCTGCAGGAGCACAGATGAGGTCAAAACCCAGCATCAAATCATGGAAATGTGCTCAAATACAGATTTTAGTATGTCAGCAATGTGGTATCCACAGGAGAAATGATCTAAAATGTAAGCACTCGCTGAACCCATCAGCCAGCTTCCCCCAGAGCCTCGACCTTTCAGCATCCATTGTCTGATGCTTCTCCCACCCAGCAGGAGGGTTTTGGCTAAAGCAGCATTAGCTGTTTCGTTCTGCGTCAGGCAGGCAGGGATTTTCCCACAGCTTTAATGCAAACTTCTTATCAACAAGAAAATCAGGCAAGTCATGTTTGCGTGTGATAGGCTGTATTTTGTCTAGTACAACTTTGATCCTTAGTTTGAAACCCCTCTCAAAAATCACAAAGGTGTTTCAAGGAGAAAAAAAAGGGGCTCTCCTGCCCTGATTCTTTGGGATTTGATCCTCTCTCTTTCTCCTGAGGTCATTGGTGATGTGTGAGTGAGTTGGGGTGCTTAGGTAAGAGACTGTTTCCTTGCTGAAACTGGCTCAGGCCATCCCAGGTCCATGACACAATTTTTCATACCCTGCTTTGAAATTAGTTTTCTGTTCATTAAAGCTTCACAAGAGGATAAATGTTGTGCAAGATGCCATGTGCTATGTGACAGATTAGCAGTGAGGGTGGCAAAAATGTTTGCAAAGTTGCCTCTCCACCACCATCCCAGCGTAACCAGGTCGTGGTGTGGCAGCTCTGATGGCCGGTGGGCACGCAGAGCCCTGCACGTCCTGCTCTGTCATCAGGTGGTGGCTGGTGGCAGATGAAGTCAGCGGCGGCTGTAATTTGGCTGTTGGGGTACACTGTACCTCCAAGGCCCAGTGGACCATGCCCAGGGCTGTGCCTGATGCCCAGGCACCTCTGATCGTGCAGGTGCCCCCGGGCCAAGCTGGAGCTGACGGAGCTGGGAGAGGAGCTGGCTGTGGGAATGCGCTTCCTTGCCTGGATAAACCCCCAGATGGGTTCATCCATGTAATTCATTTGGTGTTCCCAGCAAGATTAGACTACAGTGGAGTGTTTTGTACTAGAGCTGTTCTTCCAACACATACTCATATTCATCTGGGGAGTGTTTGCCAATGATTGAACACTTTAATCTTTCTGTTGCATTTCCTCACGTGTATTGCAGTAATGTGCATATGGTCACAGCAAGTGGACTATGACCCCAAAGGGATTTATGGGTTGTGGAACGATGTAATTCCTTTCTCATCTTCATCTTCTCCTACTGTATCCTCATCTAACTTCATACTGGGGTATTCTGAACCGTCATTTATAGCAGCACTGTTCCTGGAGGCTCCCTCCCCCGGCCTGAGCCCAGCCACGTGCTTCACAGGAGACACTGCTATTAATACAAACGTAAATCCTCCTCCGTGGGAAGCCAGCATCTATCTGTGCAGTTTGTGGGCAAGCTATGTGTAGTGCTCATTGCTCTGGGTGTGTATAAATGCGAGGGAAACGATGCCTTAGCACAGAAGGACCAAGACAGCATTCCCTTCCCAACCACGCTTTGAGTTGTGTTCTTCCAGCGGGTTAGCGTTATGCTCAGCAATGGTGCAGTTGTGGCATAGCTGCTCAGGAGAGATCTCTGCTGTGGGAATGGGTGACTCTCTTTGGGAGGCTGGTAGAACATCTGAACTTGATTTGAGTTTCTTTTCCAGTGTCTGCAGAGCAGAGTGGCCCAACGGTCCCAGCCATTGATTTAAACCTTGTGTCCCTCTAACCTGCTCTCTGCTGTCCCAGGGCAGGGGCAGCAGTGCCACCAGAAGTGCTAACCCAGAGTGCTGCTGATACAACAGTCTCCTTGTAAAGGCTGAGTTTATATGTTGTGATAGAATCACTCAGGAAAGGTTCACTCTGTTGGGCATCAGCAGCACGACCTGTGCAGGGGCAGGACAGCACTGCTCAGCGTTCCCTCTGCCCCACAGGCCCTGGGGTTTGCTTGCCCCGGGGCAGGGTTGGCCCGTGCTGGCTGCTGCAGGAGGCAGACATCTGCCATGCTTCCCCAGACACTTGCTTTCTGCTCTAAATCAATTTTCCTCACAGTTTTTCTCTCCTGGTGGTAATAACTTTACCTCCGTATCATTTTCAGCTGCGGACGTCAGCCCTAAGCCACCGTCACACAAATCTGTGTCTCAAGAAAATGCATTTAACCATTGCAGTCTGGTTGTGTCTCCACACAGCCAGTGTCAGAACCCGCCTTTGGATTCCTCTGCTGAGCCTGCTTAGATCTAGTATTGTACAGTTTCTAGTTTCTTGTTCTCCTTCTAGTGTCTTGTTCCCCAAAGGCCACAAACGGCAACTTGCCTGTTTGCAAAGGCTGAGGCTGCTGCTTCTCCAGGGATTTTGGTTTCTTTTGGTTTGTTGAGTCAGCCAGCGAGAACAGCTGGTTCTGCACTTAATTCAGCAGATAAAAGGACCCACTTCATATATCTGTGACTGTTACCCCCTTGCTGAGTCCTCACGGCCTCGGTGTGTGCACTGTGAGCGGTGAATGCAGTCAGCACGTGGCTCATCCTTGGGGCCTTCCCTTGAAGGTCTGACTGCTGACCTGCTGACACTTGATATGGGAACGTGGTTGGCTTTATGCTTGGTTTTAACTTCATTTGCTGAGATGACGGTAATAACTCGTGGCCCCCTTCCCACACCATGACACATCATGAAAAGGATAGACAGTAACTTGCTTTAAAATTCAAAGCAGCAATCTTTCCCCAGTCCAACAAAATGATTAACTATCTTGGCTTACATTGAATAATTGCAGGCTTTCCTTCTCGCTCCCATCTTTGTATTGTTCTACTGTGTATCAGCTGATACATCTTTACTATCATGACACCTTCTCTTGATGCACAATTAGAATTATAACACCTTTTCCGTTGGCCTCTGAAAGGCATTCGATAGCATTAAAAAGACAGACTTGCTTTGGAATAACAAAATCTGACTCGTCATCGTGGCGAGTGGTAGTGTTACAGAGTGAATTGTTTCTCAGGCAGATGATGCTGGCACACAGGGCTGTACATCAGGCTGTAGAAGTAGGACACATTCCTTAGCTGTTGTCAGTTTTCCTTTTGTGCCTCGTGCCAATTTTCTTGTATTTGCAGCACAGGAGAGAGAAACCTTGATTTAGGAAACTGTGTTTCAATTGAACGAGAACATTTCATGATCTGTTGGTATAAGGCTGTCACCCTTCTCCATAAGTTCCCCCATTGCCCTTGATACAATTTCAGGCAGAGAAATGGATTGATTATTGGTAAAGGTGGCAGCCCATGCAATCCTGCACCAGCCCCACAGAGGCAACTGGCTCCTGGTGGGATGCAGGGCTGGGCTGGCAGTATGTGAAACCAGCCAGGTCCCAAAGCCCAGTTTTATTCCTGACCTATCAGAATGGAAAGGTTTCATCATAGTCATGTAACACACGATGCTATGCAGATGTTTCAGCTTCCACTGTTCCTTGCCGTTGTTGAGGGGGGAAAAAGGTGGCTCAGTCCCAAAGACAGATACAGCTAATTAAAGAATTAAGATGTGGTGATTAAAGCAGAGTGAAATTTGCCAGGGCTGTGAGGAGATCAGCCTTGTGCCTGGCTTTTGTCTGCCTGGGGCTGGCAGTGGGTGTTGGGGCATGCTGTGGGTACCATGTTACAGCTTCTGTCTGTATGTCAAAGTCTTAGTGAAATGAGGTTTAGTTGCAATTTTAAGTCCTGAAAATCTTTATCATTAATAAGGCAGCGTTTATAAGGTGGTTCTACATTAATTGGGGTTTTCCTGTTTCCACTCTATTTTTACAGCCCTTAAAAATACTTCTTTATTCTTCAAACTGGAATGCACGATCACTGCTCATGTAAAACACCAATGGAACGTGCAGTATGCTTCTCCTGGTGACCTCTAAAGCATCTCTTACAAGGTATAGACTCAGAAAACATGAAAATCTCAGTACAAGGCAACAGATGAAAGTGTCCTCAAGGCTGCAGTGGAGTGCAGGCTCCTGGTGCAGAGCTGCCCAGCGCCCTGCCACAGCTGGGCACACAGCCTCCCTGAGGGCTCTACATGCAAATAGCTGACACAAGGAGCTGAGCTGTTGACCTTCATGGTGTGGTGGAAGGCTGGCATAGGCACTTTGCTGTTGTGATGTGAGAGAGCATCATAAGCCTTGGAAGAAGGAGGGAGATAGGTGTTAATATTCTTTGTTCTCCTCTGGAAGGCTGCTGTTGAGGGGCAGCACGTGCCATGCTGGAGGCGGGTATTGCTGTGTTTAGTTTGTCCCAGGATGATTAGGTGTCCTTGCATCCATCTTATCTGACAATCAAAACAAATGAAAAGAGAATCGAGGCACCATTCAGCTGCTAAGTTTTTCTCCTTTCCTTTTCATAAAGAAGACAAACCCTATCTTACTGTTCTGGCATGATAGAAAGGAGGAACTTGCAGAGCATTTGTGCTCCGAAATCTGGTCTGGTATCTGCTGTCTGATTGAGATATTTAAGATTTATCTTTCTTTTTAATGATGTGCTAAAGAAGAAGATGAGCTCTGTGTCTGCCTTCCAACATGCCTTTTGTTCATAGGATTTGTTAAAGCTGTGAGGGGGAAAGTTTTGGGTGGAGCTGATGAAATATGTTTTGCTGCAGTATTAGCTGGGTGATAATTTAACTTCTCTTATTACATTATGCTGCTAAGCAACATTTTAACAGATTATAAGTTTCCTTTTTCATATGGGTGCCTGGAGAGCATGTACAGTCTTTATAATATGCTTTAAATCTAAATAAAAAGTGAAGTATATCGCACTCTAAGTCTTCATAGCCCTTTAATAGATTTATTTAATCATCCTTTATGAGCTAGGCCAGCTGTAACTGCCTCCATGTTACCAAAGGGGAAATAATATATCAGGAGACTGAGTGACTTGCTTCAGTCAGGAGGAACATGCCCAGAATCACAGAATCCCAGAGTGGTGGGGGCTGACAGGGCCCTGCAGGGCTGCTCCAGCCCCTGCTAAAGCGTGTTCCCCTCACTCAGGGGGCACAGGAACGTGTCCATGTGGGTTTGGAAACCTCCCAAGAAGGAGCCTCCACACCCTCCCTGTGCAGCCTGGGCCAGGGCTCCCTCACCTCAGCACCAAAGGAGCTTCTGATTGTCTTTGACAAGACAGCTCCCACTTGTGCTGTTCTCAGGTGGGAGGATTCTTTGCTGGCAATGGAGCCCTGGCCCAGGCTGCCCAGGGGGGGTGTGGAGGCTCCTTCTTGGGAGGTTTCCAAACCCGCCTGGACACGTCCCTCTGCCCCTGATCCATGGGAATCTGCTTTAGCAGGGGGTTGGGCTGGAGCAGCTTTGCAGGGCCCTTCCAAGCAGGCTCTGATGACCCCAGTTTGGCATTAGGGCTGAGGGCTGGTTGGGTTCACCATCCAGGGGCCAACTGCAGGAGGGAAAAACTGCAGTTGCAGGACGGTACCAAATTTCTCAGGATCTGGCTTATGGTTTGCAAGTTGTGTCAGAATAAATTAACTGCTAATTTATCATCTGGTCAAGTGAGTCATGAACCAGTTTGGAAATCCAGTTCCCATTGTGCATGTTTCCTGTCTGATTCATCCAAATGCTGCATAGGGATGGCCACAGTTACCTGGGCAGGGTTGTTTAATAACCTCATAAAACAGTGGAAACAGATACTTAATGAATCAAAGTGCACTCAGATTAAATGATCAGAAATTCCTAGTTAATCACCAGAAAGGAAACTAATTAAATTACCATTCAGCTCTTATGGGGGCCTTGGGATAGTAAGCTAAAATAAGTCCCTTCAATCACTTTTTTCATTAGATAGGACAGGCATATTCAAAGCTGGTGAAGATAAATGCAATGTTCTTTGCTTGCTCTTGAAATTACAGTATTTAAGTAGTGGTTTATGCTTCATCTCCTCATACTAAACCTGAGATCTCCAGCAAGAAGCAGCCAGGGCAGAGAAAGCATAAGACAGGCACAGAGAAGAAAGATGAGTATTGTGGAACACGTGAATTGAGATGTAAAAGATTCTCATTTAATTAGTATTTAAATTTCTAATTGGGTTTTGCTTTAAGGGATAAGGATAAGTGATCCTGGAAAGCAAGACACTAATTCCCACGCTGACTCTGGTCTCTGGGATGCCTAGTGAGTGGCCATGCATCAGACACCGCGTGCCATCAAGTGTGGCGTGTGGGGTGTCCCCCTGACTCTGAAGCCACAGAACACTTTTGAAAGCCAAAGGGCAAAACATGATGATTGCCTATTTTGTCCAAAGAATAGGAGATTAATAAAAAAAGAGAAAACTTTTTCTTTTGGCAGCTCTGTGTCCTTAGGAGACATGAGTGTGGCTGTGTGGTGACCGAGCTTCAGCAGATCGGCCAGGTCCTTGTGCTCTCTGCCCAGGCTGGCAGCGCTCAAGTTATCATCCACAGGTACTGCCTTTGTCTTTTTCCTTTGTTCTTTTTTCTCCCTGTCAGTTATTTTAATGTTGAAGGAAATGTTTTGTCAGGGGTTCTAAATTTAATACATTGTGTGTCAGTGGCAGCAGCTCCTGCTGAGCCTTGGGAAGGCAGAGGAGATGCTCCATCGTTCCTGCACCCCGTGCCACCTCCTCGGCTCAGCACCCTCTGCCCTGATGGGCCTCTCCACTGGTTTGATGGTGTAGTTCTCTTACCAGAGCAGAGACATTTTATCTTACTTACAGCAGCAGCTACTCATCACTGTGACATTTTTGAGAGGCAGCACTGCTATTTCATGGATGGGAAACAAAGATACTGTAACCCCAGGAGGTGCTCACAAATTGGCAGGGAAATCTCCCAGTGCTGCAAAGCCAGAAGGAAAGATAATCCTGGAATACTCCACAACCCCTGTAGAGAAGAAAGAGTACTAAATCTTTAAGCATGGGTCTAAATATTTTGGTGTTCCTTTTTTTTCCCCTTTATTCAAGCCTTCCCAGGCTCACAAATGTAACAAAAGATCCCAACAATATCACTTCAGCTCACTGAAAGGGAATGTTTCCAGAAGAAAGTGAAATTCTTTCTTTCTTAGCTTTCTAACATCTGTACCCAAGGTTTCCGACACCTAGAAACTGCCTGAAAAGCTAAGAAGGGAAAACACAGCTACAGGATTTCAAAGCAGGTCACAGTCAAGTCTAACCATAAAATCTGGGGTCTTTTCATTCCCTCTGAGGGAGAGAGACTAGTGGAGACAGTGGAGAGACATGAGGTCATTTAGATTGCTTGTTAAATTGGTGCAGCTTTATGAGAATAATCAGTAGCCTTTTGCTGTGCGTGATCAACTGACAGTATTTGCTAGCTAGAGCCCACAGAGCCTTGAAGTGTTGCTGATTTTGTTTTCTAGTACTATCAGTAATTCGGTTTGCTTTGCCAATCGGGATCATCTCATCATTGAAATAATTAGTACATTTCCAGATACTTGGATAGATCTAAGCCTGATACAAACACAGAATACAGGAAAGAAGCATGATTATATTAGTTTTCAATGTGTTTTTAGAGTAACATCAACATTGGGAGGGGTGAACAGAGAACTGAAGGCAGCTTTGTGGGGCATTAACTGTGACAATCCATTGAGCAAACTTCCCAGCCACTTCTTGCAGGGGCAAGAAACTCTTTTTGGATACACTTTCAAATACCTGATTATAAAATGATTTGTGTAGCCTGGCTTCCACAGTCACTCGCTCTAATGATGCTGCTTACGTTTCCGTAGTTTTCAGCCATCTTCAATGGTAGCAAACAGGGAGCAATTAGCAATTAGTTATCTCAGCAATTTCTGGGAGAAGGGCCTTCAGCCTCCCTGAGGGGATGCAGAAACGGGCAGATTCTGCTTTGAACCTTCCCATGGACTGCCTGGCTCTCTGGATTTACAGGGAGGATGCCATCCTGGTTGGGGCAGACCATATGGTCCCACATCTGCTCCTCATGCTCACCCCCAGTCCCTCTGGGGAGGTTTGTGGCCAACAACTGTCCCTGCTGACCCAGACTGCTGGAGACAGCCCAAACCTCCCCTGGGCTGGGAGACAGCCCTGAAGCTGTGTTAACCCTTCATAGGCTGCCTGGGGCACAGGGGTCTGCAGCAGCTCTGCTGGTCCTGAGCTGCTGTCCATCTCCAGGTCCAAGGGCACTTGACATGGAGGATTTCTTTCATGTCCTAAGTAAGTGGATTCCTGCATCCCTTTGGATACTGAGATTATACCAAGGGGCCGATGTGCGTGAGCAGAATAAAACCCCATCAGAAGAGAGGAGGAGAGGTATTCCAGCTGATGCTCCCTCTGTGGCTGTGCCAGCAGTGGGCTCGTCTGAGGACACAGAATCTCATTAGTTACTCTTGGCTCATTGAAGCAAAATTCTGCTTCATGATCTAATTTCTCACATGGTTGGTGTTTGCCCTGTATTGCTGAAGGCTGGCTTCACTTAATTTTAGGAGAAAACTGTAGCAATAGATATCAAAGCATCCATGATGAGCAGAATGGCTTTTTCCCAGTTTGAAATGTTCTTCATTCCATAGTAGTAGTAGTTCATTATGGCAGTTCACAGAGGCCTAAAAATGAAGGTTTCTGTGTTACCAGTGCAGTGGTGGTGCCAAAAACATAATCATGGTCCAGAAATACACTGTTAAAATCATGGAACAAAAGTGTGTAGATACAGGCTTTAAAAAATAACTTGGATCTTAGTCTGGTGGTGTTTCTGTAGTGGGGAAAAAAGAAACAACTAATACCCAGGAACAAATCCAAAGGGGTGAAAGTAACAGATCTGCATCCCAGCAGGCTCTAAAACAGACTTCTTCAAATTAACCTTCTAATCTGCATTGCAGCTTTCATATTTAATATTAGCTGAGGCCAAGGGGGCACAGCAGCCTCAACTTCTCATTCAGAATAATCTCTTTCATGTTCAGTGTGATCTTATTCCCAGTTACTGACTTCAGAGCCATGTCTGCGATGAATTAATTGCAGGATGGCTAAATGTCTGGTGATTTTGGTAGTTGCCTTCCACTGTAGCTCAGGCCTATGGGATGTGCTTTAGGCTTTTGATCATGTAGATTATTTTGTTGTTATTTTGTGAATCTTCCAGTATCCTCCTGGAAGGTCCAATTAGACTAATTAACATATGCAGAATAAAAGGTGTGCAGGTACCAGAAGTGTCCATACTAGGGATGGTGAGAGTGTCACTCTTGAGAGTCAGAGTTCATTATTTTCATTTCAAGGCACCAAGTCAAGGTTTGGGAAAAAAGAATCCTGAAGAGGTGCTGCATTAGAAAATGGCCTGTGGAGGCATTTGGCAAAGTGGCAGTGCCATGTGAAGTTATTGGTAATTATACAGATGTAGGTGAGAGCATTGGTCCATTGTATGCAAATCTTGTTGAATGCCTCTTACCCCCACTGTGGTTTTGTTACCGTGTAACTGCTCTCCAGGATGAAACAAAACTCGGTCCGGTGAAGCTCTCGGGTGGGGTATAAAGGTTAAACCAAAGCCTGATGTTGCATGTTCAAGAGGAGAAGTGGTACGATGAGAGGCCAAGAAGAGATGTGTCTGTGCCTGAAATGCAAGCGATAGTCCTGAACCTTCTGTGGATGGGATGGCAATGTCGTTACCGGGAAGGGGGATGGCTGGTGGTGTCTCACCTGGGTGTGTGCAACTCATGGTGCAATGGCAGTGTGGAGCTGCAATCTAAATGGGCGAGGAAGAGAGGAAAAAGAGAGATTAAGACTTTGATTCTCCAGGGGTTTTCAGAGGTGCTTCCTGCAGGGCTGAATTTGTTAGGTGTGTTTGCAGGCTCCAAGGGGAAGTATAAGGAAAAGCCTCGGCTGGGCCAGGCTGGTCTGTGAGCTGTAGCAAGATCACAGAGTCCCAACAAGTGAATGTAAATGTTCTGAGATCTTGTGCAGTGTTTTAATGAAGCCTTCAAACCTGGCTGGTGCTTGACGTGGCAGGCAGCCTGCAGGTAACTGATAGAGGTGATTGTGTGGGTGCTTTGTCTGTAAAGGACGTGATAGAAAGAGAATAGCTTGGGTACATACTGCCAGGTGGATTTCAGTCTCTATGAATGATTTGATATTAAAGCGACACAGGTGTTAGGAAATCATATTCAGAATTGTAGGAGCAGTCCTCACCAGTTCGCTCCCCTTTTCATGTCTTTCCTTTAGTGACTTCAAAGTGATTCCCAGACAGGTGTTACACAGAAAGCGAGCTCTTTGAAAGTCGTTGGCAAGATAACAATTGCAAAAATAAAGGAAATGTAGGTTTTGGGAGCTGTCAGAAGAGTGATGATTTTCCCTGTGCCTGAATCCCTCATTTCACTTGTCAGTTTACTTCACATTATTGCAGGGAGACAACGCTGATGCAAACCACTACTGGTGACTTCTTATGACAAGCAAGGACTTTGCTGTTCATTTCTCCTTTGCAACTGTGAAGGCAAGAGATGAGCCCTGAACGTAAAGACCCTGTTGCTTCTTCCTCCTGCTTGGCAAGTGAAGTTTGAGTGAAAGCAAAACAACAGATGAGAGACTGAGAGAAGCCTTAAAGCAGGTAAAAATAATTCCTGGGGAACTACTGCAGAACAAATGCTGCCCTGGGAAAGATCAATGAGATCATTGCTAAAGGGGAGCAAAACAGGGCTTTTCACATTAACTGACTCTGAAAGAGGTTTTGGATGGGCAGTGAGAAGAGGAGCCTAACGAGGCATCAAATCAGGATACTAGCAGTGGACATGACTTGGGCTGATGATATTTAAAACAGAATAGTTGAGTTGGAAGGGACCCACGATGAGCACCTTGTCCAACCACAGCTGCATACACCTTGTCTCTTCTTCTTTGCTAATTAAAAAAATGGCTTTGGAAGACCTTTCTTCAAAATATTTCCTCCTCCCCCAATTTTCTTCTGGGTCTTTTACTTCCTTCCATCCTTGCAAGGGTACAAGGAGAGGAATTAACAGAATTAATTAGACATTCAAACACTTCCTAAATAAATGGCAATTGCAAGACAGTTTTAAGAAATTACTTTTTCCTCTTTAAAAGCTGAAGCCTGGAAGTTATCTAGAAAGACACATTTTGAACAGGGATGCCTTGGAGTTTTTTCCCCCACCTGCTCCCAGAGGAGCTGGGCAGAGCAGGGGTGCTCTGGGCAGTTAAGGATTGCAGGATGCTTGTGGAGTCGTGGGGTTTTCCCTTGGGTTGCTGCTCCCAGCACCTTCAGTGCCAGGAACAATAAGGAAAGGAGATGATCTTAAATGGCCGTGTGCTGGAAGCGCTTCATTTTATTTTATTTCCCAGTCAGAAAATATATTTGCAGGGGAGTAAAACTGTTTAGGAGTCAAATTCTCCTTGACAGAAGCCAGCTGAAATCTTTCTGTTTGTTTAACTCAGAGGAACGGAAGCAGCAACCCTCCCTTATATCTGTTACTGCCACTGTCACTTCTGCAAAGGGGAAAAAACATAACACCCTGAAATTTCAGTTGAATTGCCCAAATACTTTCCAGCAGATCACTTCTATGTGAAGGAAACTTGGAAATTATTCTGCTGGCAATGGATTTGCAGTCAGACCCTGATTTAGATGAAGAGGACGATGCCCAAGAGGGAGGTTGAATGGTTGTTACACATCACAGAAACACAGCAGTATGAAGTGTGCCTTGTGACCCTTGCAGAGGGTATGCCATGAGGAGATCTTGATTTGAGTGACCTGTTAAATAGTTCACTAATAGGCACAGATCCTGAGGTGGCTTAAACCAGCATTGCCCCAGTGATGTCCAAATGCATCGCTAGAGAGTTCATTCCCCAGCGTTGTCTGCGCTGGAACTGGCATGTGATGGGTCTGCAGATGGTGAGAGAGTCCAGAGGACATGTTAGACCACACTCATGATCGTTCTAATTTCCATTCAAAAGCCTCACTAGAGGAAAGTTTTCTGTTTCCACAAATCAGGCACTTGAATCCAGGTCTTAAAACACACATGTGCCTCTTGCTTTGTCATCTGGGGCATAGCTTAAAATGTCAGCTTTTCTAACATTAAGACAGGCTTGAAGAGAGCCTTTTCTTTGCATATACAGTGCTAAATTGTTCAGAGATCTAGTGCAACCTGACTGTTTTGTGTGGTTTGTTTGGGCTTTTTTTTAAAAGACACTTTCTATAGGATTGAGCTCTGGCTGATGTTGCTCTCAGCAGAGTGGTTTGGTTTGGTTTGGTTTGGTTCACTGAAAACTTTCCCTTAACACCAAACTCAGTTTTATAAGAAAAGTTTTGACTGCACCATCCATGTCTAAGCTTCAAAGACAACTTCCTTGGCTGGCTCATGGTGCTTCAGATGTGTCACCTCCCTGGTAGATGGCATCCACCTGCACTGGCTGCTCCATGCTTGGGTCTGCACAGCTTTCCTTACTCCATCTCTGCTGGTTTGACAACTGGACTCTCCAGACCATGTCCACGTGCTGTAGGTAACACCACAAGCCTTTGGGGGAAAAGGGAGGGACTCCCTGCCATGACTGAGGCTAAGACAGCTTTGCTGCTGTACCCCTGTCTCTGCAGGGAGAGAGCTAATTCCTTCATGGTTTAATGATATTTAAATTAGTGAAATGATTTCAGTAAATGAATACATTACAGAGATCACGTCTGAGAAATTGCAGTGAAGAATAATGGAATTAACAGTTTATTAGTTTCATAAATGTCACCTTCTTATTAACAACACAGGTAAAGATAGTTTTACAAGGGATTGCATTATTGTCTGGTCTGGGCAATATTGCATGTGCTGAGCACTATAGTTAGAAACACTAATTTCAATCTAATGCACTCTGACACTCCTGTGCAGCACTGCACATGAGCCAGTGTAGTGCAGCTGGAGTTTCCCAGCTGGGCTCTGCAGAGAGCTTACTGGTGTGCGGGGTATGCCTGGCTCCTGCTCCAGCTGCTGCATGGCATGCAGGGGCAGCTAAAGCTCGTTTCATGCCCTTCTGTCCCACTGTGTACCATGAGACTTTGCTGCAATCAGCCAAGAGAAGTGGTGTATCACTCCTTGGAGAGGAGGCCAGGGGGTGTTTGAACAGCCACTGCTCAGGGAAGGAGGTCTGTGGGTTCTCATACCATTAACTGCTCTGTCTGTGGTATTGGAATGAGAATGTATTGGTATGGAAGAGTCTCAAGCCCAGCTATCATAAGGACAAGTAAATCTCAAACTGTTTAATCACTTATGAAGATCCCTGTGTGCAATACAGCCTGGACTTGTATCAGGAGCTGGCTGGGTCCGTGCCACTTGAACTGCCCTTGCTGACTCTGAGCTGAGCCATGAAGGAGTTGTAGCCCTCAGTGCAGAACAGCTCTGTGAAGGCTTCACTGGGCGTTTCAATCTTGGAGCTCCGCCAAAGCATTTTCCCAAAGCGAGAGATCTCGTGGTAGCCAAGTTGCAGGTGGTTGCACCATCATATGAGCAAAGCATTTCCTTCACTCTGCTGCACAAGAAGGACAGGTAAGGGCCAAAAAAAGACATGGCTCTGGTTCCACCCTCACTCCTCTGAAAAGGCAAGTGGTGCTGGAGGAATTGTCCATGGTTCTGCAAAAGACATCTGTAAACATCTGCTTTTGCTTTGCTCTGAGTGAAGGCCTCTTTCCAGCTGTGCCTGGGAGAGGTACACTTGAAATATCACAAGTCATTAGATTAATTAGCTAATGTTTAAAAAGTGCTTTGAAGAGGAAAAGCATTAAATAAATAGGAAGTAGTGTTAATGTGATTTTTAATACATATAAGAGCAGATTCCATAATGAAGGCTCATGTCATGCAGTATGTGCATTATATTCCCACCCCCCTTAACAACAGAAGGAGTTAAGAGTCTTTTCTCATGATTTCAGGATTAGTCTTTGTGCACTGTAGAGAGCTCAGACTTTTATATCTCTCAAAAATAGGTTAAATATTGTATTCAAGCATTTTTGTATTTTGTACTTCAGGAAGATGAAGGAGGGTAATGTGACAATAATCTCCACCATCCACCCTCACCTCAGGTACATAATGAGGCTGGAGAAACCTTTCTGAAGAACCACTCCTGGTCCGTATTGAAATGCTGTCAGACTCCCTTGGAATAGCATACAAAAGTGGATAAAGAGATCTGGATCACAGTGATAAGCTCCTGAAGTGACAACTAGGCACAACAGAGTGAAAAGCAGTAATGTTCTGTAAGTACATTATTTTAATTGAAAAGGACAAAGTCCTTAGATTTCTAAGGAACAGATTGTGTCATGGGCTGGAGGGGAATACAAGAAGTGAGGGCTTGCCACAGTCTCCATGTAGAGACTGTCTTGCCTTCTGGAAGTCAATAGGCTTTTTTTTACTTACTTAAATTAGACTTTGGATTGCACTCCCCAGTTTTCAGCATTTTGAACTAAGTGCAGCTTCTCCATTGGCCATCTTTGACTTGAAAGGTGGTCACGAGATGCGTGTGCTGACTTCTGCTCAGCACCTTTTCGGATGAGAAGTTGCTGGCAGTAAATAGCTCAATCTATGGAGAGATGTGTTTGGAGATCTTCCAAGAAGCTGTTTGCTGGTGCACAGTGGCCTCTGTCAGCCCTGACTTATCTCCTTCTCCTCATTGCAAATGAGTCACTGGTGCAATGCTGGAGCAGGCATCCCCCATCCAGCACTCCCAGTGACACTGTCCCATGTCTTGCAGCACAGAGAAAAAACCCTTGCTGGGTTAAATAAGCTTTTCATGTCATCCTTCCTGAAGGCAGACAGGCACAGGGAGGCCCCTGGGGCTTTCTCAGAGTGCTCATGACCCTCATGGCCACTGCTAGAAGGAGGAACCACTCTTGCCCAAATCAAGAAGTCACAGTCTGGACTGGTTTGTTATAAGTATCTCTCATATGTATGTAGCATTTTTGTGGCCACAGACCATGGAGCACTTTGTCACACATGGGTGTGATTATTCTGTTCAGTGAAACGTGTCACGAGCAGATGCACTGTGTATGTGGATGTAAATAGGGCAACAGGTGAGAACACAAGTTGTGTTTGCTTTTTAGTCACTGCAATAATTTTCCCACAGCAGCCATCAAGAAAATCTGTGCTTTCTTGATTCATATTTTCTGCAAAATATTAGTTTTCTTTTTTCTGGCTGGTTTTTTCCTCCCTTCTCTCTTTTTTCCTCTATTCCATTCACTATAAAACACCAAAAAAGGAGTTTCATTTTTAACTAAGAGCTTGACATTTTGAAGAGATATTTTTTATCCTCCAAAATATTATCTTTCAGGAGAGACATGTCAATGTCTTTGTGGGAGAATGAGTAGGACAGGGCAGTTCTCATGGCCCCTTCTGTAAGTGTAGGCATGGGTTGGTGTCGAGTCTCTTTGTGAACCTGACTAGCACACCATGTCATGCCCATCATCCTCCTTGTAGCCATCTCTTGTTTCTAGGATTGTCTCTGAATTTATCTCCTTACAGAACATACAATGACACACAAAATGCTGTGAAGATAAAGATAGCTGCTTGGGGAGGTAGAGACACAGGTGTTAGTGGAGGGCTGGGGTCTGCCATGCTTTGATGGAGCTGATTACCCCCATTACTGATGAGTATACACCTCTCTGAGGTGAGACACACCAGCAGCTTCATGATTCATGTGCCATCCTGTGTGAGCACTCGCTAGATAACCTTGCATGGCACTTCCCAGAGAGCCAAAGTGCAGCTGGAGGTCATCCTTGCAAAAGCCAGGCACTCAAGAACCAGCATGTATATACATCTGTATGGCCTGAAGGATCAAATTAGTGCCTCAAACTATTGCAGGCAGCACCAAAGATTACAGTTGTTTCAAATAATGCTGCCTTATGCCCCATAAACCCGGAAAGGTGACCCAAGAGCGTTCATTAGAACTTATTTTAGCTGCACTTATTGTCACTTTAACAGACTAAACAAGAACTGATGGCTCTTCAAGCACTGGTAGTAAATTACAGTTATGGTGAACACAAATGCCTCATTACATCTAGTCAAGGTCTATTTCCCCTTTATAGCAATAACTGTGGGAAGGCATTGGTCTTAATTTATGGATAAGGATTTACAGAAATCTTCACTTTCCTATTTACATAAACACAATGGCAATTAATCTTCTGTAAAGGAACCAGAGTGGTGTTTAAAGCAGACAGTCTCCTTCCAAGACATATTCCTAAATGCCTACGGGGTATCTGTGTCCTAGGGTGTTTTAATGATAATCTACTGCATAGATGAGTACAAACTGCAGGAAAACACACCCTTGGTTTCTTTCTTCTGAAGTCTGATTTTATGCTGTATGATCCTTTCAAGGAAAACTGATGCTTGGGGTTTTATTTGCTGAAGTATTGGGGTGAAAGTTATGCCAGAGTAATAGGAATAGCTAAGGTGGCAAAATGTGATGAATTTTTATTGAACTATTACTTGTCTCATCTCTCTATAAAATGTCCTTATTTTCTTATCCTTTATGCTAATGTTGCAGTACAAGTAACAGAATGATGGAGAAGTGAACTTTGTGTCAGGATTAGCCCTGCTTGATAAGCATCTTCTGGTGTTAATAGTTTACTGTGTTCTTGATACATTACCTACCTGTGTTCTGCTTAACAGCCACAACCTGCACAGAGCTTGTAATGTGTTGTGGACAAACCAGAGGGAAGGGCAGCCTGAATGAGGAGAGAGGGCAGCTGCAGATAACCCAGCCAAGGTGGATACACAAGGCCTTGTGGTGCTGTTTTG
The DNA here is from genome assembly GCF_028858725.1 of Colius striatus. Lineage (NCBI taxonomy): Eukaryota > Metazoa > Chordata > Aves > Coliiformes > Coliidae > Colius > Colius striatus. Next base: position 20,485,391 of record NC_084773.1, on the reverse strand, counting down.
TTCTTTTCAAACAGGCTAATGGTGTTCTGCAGGTGTTTCATTCATTTTAACAAATGGGCAAGTGTGTGTGGCAGCAGAGAAAAGGATCAGCTAAAGAATATTTAGATGCTGTAAATACTCTGAGATCAGTAACTGTTCAGTGAGTTTCTGCAGAAATGAGTGACTTCAGACAAAAGTCTTACTTCTCCAGCTGTGGTGTGAGCCAGAAAGAAAACGAAGGTGGTTTTCAGGGCTCAGAGCAAACCTCCCGTGTTCCCGAGGAGACAGGGGAAAGATATTGGCCCATGCATTGACTACACCTTCACCTTAATGTCCTTGAGCAGTAACAGAAGCAAAGACTATATTTGCACATACTGACTGTGTTTCAGAAAGAAATCAATTTTTGCAATATTTCTTGTCCCTGCTTTCCCCTAGAGGTTTGTGTTTCTCCCATCAGAGCTTTAGCCTGATCCTGTCCACGTTTCAGCCTATTTTATTGTTGCTGCAAGAAATAAATCTGTGAGTACCGAGCACAAGAAATATCTGATACTATTTTTTGATTCCTTGCACATGGCACAGTTGTTCTTTGCCCTCTCTATGACTTTTAAGATCAGTAACTCAATGTATCTTTCAGGGCATGGCTATTTTTGAGATGAATTAACTTCCAAACGTTACACTGAACTGATCTTTTCACATCGAGACTCTTTGCCTGTGTCTCATCCAACAGAAAGTAATAAATGCAGAGATCATAATAAATAAAATGCAAAAAGTGGAGCTGAACTGTAAAAGTAAATGATATCTCTGCTATATTCAGTAGGGTTTGCTGACTTACTGCCAGTCAGCAGACTCGGTCCTTTCCTCATGAAAGATTTTGGCACTAAAAATTGAAGAGCTCTTGTCACTCCTTTGGATAATCAGAGAAAAAATGACTTTTGGAGTTTTTCAGTTACAGTTTTAACATGTAGTTTTACAACTTGGTGTTGTGTTTGCCTAAAGCAGTGAAATCAATGCAAAGTAGCCTGTGGATTCCGTTTGGAAATCAAGCTGAAAGGAGTAATTCCTGGTGTTTTACCTAGAGAGTTCTCCAAATTGTTGCTATTTTAGAGGCCAATTATTTGTCATACTTTTACCAATTTGCTGTCTTTATTCTGGACAGTGATCCCATCATTTACATGGACAGTGATCCCATCATTTACATGGACAGTGATCCCATCATTTACACTGATGCCACTGACATGACAATTCCTTGTTATTTCTTTTAGTATCTGAAAAGTTTAAGCAAGTTCCTGTTTCTCAAGGAATAGTGTTGTGAAAACAGGCATTTACCTCTTTCTGGGTATTCCTGATGTTCACCCTGGTACTTGGGGAAAAGCCTCTATCCCTGCCCTGGCCCTGCTGTAGCTCAGTCGGTGGCAACTTCTCTGTGCACAGCACAGATGAGCATTTTAAAGATGTTTTGGTATGATTTATGGAAGAAGCTGTGCCACTGAGTGAAGACACTGAGACATCAGTTAAAGAAAGCAGTCAGTAGTAGGGGAGGAAAAAGAGAAACTACGTGGCAGTGCTTTACTTTCCTCAGTGCTGTATGCAGTCACACAAGGTATAGAATTAACATGGAAATGTCACTTTGTCCTGAAAATAATGCCCTGGAAACAAGATGGTTCCTGACAAGAAAACACTCAGCGCAGCAGCATTTAAGTTTCTCAGGGAGGATTCACAAAATACTCTTTTGAATGCCAAAAGTCCTCAACTTGGTGAAGTTTTTTTAAAGTCAGACTGAGTTGCTATCTTTGCATCCTGGAATTAAATGAATGCAAATGATTATTTTGCTTTTCTTAATAACTGCAAATCATTCCAATTAATTCAGGCTATTACAATTCACCCTGCTCCACGCAGAAGCCTTCTGACACTGCAGGATGCATTACACACCACAGCTTTCAGCCTGCTATTGATTGATTCTTTGCAGTGGACCTTAAAAATCCATTAAGGAAGAAGTTAGCAGATGTGAATTAATTCTAAATCCTTTGTTGGTATGTGCAGCTGAAGAAAGCCTTTTCAAAGCCATTAATCATAACTCAAAACAGACTGATAACTTTAAAATAAACTTTACAGTAAATTGGAGGACAAATCTAAGTAATCTCAGCGTTTCAATTCACTGTCCCAATGCACACTGAGAGTTTTCTCGAGTGTTTTACTGAAAGTATTTTCAATATCTTTCCATTTGCATTGTTCTGATAAGAATATATTGACATGCAGCCATCTGTGCCAAAAGTGGGGATGATTGCTATTTAATAGATAAGATATGTCACCAGTTCGGAGGCATCTGAGAAGCAAAAACAATAAAGCTTGCCATCTCCTCCCAGGGAACACCATTAATCACAAAACCCTCTCCTCCTGAATTCCTCACCCATTATTAATTATTACAGTTAATTTGCACTGAATGGTTTATACACCCACTGTTCCCAACATCTCAATCTTAGAGATAACGTTAGAGTAAAACATAAGAACGGTGCCTGAAGGGTTCAGTGGGATTACATAGATCCAGAGAAACCTTGGCTTGAAGAATGGCTGCAGATTGGTTCAAATCAATCTCTACTTGCGTCCTTTGTATTTACTAAACTCTGTAAAGCAATCTGTTACTAGTTCCTGTGCCTGTGCACGAGGAGCCCCCAGCCTGATTTGCCTTTCATGGTGCATCCCTGAGAAGCCTGTCCCAAGGGTCAAGGGTGTTGAGTCCATACCATGGCTCACTGGCTCCAGTGGCTTCAGGTGTCCATGGAGGGGTTGAGTTCCTCCTGGCCTGCTGCCTCATCCTCCCAAACCTCCATCTGCTGTCAGTCTGTCCTTAAATCAAGTGTGGTATTACTGTCTCGTGCCAAACATCACAGTTTCCCCCGTGGTGCCACATCATTGTTGTGTCCCACTGTTCAGTGCTATGGTGCTTAATGACTGATGGGTTGATGTCACTTAAAACACAGAGCTTTGGTAAAAAAGCCCATAGCCTCTCCATTCTTCATTTGTCTTCTAATTGTGGATGCTGCTTAGGCTGAGTTTGGCTTTGTCACTGCAGTTATTAGACAAGGTGTATGCCAAGGATGTGCCAGTAAAAGGGAGATCCAGCACTGGTGCTTCATTTCTGAGTTGGAGGGGATTAACTGGTTAAACTTCTCTTTCCCTTTCTTCAATAGTCTGCTCATCCCTGGAGAACAGGCCTGTTGTGGCAGCAGCCAGGGCGAGCTGTGGGTCACCGTGGTGCACGGGAATACTTTTCCTGCAATTCTAAATTCTTTGCCAGTGAGGAAAATCAGGAACCACACTTTCTAGAACTCAGAGAGTAAACTTGGAAAAAGCACTGCAAATATTTCCCTTGTTTCCCAAAGGTCTCATACACAGCAGTGAGTTGCCAATATCATGGAAATGGAGCTGGTGAGCTGTGGAATAAAGGTGAATCCTTCCCTACTCTGAGAACACACAGTACCTGAGACAGCTGCTCTCACTTGAGACATGTAACACTGAAGCACAGTGGTTCATTTCCAGGTGCTTTATATCAGTTTGAGGGTAAATTTGCATGTTGCTTCTCTATATTTTTAAAGATGGGAAGAAGTGTGGAGCAGGCACACAGCACGTGCTGGGCTGGCTGGGGAGCTGCCGAGCTCGTCGCTTGTTGTGGTGTGCTCTTGTATGAGTTTAGAGACAGTCTGAGTAGCAGCTTAGTGCATGTTTGGAAGGGGTTATCAAGCTACACAATTGTGAGTTAAGAAAAGTTGCTGTGAAGAATTTTACAGCAGCTGTGGCTTAAGAAAGAGGAGAATCAGTTTCCTGTGCTCACCAGCAAGCGAGGCAGCACAGAATGGGACATTAGCCTGGGACCCTGATGCACACAGGGCAGCTCAGAAATGCAAAGGCCAAAAATGAAATATTCATCTCATACTGGGATACCTCTCTAGCTTCTGGCCCTGCAGGGATCCCCAAATGTGGACTTTTACTCAGTCAATCATGGTTAAACACGTATGCACGCCTCTTTCCCAGGATATGTCTTTTATAGCCAGTCAAAACTTGTGTGTGTTTGGACAGAAATACTTGTACTGACCAGCCTGAATAAGGGACTTGTTTTAATACTTTGATTCAAGCTTGCTTAGACTGTAAAGGGTGTTGTGGACCTAATCCAAGAGCTACTGTTGATTGCATTTGTTTTTAGATGAGGACACACACTGAACACAGATCATGATGACCTTCAGAGCCCCTAAAGTTTTATGTACTGCAATAGATTGGAGTCCACGGTTTTAATCCCCAAACATATGTCTGTTTGGAATGTCAGTCTGTGACCTGTCTCAAAAGCTGAATTTTCTGTGGGGTTTTTTTGTCTCCAATGAAAAAGTTCTAGCTTTGGAAAACATGGCACAAGCTTTAAAAGACACCACATTGCACCAATTAATAGTGTAGCATCCCTAAGACCTATATAGTAAAAATGATCAAACTGTTAAGCCAGACTTTACTATTTCTCTAGAGATTTGCTTTCCTTAATTTGCACAGAGCTGTCTTTGGTTAAAAACTGCCTGTCACAAAGGTACCTGGGTGATATTTTTTGGTAGCAGATGTTGTTTCTGCTAATGAGAATATATTTTATGCAAAGGTATCTCTTTATTCTAGGTGTGCTCTTTATTTTATTGATTGCTTGTGTCTTACTGTATGCAATTAGAAAACTGTATGTCCTGCTGTGTTGTAACTGTTGGTAATTTAACTGCTCTACTGCATTTCTACAGGTCTAGTTAGGGAATGAAGATGTGTTGTTTCTTCTATCTGGAGCAGTTTTGTGCAGATGGAATAAGTTCTGCTATAGAGAAGCTTAAGTGTCAAATCTTAGAGGTCTCGTAGTCAAAAGACAACATTGTTATGGGCAGAGCTGGGTATAAAAATGCTTTGCAGTGTTAGGGTGTGCTCTAGCCTTTTCCTAGCAGTTGTCATTTGCATTCATTTATAGCAATGAAATGATCAAAAATGAAAAAAAATGTAAGGGATGCTCCGTGAGAAGTCAGCCAGGACCAAGCCAAACACCTTGATGTTCAGGAGATCTCACTCTGCTTGTTTCACAGGCCACTGTTCTGGTAGTAAATACTTGAGAAATTAAATAGTTATATCCAAGGTCATCTTTCATTTACAGTTATCTCCAAACTAACTGCCTGAAATCATAAGTTGTCTCTGCTGCTTGCCTTTGGGCATGGCACTACACACCTCCAGCAGTGAGAAATCATGCCGGCTTTTTTTCTTGGCCATATCAAAAAGCATCTTAGACACTTTGCATGTGACTGGTGTTGCATTAGCACTGGGGTATGCCAAGGCAGAGTCCAAATACATTGCTGAGTAGCAGAAACAGGCCCCAAGGAAGTCCCCCTGTGTCCTTGCTGCAGGTCTGTTGGGTGCAGTGGGAGCTCACAGGCCCTTCCAGGGGGCACAACACGGGCAGGAGGCAACGGCTGCAGCACCACTGGAATTCTTGAGGGCACTGAGCAAGGAGATGACTTATAGAACATAATTAACTTGACAGATGCCACCTTTTTTTTTTCCTTCTGTATTGTCTTTGAATAAATGGCCAGTTTCTCCTATGGATTCCATGTTTGCAGCTCTAACATCCCAGAGGGGTCTGTAGGTGCACGTGGTGTACCAGCTGCTGGGACCAGCCCTGAGTCCATGACATTCTTCAGAGCATTTATTTCTCTGGTAGTACTGGAGGTTTTTATTGAGTGTTTGACTGGCCAAAGGTCAAAGGGCAGCAACTGTTTCAGTTGGGTCAGGTCACCAGTAGCATTTGGCTCTGTTCATCCCAAAGGAAGGTGGAGTATCTCCATTGCTCGTTCTCCCAAGGCAGGGGAACAACACGTGCCAAGGCTATTCCCTTGCCACCCCTCAGTCTACCTCCCTAGAATCACAGAATCATTCTGGTTGGAAAAGGCCTTTAAGATCATCAAGTCCAACCACTAACCTCACACTGCCAAGCCCACTACTAAGCCATGTGCACCACATCGAGTGCTGGCAGTGAAGAGGGTGGTTATACAAGAGCTGCATTGCAGCACACTGCACTGGCTCAGGCAGGAGCAGCTGCCAGCAGCACCTCCTGCAACAGCACTCCAGGCTTTCAACACTTCAATTCCATCACCCAGAAAGGAGCTCTCAGACAAAATGTTGCCCAATCCAACCATTTGCAACAGGTTGTTAACATCAATGTCTTTTTGTTTGGCTTTGGTTTTGGTTTGTTTTGGGTTTTTTAACTTTGTCTATAAATACTCTCATGAATTTTTGATGCAAATGCAGAATTCAGCTTTAAAGCAGCAGTGGCTGGGTTTGTTCTCAGAGCTGAGTGAATTCTCTGATGGGTTTCTTTGAATATCCACCATTAACGATTTCTTAAGTTCTTTTTGCAGTGCATGGGTCTGTTTTCCTGGTGGATAATGGGTATTGACTACTTCCTTCACTTTTTGGTTTATTAGCTTCCAGTCATAAACTTTGTACAGACAGTTGCTTGGGGTGTGACCTTTACAAGTGCATCTCAGCAGTCTGCCCATTGTCCTTGGAAACTGTCTCCTCTGAAGCTCTGTAGCTGTTGTTTAAACTGAACTTTTTATAGACTTGCAATGGCTGCATTTCCCAATACTGGATGCATTTAGAAAATGCTTTATGCTGAGAGCAAATTGCCTTTGTTTTTGAAGCTCAAGGACCTGCTTTTTCTCATGCCCTGCAGACCCAAGCAAGTTGCCACAGTTGTATTCTCAGCAGAGCTCGGCAGATCTTGGTCAGGAGCTGGGTGTAACCAGCTGACGAGTCTGCTGACAAGCTTGACTTATTTCTCCATAAGATGTAGTGCCTCCTATCCCCAGCTGATCTTTGCTAAAGGAACTGGCAAACAGCATGAGCAGCATCTGCCTGAGCACTGTGGTGCTCCAGCACACAGGTAACCCCCAGCACACAGTTGGGGCACTTGCAGCTGGCCAGATGTTCACAGGGAGAGGAGAGGTGTTAGCAGCTGGTCTTGAAAACACACACAGGGTGTTTTCACCAACAAGCACCAGGAACAACCTTCACAGTAACTGGCTTACGAGCTTCTCCCCTGACTTATAAAACCTTTGAGCAGCTTGTTGAGGGAACTCAGGGCCCTGGCATTTGATGTTTTTATCTTAAATGGTGGGTTTTTAAAGGATAAAACTGAAGTTTATGTGATGATCATGCTTGGTGATTAAAGCAAAGAAATACTGTATTCTTTTAGTGTGATTGTTCCCACTGAAATCTAAAAGATGTTATAAAAGAGGGGGAAAAAAAGTGAAATTGAGCAAAGCAGCTTGGTTATTGATGTTGTGAGACGTGGCAGTGTAAAGCCTTTTCACACTGATGTTCTGGGTAATTCTCCAAGTGCCGTCACACCAGTGTTCCTTAAACATCCAAAGACACAAAACAGAGGCTCAAAGTGCAAAATAAACCTATTGCAGGTTTGGCTCCCTCAGTTCCACCTTTCTTTGGAGCAATAGGGGAAACACAAACGAAAACGTTTCAGATGATATTGGCAAAGCACAAATAATCACAAGCTCTGCAGAGATCCCAAAGAAACAACTTGCATGATTTTCTGTCAGGTTTTGAAGGTTATTGTGACAAATTGGAAGTGTTCTTTGGACACTGGCATTGATTGGTGGGGGATTTTGTGCTGTAATGCAGATGGCACTATGAATATAGGATGTTATTTCATATTGCTGCTCTGACAGCTGAAGTGAAATGGTGAAGTCAGAAAAGAGATGTGCTGAATTCTTTCAGGGCCAAATTTCCACTTAGTTGAGTTTGGATCAATGCTTCAATGGTTTCATTATCCCCTGTGCTGCGGGAGAGGTTCATTGTTTCTCTGCTTTTCCACCAATCATTAAACAACTAAGAGATGAAAATAGCTTTCAGTATTAAATGATGGTAAACTGAGGACATCAGTGAAGGAAAAGTGCTGGTTTTTAGGTGTAACATGATGCTGCATTTGTTGGGCTGCTTTTTTACAGGCCTGGATATCTCCAAGTTCAAAACACGAACCAGAATACCCCACATTTGAACACAGGGTGAGGAATATGCCCCCTGCCTGTGGAGGAGAGAAACATCTGAATTACTTTTCTATTTCCCCTGTTTCCCCCATGGCCCCTCAGCAGAAGTGCCTTTTATTTCTCCATAACTCTCTTTCTGTGCCTTATGTAAGAGAAGATCAGGGTGAAGATGTTCTGCTGCAGGCATGTTCCAGACCTTGTGAGCAGAGCTTTCTTCTCAGTTACTGCTTCCTCACTTACAGAGCTTTTGCTCTGAATTAGTTAAACCTGTGAGTCAGAGGAATAACGAGTGGCTCTCAGTGGCATTAAAAGCCAGAGAGCACCCAGAGCCACTTGTGTGGAGCAAAAAGCTTTGCACCAAAGCACTGGCTTTGTCTTTTTCCAAGATGGTGTGTCACTTCAGATGCTGTTGTCTTCCAAACAGAAGGGCTCTCGCTCAGAAGTGCTCACACCCCCGAAGCCTGTAATTGCCTCCTGCATTAAAGCCGTGCTTCGGCTTCTTTTAGTCCAACCACTTGTCACACGTGGTTGTCTTGAAAATGTGACAGAGCTTCAGCTGTTTGACTCCATCCAACTCTCAGTCCTCGTTTTACGATCTAAGGGGACACCAGCTGATTGTGTTTGTGTTCTCTGGGTATCACTGGGCTCCTTTCAAAACCCCTCTGCGATGTTTTACAGCTCAGAGGCAAGCAGCAGTGCTTGCTGCAAGGGTGACGTCTTTTCCTTTGCTCTTAGAAGAAGGTCAAGGGAGTCATTTGCACAAAATCTCCCAAACAATGTGGGTGTTTGTGCCACTCTTTGTCAACTAGAAACTAAAGATGCCTTAACTTTTGTTTAATATAGGATGAGATATTGATCCAGTGGCAAGAGTTGCTCCCTGGGTGCTGTCCTCCAAACTTTGAATTTCTTTAGAGACAACAGTCAGGTACAAAGTATTTCACATAAGGAAAAGAGAAAAATTGTCTAGGTTGCCCCTCTCTTCCTTCAGATTAAGGACATAGAGATTTAACCAAAAACACTGCAGTTAACTTGGATTCTTTTCTGTGGCTTCTGGAAAGGTAAGCACAGGTGACATTGAAATGATCTTAAAACCAGGATTATTTCTATTAAAAAAGTAGGAAAAAAAGGAGATCTTCCTTCTCTCTGAAGACTCTGTCAGCAAAGATCCCCAATGATGTGGTAGGCAATGGTTGCTGAAAGCTTACAGTTAACTCCAGCTATTTATAACTGAGAAATGAAACCCAGACCCTTGCTGAGTAAACCCTGAACTTCGAATTGAAATGTTTTGTGGACTGGTGGAAGGCTTTTCTTTGGGATGTGAAAAGCCCATCACAGCCTCTCTCCTAGGGCAGGATGAGCTGCAGACGGTGTGGAGTGGATCACACCACATCCCTCCTCTCTTCTGCATCTGCAAAGTGGGGCTGATGTGACATTGGAGTTGGCTTTACACCACCAAAATAGCACAATAGCTCCCGAAGCCATTCTCGTTTCTCCAGGGCTGAACTTCAGGTTTTCCTTGAGTGCAATGTGTGCCTGCATTGTCCACTGCCATGGGCTGTGTCTTAATCATCATGCAAAAAAGCTGCAAGGGTGTGAGTGGTGCTTTATTCTTTGCTTTTAATAGAAGTCTGCAGTTCTGCCTTGGGAAGGTCAAGTCTGTTTGACACTGCCAGGATGCTGGTATTCTTGGAACAACCATCTGTTCAGAACACAGTGAAAAATTGGTTTATGACTGCCCAAAGTCACTTCAGCTCAGGAATAAAATTAACAATAAAGAAAAAAAGTACATCAGTCTTCTCCCCCCAAGAACAAAGAAATCACCATGTGTACAAGTCGATGTGTCTATCCCTGCCTCAGTGAGTGAGGAGTGGTTAGTGGTACGATTTAGGTAGGAGCTGCCAAAAGGAGGACATGGAAATTGAGTCCGTGGGACCATCACTGTGTGACCACAAAGATCTTGGTCAACAGATCAGCTGCCACGAGGTGCAGAAGGGCACAGGGGAGGGAAGTCAGGGGCTCACCGTGGTGAACCACACGGACTGACAGAGCTTAAAGCAGGACAATAAATAACCTATGTATGTATCCACCGGTCTCCGAGGCAGAAGCTGGTTTGTAGGTTGTTTTTCCTTTCTCTCTGCTGCATTAATGCGTTTTATGAAACTGTGCAAACTCTGGCAGACTGGGAGTCTTTGTTCCATTTCTTTGTTCCTTTCTTTTTTTCTTGGCAACTTCCTGTGCTCTCTGCTTCTCTATCTTGTTCTTCTTTATGGTTTCTACCAGCTGCCACATTTTCATCTCAGTTTCTGCTCCTCTCCCCTTCAGGCACGATCCAAAAATACAATCCAGTGACTTCTGTGTTATTGCATTTTGCTCCAAAATGTGCCATGTTTTGATTGTTAGGTTTTACAAGCCAAAGACTCTCAGACCTGCTTTCCTCTGATTTTTCTTTGTGCTTAAATTAGTGCAAATGCTTTTCCCTTGAATCTGGTGTTGATTGATGTCTGTCTTTCCCAGGCACCCAGCGCTCATCCTGGAGATACTCAGTGCTGCTCATTGGGACTGTACCCCAGGGTATGGTGAGTAGAATATGCCAGATAAAATATTGGAGCCTTTGTGTAATGATGTGGCTCCAAAAGGCTAAATATTGCTCCTGCTGCTCTGTATCAGTCACTCTACAGAAGTAGCAAATCTCCATATGGAGAGCTGGGCTGAGGCTCAGAGATGAGCTTGCAGACAGGGAAATTCTTACTGGTTCACATGAAATGGGAACCCATTGCAAGAATGTGAAAATAAGAAGCTTTGGTAAGACATTGTACATGGCAGGCCCCTGGAAGTGATAAAAATGACAGAAATGCTTTCTGGCCTGGAAAGTTTCATCTAAAGTTATATCTCTGAGTTCAGTCTCAGTTAATAAGAGAATGTCTGCAGCTTCTTAAAGTTTCATCTGATAGTTTATGAAAGAAATAATGAAAACATATTGTGGCACCAGTCACTTTTTGTTTTGTAGCAAGCCTGTATAAGAGCACTGCCATTCATACCACAGCACATTGCACTTGTCCTTACTGACACAACATCCACTCATCCAGAGGAAATGGGAAGGAGGGACTCAATTCTATTTTTCTCTTTAAGAAAGGATAATCTTCCCCTCAATTTCACTGTGTGCTGTGGAAAATATACCAAATTATACACTCTGCCCATGGTTTACATACACTAGTATGTAATCATACACTAGTGCCCATGCCATGGGCACTAACTAACGTTTTCTCTTAGTCTTGAGGGCAGGGCAGCAAAATAACCCACCAACTGTTCTTCAGTGATCTGAGCCCTGAGTCCTGGTTGATGAAAAGCTCAGCACTGGGGACCTGATCCCCTCCTGTCAGACTCTCATTGCCTCTGTTCACTGACTTCCCTAGTGCACTTTTGCTTGGGGGATAAGCAGAAGAGGAAATGCATCCTCTTGGCACTTAATTTCTTGGGAATCCAAACCTGGAGCACCTTTTATTTGTCAGCAAATCTATCGTGGCTCGTGTTTTAAAGGTTGGATTTACCTCTGGAATGGTTTTAATCAAACTACTTTTTCTCTCACCCTTTGGACACTTTACAGGTCTCAGTAACTGCTTTGAATCTAGTCCATGAGTACATCTAACATGCCAAAAATAGATTAATCTCAGTCCTCTATTACAATTACTACTTTGGATTTCTGTATCACTTACCACTTAAGTGGTTTACAAGCAATTACAGACCAAGTCTTCCAGAGCCTCTTGGAAGGAGAACTTCCCACCCTGCTTTACAGAGGAGCATTAGGGAGGATCAGATCCATGACATACTGTGAACTCCTGCACTCACCTGCATGCAGTACAGAAGGGAGGTTGCTCCTGCTGGTAATCCAGCTTCAGCAGATTTGCCCAAAGCAATATAGCAGCAGAGATAGAAAAGGAGAATCCAGGTTTCCTGCCTTCAGTCCTGTCCTCGAGTGCAAGTTGGGTTTAGTCAGGTTGATCATTGCTGCTGACAGGCTTCCTTGTGCTCTCAAATGGTGCTGGGAAGGGTTAGAAGCTCTGAAGCCAGGTAGATGGAAAGGCAGATAGGTGCTCAAGTCATTGCTCCTGTAAAACAGCATCTGAGGAGACAGATTAGCTCTGTGTTTGGCAAGCTGCTTGCACAAATCTGTGAACATGAAATTAAGAATTACCTGAGGATTGTGTTCAATAAACTAACTAGGAACTCCCAGTAATCAGAAATCAATAGGAGGGTCTTTATGTCCCTGTTTTCATAACCAGTTTTTTGGACTTCAGTAGTTATTTGGTTTACATACATCCTTCTCTGGAGGTTTCCAAACCCACCTGAATGTTTTCCTGTGCCCACTGAGTGAGGGGAACCTGCTTCAGCAGGAGGTTGGGCTGGATGAGCTCTGGAGGACCCTTCCAACCCATGCCATTCTGGGATTTGTGAATGGCTTTGGGAGCATATGCCATAAAGTATGTAGCACATGGGTAGTTCTCATTACACGTGGAGAGCTGGGAACAGGCTCTGCAGTGCATGTGACCATTGCACAAAGCTGGACAATATTCATTTAACACTACTGAAGAGCAGTGATCTTTTTTTAAAGCAAAAGCTTTGTTAATCTGATAAGATCAAATAGAAATATGACATTAGCATCTCTGCTCTCAACCCATAATGCCAGAAGGCAGGAAGAGTCTCAGGAGAGCCTGAAAACCTTGGTTCCTCCTGGAGGAGAGCTGCCACGCTTGCTGAGCTGTAGGGGTCCTGCTGCAAGGCCTGAGGGCAGGAGTGATGCCAGCAATGAGCCTGGCAATCACTCAGAGCACACTTTCAATAGGGCAGCTTTAATGACTTCTGTTTCTGAACTTCATTTACCACAGTGACATTCAGAGGTGATGTTTCAGAGTTGTGCAGAGGCACAGCATTGTTCTGCTTTTTTCTGCCCAGAAAATTACAATACAAGCACTACAAAACTGAATAATCCAAGTACCATTGAAAAGACGTCTTACTTTTCCTCCTAGGTTGCTTAATCAATTTCTTTCAACTTTTTAACACTGATGGATGTTATTTCAAACTACTGTCAAAGGGAAGGTGCAGAGGGAAAAATGAGCCTCCTACATCCTGCTGCTAATACAATTCTATCTCCCTTGAAAAGCAGAGAACTCATAAAAATAGGTGTTAGCCCATGTGCTTGACAGAGAGCATTTAGAATAGTCAGGCGTGTTTCTAGTCTAATTATCCTTGTCAGGCCATTTTGTAAACCAAAGAATTCTGTAAGTTAAATAACATGCAGTGACAGGATATCTGAAGCTCCACTCTCCAAGGAGCAAAACGCTGGCTCATTCTTGTTTGTGGTGTTACCTCCTACCCACAGACCTTTCACGCCCTACTCCCACGAGAAGGAAAACAAACACATCTGGGAATATGATGAGTTTTGTTTGTTTGAAGGCTCTTAGACATCCTCGTGAGGAAATGTAACTGAACTGGACATCCTTGCAGTGCTTTGTGTGTAGAAGGAAGCCTCCAGGAAGAACTGCATGGACACATTTGCATGCCCCTTTACTATCACAGTGAAGCTGAAGGGCTGAGTGTTTGTTGTTGCTGATGGGTTAGGTTCTGTTAGTGTCTGGAGGCTTCTTATCATAGACACTATACTGACGTGAAAACAATATCCTCTGAAGTGATCGCAGTGCAAATAGGAAAGAAAAGGGATGATCCTGTCTGTCTGAGAGACTGAAAACACAGCCACCCTCATTTATAGGTGGAGGCCAGAGGTAGATGGAGTCCGTGGCCGTGGGGTTTTGTGCATGGAAACCCACCACCCTGACGTGCTGCTGTGCATCAAGGTTGGAAATCACTCTGATTAGGAAGATTCTTGGGCTAGAAGCCTCAGTTTAGAGCTTTCATGAAGGGCAGTAATACTGGCAGTTCAGCTGCTTGTTGCACGCAGTTAACAGTCCTTACTTACGTGTAGCTGCTGCTTCCAGCTTGGCTTGCATTTCCAGCTTGGCATTTCCTTCCCTCCCAGTGCTGAGTGAATAATTTACAGGTGAGGTTTGTCTTTCTCTCATATTTGTATTTCTCATTTCAAAAAATCTTTGGGGAAAAATATTTCAAAATAACCTTTTTCTGAAGCTCTTTTCTGAGGAGGCTGTAGAAAAAGTTTCTGCTGCCTAATTGGAGGCTCCCAGACTCAACTTTCTCCAGTGAAAACACACCAATTTAGTGTGTCTGGTGACTGTTTGCTGTTACTTTGAGTGGGTTACTTCTTAACCACTTTCTGTGCTGATGAAGGCTTCTCCCAGGAAAGTTCCCCTTTCAACATTTGTGGAAAACACACAAAGGACAAGGACACAGTTGAAGTCTCTTAATTTGCAAGTGTATTTGAATATTTATGATGCCTGTTTCAATATTCACTCATTTTCTACTCATGGGAATGTGGCATGTCTGTTTTAAGGTAGAATACATCTGTGGCAGTTTGTTTTGTTATCAGAAACATTCATGTTGGGAAGAAAAAATAGTGCAAGACTGGGCCAGCAGAAATCCTCCTGCCTGACCAAGGCTGTAAATAAACTCCTAAACCACGGCAGCTGGCTTTCTCCTTCAACTGGAGAGCATAAGTAATATTAAGGTCTAATATACACAGTGTGTGAAGGTTGGCAGGGTCACCATGACCCCACAGGAGCTGAACTGGGGATGTATGGGATGTGTCTTTAGTAAACAACCTCTCATCACACACTGCACTCAGCAGACCCGTATCCCGAGGTGTTTAAGGAAGGTGAGGATGAAAAGCACTGGACACTGTCAGAAAGAAATTAACTTGCTGTTTGAAATCAGTGTTGCTGAAAGCCATCCCCCCTCTTCTCTGCTCAGCACGCAGCATCCAGAGCTTCTCTCCATTCATCTGGTGCCTGTTGACAACTCTTCAGATTGTCTTATGGGGAAATTTCCTCCTACATGTTATTTGAACAGGTTTTTTTCCCTATCCTGATAAATGATGTGGCCAGCAAAGATTACTTCTTCTCAGGGCTGGCAAACACTATTTCTTACCTGATGGCTTATTGGGAATACAGTTGGTAAAACCATGATAAGATTTCAAAGAGAGCATGATGGAATAAAGGGAGAAGGGAGATTTTATCTCCCACCTGGTAGTTACAGGCAGAGGAAGTTCCTACTCTGATTATCTGCAGAGTGTGCAGTTTTTCTCAGTGTACCCAACGATTAAGCACTTAGCTGCAAAGCAGGAGTGTCACAGGCCACTGGCTCCCCAAGGTCACTGTGCTGGCACAGGGAGGAAGGTCCCCATCGTCGTCTCGTGTGTGGCACGCTGCAGGACACGGCTCCTGCACCCATCGTGCTGACGGGGTGGGGAGCCCGACCCCTCAGACTTTGTTGTGTTGACATGCCATCTACTTGGCTCCTGTAGAAGCAAAGTCTTCCCATTTGTCTTCTCTTTGAAGGCACAGCCTCCAGAGTGCCCTCACTGCTCCTTGATGTGCATTCAGGTTGTGTGACCTGGTGTCGTGCCAGCTCCTGCTGCCTCTGCTCAGGGTTTTGGTGCAGTAAGTCTGAGAGCTGCTAAACAAGAGCTGCCTCGGTAGGCACAGGAGTGTCACTTACCTGAGATCTATCCAGATTCTCTCTCCATCTAAGCTGACTTGTAGCTTAGTTTGAAAGTAATGAAAATGGCATTGTTCAAACAGTCCAGGCTCGCAGTCTATCTAAAACCTGCAAGTTTACTGAAGCTCCTCGGGAAGTCAGTATAAAACACTCTAAAGGACTGGATTTCCAAAACCAGCTGAGTGCTTCTTCCCCCAAGTCTGCCCAGCTGGAGAAGTAATTGACTGCTCTGATGACTGAAAACTTCAGCCAGAGGATCAGTACAAGGCTGTTAGTGCTGTGTGAGACGTGTGTGTAAATGTTTGCTGGTTTTCACGTTGGATCCTTAGTGGGGGAGTCTGGAGGAAAACAGTTGTGCATCTGAGCTGACTTCTGTCGAGTCAGCACATTTCCCTTGGACACCTGACCTCCAGAATTTCAGGGAACAGCAATCAGTTCTGAAAAGAGATCTCTGTGGGACTTTTAGATTGTATTTATTCTCCCTCTTTCTGATTGCCATTACCTAAATGTTTATATAATTCAAAACTGGGTTTCAGCACAGCTGCAGCCACGGTGCTGTACTTTCCTTGCTGTGTGTCTCATAACCAACCAAGCAACAGTTTCCTTACTGTAGGCTGAAAGCATATCTAAGAAATACGCTGTCAGTGGTGTCAAGAGGGATGTGACAAGCTGCACCATTTCTGAGCATCAATACTTCTGTTTATTTTCAAAGAGTTTGCAGAGCAGCCCACAGCTGGCATAGCGACCGTGTGCCGTGAGATCCAAACGAGGACATGTCTGAAAGGAGTTACAGAGTTACTGTCCCATTCAAGCCTGGACTGTCACTGTAAGGCAAAAGAAGAACCACGTGCTGTTAACCTTTTTCTTGGAAGAGGCAGCCCCTGCACAGAACTTTGGTAATTAGGGTATGTGCTGTTCTGCGTAGCACTGAGGCGTATTCTTAAGTCTCAGTGAAACGACGATGACAGGGATTGCAAGTCCTTCCTCAGGAGCCAGAACAGAACCCATTAAGGTATTGCAAGTCATGCAATTCAATGGCCCTGAAAGTATAATTTGATTGTAATTCAGGAGGTTACTAAAAGGAAATCCATACTAGGCTGTAAGATAAGCAAAAGCGAGAAGTGTATTTACTACAATAGTTAAATATGAAGTGAGTGAGCCCCTTATCTCTTCTGTCTGCAGTTTATCACCACTGAAGGCAAGTAAAAGGGGAATAATGTCTACTTCACAAGAGAAGATTGGATTAAGCTTTCCCCAAAGGTCTTATGGGAGTTATTTCCACTTCACTCTAGTCTAGATTAGCCTGACTCCTTCAGACTATTTCCAGCTCTGTAAAGGAGAAGGGCTCAGTGCAGGGGGGGGTGGCCAACACGTCATTTCTTCATGAAGCAATTTGCCTTTGATTTCTGTAAAGGAATTAGGAGACCTACTAAGTCCTAGCTGAGTGCAGGACTTATTTACCATGGAGCTTTCTTTTTCAGGTTCCTTTTTGCTATGCAAGCTTATTGCTTTGGAATAAGTGTCTCTTACAGGGTTTCATTAGAAATGTTTATGAGAAGAAACCTCAGTGCCCTCATGTCTCACTGGAGAGAGCTCACTGCCCTTGTCTGCAGCTCCAGTTACTTCAGCTCTGCTTAGGCATGTGAACTGTATTGCTCATGAAATGCTGGAGTGGGCTTGAGGTGCTTGAGTTTGTGTATTATGATACTGATTTCTTTCATATTACCCACGTGTCGTGTACAACCTTACTAAAATGCATGTAAAGGCAGGGTAGGTGTGAGATGTGTAACACAGAGCAGTGTTCCTTTGGCTGCAGACCAGCATCTGAGGATGCCTGATGTGCACAGTCTGCCCAGGGTGGAAGTGCTGGCAGCGACAGCGAGTGAGCCGCTGCAGCCTCCTGCCGTGCACCTGCAAGAGACTTGACTCCACCAAAGAGAAACTGCCCAAACACAGAGAAAATCCCGAGCACCACATGTTGCTGCTTCTGTTCACTTTCATTGTACAGATCCTTAACTTCTCCCTTAACGTTCATTGTAAGAATCAAGAGGGGGAACAGGCAGCCAGGCTCTCTGTTGCAGAATCCTGCCTGGCTTGTTCTGTGGCTTGGAAGTAGCCCCAGATTTTCAGAAGTGTATTTCTCTGTGAGAGAGAGTTCTGCAGCAGCAGAACACAAGGTGTGCTTGGTCCTGTTCTGGCTTGGGGAGAGGACTGCTGCTGCTTCAGGAACAGTGAAATCCACTCTCTGTCAGTGCCTCCATCCCACCTGCATCATGGTAATTTTAGGAGAAGCGATGCAGTCTGGGTGCAGGGTGGCTCTCAGTCATAACTATTAGTTTAGGCAGGTGGCTTATCCAAGTGAAGGCTGATTATGCAGAGGAAATGGTTTTGTGCTTCACAAGTATTTACTGTCCAGATGCTCCAATTTTTCCTATAGCCTTTTTCTCAGACATCAGAGTTTGCTTTACATGCATGTCTGTGAAGAAGAGAATGCACTTATGGAATGTTCCAGTGGTAGCTTAACTTAGAAGAAATGATCACAAGTAGGTGCTCATCACTTTCCAACCCATACCACACTGTTTGCAAATGGAGCAGGAGAAAACCTCTGCATCTCAGAGGCTTTTACAGATGACTGTGAGGAAGTTTGTAACAGCCCTTGGAGCTGAGAGGGGCAGCATTTTCTGCCTTTCATCTTGAGGAGGCAGGGAGTGACTCTTTCTTGCCCACTAATGGACACTGTTGATCAGCAAAACATCTTCCCATTTGTGTCAGACCTTTGATTTTCAAGGACCTCACAGTTCTTTTTCCAACACTTTCCCTATTTCTCTCTGGTTACTCTTGTAACTGCTGCATCTTCCTGGAGCTCCTGGGCACCATGAGACATCTCTTGGATGTCGAATCGTGTCATTTTTGATAAACCCCTGTGAACCACAGAGCTCAGCTGAAACTGCAGCTCAGCATCCTGAAGTGCCAGTTTAATCTATTTCAAGCACTGAAAAAAAAAGCAGAGGAGGGAAGCAAAAAAGCTCCCAGCTTTATCCCAGTAATAAGGGTGGCAATGAACTGGCTTTCAGAAAATAATGTAATCCCTGAAGTATCAGCAGTGGCTTTTGAGTGTGGTGTTTAACAGAGCCTGAGGCAGGGGAAGTGTCCTCTTGTTGTGGTTTGGATTAAAAAAAAAAATTAAAGCTCTTTCCCTCTTTCATTAAAGTGCAGTTTTATTTTCCAGTGTTCCAGCCTTCTGTTGGAAATGCTGGGGAGTGTTTCTGCCTGGGTGTCATCGGATCGCTTCTGTGTACGTGCCCTTCACATTGTTTGACCTGAGCTTGTGATCTGCAGGGACTGGGGTGCTAATCACAGTGGTGGAGAGGCCGGTGGCAGTGGTTTTTAAGAAGTGATTGATTACTCAGCAGGAGAGCTAGAGGAAGCTTTTAAAGACAAAAGCAGGTGCTGGCTACCTATTTGCCCCTGGAAAGGCCATTAGGTCTCTGTGTCTGAGCCTTTGAAGTTTCCCTCTGGATTCACCAGGGTAAGAGGACAAATGTCACTCCTGTTTCCATGATTCTGTCAGGGTTAAGGCAGTCCTTAACACTGCAGTTGCTGTCAAATTAAATGTCAGCCCAATGCCACAGAAGGGTATTAAAATGTGGATGCTGTGTCTGTCTGGTTCTCAGGATTGGACAGTTTATTTCCTCACAGATGCTAACCAGCAGCTTTGCTGGCTCTGGATGGGCTCCAGCTCTCCAAGAGGCTGTGGATGGAGTTTCTGGATGTCACCACGGGCTAATGATAGTCAAATATGTGGCTCAGTGTCTGCAGTAAAATGGTAGGAACCCATCCTTCTGTTTCAGCCTGCTCTCATCATGCCAGTATGTTTCATTCTTATTACAAGCTGCTGAAGTTGTCCTAGGACAAGCCCCCTCCTTTCACCTATTTTTAGTTGTGTATTCCCTCGAGACATGGCCATGTCTTTATTTTTTGGTGTTTGGGAATCATTGGTTCAAATTAAAACCATTCAGTATGAAGTCTGGTCAAGATTCATGCCCTTCAAAACAGCAGCCCTGTTGTGATCTTTGGGATGCTTCAGGTTTCTCTCCAGATACCATCTGCAAGCGTTATCTGGAAGTACACAGAGTACAGGGAGGTGCATGTGAATGTATCTGTAAGTGCAATTAGGGCAGGTATTAGGAATAAAAAAGGATGGCTACGTGTTCAGCATCTAAGTTCATCTATCTAAACTACCATTTTTGTTTGTACTGTGCTTGGGACATAAATCAATGCCCACAAAATGAAATAGCTTTGTCTAATAATCCTTTGTGCCAGGGCCATCAGTAGTTCATTAGTCTTGCTTTGCATCTGTCAATAAAAGGTGCAATTTAGAAGGAGAAAACTTGAGGAAGGCAGTATGTTCTATATGGGAAGGAGATGCCTTCTGCTTTGGCCACCCTCTCTCCTTTTGATTGCAGGCTGTGTGGTGTGGGTGCAATGTGTGCACAGCTTTTTTTCTCTTGGAACAGCTTGGAGGATGGTATATCATTGCATTTATTCCTCAAGAGCCCAGAAGAGCTCTCGAGTCTCTGAGCTATGTTCACACCATGCAGGCACATGTGTGAGACACCTCCACAACAGGATCAGTAATTATCTTATCTGTCCTTTGGGTTTTGCCTCTCATCCAGAAGGCAATCATGCAAAGGTAAGTTGGCCCTTCCTGGCTAGGAGTCAGCATGCCTCTGACCACAGTGACAGCATGCTACATGCTGACTAATGAGGGCCCCTTCCCGGGCCATCGGGGTGCTCCTCACTCATTACCCTGGTTTATGTTGCTTGACATGAGGGATTGGATGTTATCCCAGCAAGGTGGCATGGCTTCAGGCAACGATATTTTACTCACATAATCTTGCCAAGTTCATCTTAGCAGCATTTTGTGTTCTGAATCCTCACAATTTGTGTCCCTGAACTCTACACATGGTGCTAGAGACAATGGATGTCCCACTTCTGTGTCAAAGCTGACCAAGCAGAGCTTCTGCACACCCTTGGTGGTTTCAGCCTGTTCTCAATTAACTGGAACTCTGCGTAGTTTGACAAGGAGGTCAACAATTAAATTGAATCATTCATTAGATAGCAAATAATTGCTTGATGACTCCTGAGATGCCACTTGATTTCTTTCACCGTGATCATTGTATACTTACAAGTTTTGCTAAGGATCAGATCAAAATTCATCAAACCAGTAGATGCCAAGTGTTGGAGCAAAACAGCCCATCATCAAGGTGTTTGGAAGGCCTGTGTCTGCAGCAGTGGTGTACAGGACAAGAGCCTTGGCTGTTGCTGTATCCTGTGTTTCACAATGTGCTGCTGAAAATGACAAATGGGGCAAAAAAGAAATCGCAAACTGGAAAAAGAAATGATTTTGAAATTTCTCACAAGATGTGTCTGTCTTCAGGGAAAAATCAATGTTGTTCACATGTAAGTTAGAAAAGTGACTTGCTGCTGTTATAGAGAAAAAGATTTCTGTATAAAGAGCTGGGTGATTTTAAACTTCTTCTTGTGTTACAGTATTTGCTATCAATATTTCATCATAAGAAGTCAGTGCAGAGGCTTTGAGTCTCTCTTTGCTGGTGCAGGTAAGCTGCCTCTCTGTTGTGTGCCTTTCTCTGATGGTTTTCTCTGCTGATAAAAGGTAGCAAGGGGAATGAAAAGGAACAAATGCTCATATCTGTCCAGAAAAACAAGGAGGGAATGAAGGGGTTTTGGTTCCTTTGGAAGGATGTGTCATCCCTTCTGGCTGCAGGAGTCCCCTTGGTGTGTGTCCCACGACTCCAAGATGCTGACATGTGCCCACAACCACCTTCTGTGATTGCCAACTTTGGATGTGGCAGAGGGAAAAGTAGGTCCATCAGCAGGTGATGCTCTGGGCTTTTGAGGGGTGCTTGGAAATCGGTGTTCATGGGAATTAATGGTGGTAAAATTCTAATCTCAGCTTCCTAATGCTAAATTTCTTTCTTAGATGTCCAATCTGTGCTCCAGGCCAAATGCAGATGTTCTTTGGAAAGATTATCCAATAGAGTCATCTTAAACTGAGCTTGCCTCAGGTACCCCAGGGGTTTTTCAATAGGAGCCCCCCAGTGCCCTCAGCCCAGCAGTCCCCGATGGCGTCTCCAGAGCCGCAGTGCCACGGGGTGGGCTGACAGGCAAGGCCAAGCAGGACACTTCCAAGATAAGAGGAAGGTAAGAAGATATTTGGCACATTTATCCACTGTCTGCTCCTTGTGAAGCTCTTCCAAAACCTGACTGTAGCTCTGACTGTCACGCTGTGTTTGAAGATCAGATCCAAGCAATGACTCAAGGCCCATCTGTGTTGCCAAATAACTTCACGCCGTTGCTGCTGGTGTGCGCCATCGGACCGGCCGTGCTCCGAGCTGGGTTGAAGGGAGACAGCTAGTTCCCTCCAAGATGAGACTCTCCAGGGCTCCTGTCACAGATGCAGTATGTTTGCTTATCATCCTAATGTCTCACAGCTCTGATGAGCCGTGAAACATCCCTGGTATCACCTCAGCTGTCTTGGACCGAGGTCACACTGCTGCCACAGGGCTGTCTTTACAGGATAAGGCCGTTTGATCCAAGAGGGAACTAGTCCTGAGCCATGTCCTGAGCCATGCCCTCAAATCCCATAGGCCAAAGAGGGAAGAAATTGTTCAAGGTTGGACAGATGAGAGTGCAGCAGGGGCAGTTTGTGCTGACTGTGTGGCACTGCTGTGCCCGTTGCCACAGCTGCCTTAGTTGTAACACAGGGGTTTGGTACAATTTAACAGCACACTGTGAAGGTAGCCTTGAATGGGCTTCCACACCTGTATTACTCTTTCCCAGTTTTCTCAACAAATACAACTTTTCTTACCACCCTACAGAGATGATGAGAGGATAGGAAAACCTCTCTGAGGACAGGCTAGAGAAGTGAAGGTTGAGAAGGGACCTTATCAGTGCCTTGGGAGGTTTCCAAACCTGCCTGGATACATTCCTGTGCCCCCTGAGTGAGGGGAACCTGCTTTAGCAGGGAGTTGGGCTGGAGCAGCTCTGCAGGGCCCTGTCAGCCCCCATCACTCTGGGATTCTGGGATTCTACCCTTTTGCCTCACAATTTATCTTTTTTAATGTGTTATAAATAGCCAGTGCTCTAGATCGGATCAGTTCCCCAGGGAAATTGCAAATGCATACCACTTATGTATTAGAGGTTAAACTCTTCCTTGCCTTATACTCAAAGAGTAGGGCTTTAGAGGAGGCATAAGGCAGGAAAGAACTTGATACTGTGTACAGAAAGTAATTTCAAGAGTGACACCAATTGCATTTTTAGAAACCTTATTATAGGGTCAATTTATTTTGTCAAATGGCCAGTAATTAATTTCACAGAAGACATTAAAGAAAGTAAACTCTAACCTCTTTGCTCTGACATGGACCTTGACAGTAAGAGTACAAGAGCTGAAGGTACTGTGCTTTCACGCTGGGTGCTGGCTGAGCGGTGTGTCACAGTGAAAGCGATGCCAGGGCAGGGGAGAGAAGTCTGAGGTTCCATCAAACCAGCCTACCACAAACTGGCTGCTCTTGTCAAAAGCCGACCACTGCACCTTTCTTTTTGTGCCTCAAAAGTTACCAAGAGGGATTCTCCACGTGGGGAGGAAGATAAAAGTATGAGGGATGCATGTGATTATATGGCAATTCAGTTGTTTTTTCCAGAGTGCTCCCTGACAGCTCATCATCCAGCACAAGCCACTCTGTGTTTCTCCATCTCTACCATCTGCTGTGGTTGCCCTCTTCCTGCCTACTCACCAGAGATGAGTTATCTTTTTCTCTGTCCCACTAAGCTTTCTGGACAACTGGTCCCCCTTGTGCCACCGCTGCACTAGTGTCACAAGGCTGCTGAGAGGAGTATAAATGCTGACCTCACTGCACGTCATCCACCCACTGACACCTTGGTTTAGCTCCTCACTCAGAAATCTCTCTTGATTCCAAGAAAAGAACCAGAACAAAGTGAGGTCTGAAGAAACCATCGTCCCTCTCGTGCACTGGTGAGACAGGAGGCCTCTCCTCACTGGCTGTGGGAATTGCACTCCAAAGTTCACAGCAATACACTTTCATGCTGCTGATGTGAGTAATGGAATTTACTCCTTTCCCATAATGAAAAATACCGATGAAAAACCTTTCAGCCTGTCTTCACCTCATGGAAGGCTGAAAGAAAAGCCTACCTGATTTAACACTGCCCTTTGTTTTTTGGAAGGATGCTGTTCATGCTTTGGTTTAACAATCCAGCACAGGAGAAAACAGCATGGCTCGAGCCAAGGAGAAGAGTAGAGAGTGAATAACGACAGCACAAATCAGCGGTAAAGAAGCAGTCTGCTGCAGCACCTGTACAGAAAGCCCGGGGCCAGCGAGGAAGGTGACAGAAAGATTGCAGTGGGAAATGGCATGGGGAGCACCATATGCACCGAGCACCAAAAGGCTGAGAACAGCATTTTAAGCTGTCTGAAGGGTGGGGGAAACATCTCTGTCCTTGAGTAAGGGCAAAGAGAGGGGAATTTTTGAAGATGGACAGTTCAAGATCGTACTTTCACAGTTAGGCAAGTGCAGGTTTGTGTTTGTTTAAACCACAGTGCTGTGTTGATGCTGATGAGACGCTGTAGGTGTTCCCAGGGATGCAATGGGCAGATAGGAATCTCACACTGCTGGTGGGTATTTCTTTAGAGGAGAAATGAGTATTGATATGGTTGCATGATCTTCACAGTGAAAAAGCAATCCCTTAGCCAATCCAGCAAATTAACTGCTTTGAATGCAAATTAGGGAGAGCTTCTGTTTTGCTTTGTTCACCCTGTTCTTGTTTTAGATAAGGTTTGATGCTTGCATTATTTAAAGCAGCAATAGAGTTGAATGCCATTGTCAAAGTGGTCTCCGCTGTTACTACAGGATGTGTGCAATCTATGGGATGCTAGCTTTTTTCTACTAAATGTATTGTCTTCCTGATTTTGAATTTCCCCAATCTGCTGAGTCTGTTCCACATGAGATAAAGTGGAAGAAAATGTATTGTGTGAAATCAAAACAGGTCGTTAAATCAATCCCACAGGACACAGGGGTGAGACTCCTTCATCAGATCAGGCAGACAGTACCTTACTGTGTTTTCTGTAGGGTTTTTCCTCTATTTTCTGTTTTAAATGAATACTACTGAAAGGTGAAAGGGGATCCAACTACTTGACTTGCTTTGGTACCTAAGTCAGGGAGAGAATTTGTGGCAGGAGGTCCTGGAGGTGTTGAGCAGATAACCTCCTGTCACAGGCAGCAGCTTCCCAGGATTTTGGTCTGGGTAAGAACAAAAATTGAGGTCTTCTGAATGACTTAAGTGTTTGGCCTCTGTTTTTGCTTGGTCAGTATATCACGTTGTGAGCTTAGAGTTGAAACTCAGCGAGTTTGCTGTTGACATCCAAGGGGGTGGGAAGCAGCTGCGCACCCCTGACGCTGAGGGTGTTGGTGGGACACGAGGGCTTGGCTGGGAAAGCTCTGCCAGTGTCCCACAGCTTTACAGCCCATTTGCTGGTGACTGCAAGACATTTTGCATATATTCCTCTTCTTCTTACCTTAATGTGAAGACACACAGATCAGTCAATGGAGCTTGAAAATCTCGCCAGTCCTTTTATGAGCGTTCTACTTAGTTATTCCTTTTGTTTTTTACACAGAACAAGCCAACTCTGAGAAAGTAACTTATTGTGGATGATGATAAACAGCCTTTTTTCTCTCACTTTTCAAAAGGCAGTACACATAAATGGCATGTTGCCTATACACAGGCTTGCCATTTTCCATCTATAAACAAGGTGTCATGCAGCTCATTATTTCATCACGTCTAGGGAAAAAAATCCATGTCAACAGCCAGGGCTTGTGAGTGTCACTGGTTTCATTAGAAGCAAAAATGTTTGATCTTTTGAAGAGAGAAGAACAATCAGCTCCTGGATTTTTTTCAACTATTTTGCACTTGGTCTTATCCAAAAGCATCAAACAGTGAGAAACCCAACGTGACACAGGGCCCAGTGGCCCCTAATGGCCAGGCACTCCACCAGGTTTGCTAAGTTTATCTTTAATCTGCTACTCCCGACCTAATTAAGGACTGAATGCCTTTGGACTGATTTTGTCTTGAGTTATTGTGATATCTTTACTACAAATTCTTTTTCAGTCTCATTAAATTCCTGCAGCATGAATGTCTTTATTAATACCATCATCTGTGGTAGACTAACTTTGCCTTGTTCTCCTGATAACTGTGCATTGTGGACTAACTCCCTTTCTTCCTGGCTGATTGGAGAACTTTGGCTTGAAGTGAGAGCATGTTGAGGCTCAGCATAGGCAGGGAATCCATCAATGTAAATATATTCATTCAAATTGATGGAGTTTTATTAAAAAACCCAATAGTTAATGCTGTTATATAGGTTTTCAGGAGAATATTTCAAAACTCATTTAAAACTTTTCTCTTTATCTTCAGCAATGGCTCCTGGATGCTAAAGGTTCTAATAACTTGGAGATTAGAAGTAATTCCCACTTACACAGCAGAGATTGCCAATCAAATTGTTAATGCAGGTGGAAGGAAGACTCACTGAAAGAGAGTGAAGGCTCATAAAAAGCTTGTCTGTGGGGTATTTGTTTCCTCAACCCAGAAGAAGCTGTGCTGAGGGCTGCGTGCAGAGGAGAGGACACCATCCCAGCGATGGTGGGAGCCCAGCATGGGACCAGCAGGTGAGTCCTGTTTTACCTTAGCAGGTAAATATGAAAAAAGAGCTTCCAACAACACCAAAAAAGAGTCAATAGGAAAATGTCTTAATCTCTCCTTTCATTGGAGTAACAGCATCTCCATAACTTGCTGTTAATGGTGAATCTAATAATGATGTCCTTAGCTCTAAATCCTTCAGTCAGCAGTGCAGAGATTTCCTGAAGGGCAAGGTAACAGACAGTTTCCATTTGTTGGAGGTGTTTTAGGAGTAAGTCAACAAATTGATTCCTAGTCTAAAACATTGACTAGCTTATTAAGGTGTAGTTCTGATCTCTGAAAGTTTTGATGAGCATTAGAGATGTTAGAATTGCAGGTCCAGACATCCAGAACAATCTATTAAGTGAACAGGCAGTGAGAGTTTGAGATTAATTATTATAATCACAGCATGAAAGCTGAAGTTTGTTTTGTACATGTGGATAACCAGGCCAGATTCTGGCCAGATTCTGCAGAGATGTCTGTTACTACAGAAATTGCCCACTTCAGTTCTGTGGACTAAAAAGAGGGATAAAATGCAACTCAAAACGGGTGAGGCTTTTATAACGTTACTCTAATAAAACAGTCCTAAGGTTTTTCTTCACAAACCCATGTGAGTTTAGGCAAGCCAAAATAAGTATAGGAAGGCTATTAGCTTGGTGTTGGCCCCACAGCAGAAGCTCCATCAGCCCCTTGAGATGCCAGGATGTGCAGTAGCATCACGGTCTGTATTGGAATGATCTAATTAATGAAGTCTCTGGAAGCTTCAGATGGAAGCAGGGTGAAATAAAAAGCTTGCTGCTGCTGTGAAATGCTCCTTCCCACCCTGGATCCACAGAAGCAATCCCCTGCTGACCTGAGGGCTGGTAGGGGGTTGTGCTGGTGTTGTACCAACGCTGCAGGCAGAAGCTGTGCCCGCTGGAGTGACGGCTGCCCAGAAGCTCTCCAAAGACTGATTAAATTGCCAAGTTAATGTATTGAAGAAAGTGCACTCTGATAATTAAATTGCTCCCATGCAATTGCTTCATTCTACTATTTTTTTTCTTGTCTTGCACTCTTGCTTATATTGTGACCATCCTTGAAGAAGCCTACACTTGCAGAGCTTCCTTGGTGCCCCCTGAATTTTGTAGATGAGCCCTCAGCACGTCCTGTTGTCTGTCATCTTGGGACTCTCAGGGAGAGAGGTGTCTCGTCTGCATTCCAAAGCCTGGTCCTGAGCTGCCAAGGGAGGCAGACAATCCCCCCTCAGCTCTGATTTTAAATGTGATGCCGTGGCTTATGTGCTAAATAAAATCTAAGTGAGAAGTGTTGATACTTAATGAAATATAAGTTAGGGGATTTCACATAAGAAAGCTGCTGTCACTGCTTTAATTTATTAGGGGAGAGTTATGTGCAGATGGTATATACAGAGTTATTTCCTGACTGTACTCCATAGTAAGTTGATTTGTGGTTTAATGACTTTTATCAAAATGAAATAAGCATTTGATCTTTGGATTTGATCTGCCTATATCTGCAGCTGCTACACCACTACAGCAATTACTTCCACACTGGGCTTTTTGCCCAGGCAAATGGAGTTCGTCCTTGTTTCATGTCTCATTGACTGTCCTGATAATACACACAGTGGTACTGTAGGTTTTTTCTTTCCCTACATTTGATAGGTGTGAAAGCAAGAGAGTAATTCTCTCTTTTTTTTAAAGTATCAGTGTTGTCTTATGATACATTTTGCCACCACAGTGGTTAGTTTTATCTTGAAGCTGCTCCTAACCAAAATTTAGTGCAAGGATGTGTAATTTTCTCTGCTTAATCCTGCTATGCCCTTTTGGTAGAGGAACAAGACATTCATTTATGAATCCTCAATCTGGGCACCCTCATGGTAATCTTCACATCTGTCTACTGGGTCTAGGGATGAGGTTGTAGTGATACATGGGACACCCACACTGGAACAAATCTGCTTCTAATGCATTTCCCTGGAAGGCAATAGAGTTATACAAGGAATAAATCCCCCCTTGTATGTATCTCTGCAAGGATTCTCTTTGTCACTACCGGGAGTGTGTAAAGATGAGGTGTTTGTTTTGTTTTTTCCAGGAAAATTCTTCTTTATTTACTGTTCAGGATAAGAATCCTCCAAGTTCAGCCCTGAAAGCTCCTGGTGAGGGGTTGCCATTAAGATTAACAGTTCGTAGGACTTGGTGCTGCCAGCTGTGACTTTCCTGAGTAGCCCCATTTCACACCAGCTGCGTTTTTGACCAGAGTGTAGGAGACAGCAGCTAATATGATGGCTTGCAGCCAGCTCACCTGGGTGAGGACTAACAGAAGAAAGCTACTGGCTTGCAGCATGGAGTGTGTTCTTTGAATAAGGCAGTGCTGGGTGAGGGTGCTCTGGAAACAGCCCGGGTTGGCAGCTGGCAGATCTGAAGTGGCAAGGAGATGCAGCTGCAAAGAACTGCAAAACAAAGTAAAGGCTTTTGTTCTCTAGTTTACAGTCACGTTGAGAGAAGGCACACCACGCTTTGTATGGCTGGAAGCTAGATTTTAAGTTGTCTTTTTTTAAAGCAGGATATTTCATAGAGGTATGTGATGAGCCTGGAAAGTGACTGGTGAACGAGTTGCCTGTAGATCTGCAGTCCTCCCAGAAACTGGGTGAGAAAGCGATTCATCATGAGAGCTCTGGAAGGCTTTCCTGTGCCAGGGTTGCTGCTGTGACTTTAGCAAATCAAACTACTTGCGTAGTACTTGCTTCTTAATCCAGGAAAATTAAAACCACCAGTGATAGCTACATTGTCTAGCCATCTGCTCTCCCAGGTGCTCCCACGCCTGATCAGAGATGAAGTGATGTGACCTAGAATCCTCCTGCATATCTGGGATCATTCCCAGCACAGTCCCAAGCTTCAATCTTCTGCATGACATCAGATAAAGTAAACATCAAGATTTGATGCGAGAGCATATGTCCATTGCATAATTCATTAGAGTTCTTTTCTGGAGCTATTTTTAGGTCTTTTTCAATCAGAATTAGAGTGAGGATTATTCAGGAAAAAAAGAGAAGAAAGTTATGGGGATTTTCAGAAACGTGTCTGGGGCTGAAGGTGAATGTGGCCGTTCAGCCATGGCTGTTGGTGTTTTAAGTGATTGCTTCTGCCATGGACAGCGGCACAGTCCTTCACGGCAGCTCGGCTGTGAGGTGGTGTGAATGCCATAGCGGTGTGCCAAAACCCCTCCTTTTTACATGCCACTGCTGCTAAAACCCCTGTTAGGCCAGACAACAGAATCCTCCCCTCACTCCAGTTTGAGCTGTATCACTCCATTGCCTTGAGTGCAGTTATTCCTGATTTCCAAACACGAGACCCATTCAAAGCTGTTTCCCTTCTGTTTCCGCTGCGTGTCCACACAGTGTCGGTGGGCGCTGGCAGGCAGAGCAGATAGCTTGCCTGCCCAGGCTGTGCAAAGTGCCTCCTAACAGCAAATCATTGCAAGCCATTACAGCTTGTTCTCTTGTGTCAGCAAGAAAATGTGAAGTGCATTCAGCGCAGTGTGGGACACCTGGGCTGCTGCTGTGCTCTGAGGCACGGCGCACGCAGCCTTTCCCTCGCCTCGTTTCACCTGACACGCTCTGTGAGTGGGTCTACTGGAAGAAAGCAGAAAGATAAACCCCAACAAAAAAGCCCAGACCCCCAAAACATGTTGTACAGTATGAGTCAGTGAAAAGAAGTGCAAGGAGGAGCTATTTTGAGGGCTTTTAGACCGTCCTTATTGCTAGGAGACTGCTGCCCGTGTGTGTGATGCTCTTCAGGCTCTCAGCAGCTGCCTCGTTTGTACAGCGGCTTCGAGGGCAATTTAGGGAGCAGCTTTGTATGAGAGAGGGAGAAGCAAGCTTGGGTGGGAGCTTATTTTCATTTTCAGTCTTTCTGAGACAAATGTGAGTGTATACAGGAGGCAATGCAGGTGCCAAGGAGAGCATGGTGCCCGAAATGTCACGGATCTCAGGCTGACCTCGTTACATTGCTCAGGTTTTGGGACAGTCACGACTTGCTCTCAGCCAAGAGCGATGTGATTGTGTAATTTTACCACATTTGGGTTAAATTTGTGGTGCTAGTAGTGCCAGAGAGACACATTTTGACCTGTCCCTGATGGTCAGCTGTGTGGGGAACTTCCCCCACCAGTGCATCGGGTCACAGCAGGGGCAGGCTTGAGCAGAAAGCGTGGCCAGGAGCCAGGGCCACTGCCTGTGACTCCAGTGGGGGAAACCCTCAAGTCTCAGTTAACAATTTCCTCTGGAACCACAGTTTCAATCTGAAGTAAGCTGATGGAGGTTGGGGTGGTAAATGGACAAAACTCTTAGGATTGTAGTCATGGATGAGTAAAGCCTAGGAAAAGAAACCCCTGAGATCATGAGAACGTGTGAATTTGTCGCCTGGAAGGGAGCTACAGACACAACTGTGTAATATCTCTTACTGTATTTTTCACAGTAATGCCAGATGGCCAGGAATGGGATCCCCCACCTTCTCCTTCGAGTCTGAGAAGGCAAGAAAATAAACAAGGAAAATGTCTGTGATGGTATTAGTTGGCTCCTGGTGAGGTGAGTCATTGCTTTTGATTGCTGAAATAGTAAGGACTGTTTTCTAATTCGATTACCACATTAACCCTTCCTGCCTGCAGTGCAGCCCTGCCCCACGGATCTCAGTTGTGCTTTAGGCCCTGCTCCTCCCTCCTGCTCTCTGCTTGTGACTAGTGCCAAGTTCGGGGACAGCAGCCAAATGTCAGGTGCCTTCAGCACCGTGCTGTCTCAATGGACTAATGGGCTCCAGCAGATGTAAGTGGTGTGTCAGAAAAGCTTTATTCAACACAAATTAATACTTGGAGGAGCCATCTCCAGCAGGTCCCAAAGGCAGGCCAGATGGCCACCGTTGGCACGGGCTGCCAGCTCGCAGCCGGCCAGCAGCCTCGCCCCAGGGATTCCCACTTGCTGACTTCACACCAATGGTGATGTGATTTGTGCTTCTCAGTGTTTCCCTTTTTAATTGTGATGGTGGGATGCCTGGAGCTGTGCTGACCCCTGTGAGCAGCCATAGGGCTGTGCCGCCTCCTCCACTGCCTCCAGGAGCCGGTGCTGCCTTGTCAGGCTTTTGTCTCTTGCCATGACAACAAAGCTGTGGCAGGGTGAAGCTCTGAGGAGAGGTTGCTGGCAAACCTCATGCGTTTGCCCACGTGCTTTTGATCAGGGGCCGGTCCCTGTCGCTGCCTTGTGGCTGGTGGGACTTTGAAAGCGCCTTTGATCCATCTGTGCCAATGAAACAGAGTTGTTTGAAGTCTTTGATCCTTTCTGTGGGCAAACTGTGCCCAGAAAACTTGATGGGCTTGGAATATTTCTGAGAATTTCATCCATGTGAGTCCTGGTAAGTGGGATTCAGCAGCTCTCCCCATCGGCCTGTTTGTGTTGTCTAAGCAGACCCAGGCAAGGGCGTTTTACACCAGTTGTTGTTGTATCCAAACCCACCTCTCTGCTTCCATCACCTACAGGACCATCCTGTGAGTTACCAAGACTCAATTGCCCCCCAGGTCCAGGACAAGACTACAAGGAATTAGAAGAAGAGAAACCCAGGGCAGAAATTTTCAGGTGTGGTCTCGAAGATGGAAGTTTTGGCAGGACAAGATGGACTTGTTCAAAACACCCCTGTGGGCCTGGTGACAGGCAAAGGCTCCTTGGCCAAGGAGAGAGCCCAAGTGGGTGTGGGATGCCCTACACTTAGGTCTTATTTCAGAGGTTGCTTGGCGCACTGTATGAGCATCTTTGCTCCCCAGAATTCCCCAGGTTCATGTCATATGTGTGTCTGTGCACATACATTTCTTTGTAAGCTGTAATATACTGTGTTTCCTACCTAGGAGGTGTACCAAAGCAATTTCTTTCCTTAGCAAATAAGGGAAATAGCTGGGTAAGTACAAATGTGTTTCTTAACAGCCTTGTTTGTGACACAATTGCAAACTGAATCTTCACACGACGTAGGGCTGCAAGTATTCGAGTCACATTTGGACAGCAAAGCTCACTGTAGGCAGCTGTAATTACAGCATTTCTCTCATATGCAGCCTTTCTCTCATGTTTTTCTGAACATTGTTTAAAGAACTGATGAAAGGGCTGAAAACTTCTCAAACTTTCCTTTTCTTAGGGTCTCTTCAGCTCAGTCTTTCATCACACAGTCAATAAACGGTTGAAAAGGACTCTTCTGAACTGCAGCAGGAGGGAGGAGGAAGAGAGGAAATTAATGATATCACCAAAACTGAAACTCTTTCAAGTTCCCTTTAATTGCAGAGGGCACAGAGAGCTCATTCAGTTTTTAATTCTCTGATCTCTTGCTCTCCCCCAAGGACCAGTCTTCCTCTGCTCCCACCTCGCGTGCCATTTTCCCAGAGCTGTGCAGAGCCCTTCCCAATGGGATCTGGGCAGTGGAGCAGCAGCCCAGGCTGCCTGTGGCCCAGGGAGGCAGGGCCAGGTCAGTAGAGTGGCTCTCCAGCAAACCCCAGGGTCTTTCTCTGGGTAAAGAAGAGAGGGAGTCTTTGCAGAAGGCAGAATAAGTAAACTTTGGCCACAAGCTGTGAGCAGCTCCTGCGCCTACATCTGAGTACACCCAGTTCAGTGCCCAGCTGTGAGATGGCAAGTGAGAGCTGTGTGTCCAAGTAGTCCAGGCTTAGAAAAAAACAAAAGCCCCAAGGCTGCCTGAATATGACCACTGCCCTTTGAGGACTTACTCAACTAAATGCACCCAGTGTGCCCTGGCTACTGTCGTCTCGTGGGGAGCATCAGTGCAAAAGGCTGAACACTGCTCCATCCCACTGCTGAAGAGGCTGGGGATTATAGCTGCAACAGGTCCACGGGCAGAGACATGAAGCATAAAGCTTTAAATTCAAGTCACACTGATAAGTATAACAAATAAAGAGACCAAATTCCCTTAAAAAATGGGATTACAGCTGCTGTGGGGAAGAAATGTTTTGAAGGAAGTTAAAGAGACGTTAATCTGCTTTTATGTAATTTGTTTCCCTATTCTTCCTGAACTGGCTTGCTTTGCAGACAGCTGCTTTCGAGGTTTACAGCCATGCATATGGTTAGGAGGGCTGGAAATTGGCAGCCCATTGCCTGACAGAATAATGGCTAACTGGGAAAATAGCTGGGTATATAATTTACAGAAGATATGACCACATCAAAATCAGTGAAACACAAACTATTCATTTTTACAGCCTCCAGATTGCTGTGTGTGTGATCTGCTCCTCCTGCTCGCTGCCCCGGCGTGCTGCTGCTCACCTCTCCTCACAGCAGCCCCTGTGGGAGGTGATGGGGACAACAGTGATGGGCTGCAGTGCCGTGAGGCAGGGGGATGGAGATCTCAGCTTCTGGAGGTTTGTGTGGTTTTGATAGGGAAGGCAGGCAAAGCATCAGTGCCACAAGGTCCCTGTCTCCCTGCAGAGAGGGGGTCTGCAGCATGGTGAGTGCCCTGAGATCTGTAACCCACCCTCTGCCAACCACCACCTGGGCTTCCAGGCTTGTGGGGTCTCCTGAGCCGCAGATAGCCCAGCAGATCTCGGACCTCCAGCTCTCAAAGCTGTCCTTGCCCTGAGAAGCCAAATGTCCCTTGCTGGTACATTTCCAGAGTTTGAAATTGCCCAAGTTTGAACCCAGACTGGCCAAGGCACAGCAGTCACAGAACCAGCAATAAAACTGGTGAAGACAGGCTGGTTACACCAACAGAATTTAATCTGCTGCAGAAATCCCTGTCTTTCCAGATGGAAAACTGTCTGAAAAAAAGTTGTGCTTCAAAAACCAAGTGCTTCTCTGAGTGTACTGTTATTTTAAATCTGGGCAGAACTTGTTCATGCTGTTTGAATCTCTCCGTTTTTCTCAGTGAGGGAAATGACAGTGAGAAGAGGAGAGACTGGAAACCATGAAATGCAGACATGGAATGTGGCAAAAAGGGCCTTTTCTAAAAACTGGACACATTTCATCTCCAAATGCATGGCTTTCTATACAAATATCCACTCATTGTGAACATACCACTTCTTATTTTCTCATTGGAAGGAGACCAAAAGAGTTGTGTTGAGCCTTCTGTTCCTCTCCCCACAAAACAGAGCTGTGGCAAAGCCCAAGGACACTGGGAGGTGCTTCGTGTGGTGGCACACAGGGACGGCATCTGTTCGGTTCTGGGAATGCAAACAGAGGAGGTTCCTTCCCTCACAAATGCCCACATTATCCTTGAGGTGATCTCTATAATCTGTCCTACACTGCCTCTTGACAAGTGTCCACGCCTGAGAAACAAATGCCAGTCTTACTGAGGCATTAATCTCAGCTGTATTCTGCCCCAGGGCTAAAGATTTTATTAGGCTCAGCTCTTCCCTCTGTTACCTCTCACTTAGGGAATCCAGCTGGCCAGCATGAACTGCCTTGAAGCTTCCCTGTCACAAATTCATGGCTTCCCCAAGTAAGCAGTGTGTTGTGTATTCTGCACAGGCTGGAAGGGGTCACGCTGCTGTTGAACCTCTGCAGGAGCCCAAGCAGCACACAGGCTGGTGTGGAGCTCTGATAATATTGATTTCTCCCGCTGCATTGTGTTACAGAGCGTGGCCTTGCAAAGAAGGAAATGACTCCAGTGGTCACAGTAAGTAGAAACAGACGTGGGGCCAGGGATCTTATAGAGTGTAATCCAACTGTTTCCAAGTTCTGCTGCAGGATGTTTGAGCTGACAAGGCTCTGCACTCCCAGATAAAGCCAGCCATGTACATTAGCTTCATTGTCAGGACACAGCACAGAGAATCTATTGCTTTTGGCTCGTGTATAGTGTAGGATTATTCCATGAGTTTACACAAGACTGTCTGTTTGTAGTTGAAAGTGAATGATTTGCTCATTAGTGGTTCAGAAAGGTCTGCTTGCTCGCCCAATGTGAGGCAGCTTGGGCTTCTCTGGGATGAAATGTGCTCGCTTTAGCCCGTGCTAGAGAGATCCAAAGCACTTTCAAGGTAGTGCAGAGGAGATGGGATTAGGGAAAGCTGCAACTATTGTAAGAAAAATATTCATCTCCTTTTCTTTTCTGTTGCTCTTGCTGGCAGCACTGCCATCCCACTCAGGTCTGGGGCTGCCAGAGGAGGAAGATGGGAGTAGGAACAGAGATGTTCTGGCCAGCCTCAGCCTCTCCTGTCTCTTGGTCTTCCCCAGTGTGTGGGTTCTGGTGAGCTCAGCCCAGCTTCCAGTAGCCTGCTGTGCTCTTGGATTTTGTGCTCACTTCACACCTCTTAGAAAGTGTTCTCTGAATCATAAAATATGGCAGATGGCAGCTTGTGAGAAGAAAACAGCTCTTCAGTGCCAGATTTAAGCAAATATGTAAGTTTTCATTATATATTTTAAAAAAAACCCAACAAACCAACAGTGCTATTTCAAAGGGAAATGGGAGTATCACCCTGTGCACCAGTACAGGCTGGGGCTGACCTGCTGGAGAGCAGCTCTGCACAGAGAGAGCAAACTAAACATGAGCAGCAGTGTGTCCTCGTGGGCAAAAAGGTCAGTGGCATCCTGGGGAGCATCAAGAAGAGTGTGAGCAGCAGGTCAAGGGAGATTATCATCCCTCTCTACTCTGCCCTCGTGAGGCCACATCTGGAGGCCTGCGTCAAGTTCTGGCTCCCAAGTTCAAGAGAGACAGGGAACTGTCTTTTAGAGAGAAGGTCTGATGAAGAGCAGCTGAGGGAGCTGGGGCTGTTCAGCCTGCAGGAGGCTGAGAGGAGATGTGAGCACTGTCTGCAGCTCCCTGAAGGGAAGCTGTAGTGAGGTGGGGGTCAATCTCTTCTGTCCAGTGATGGATGATAGGACACAAGGAAATGGGCTCAAATTGTGATAGGGGAAGTTTAGATTGGACATTAGGAAGAACTTTTTCACTGAGAGGTTTATTAAGCATTGGAACAGGCTGCCCAGGGAGCTGGTGGAGTCCCCATCCCTGGATGTCGTGTAGTTTAGTGACGGTAGTGTGAGGTTAGTGGTTGGACTTGATGATCTTAAAGGTCTTTTCCAACTGTAATGATTCTGTGAACTGCTGGAGAGAGGCCAGCACAGGGCTACCAAGATGCTGAGGGGACAGGAACATCTCTCTGATGAGGAAAGGCTGCGGGACCTGCAGCTGTTCAGCCTGGAGAAGAGATGTCTGAGAGGAGACCTTCTCAGTGCTGATCAATACCTAAAGGGTGGATGTGGAGAGGATGAGACCAGGCTTTTTACACAGTTTGCAGTGACAGGACAGGACAAGCTGGAGCACAACAAGTGGCACTGGAACACATGGAAACACTACTTGGCTTTGTGTTCCACTTCCTCTCTATTTTATCTGTTTAAACCTCTGGGGACAAGGATTAGTCTTTACTTCTAGATTTTAATATTCAAGGGTAGATTAAGACACCAGCAGGACAGATTAGGACAACAACATCCTGATGTTACATTAACTACTAAATTCTATCAAATCCTTCAGCAGTGCTTGTCAAATCAAGCCCTAAGTTCTAAAAGCTGGATACCTCTCCAAAATAATTACACCCCTGTATCACCTTTGAAGCTGTGCCATTCTTTGTTAGTCAATAAATGAGCAGTTCCTGGATATGTCAGCTGCAGAAGTCCTAGCCAGGTTAGTCATGGCCCTCCTTTGGCCAAGCTGTAAGTGACAAGCAGATTCTCATGGCTGAGTTACAAAACCACTAAACAAAATGGAAATGTTGATGTTCACTATTGATTTTATTCTTTGCTGCCATGGAATGGTGCTACTGGGAGCTGTTGTAATCAGGTTGCTTTGAAAGTTACTTAAGTGCTTAATTTATCCCCCCTTTTTCCTTTCCCATAGTGATACAGGATCAAGGTATCATCTGTGTTTCTTGTAGAACAGACCTTCTCTGTTTTGGTTCTCAGAAGCTGTAACTGTGGGGAAGAACTCATACCAGAGAAGTTCATTCAGGACTGTGTCCCAGGGGAGGGACCCTGTATCAGAGCAGGGGAAGGATGCCAGGAGTCGTCCTCCTCTGAGCGGAGAGAAGCGACAGAGCCCATCTGTGAGAGACTGACCACATCCCCCATTCCCTGCCCCCCTGAGCTGATGAGGGGGGAGGAGGGAGAGATATGGGGAGCAATGAGCTGTGCCTGGGAAGAAAGGAGGGATGGGGTGGGAGATCTTAAAGTGCTGGGTGTAGTTTTCCTATCATCCTACTCCCGTGGTGCTGCTGTGCTAGCTGGGCCAAACCACGACACTGAGGGTCTGGGAAGTGCTGCATTTGAAGTGATAGGTCCTCTTATAATCTGTGAGGGTAAATGGGTTTTCTGATTTGATTCCTTGCTGCCTTTCCTGTTTTGCCCTGGATCCAATTGGGTGTGCAATGACAGGGAGCCCAGAGGCAGTTTGTGTGCCCCTCCTGCTCTGCAGCAGCGCAACAGCCACAGAGTGATTAGGTTTTAATTGCCCTGGATTAGTCATATGTAATGTACCAATATGAGTGGCAATTTCCACGGGCAGAGTGTCTGGGGAGGCCAGGGCCCATCGTTAATCAGAGGTGGTGGTGGGGCTGGAAGCGACCCTGATGCGGGTCGGCAGCGTGTCAGCTCGCTGCCAGCACCAGAGCCAGCGGCTGCTGCACAGCATCCTGCTTCTCCCCAACACCCTGCCCTGTCCTGCTCAAACACCTGTGCTCCAGTTCACACCAGAGCTGTCTGGCTGTCCTCCTGAGGCCGTGCTAGATCCTGAGCCTGATGGGAGCAGCCACTGTCCCCTCCCTGCCCAAACCACACTCCCTGCAAAAACACACCCTGCTGTGGTCTGCTCCAAGTAGCCAGAACACAGGGAACAGAATATGCCTTTCCAAGGGACAAGAATTTTCATCCCTGGAGCCGAATTTAACCCTGTCCTGGCTGGGCAGCGATTCCCATCAGCCTCCCCCTGACCACCACTAACCACCTTCCAATGGAGCAAAGAGGTTCTGCTGACTTAGGTGGATGGGCAGCACATCTTGATACCTGCCTCTCCTAGCCTGGCTTGTGGGTTTATAATGATGTATTTACTCTAGCACCTGCAGTAAATGAATTGCATTAAGGCTCTGCAAATGGTCATAAATATAACAGTCTGTGTGAAGTGAGGTAATTGCCTGCTTTATGTATGTGTTTATCTTCACCACGTTGCATATACAATGTGCATTATGTCAAAAAGATGATAAAGAGTGGCCATAACGCTCCAGAACTACATAAGTCTTTTTACTTTATGACTGAGGCTTGGAGTTATCTTATGCAAAGTTAGCTGCAGTAGGTTTAATATAAATTAACATCCTTATAAAATGTCAAGGAGCATTAATTGTCAATTTCTGAGGCCCACCTCACTAAATACCAGCTCAGCTCTGGAACCTGCCTCTGCCACTTGCATATATGGAAAATAATGCTTATTCATGACTGGCTTATGTAACTTGGAGTTAATTACGTGGCAGCTCGAGCTGGCTGTCACAGATGGTCCTTCCTATAAAACAAGGTGCCAAAAATAAAGTTTCAGGCCCCAGAAGGGAACTCTGAGCTGGGTACTCAGCGCTTTGGAAAAGCAGGGCACGTCATCTTGTGTGTAAATACCGACTTACTAACCTGGTTCTGCATGCACTTTGGGAAGAGAACTGACCTAGATAAAAGCATTTCACGGCAGCAGCTTCTCCTGCCTTTGCAGTGAGTCTGGCAGACAGGGTCTGTGGCAGAGCCCCAGCGTGCCCCCAGCCCCCCCTCACCCACCGTTTGCTCCTGAGGGAAACAGAGATGACCTGCTCAAGTTTATTCATTGGAACA
Source organism: Colius striatus (assembly GCF_028858725.1). Classification (NCBI taxonomy): domain Eukaryota; kingdom Metazoa; phylum Chordata; class Aves; order Coliiformes; family Coliidae; genus Colius; species Colius striatus. The sequence goes on along the minus strand of NC_084773.1, from coordinate 20,446,148 downwards.
ACTCTGAAGGTGTTACTGGGTTCCTGCTTTACAGCCTGAAAGGCATCACAGCTGGTCATTGCCACTGTAATGGGCCAGTCTGGATGCGCTCATGGTTGATTCATTTAGGACTGGGTTATAAAACCCAGCTTATTTCTTTAGTGCTTTTTGCTAGGCAGCAGGAAAGTGCTGATGTCTCTAGGAAAAGGTTACCTGCTCCTCTCTCCCTGCTCCCAGCAGGGTGGTCAGCTCAGCACTGCACTGTGCCTGCTGTTAGAGCTTGTGGGAACTTTATTGCCTGCCTAAACAAAGTTAAGTAAGGCCAAAGGATGTGATTTTAAAACATTTATTGATTTTCCTTTAATATTTTGTTTCTTTTCCATCAATCCAATATTTATTTCATCTACTGCACTGCAGTATGAGTATATTCCTAGAAAATGATGCACATAATGTTGTTCTCATATATGGGCATACAGATATAAAGTGAAATATTGCCTGTACCTCACTTAAGTAACACAAACACCATCTAGGAAGCTGTGCTGTATGAGCTCAGCCCTCTGCAGCTATCCCCACCCTGGTTACCCAAGCCAGGAGTAGGGAAGTGCAAAGCATGGCATGGAGGGATGGGTTTCCTTACCATCAGTGGAGTGTTTGGGGCCCCAGAGCTGTGCAGTAACAGGTTTCTATGGCAACTGCCTGGTAAAACCAGAGATGGGGGGGAACTTGCTCCCATGTAGCTTTTATCTGGGTTTTTTTGACCAAAAAGACCCTTCTTTCATGTTTTTCATCTTGTCTTTTTTTGCATGCTGCTGTTAAAACACAGAGTTTGTCTTCCCAGCCTCTGGTGCTCAGCAGTATCCCAGGAAACTCAGTGAAGGGCCATAGGGTGCATTTGCTCTGTGGCCACCTGTGTGACTCTACCATGGCGCAAGGGGCAGCAGCAAGCACCATGTGTTATCACTGTGAGTCACCTCCAGCATCTCCAAGATCTGTTGGTGTTTTCCCCTTGTGTCCACGTGGCACATGGGACAACAAACCCTTTCCTTTCTTGTTTCAGACCTTCCCTGCTTCTTCCATTTCCTGACATCCACCTCCTTTATGGTGTGTTTGCCAGGGATGAGAAGCAGAGGGCAAAGACACAGATTATCAGATCCATAGAAAGAAACAGCTGCCAGTTTAATCTGAGTTACCAGCAAGTGGGGACAGGCTGCCTTTAGAGATGAATTGTGGGCTGGACCAGTGGCCAGTGGGGTTGACTGTAGATCCCTGGGCAACCTGCTATAGCTGCCTCTGCTTGAGCAGAGGTGGGATGGGACAGTCTCCAGAGGTTCCTGCCAGCCTCAGCTGTCCTGTGACTACATGACTCTGTAATTAGTGGTAGTTAATTAGTGTAATTAATTATTTTGGAGTAGAGTCTGCCCCACCATGCTAGTGGTAGTACAAATGCCCAGGGAGAGGTAGTCCACAACCAAAAGATCTCCCTGGAACAGGGAGCACAGATGATAAGGATGGGGTGAGAGTGGAGCCATTTCTCTTCCCTCTAAATTAAGCTCTCCCCTGAGGACAGTGGCAAAAATGACACCAGAAACAAACTCCCCAACTGACAGCAAGTGTTTGTTGCCCTGAATCACCCTGCCCTTGTCTTTCTGCTTGCATTTTCATCCCCTGCTTCTTCCATTCAGCCCTCCCCCGGACCTGCAGGGCAACAAGCCTCTCTCAATTCAGACCTCCTTGTGTACTTTGTGAGTTGTTGTGTGCATGGTTTTTGGGACATTTAGTTTAGCTTTCATTTACATTCCCCAGCAGTGCTGTGAATTGTCAGGAGGTGTTTCCCCATGTCTGGTGCCACAGATGCTGGCTGTCCTTGCCTTGCAGCGGGAGGCACACCGCCGAGGCTGCTGGCTGTGGCACGGGTAGCTCACCCCTGTGAAGCCAGGGGGTCTGGAGCACCTTGAGGTGTTTTGAGAGCAAGCCTGGCAGGTACATGGCCCTAGCCAGGCAGAAGTACTGCTCAGATGCAGCACACACAGGCATGCAAACTGCTCCTTCCCTGCAGCATTCTCCCTGCAGTGGTCTCCTGCACTACGCCGTAGCAGGCTCTGCTGTTACACATGGGATCAGTGATCATTCCCAGTGCTGCAATGAATGTTGGTCCTGTCTGGCACACCCAACATCCCTGCTCTTGGGCTGCACTGTCCTTAGGGCAGTTTGCTGCTCGGATTGTGACTCTTAAAACATGTCTTTGCCCTTCTGTGTGAGAGCAGTCTGAGTTCTCACACGTGCTCATGACAGAACTAGGCTCAGCTATCGGCAGTTAAGCAGCAACGTGCTGCCACGTGCTCCTGGAGATGCTGTCTTGTGCAGAGATGCTCTGAGATGAATATTGCAGAGCGTGCAGCCTGTCTCTAGTGGGTTGCTTGGCCATGAAATTGCCCATGAAATGGGAATCTATTGTGTATCATGCTAATTACCAACCCAAAAAGTTTATTTAAAGGTCACTAGGAGGCAGTGAGGAAAAGTGTAGTGTGTTAGTGAAGAAAAGTCAAGAAGCCATAGGGGGTTTGGATTATTTAGTAGACTATTATTCCTAATATTTAAGACACTGTGATGTGCATTAAAATTAATCAGGAGATGAAGGAATGTTTGAATAAACTCAGTGTGAAAATAACCTTCAGGATTTGTTTTATTCACAGATTTCTGCATCAAAGGTCCTATAAGGATTAATTTTCAAACTTACAGGTTTTAATAGCAAAATAAGAAATAATAGCTCCAAAGTTCCTTTGAAATACTTAATAAGAACCCTGTTCTTTAAAGTACTAGATGGCTTTCAAATGCCCCCAGTACTTCAAAGAACCATGTTCTTTACATTATTTCTGTGCTGCATATCCAGTTTTCTACACTGTGCAAATCTGACTCACTTTATGTGGCACAGAAAGATTTTCAGATGGGTAAAATCAAGGTATTGTTGTAGCCCAACAAAATGCTGGACTGAAACACTGTACCAAGTACAGAATAGGGTAAGTTTAAATGCATGTTGTTTTTATGCTACAGAAGGTGTCTTGGCCTTCAAGATCCCAGGCCAAACTCCAAAATTAAGTAAAAAAGCAGTAGGTAAAGGATGTAATTAGCTGCTCCCTGCTTTGTGTGCCAGGCCTCTGGAGGAGGACAGCACAGCAGGTCACTGGGTGTGAGTACTCACAAGCGAGTGAAAAGGATCCCTCAGCAGCTGGGTCCAGTAGGGAGTGGAAAAAGATAAAGCTGGTTTTGCATGTTGAGCAGAAAAATTGTCAGCTAAGGTGGGATAACTTCAGCAGCCACCATCTCAGGTGCAGGAGGAGAAGCTTGTCCTGCAGGCACAGCCCAGCCTAGGGCATGTCAAAGTATTCCTTTAACAGATATTGGAGAGAGAAGCTCCTCCCTGGATGCTGCAAAATAAAAGTACAGGATTAGGACCCTTCCAGCAGCTGGGGAGGCAGAGGGCAGCACTGACCAGCACCTGGGATCACAGGCCAGAACAAGCTCATTACAAGAGAGCTGCTAATTGCAAATTCCAGCATGCAAAGGATTAATTGCCAGCAGGGTTCAAAGATGTGGCATCTCTCTCTGATCTGGGCAGGGGGTAACCTGGTGTATTTTCCCTGTATTGTTCTCCTCTTGTCATTATTGATTAGAACATAACATAAACCTCTGTGTCAGGGAGTGGGTTGGATCGTTTTGCTGCTGTTGGAAAAGAAAATACAAAGTGCAAGTCTGCAAAGGGGAGGAATTGTTAATTAGGAAATTGCCACATGAAACAATGTAATTGAGGAGGCCAGACAGTTCCTAAGAGCTGGTTTGTAGTTCTGCAACCTGCCCACAGCACAGGTAATCTGCCCCAGCCATGTACTCGGGTTCCTTGTCTACTTGTATGTAGGAAAATGAGGGAATTTAGGCAATTAGAGGAGCTAGTGATTGTTGGGGCCCTCCCGGTCGTCACCAGCTCCTCATCTGCTTGTGGCTGCCATTTCTCCTCCTCCCCTGGTCTCAGCCTGGGAGGTCCATGTGCCTTAGCCAGAGCAGGAGGTCCTGCCACCATCACTGCAATGCAGATGCTAACTGAATGCTTTAATTAAGGGCTGGTCCCTGTGGAGAGCAAGTAGAGAGCAAACAGAGCAAGAGGAGCAAGATACTCTCTAGAAGGTGGTTCACCCCACTGTCCCCAAGATCTAGATTGCCTTTCTGTTTTCTTTGCAGGGACAACAGCTTCTGTAAGGGTGTCCTGCAGGCACAGCCCAGCCTAGGGCATGTCAAAGTGTTCCTTTAACAGATACTGGAAAGAGAGAAGCTCCTCCCTGGATGCTGCAAAATAAAAGTACAGGATACAGGCAAGGTGTTTGCTCCTCTCAATGCCAACAAGCTTGCTTTCAATATGCTGCACTGGGAGCATCTGGGAGTTACTGCTGAGAAATAGCACTCTGCAGATTGATGCTGTGCTTTGCTCTCTGTCCACATGCACAAATCCTTACAAGGTCCCTAATAAACTAGCCCTAGGAATGAAGGAAATTATCAGATCACTCTGGTACTAGTTTGCAATATTAAACCCAGCATCACAAGAGGAACAGCCAAGATAGAGAGGAACAGTTTAGAATCCAGCAACTCATCAGGATTCTTAGGACACATGATTGAAATGTATTTCAGCACGTGAAAGCAAAGTCATGGGCGCTGCAATGATGGCAAAGCACATGGAGCAGTCACAAATAATTAACTACATGATAAGCACCAAAGTTGGCTGTTGGGGCTGTTCCAGTAAATGTGGCTTCTTCATGGGAGTTTCTAATGCAATAGATGATGCCTCTAGATTTGGCTTCTTGGTGGGAGGAAGAAATGCTGGTACTTGGAGCCATAAACTAATGTGGCTTTAGGAGCTTTACCATCACCCTTGACAGGAGCTGAGGCACAATCATTAACTGGGCACCTCCCTACAGAATTTACATTGATGAAAATGGACAGTGGACCTTTTGGATTTATTTAAAAAGGAATAAGTGAAGAGAAGCCCCTCCCCAAGCAGTGGCTGCAGCCTTCCCTGCCTTCACCTGCCTTCGCCAGCACGAGGCTGGCAGCCACACATCCCGCACCAAAGCCAACGCTTTGTTTGGAACTAGCACCCAACTTCTTGCCAAAGGAAACAGAAGCAGCAAACCAGACATCTGAATTTCTCTGTCTCTGATCTCCCAACAGGCCACTTGGGCTGAGTATCAAAAGCAAATGCCTGTAAGGAAGGACATTGATTGAGTGCAGAAGAAACACACTTCTTAGGCGCAGCTGCTGAACAGTGAGCCTTGACTAACCATCCAAGAAATGAGAGATCCCTGTGCTTTTTGCATGCCTTCTGTTAAGCAAAAGCTGTACAGCTTTGACTGATAGATTTAGAAAATAGAAGCAATGCTCAAATACTGTTTCCTGGCATTCTCCAGTTTTCCTTTTCCCCATGAATGTCGTTGTTGGCGCTTGTGGAAAGTCGTTAGCAACGAGTCTGGGTCACCCCAGGTCATTAAGGACAGGTTTTAATCATTTTCCCTGTACTAAAACCATTTCTTAACAGTATTATGGAAATCTTTACACTTTGATTTCAATCCTAATGTAATTAGGGACAAATTAGGGACCAATGCAATGGTGTTTTTCTTTACTTGTCTGTTTGTTCTCTAGAAGATTGGTGCTGGAAGGAGCCACTCCCTTGTAGGCTGGACAGGGTCTTAATCTCTTGAAACAGCAGAAACTTGCTGTTCATCTTTGCTCAATGTCTACATCTGTTTTGGACTGTCAGTGCACATCAATAAAATGAAGTAAAAGCAAATGTGTTTGACTGAAGTGTGGAGGAAACTCTAATGGGCATTTCTGGTTTGGCCAGCTGTCCTTGACATCACGCTAACCAATCTTCTCCAGGCTAACCAAGGGATTCCTCCAGTGGAAACCTTGTACAGTCCATTTTCCCGAGCAGCAGAAGAGGTAGCTTTCCATCTTTAGGAGTGTATTTTCCCCTATTGCAGTGAGAGGAACGTGCACTCAAGCAGAATTTGAAGTCACCAGCAGAAAACAGGGCAGCAAGATCACATGGATGCAACCGGAGGAACTGTAAAGGCGTAAGCAACGGGTGGAATGGGAATGAGGGAGCCACATAAAGGCTGGGGAATACATAACACTTGGAAGGGTAAATGATAAGCAAAGCAAAATGTCCAGCCAGTGTCTCAGTGACAGTATCCCAGCAACAATAAATTCTGCTCGTGATAGGGCAGCCTGGGAAGAAGCAGCGACTGACAGCTTTCTAATCTTCTGCCAAATAAACCCTGGTCACTGGCACCACTGCAGAATGTTGAGTGTGATGTGTAAAACTCCTATAGGTATGTGAGACTTCTATGCAGCAGCTACTGCCAAGGAAATTATTCAGAGAGATAGAAGTTGACAGACAGTGCTGATGATCTGTGTTACCTGCTCTGTGAAGGGGGATCTGTCAGCTCAAGGAATTAATTTGACATCCAGTTCAGGTGGATGGTGCTGACAAAGAAGTCATATTGCTGGATGGGCAATTTTGGGGTTACATCTCCTGCACAGAAGTGATGTTGGCCTCTTATCTGCTACCAAGCAAGAGAAATGGGGTGGCTGGTTGCCACATGGATCAGTTTATCAATGTAACAGGGTCTTATGGACTAAAATAAATGGGAATCTGTTGTGGATGAGCATCTGTGTGACAATAAAGGGCATCAAGTAGAAGAAGATTTGCACATTTTCTAAGGAAGATAAGAAATGAGGCTCATGGATGTGTACTTGGGTATTCTGCCACTGTAAGAAAAGAAAATGATAAGTAGCCAGATGTCTCAGGAAAGCCTGAATGGAAGAATAACAGCCATCAGTTGTGACACACATTGAATTAGGTGGTTCCCACTTCTACAAACTTCCTCTGTTTATTATTGATGGCACTGAAAGTTTTATTTCTTTCCTTTTTGTGCCTCTCCAGTGAGCTGGTCAGTATTTCACCATGCAAAGGCAGGTGATGGAAAGATTCTGGAAGTGAAAAATGACATAAACAAGTTAGAATGGCAGCTGTGCACTGGTGAGGAAAAAGAAAAGAAAGGAGAAGTGGAGATAATCCTGAATTACACTGACTTTATCACTAAAATATTGTGGGAAGAGTCTCAGGAAATGGCAAGTCTTTATTTCCATAGGCTTTCTGAACCCCTGAACCTTTTTTCCCTTATCCAATATCCTAGACCTAATTTTTAAGGTACCTGAACAGCAAGAGGTTGTGGTTAGCATGTAGAAAATTCATTGCTCCCCCCGTTCAAACTCTTGTGCCTCTGTCAAATGAGGAAGTTGTGCCCCATATGCTGTGGTGAGGGATGCTGCAGGGGGTGCAGGGGCTTCTCACAGGGAGAGGCAACGTGCAGGTGAGTGTTTCAGAGGTTGCTCCATGGTGAAATTGTCAGTGAGTCACTTTTGGATTTTCTAAAGGCCGTTGTCAGTTCCCACAGACTTTCAAAGTTGGCTTAAAAGAAGGAAATATTGGTTCAGATAACTGTCAGTCAGGTGAGATACCCTGAGAGAGGCTCTGGTGGGTCATGGCACTTCAGCAACAGCTTTTGGGGAAGGGAAAGCAGTCAGTAGTGAAACTGTTCTCTCCCTCTTGCAACATATTTAAGTTGAAGTTCACTGCCCTGCTGGGCACCAGGATTTTATAACCAACCTCTGAGAAGTAACTAAGGCAACCCTCTGTCTCCAGTTGTGTCAGTTAAAGCCCAAAGGCTGGTGGTCTGGCCTGGCTGAGAGCAGCTGCTTTTGGAGTAGCTTTTTAGGAGCAGCTGTGGATGCTTTTAAAGTGATTTTCGGGGCTAATGAGGTCCTGTTGTGCTGGCCATCACTATTCTTAGATGCCTGGTCCTCTGTAGGTACCAGATCTTAATCCCACAGTGGTACAGAAGGAGAAGCGGATGGAGGCTGTGCTTGGTGGGATGGGAAAGGAGACTCTGTGATGGAGAAGATACCAGGTTCACAGCTCAGGAAAGCTCCTGCTCCACCTCCAGATGTGCAGCTCACGAGTGGAGTCAGTGCTCTGACAACAAAGAGCACCTGAGCTGGCAGAGCCCAAGCCCTGCAGCAGCCCAGGAGGCTCAGGGCCAGCAGGCAGACCAGCACAGTCACTGCTCCAGGGAGCAAGGCAGTACCCAGAAAGGTATGTACAGGTACAGCTTTACATGTACCCAAACCCTGTAATTTAAAGCAGCAGAATGATGTTTTCCTTTGTTAGAGTAATTTCACTTCCAGGTATGGAGGGCTTTTTTTCCTTCTCCAAATGTGCAATCAGTGTTTGCCAGAAATGAGCAATGGATTGATTTTTCAATGATGCTGTGCTCCAGGTCAGCTTGATAACGTGGGAAATGGCAGGCTAATGACAGCTTAACACCAATTAACAGACCACTTTATAATAGATTAGCATTCTGAGTCTGTTCAATTGATAATTACAATAATTAACTCTCTGAGCTTGCACGCACTTCTGAACAGAAATTAGGTACCTTTGTTTACACTGAAGGAGGAAATGCACAGAGCAGACATGGATCATTTGAAGTGTTAGAGACAGTCAGGATTGTAAGTGTACTAAATATGGGCTTACTCTTGAAAGGTGCTTGCAGGTGACATCCTCCCAGGTGGAGGTGGCTCTATAAATGACTGTTTTAGTCTCAGCTGAGCACAGCTGCAAGTAGAGGCTGAGAATTGGCATGGTGTTGTGATTCAGCTAAGCTGCAAAAGCCATTTGTGTTGCAGGGCAGCTCTCCTCATCACTGCTTCAGGATCCCTGCTCCAGATTGATGGGTTTCCCCACATACTCAGGCAAGTTATTTTCAACATTTATCACTCAAAGCTGAGGTCAGACCCCCAAAGGTGTCCTTTGCTGTTGGGGAAACTGATAGTGAGAAGTGTTTGGTCGTAGGCAGCTCTGTGCTGATGCTTATAGAACTCACCATCCAGCGTTCTGTGTCCTGGGTTCCTTGGGAAAGCTCTGTTTGGCCTTGAATCCATCAGGAAATGCAAGTGCTTGTGCCACTAGTGATTTGTGTAAATGGTTTGTGAAAGGCTGCTGGCACCAAGGTGTGATGGTGGTTACCTATGGGACTGGAGGTAGAGCATGGAGATGTGAGTAGGACAGAGCTGCTGAATCTGGGGGTGTGTAGCCTGGTCACTGGTCGTGTTGTCTTGGTGGGTTAATGGCTGCAAGATGTCCTTTCTAGTTCTTGGGTTCTTCTCTTCATTGAGTCTTATTTCATTTCCTTGACCTCCTCTCAAGTACTGTGAAATATCCTCATGAGAAATGCACAAAGTGAGCTCCATTTATGGTTATTTTAAAAACATTCATGCAGTGGTCAGATCTAATGCAGAGAGAGACCTCTGCAGGTGTGGCCTGGGGGAGTGTTTCTTCAGTCCTGCACAGATTAGTAAAATAAACCATTTGATGCCTGTGGCACCAACCCTGAGGAGCAGCAATCCGAATCCCACTGCCTCTGCAGATCCTTAAGGAGCCAGGATCTGTTCTGGAAATGGGGAAAAGGGAGTTTAACAGGAAAAAAAAGGATTTTTAAACCAAAAGTACATAGTTTGGATTGTATGGCTGGGTTGGTTCTGTCATGCTGTGGTGTTCTGGAGTAATTGGATGGATATATGGTTCAGCAACAAGCCTGGGTGACAGTGGCTTTGTCGAGGAGCTAAACAAGGTGCCTGAAAGCAGAGATTGCAGTTAAAAGTTGTCATCATCTTCCTTCAGCCCAGCAGAGCTCCTCTGCCCAGTTCTTGACATTTTATGGCATCTCACACACAGTGAACATCACTGTTCTCACCTTGTTTGAAAACAATCTAAGGGAGCAACAAGGAGGAGAAATCATAAAGATAAGTGGCCTTAATGATGCTACAAGTGTAAACAAAAAAGCCTTGACTTTTCCCCCTAATGGCTCACTGGGGTTTAAGTATTATGAAGGATAATACTGTGATCTGCACTGTCCCAGTGAGACATCCCTACCTGCAGAAAGCCTGGCAGCAGAGAAGGTCAGGGGATCACACAGGACATTCCTGTGGGATAAAGCTCTCAGGTAGGTCTGGGCACAACGTTGCCTGAGTGCTGCAAGTCCATGAGCAGGCTGGGGCAGGCAGAGATGCTAAAGCAGCCTCTTGCTTGACCCTGGAGGGCTTAGGATTGCAACTGGGGCTCCATGGTAATGTTACAGCTCCCTAGAGAGCAGCCACACTGGCTGCAGGGAGGGGGAAAGCAGCCTTATCACAGGGGACTTTGAATAGGTGGCTTGTGTGTCTAGTACTGAAAAGTGCTTCAACTTTCCAAAAATCTATAGATGAGACTCTGAAGTTCATGAATCCTTCTGGGAAAATTGCACATTCCATGGTCTTGACAGGAAAAAGATGGAGTTGGCATCCAACATGGCTTGGTCACTAAGGGACTAAAGTGAAAAACTGATGGTGTGTGTACAGAGTGTTTTAAAAGGGCTGAAAGAAATCTTGGGCTAAATCAGTTGGGGAAAAGAATTGGGCATAACAATGAGAGTAAGTAGGAAAACTGGCTAGGAATTCAAGGTTCCTGAGTGGAGGAGGATGGCTGCTGCTCTGAGAAACCTCTGCCTTGTTCAGGAAATCAGATGTTTGTTTCCCTTCAACATTCACCAAAGAACAAGTTTTTGTTTCTCTCCTGCCTGAGGAAGGCTTGCAGCTTCATCATGTGCTGCTCAACAGAAGGTGAGCTCTCTGCTGAGCCACTTGAAGTAGAAACAAGTCATGCAGTGCACTCTGTGGGGTGTGGAACAGATGTTTGAGAGCACAGCTGCTGGATGTCCTTACTGTTAGTCAGTCACAGCTTTTTGGAGTCTAATATCTCTCTATGGGTGGATTAGAGAATATTTGCTGTGCCTTGGGTGAGTTCATCAGCTCAGGGTGTCCCCTCATCCTCTGGCCAGGGACCTCCTGCCCTCAGCATCGCTGGGGAGAAACCTGCTGCCTTTGACTTTGAGGAGCCGGGTTGATGGGCTGTAAAAGGCACCACATTCAGTTGTTGTCAGCAGGAACACTGATCCTCACACAGAGGTGATAAGAGGCTTAATGAAACGATGGCATCTTCAGAGATGCATCAACTCTTCCCTCCCTAGAGGAGGTGGTGGGTCAGATCCTTCGTTCAGCTGAGCAAAGGCGGCAGAGCTGCCACAGACCAGGCTTGCAATTAACTCTTGCAAATGATCTTATTTGCTGCTCTCTGTGCCATGTATCCAATGTTACAATTGTTTGGAGGTTGAGTCCCAGTGAGTGTGAAAGGAGGACAGGTTTCAGAGCCCTCACAGAGCCCTTGTCTGTGCTTGGAAGCCAGCAGACGAGACTGTTTCAAACAAACGTCTTCATAATACTTAACATTCAATAGAGTAAAAGGAGAATAATGAGCACTGCAGCTATCCCAGGTTAGTAATTACCACTGTCATTATTAATTTTCCAGAGCAATCTCGTCAAATGAGTCATTATTATCTCAATTCCTTAGCCAGGACTGATTGATTCTTTCTCCCTGTTGTGACTAATTTCATATAGTGTCTGAGTACAATATAGAACTATAGAGCCAATGTAATTCCAGTGCAGAAGAACTCTAAATAAGCAAATCCTTTGCCTACAGCTCTGTTTAGACTTAATATTTTATAGCACTTAACTGAAATAAATACCCCAATCCTGTGAGTCCCCACTCTCCACCACAGACACTGGAATTCCACTGGAGACGGGGATTTACTGGGCCTGGGATCTGCCTCCATGTTTCAGTGTTATATCTGTTGGCACCCATCAGGAGCTTCACAGCACCTTGGAGAGGCAGCATAGCATGGTCTGAAACAGCTATTGATAGTCTTCAGCATTTCATGATGCTCATTTCAACCATTTTCAGGGAAGGAGTGTCTTGGTTAGTCTGGTTGTGTGGCTGTTTTTTGGAGGAGAGACCTAACATGATGGTTTTTCCAGCTCTGTTTCCTCAGCTCTCTGTTTGCAGCCTTCTGGCAGCAGACCTCAGTTTGAAGCAGCTCACTGCAAGACATGGGGAAGGATAGCTATGGGGTCAGCAGCATGTTTCTTGCCTCTACAGAAATGATGAGGTAGAATGCTTGCCTTTCCTTTGCAATAACTGGTAACCTGCATCATGCACTTTTCTTGAGCTGGAGGAAAGGAAAGGAGAAGGAGACAGCAATTATTTTACAACTTTGACCTTTTTGTCTCCCTGACTTCAAACCTCATCAGAGTGGTGATGCTACAGAGTAGAGCACAGACACAGGAGCAGCAGGCAACAGGGCTGTGGGTGGTATCTGAGCACTGGACCTTCAGGGTTTTTTAGGCTAGGAAGATAGAATGGTTTAATCCTGACCCACCAGCCTAGTAACCTCAGTCTGCAGTGGTAGTGAAGGCTGAGTGACCTTTATTCCTGGCCCTGCTCGGAGTGGAGGGAAGAGAAACTCCATGTCAGTGCTCTCAGCATGCCCAGGCTTTGCATTCCTCAGCCAGCCCAGTCCCCAGCAGCATGTGTGTCCCAGGGCCAGGCTGGCTTTGGTCTGCACTGACATTTCAGGATATCAGTGTAGGTTGTTCTGGACTGGATTGAGGGAATTAAAGATATTGAAGTGCACAGTAACTAAATGAGGAAAGGTCTTGTGACATTTTAGTATCTTGGCCATCCAGCACTCATTTATTTCTGCTGGTTATTTATTGAGGCAGTTCCACTTCAGTCCATTACTGCTGAATTTAAAAACAGCCACTTTAATAGCCTATGAAAGCAGAACTTGGTTGGGTGCCCTGAGCTCATCTTCACTGGTGTGTTTCAGTGTTTAAAGCCATCGGGAGCCCGTGTTGCATCAGAAACTGATTCAGTCCCCAGGATTCAGCCTAGAGAACTGTCTCAGCATTCATGGACAGCCTTTTGCTGTTTGGGCAGCTGGACAGTGAAATCTGTACCAGGTGCTCTGTGGCACGTTCTGCTGGAGCCAGGCTGGCTCAGGCCATGCCGTGCCCAGGGCTCACGTGGCTTCTGGACACCCTGCATTTCCCTCCTGACCCCAGCCCCATCCTTGTCCTCACCCCAGGGACAGCCAGCCCCATGTGTTCTGCTCCCCTGATGGGGTGTAGCCTGGTCTATTCCTCAAGGTGCATTGTGTAAAAGCTGTAAAATGTGTATTAAAGTTTTATGAGTGGCAGGTTTTGATAGGAACACTCCATAGTATTAGTGCTGCCTTCTTGGAGATGTGTTACTACTGTAAACTTCTGCTGTTTGTGGCATTCCTCCCTGCCAGAAGGGTTCAGTCAGAGCCAACTCAGATGATGCTTTTACATACTATTGTGTTCTTACTTACAGTAAATAATAACACTTTGTTGATAACAGTTATCACCCAAGATGTTTACTAGGTTTGAAATGAAGGCACAACAAACCTCGAACTGATGAGAGGAATGTTTTGGAGATGTGGCCAGCAGCCTTACCCTTCTCTGTTTGCAAAAGATGAGCACACAGAGCTGCTGAAGCAGTCCTTGCCCCAGAGCAGGAGCTGACTTAGGTCTGAACCTTTGCTGCATCCAGGCATATGAACAGTTCAACTGAAACCTGAAGAAGAAACCTACTGAAAGGATATGGTTATAGGGACAGCAGGCTGAGGGTTGGAGCAACTTGGCTATGTTAAAAAAAACCCAAACCCCCTCAGTTGTGGTATTATAATCTGAATGTAAGTTGGAGTAAATGCAACTTGTTGTATATCACCAAGATTGGAGACAAATCTCCATGTTTTATTATAAATGTTGCTGTATGGCAATCACCAGATGCTGCCTCCAGTCCTGTTTTGGGTATAAATCATAACAAATGTGTGTCCTAAGACGCTTTATCCTCTTTTGATGGCCACGTGTGGCTGCTGTTCCTTCCATTTGTGATCTTTTTTTTTTTAATGATTCCCCTTAGAACCCCCCAAAATAATTAAAAGTAACAAATAGTCTACAGTGACAGCAAAGGAAGGAGCATATTGCATCTATTCTCACGTCCCTGCTCTGATCAAAAGCGAGTGTCGAGCTGGGAAGTTGTGACACTGACATTTTGTACTAAGCTCTCGACCACCTCCTGAGACCAAACGATGACTTTGGGGAAGATCATGAATTAGAGTTCTCATTGTTTCCCAGGAATAGTGCTGAGAGGGTAGAATTCAAATCAGTTGAAGTCACAATGTTTGTTTCCTAGCAGTCTTTTTCAGACATTAACCTAATGTGTAAAAGATGAAGATGAGCAGCTTTTATTTTCCCCTTGTCCTTGCCCCTGGCATCCAGATGTGACATGTTCTATGTGCTAGGACTGGCCAGGCTGTTTCAACCAAATCTTAAGAGCACAGCCCTCTTTCATTTAAAAACCTGCATGCCACAGGGGTGTGTGTACATCCAGGCTCAGGGAGCCAGGGCAGTCAGGGGAGGGAGGTGCTAACCCCCTCCTCTGGCAGTCCTGCCCTGCCAGAGCAAGATTGTTGCCTTGTGAGAGGGGTTTTTATCTGCTCTCCAGAAATACGGGGACTGGGTGGGTGTTTTGGGTTTTTTCCATCCAGAGCCCATGGTTTCTGAGCTCATGCCTGTGTTCTGCATGGGAGTCGAGCCAGCTTTCAGTGTTTCTTAAAAACCTCTAAAAGTCACTTCTCAAAACTAATATTTATGTGTAAAGGATGTAATTAAAGTGTGTGAGTGTGTGGGGGAGTGTTGCTGTGTATGTATCTGCCACTCTCTGGACTTCCTGCAGCTCACAGCGGCTTTGAAATGAAACTTGAGGGGAATAATTGACAACAAAGTGCTAGACAGGGGTTAAAGTGTCATTACCACAGGAGGAAAGCTTCAAAGATCCCATTCGGTGGGGGACTGGCCCAGGCTGCAGCCTGTGGGGACTGATGAAAAGCAAACTCCCCAGGCAGCTCTCTGCATGCTGTCACTTACCTGCTTTCATTCCTACCTATGCATGCACGTGAGCACATGGTACTTGGAATTTATGGTGACTTTTGCATGTCTGTTTTGCAGACCAGGGGTGACATTGGCTTCCCCAAACTCTCTCCTCCTCCTTGTTCCCCTCCACGCTGGAGCAGACCCACAGCCACTCAGCAGAGCAGGGGCTGGGCTCTGCAGCACCAGCCTGTCTGGTCACTGGATTTATTGGCCAGTTACCAGTTACATCAATAAATACTGTTCTTCTGCTAGAACAGGCTTAGTTACAAGTTTAAGCAAGTATAATCATCTGCATAACTGATGGGGGAATAAGTTACCCTGCATTTAAGAGGTCAGTGGTAGAGGCATAAAATTGAATACCAGCATTCTGAACTCCAGTTTGACATCTTGAGCTGGATAGTGTTGCCTGTGTTGGTTATCTTTTATACCTTATGTTGATTCATTTCTGATTAGAAGTGTTTTAACTATTTCTTTAGAAACCAGAGCTTTTAGCACAGCATGTTTTGATTTCCAAAGGTATTAGTTAATTGAGTCCAAAGGGACAACCTGTTATAGTGAAAACCCAGAAGTGTGTGAGGAAAAAGGCTCGCTGCAGTCAATGTCAAGACACTGCCAGGTGGTCCAGTTTTAATGTCATGACTCCCTTTTTAAAAGGAACCTCAACTCTGATGATTATAAAGTTGCCATTTTCTGCACTAGGATTTCTGTGAGCTTCCTCCTGTACAGTTACACAGAGCCATGAGTTAAAGTGAGCCAAATCTAAACTGTTGTGGCATATAAAAACAGCAAACAAAGGAAGGCAGCTTTTTTTCCCTAACCCCCTGAGATTTATTCTGACAGTTTGCAACCAGATGAAATGGATAATGGAAGTCCCTTGTCACAATAACTCAGTTTAAATGTATTGTCAGATTAATAGACTCAGTTATCCACTCTTCCAAGGAGAAAAATGACTTGTGGTTTCAAATCATGCCGTCGCTCGTGGCATCCCATCAAATTAACCAAACAGCCCAAATTTAGACTCCCAGCAGAAGCCTGGTGTTCTATGCATTGTGTCAGAAAAATGAGCCGATTTCTTCATTTTTAATGCTGGCCAAATGATCTCCAGTTGCCACAGCAGCATCTGTTGGTGCCTGTGCAGCTGATGGTGGGGCCAAAGCCCTGGCACAGCACCAGCCCACACAGCCCCCTGCTCAGCCACAGCCTCTGGCTTGCAGGAGGTGAGTGCTGGTGGGATGACACACCTCCCTCCTCCTTGCACAGGGAGGTGAACCCTTCGTGTTCTCACTCCATCCCTCTGAAGCAGCACCATGCATGAGACAGCTAATGGCATCATAGAATTGTTTGCTTGGAGAAGCTCTTTAAGCTGCTGGAGTCCAAGCCCAGCACTAACCCACAGCCCTCAGCACCTCAGCTCCACAGCTTTGGGATCCCTCCAGGGCTGGGCACTGCCCCAGCTCCCTGGGCAGCCTGGCACAGGGGCTGACACCCCTCTCAGGGAAACAGTTCTGCCTCAGCTCCAACCCCCCCTGGGGCAACTTGAGGAAACTCCCAATTCCTCTTGTCCTGTCATTTGTTACTTTGGAGAAGAGACTGACACACATTTCAGTACAGCCTCCTGTCAGGGAGCTGCAGAGAGTGCTCCTGCCTCCCCTCAGCCTCCTCCAGGCTGAACACCCCCATTCCCTCAGCCCCTCCCCAGCACCCTTGTGCTCCAGCCCCTTCCCCAGCTCCAGTGTCCCTCTGGCAGTGAGTGAGGGGCCCAGCACTGAACACAGCCCTCGAGCTGCAGCCTCCCTAGCACCCAGCACAGGGGACAGGCACTGCCTTGGTCCTGCTGGTCACACCAGTGCTGACACAAGCCAGGATGCCACTGGCCTCCTTGCCCACCTGGGCACGCTGCTGGCTCATGTTCAGCCACTGTCAACCAACCCCCCAGGTCCTTTTCCCTCGGGTAGCTTTCCATCCCCTCTGCCCCAGCCTATGCTGTTGCCTGGGGTGGTTGCAGCCCAAGTGCACAATTGAATATCTGCTTTAAATAGGGTCATAAAAGCCACTTTTTAAAGGGCTACAGGGCTGTATTTGCTGCTGCCACAGGTTGATTCAGAGGAGTGAGAGTTTACAGCTGGTGGAAACTCAGCTCGCTGTCCTTCTGTGGGGTTTGTAAAGCATTCTGTGTGGTTTACTCCAGTGATTTAGGTCACAAAAAATACCTGCAGGGAGATTCTCCCTGTCATTGCAGTGCCAGGGAGAAAGCATGTTAGACCAAGTCTACCTGTACCTCTCTTGTCCTCTCACTAAATATTCTCATGAGATCATTTCCCTGTCTTTGTAAGGTCAGGATTGGTTCAGGATTACACAAGGCAGACACAAAAGCCTTCAATGGGCTGTGTCCAGGAAGGTGAAGAGCTACAATAAATCATTGAGGGAAAGGATGATTTCAGTGTTGATGAAGCAGCCCCTTTTCCTGCCTTTGCCCATGGTTTCAGAGGCAGGAGTCTCTGTGATGCCGGCTGTGCCAAAAGTGGGTGTGTGCCAGGGCTCCCAGCTCCTGCAGCCCTCCCTTCTGCACAGCTGCTGGGGCATCTCTGTGTGGGGTTGGCTGGGGGTTTTGAAGGGAGTTCTGATCTTTGTTTCACACGTTCAATCCCAACCAGAAACTGCAGTCTGCCTGTCTGTTGCAGGTGGAGCTGTGTTGAGGGAGTGGGGTCGGTTATTAACGCGTGCAGAGTGAATTATCCCCGTTTACATCCCGAGAGTGGCAAATTGTTGGATTTAATAGCCGTAAGCTCCTCTGATCCACAATCACTGTCTGCTGGATGTTTTGATCTGACAAAGCATTGTGAGCAGTACTGCAAGGATCCTTCCCCAGCCTCTCCAGGGGAATCCTGCTGTCAGGCTGCAAACGTACGGTGCATGAGATGTGTAATTCTGAAGTCTAAACCTCTGAGAGCTCGTGACACTGAGGCAGCAGTTTACCTTCAAAGTCGCCTCTGCCTGTACTTACCACCTCTTGTGATTTAGCCCTACTGCTCACATTTCCTCCACAGAAAGTCATAAGGTTTACTTTCTACAGAATCTCATCTCCTGCTCCTAATGAGGCGTTTTCACACGATGAGTCCCAGGGGAGTCAGTGAAAAAGGTGCAGCTCAGCCTGGCCTCGCAGATCCTGGTTGATAAAGCTGGCAGATGGGTAGATCATCAGCTTTGAAGACTGGATTTTCTTCTGAAGCCATCGAAGAAATGAGACAGGCAGAAGAACTAAATGGCAGGGAGGGTGTGTGGCACGGTTCCTTCCCCACATTACCAGAGGTTGCTCAGGTCAGTTGGGGTTTCCACCTCAGCCTGTCCTCCTCTGATTTGTTGTTTTAAGCCTATCTTTAACTGAGGCCAGCTGCTGTCTGCCCCCAAAATATTGAAGTGGTTGCCTGAGGGGGGATGAAATGATGCCCAGTTTGGTGCCTGAGCATGAATCCAAGGCAGTTGGCCTTCTTCCACTGCACTAGTTGTCTGTGAACCACTTTTTTAAGGTGATGGGACTCAGTTTCATAAATAACATGTCCTAAGTGGTAATAGTTTTAAAGTAAAGGAGGTTTAGACTATTCAGACTAGGTACAAGGAAAATGTGTTTTACAGTGAGGATAGTGAAACACTGGCACAGGCTGCCCTGAGGGGCTGTGGATGCCCATCCCTGGGAAACATTCAAGGTCAGGCTACTCTGAGAACCTGATGTAGTCAAAGATGTCCCTGCTCATTGCATTGGACTAGATGAACTTTAAAGGTCCCTTCCAGCCCAAACCATTCTGTGGTTCTATGATGAGGCATGGGAATTTTTTACTAGCTTAACCTTTGTTCTTGCAGTCTTATCTTTCCTGTTTCCCATCCTAGCTGATATGCTGAGCCTCCTCTTTCTTCTGCCTCCCACAAAGCCTCTATTGCCTATTTTGTCTCATCTTTGCACATCACCACCTTTGTTTTCTTCAAGAACACAGCTATTGTGCCCCTATTTTGTATTTTTCCCTGCAAAGTAACACAGAATTGTTATAGAGGTTTGGTTCATGATCTGAATTGCCATGTGGCATTTTATACCCATGGATTTGGGACAGCACTTGGAGAGCACACGGCAGCAGTAGGTTTGTGCTGTCCTGTCCCGCACCAGGCTCCTGATAAAATGTCTCATCTGAGACATGTTGGGGGTTGTGACATCTCTGTAAAACCTCCCCTAGAACTGTCAATTCCCAGGAACACCTGGGAGGGTTCTCCACATGTCTGTATGGAAGTGGAACCCCACTGCATAACGCGACAGACACGTTGGTGCAGCCCTCCCTGGAGCAGCAGGATTGCTGAGCACAGCGTGTCCCTGAAGCACATGGCACCTCTTATTTTAAACTGTAACCATGAAATAGGAGGAAAGCCCAATGAAGCAAAAGCTTCTGCCTTTTTGTTTTTGCACTTAGCATGTAAAAAGCAGAAGCACCTGCTGCCTGCTGGGCTCCCTAAGTGTGGCTTTTTATTTCCATACATCGCCACAGTAGAACATTATTTCCTCAGTAAACTCGAGCCTGCATTAATGTCCATTTTGTGCATTGGCTTTGGAGCCCTTTCCCACCCACCTTGTGTTCAGCACCCACCTTGGCTTCCTGAGCACTGTCCCTCCCCCTTGGTGACTGCAGGGGTTTGGTGAACTCCAAACCCAGCCTGAAATGTCAGCCACACGCAGCCCTTCAGCAGCCACTAAATTATGGATCAGAATACAGCAGATCAAACAGTGCAGAGTTATTCACTTGTGGGTCTTTGCTTGGTGAAGCAATAAAAACCTCTGCAAACCTCCTTTGGTAGTATGTGGGGTGGTTGTTTTACATGCTCAAGAGGAATGTTATCAGGGCCATGGGGGTGCCTGTGTAGTGGGTTTCTTTAAGCGTGGCACTTCAATCAAAGCTTCATTCTACTGTAAACCCAATTAGCTTCAGTCTGCCAAGTCAGCTTAACTGTCTGCAAGAACGTGTGTAAGGTTATGAATAATTGCTAAACTCGGTTTTCTTTCTATCTAAGAAGTGCCATGAGGCTTTTGTTACCACGAGATAAAGCCTCTGCGCTTGTCTCTGAGGTTCCAGCTGAAGACACCCGTTCAAAAGTCATAAATGTGTTTGAATAATATCCTCTGTGTGAAGAGGCTCAGAAAGAGAGGGAGTGCTTGCTTTGCTTTGGAGCACAAGACTGCTGACCCCAGACCCTGGGCTCCTCCAGACGCTCGGGGATTTTGCCATTAGCTTTAGTGGGAGCAGGACTAAGAATATACATCGCTCTGTTGCATGTAGTTGCAGAATAAGGCTGTTACTGAAGGAGAACAGCAGCAGGGCTGTCCCCTGTGTCACACAAGTAGAAAGGCTAGAAAATGAAATGCTCCAGTGGCACATGTGGGCAATGGGTCACCTGCTTTGTGTGGGGAAGCGGATGGGATGCTCTCGCTGTGTTTTCTTGCGCCACGTGCTGGTTCCTGGCAGTTGGGAGGTGGAGTCACAGTTGGGATGGTATCAGGTCAGGATGTCAGGCTGTGCTGGCAGATGGGGTGCTGGTCCATCCTGCTGAGAAAGGTTGGCCATGGTGAGTTGTTTGGTTTAAGCAGAACATATCTTCCTCATCTGCAATGGGCAGATGCATTTACTTGCCTCTCCACCATGCATGCATAATGTGTCCCTACTTTTCCCTCTCCATCTACAGGCCACCCAAAACACTGTCAGGATGGTGAGTCATCCATCTAGCTTGAGTTGAGAGTCCCCTTTAGTTGAGTGCCCCAGGATTTCTGTTTGTGTCCTTTGAGAATGGTCACACGCCAATGGCATCTTGAGAACTCTCCATCATTTAAAAAAGTATTTGTTTTCCTTCAAGTCTGAGGTTCAGGCAGTGGGATAATGCTCTGGGTGATGGCCACTGCCAGTGAGCTGTGTGATGATTTCAGTGAGACGGTTGGATGTCTTGCAGGATGTGGAAATGTTCAGATTTTTGTTACCTAAGTGGTAAATGATATGTAATTTCCACTGACATACACATATAGGCAGCATTTTTCCCCCCCCAGACATGCCATTATATAAAGCATCACAACATGATTCCATTTGTCTTTTGGAATGTCTGCCAAAAGTAACATGCTTGCACTAAGACTGAAAAATTCAGATAGGGAAGTATTTCCAACGCTACGGGGAAGGATGTGGCTTTGGCTGAGTTTATCGTAGCAGGTACGTAAGTGAATGCCTGGTTTGACAACTATGAAGTAGGTTGCACAAAGTAGGAGCGACAGGGTGATTTCCAGCAGCAGAAGTCAGTGCCACATTGGTTTGTCACTGCTCCAGCTTCCCTGTTCCCTACACGAGTGACAGTGCTGTCTATTATCCCCTGTACACAGGGATCAGCAACTGCTTTCTCAGTTACTTCTAGTGTGTCTGTGGGGGCAGCCTGGAGGAGCAGGTGATGCCTGATAATAGTACGTTATCAACAGGGAAAAGTTTCATCTTCTTTAAATAGAAACCATGTCTGAATAGCTGCAAGACTCCCAGACACTGTGAAACCTAGAGGGGCATTTTAGTCTTGGTTCTTCCAGGGGGATTATCTAAAAACACCACACGTATGGTCCATTTCTTTTGGAGAATGCATTGACAGACTGATGGCTGCTGCTCCTGTGACTGGGTGTGTGCAACAATACAGAGCCCAGGGAAACTGGGTGGTCCTCCAGTGACTCTTCCAAGTAAAGCACCATGTGCTGTACAGGGATAGAGGGGCAGCATTCAGAAATAGATGCTTTAAACTTGATAATTACTATCAATTGAGAAATGTCATTGTTACATGACAAGGAAGGTTTTTTTTTTAGTGTGGATGTAAGTTATTTTAACCAAAAGAGGAGGATCATCAGCCTCCCCTTGTGAGCTATCAAGAGGGGCAAAAATGATCAAAGAATTATGTCAGGGATACAGAAAAAACGGCCACACTGCTTCTTTCCTGTTTCATTAGCAACCACTTTGGTATGTTCCTTACCTGAGGACTCAATCACAAACTGTGTTGTCTCCTGGCTGATTGTGCTGCTGACTAAAATGTTAGTGATTCTGTGTAAAACACATGTGAGAAGCTAGGGGTAATTTCAGTAGCTGTTAATGAGCCACAGCCTTGCTTAGCTGAAAGAAAAGGTGAAGAGATTTTGTCTCTTTCGGTCTTTATGCTCACAGCAATATTACTGTTATGGAATAGGTGGAAAAGATGTTTTCTTCTCATTTACTTCAATTTCCATCTGATTACAGAGCCTCTGTGTGCAAACTCTGTGCATCTGAGCTGGGATGCCCAGGGTGTGCACCCAGGGAAGCCATCAGGAGCCAGGGCTGCAAGTTCAGAGCCATGGGAGAGGAGGCTGTGGCAGCCCAAGCTGTGGAGTGCAGCAGCCAGGAGCAGGCTGCCACCTCCTTCAGCATTTGCCTGATGCCCTTTACTGATATCCTCTTTACCAAGTCAGTGCTTAAGATGAGTTTTCATAACTTTTTTTGGTATTGCAAAGATACTAGGAGCCTAAGGCTTGTTGGGCTTCGTGGTGGGAATCAGAGGGGTGCACGGCTCAGCAGGATTTAGCATGGTCTCAGCATTTTGTAACTGAAGAGAGGTCTGGAGAGGAAGGACATGTGGAAGCTATTTTACATATAACACACATATATATATATGATGCTTCAAATGCAATTAGGGATATCCAGCTAAAGATTTTAGCTCATTAAAGTGTGGCAGCTGTAGCTGATCCTCTCAGCAATGAACTACAGGTTGCTAAATGAGGAGAGGCCACATAGCTGCCCTGCTCCTGGCCGTGTCTCAGGGCTGGAGCATTCCAGGCTGGGATGGCAGATAGGCTCCTGCAAAGCATCCCAGAGATTTCCTCAGCTGGATTTAGCAGCATGGTATTTTATGTGATCAATATATAGAATATGGTGGTTGCTTCTAGTCCGACAAACAACTCGAGCAGAGAGAGGATGGCACGTGCAGCCATAGCTTTGTGCAAAGGAATTCTGGCAACTGGGCTGACAATTGTTGCCAAAGAATAAAGTGTGGGGTTTTTCACTTCATTGGAATGTTCATGCAGGTGCTCTTTATTCATTAGAAGTGACACGGAGGGACTCTGCAGTATGTGAAACCTCTGTGTGCTGCTCCAGGCTCTGTCTGCAGCAGCTGTGGTGAGGCAGAACTTAGGTGGCACCACAGAAATGAGAACACTGACACAATTTGGGCTCCTGGGGAGTGTTTGGGACTGTGGTGGTGGTACTGGGTAGTCAGACAGGGCAGTTGGCTCTGTAGGAGCCCTGAGACCCTGCCAGGCCTCGGGACTGTCCAAGTGGAACAGACACCCGTTGGCCACTCGCCACTTTTGATGGCTCAGCTCTGCTCAGCTGCAGCTTAGAGCCAATTAATTTTATGAATCCTATTTGTAGCTCATGTTCCTCCTTATATAATCCTCATTTGTTCCAAACAAGCAGCGTGCGTGCCCCTGAGATTCCAAACGCACCTCTTTATTAAAGTTTAAACTGAAATTGTTAACTGCAGAAGCTAAACTTAGCACCAGCACATGGAATGGGATGAAGAGAAGCCTTTTAAATCCCCTGCCAGGTGTGGAAGAACATGGCACTGTAAAGATGGGGGGGGAAAGGGTGACCTATGGTGTTATGAGCATTAGCATTAACGATCTATTGTATTTGTTTCTGCAGTAGGCAGGGGCAGATTAAAAACCAGAATGCAGAAGTTAATTGGGTGATTGCACAGCAATGGCTCTGTGCTTTTGTTCCTGCTCCCCCCGAAGCCCAGCGCTGCTGGAGTGACAGTTGTGAGGAACAGCACTCAGCTGGGGCAGCAGCTTTCTTACCAGCTGCAGCAAACACAGGGAAGGAAAACAATTTTAATGAAGCTTTGTTGTGTGTGGCCCCACCAGCTTCTTGGGCCCCCCTCCCTCAGCTCACTGCTTGACTCTGTATAAGCACTGCTCAGCAGTAACAAAAACATCTCGGTTTTATCAACCCTGGTCCCAGCACAAATCCAAAAGGTAGCCCCATCCCAGCTGCAAGGAAGGAAATGAACTCCATCCCAGACAAAACCAGCAGGCAGCTTTAGATTGGGGAGCGAGCAGCCCGTGGGGCCAGGCCAGACCCTCACTCCGCTGGGGATGCGAACAGGCCTCTCTTCCCCTCCCTGACCTCCCTCTGCACTCAGGAGGGACTTGGAGGGTGTTTCAAGAGCAGTTTTATATCTGGTAAAGGCAACTGGGAATCTTGTGTTAGTGCTGCTTTGCCTCACAGTGCGTCTCACGCTGCTGAGGTCACTGATGCCCAAGCTGGGACATTGATCTCACCTGCCAGCTATGAGGTTCCTTTTGCAGCTCATCTCCCAAGGGTTTTTCCATACACCCCAAAGCATGAGAGAAACAAGATTGTTTAGGGTATTGAAGAATTTAATGAGCCAAACTGGCAAATGTCCAGCTTTTCTAATAAGCACCCGGTTAAGGAGCACAAGGAGGAGAGGAAGGCAGCAGCCACCTCTCGCTGCCATCCTGAGCATGGCACAGCTCTCTGAATTCAATGCAGGGCAATTCTGCCTCAGAGTGACAGATTGCTTTGAGATCTCAGTAGAATTTTCCTCCAAATTGCAAACTGAGTGAGGTTCTTGTAAATGATGAAAGCCCCAGGTTCTATGCACATCCTTTTCCTAGTGCACTTTTCTGTGCTGTGTGCAACAAATAAGCAAAAGTGAAGGGAAATCTGAGATTGTGTGGGCTCTCCAGTGGAGCTTCTGCACTGGGAGAAGCAGGGCTGGGGAGAACTGAGGTGGGAGGGAGCTGGGACTGCTCCCAGGCAAAGGTCTGTGGAAAGGGAATTCCTTTTAGGAGCTTTTGGAGACCTACTTTAGCAAGGTGTTTTCTGTCCGATTTAAAGCTCTGTGTGTGCAGAAGGCAGATTCCCTGCTCACACCAACTTCTCCCTGCAAAGATGAGTTAAGTTGAAGGAGTGTACAGGAGAGGCTATTTTCTTTTCCTCTGAGGAATACTGTGGTATTTGTCACTTCCTCTCCATTAGAAACCTAACACATTCAGATGAGAAGTGAAAACCCCATGAAGATCAGATAAAAGGATGGAGATTATCATTCAGGTCCCCCAGCTACCTTAACACTGTCACCATGGAGATCCCCGATTACCTCCTGCTCTTTGCATGCCAAGTGCTGAGAAACACTGGTTTCATAATTGGCATCATATTTCTCTGGGTGTATTAAGCTTGTGTGTGCAATAATGCTGCTCAGGTCCTGAAGGGTTTCAGATAACTAGCAGTAATATATTGTATCAAGTGGCTCAGTGGTATGGTTTCCAATCCAGGGATTATTCAATGTGTTTCTGTGCAGTGTGCAAGCATGGAGGTGGCTGGAACTGTACTGGGGGTGAAGTTCAGGGACTGTGGGTTTTGTGGTTACTGAGCAAACTGTGGTTTTGATGGCTGGAGGAAACAGCATTCCCTTTCCCTGTCCCTTTCCCTTCCCCTCCGCTCTGCCTTGCTCTCCATTCCCTAGATTTTCCTGCATTTCTGACTTGGAAAATGCCTTTGCACTGCAGAACCTGCTCAGAAGGTGTGTGCAGCCAGGCTCAAGAGGGTTTTATTTTGTTCTTTTGTGTAGATGAGCACACGTGGGCTCAAACAGATGCTTTGCACAAGAGATACAATTAGGTGCAGCTTTTCCTTGTCGTGCCTCCGATGAGTTCGGTTCCTCCTTCCCCCATCCAGCGTGCTTCGGGGCTGTCAGCAGAACGGTGTCACATCACTGGCTGTAGCTGTAAATGAAACAGAAATTTGTCTTTCACCCTCTTGTGTCCCTAAAACAATTTAGTCCTACTGTAATTATTAGCATTCTCATTAAGGACAGTTTAGCTGAAAATCGAGGCACAGCGACTTCAGCAAAGCCAGATAAAGCGAGGTTTCTAATTCGACTCCCATACTTTGAAACAAATCCTCAGAGCATCAATTACTGTATCTGGTGTAAAGCAATTACTCTCAGCCTCCATTGCTCCCCGTTACACACTTTAATTTAATTGTTATTTTTGCTTTAGAACGAAGGGTGAGGAGTTGCACAGTTCCTCCAGAATTGCTACAGCAGACAACAAAACATCCCTTTAAAAGCAGAAATTGCTTTCTTTGGTAATCAGGTTGATTAGACTCATGTATAATCATACACAGCAGGTGGGAAGATTAACATTTCACTAATTCCTAGTGGTCATTACTGCAAGGAAATTTAATCTGCAGAGTTCACAAGGATTGGGGTTGCATGCTGCTAAAGCTCGTTTAAAAGGCAGAGCAAAAACAACACAACTTTATATGCTGGAATCCAGTTTTACTGAGAACTCCTTTGGCCTGCAGGCAGTACACATGCAGCCAGCATCTTCTACTTAATTGAGAAATAGATTTGTATTGATCATGACCAGTTAACAGGCGCATTCAGAACCTGTTCCTGTTCTCACTTGCTTTCATGGGCAATGCAGGCAGACCCTCAGTG
Source organism: Colius striatus (assembly GCF_028858725.1). Classification (NCBI taxonomy): domain Eukaryota; kingdom Metazoa; phylum Chordata; class Aves; order Coliiformes; family Coliidae; genus Colius; species Colius striatus. The sequence continues at coordinate 20,419,628 of NC_084773.1, read as the reverse complement.
GGTTCAGCTGCTTGGTAAGATAGATGTTTGTACAGCAAGTGTATTTTTATTGTGTGGGAGCTGTAACAGTGCAGAGAACTAACAGATTCAGTTCTCATGTGTGGATTGATTGAGGACAATTCTGCTGGAGTTGAGGATGTTTCTCATTTTTTATGTGGACACAAAATGTGATGTAATTATTACAATCAGATTCTGCTTCAGCAACTCCAGACCTCCAAGGTAAAATGCTCAGCAGCTTGCAGTGTGAAAGTTATGCTTGTCTGTGCCTCCTGCACCTACACCTCTAATCTCTGGACTCCTTCTCATTTCTACCAGCTGGAGGTTTCCCATCACTGTTCAGTGGTTCAGCTCAGGATGGCCTGTGGCAGAGCTGGGAGTGCAGGAGGGGATGGTGCGTGGTAAGTCGGGATGACTGCTCTGCTTTTTAACTGGGGTGGGGTCTGGTGGAGACTTAGCTGTGGTTTCTGTCTCCTGTGGGCAAGAGCAAAGGGAGATGAGAGAGAGCAAAAAGGTAGACAGTGCTAAGTCTGTAATTACCAGCGTTACTGAACAGGAGTTAGGAGCAGACCTCAGTTTAGCAGGGACAGCAGCATCCTCCTCCTTCACCCAGGACCGATTCCTTGTGCTGCATCACCTGGGAAGTCCCAATGGCAGGAACCCATCAGGAACTCAGAGTAGAAAGATAGGGAGGAAAAGTTTAAACTGGGCTTGTTTCAGTAGCTGGATTTGGCTGGGTGAGAACAGGGTGTTATTCCAACACAGATAACAACCTATCTCTCCAAATCAAGCAAGTGACCACCGAGCAGATGTTTTATTGAACATCAGAGACTTTTACTGAGATAATTATGGTGATATTACAATGCTGAAATACTGTTGTCCTTCATCCACAGAAAGCCTTGGTAAGTAGGGCCCCTTGAACTCCCACAAGCATGTGGCTGAGGCCCAAAGACGTGGCCCAGCCCTGCTGCTCTGCCAAAGTTATGCTGAGCTCAGAGTTACTGATGTTGGAACTGGGATAAAAACAATCAAATTCCTGCTGTTGCAAGAGTGACTTCCACTTGATTTCAAACTCTGGGTGCAGAATAGCAGCCACAGAATGTGCAGCATGAATCAAAGCAAATTAAGTGCAGCTAAACTAGGTTAATAGTGGTGTAGATGGTGCTTTAAAACTCAGGAACAGCTAAAAATATGACTGCATTGATGTTAATGCTGTATTAGGCTGATAAAGGGGCTGATTTTTCTAAGCCAGTCTGTCTCAAGCCTCAAATGCAGTTTGCTCTTTGAAAAGGTGCCATCTGAGCTTAGCATCTACTGTAATTAATTGTGGCCATACTACTGGGTAAAGCATTCAGACAGTTGGGTGTATGCACAGTGTTTAACCCTCACTGCCACTCATTGCTTGAAAGTGTTCCTGGGATGTAAGTGATGGAGCTGCCAAGCAGATCAGGCCCTGCAGGAGAATCTCAGTCCCACTGGGGGGCTGATGGGGGCTCAAGTGAAATAGTGGGTCACCTGCCTGACTAATGGGGAGATGGATCCCTCCTTCCTGCTCTCCACAGTCAGCAGCCAGGCTTGGTGCCTGAAGTTAGGAACATCCCATCCTTGGGTTAAAAAAGATGGACGGGAGCCTTGTGAGACTCCAGGAGGACACAAGGGAGGAGCAAACACGAAGACACTGAGGCACTGTCACTAGCAAAGAGAACAAAATTAGCCAGTAAACTAAGAGGCAAGTTAGAACATCAATATGCACAGTAATGAGTGACAATGAATCAGCAGAGATCTGTTGCTTTAATGATGCTGTTGTAAAAAGGATGGCCCTGGGCTGTTTCAGGCCACATACACTGAGTTTTGGCTGATGCTCATCAGTTTATATGCAAGAAAATTTATAGCATGCAACCTAAATGAAACAGGGCTTTGGACAAGAAGAAATGGATTGCAGGTGCAAATAAGCATGAAATGAAAATCTACTAATGAGTTTCCATTAGCAGCTAAACACATAATCGAATCATTTTTAGCCAACATAGAGCAGTGAGAAAATCAATTTATTCCTCATAAGCACTGCTATATGGATTGATGCTCTAGTGCATCTAAAGCTGGTTTTGCTCAGTGAAAGCTGAGCTTCAGATTCAGAGCTCAGCTAGTAGCAGCAGAACATGGGTTTGCTTTCACTGAGTCTGAATGGCATGTATTTTCCTTGGAAACCTTAAATAACATAAGGCAAAATGAGGTATTAGTTAATATGGAGTCTGTGCATCTGAAAGGAGAAACTGAAATACTTCAGGAGGATGGAGCAGCACTGGCACATCTGCATTTACTTAGAAATAGCCATTAATGCAGTAAGCACTGGAAGCAATGGGATCTGCAATTTCCTCTAGCCCGAGTTTGGCTTGCCATGGTGCTTTCACACCTTGGTCAACTACAGATAGTATTTCTTCTTCACCTATGGAGACCCTGATATAGTCCAGATATCTAAACAAAGTAGCTTTGAAAAGCAGGTTAAAGTGTTGGTGAGGATTCTGCAGGAGAAGACACACTTCAATGTTAAAGAGGCCCCAGTCCAGCCCTGTGTGTGAGAGCAGCAAAACTGACAGGTTTGAGTTATTGCACATGAAGGACATTTATACTGAGGAGCTGGCTACTGTGTACAGCCCCAAGGAGCTAATGTCTCCTCCAGGCCAGGTTCCTCACTGCCAGTGAGATGTGTGTCCCACAGACCTCATGGGGCTACTCATGGTCCACAAAGTGCAGGTCAGCTGGGCATGGGTTGGCCTCCACCATCCAGTGCTTTTAATTATGGAGAGGTAGGTGGGTTTCTGCTTCATCCCTCAGAAGCACAACTCCATGAGCTAAATGCACTCAGTGCTTTTCAGGGCAAGACACCGAAATCAAGAGGAACTCTGGATGGGATAAGCTTGGACACTGACATTTATCCCAGCATTTGAAGGCTCAGTAGTTTGTGAGTCAGTGAATGCATAAGATCTACCAAACCAGAAGTTACAGGAAATAATCAACATAATAGAGAAGGGGAAAACCAAACACTTTTTTGGTGCCTTTTTTCATTGTGATAGCTTATTATGTTCTTAAAAGACTGATTGATATGATGAGGATCCTAGGTCAGATGTAGTTATTTGATATGGATAGATTTCAGTGGACATTATTTCTCAGTTAGTCTTACACATGCAAGTTGAAAGTTCTAATAAGCTGCAAACCCTAAATGGACTTGCTTGGGCACATAATACTTCTAGACAAGCTTTCAATAAATGCATGGCTGCACATAAATCTCTCATTTTAGCATGACAAATGTGTCCTCCCGTGCCAGAAACTTCAGCAAACACTGAATGAAACTCGAAATGGAGATGTTCTGGGTGATGGCAATCCAAATGAGAAGGAGGCTGGAGCACAATCAAGCTAATCATCACATTAACTGCCTCGTGTTCACCCACACCGACAGCACCTTGCTCCACACACGGCTGTGTTGGGTTTGCTGGAGTGACAGCTTGTGTTCACACAGCACTTGGCATCAGATGGGATCCCTAATAGGATGTGCCACTTTGTCAAACAGTCCATTCACATCTGAAATCCACTTCCTCTGGTGTGCAAAGCATGTAGCTCTGCAAGACAACTGTGTAGAGCAGGGGGTGATGAGCAACTGGCTATGGAGACTGTGCAAGGGAATTGGGGCAGGTGCAGGGCCATGAGCTAACCTGGCATGTGGCAGCTTTTGTAATCCATTTCTGAAAAGCACAATCTCTGGTGTGCTCAGAGTTGCAGGTGTGGGTTTCTTCTGAAAGCAGAGCCTCTTGCTTTAGGCACCTCTCAGACCTGTGGGCTGTGAGGCAGTGGGGGAAGGAATACTCTTGCAACCCCAAAAAAGATGTATGAGAAGTGAACCAATGCTGTGTTCTAATATTGGAAGAGTTTACTGCTTTGGTCTGTATCATACCCTGGCCACAGGGTATGGCTTCACTGGAAAATGGTGATGGTCGTGGGAATGTGGGATCTCTGTTGCCTGTGGCCATGTGTCTTCCTTACCCTCATGTTGCCACTGTTACCTCCTTTGCATACAGATACCTGAAGATGGATGTGGAGGTAATTCCCAAATCCATGGAGGTTGCTGTTCTCAGGCTCACACTTGGGATATCTCCTGCTGAATTACTGTAACTTACTGCAGAACAAATGCCTGATAGAAGTGTCAGGAAAGACATCTGTTTTTCTACGGTGTTTGCCAGCTATTACTGTAGCAATGATGGCAATGATGGAACTGGAGATGGCTCTGTCAGAGGTGCTAATGGCCCTTCTGAGCTCTCCATTACCTCCACATTGTGCCATTTCACCACATTTGATGAAGACATCTCTGTTCTTTGAAAGCCATCAGCATAGTACAAGAATCAGGTTGGATTAGCTCTCTCTGCCAGCCCGTGTTCCTAACAGGGTGTCCCTGTGCCCTGCAGACTGAGATGATTTGCTTACAAAGATGCAGTATAACACATGTTTCAAAATACCTTCCTTTCATAAGCACCTGCTTATAGCTGTGAACTTTAAACCAAGCAGAGACGTAAATTATTGGTTCAATTACTTGGATATGGCTGAAATTTCAGAGGTTCTTTTGCCCTGATTTGAGTGAGGAAGTGCCTGTGTTTCAGACTCAGGCTCGAGGCGGTTTCTCCTCTTGTCAGACCTTAGTGAGCCCTACAGCCCACAACTAGACAACAAAATGACCTTCCCCATAGCTGTGAATGCTGTGGGTCATTTGGAGATACTCATAAGGCCTCCCTGAATGCACCTGCACAGATAAGTGATGACAGGCAAGAAACCAGGGGCACAAGGATGCAAAAATATCAGTGAAATCCCAAGTGAGTTTTGTCAAAGCGTTAGAAGTGCCCACGGAGCCTGTCTGGCTCCACCTTGGAGAGCCAGCTGAAGCTGCTATCTACCTTCCCATCTTCTGAATGAGAAAGAAATGAAATGTGTGCAGCATTCTGTAGCCCCTGCCATAACCCTGTGTGTGAGGCAGCAGCCTTTATCTCTCACCAGCTGCAAACGTCGGGTTTTCATTGCTCTGAGTCAGCAGCTGCATTCATCAAACACGACAAATGCCTCTGAACACTGAATGGCACCACTCCATCTCAATGGGCTGCATCATCTCTTAAGGGCCTCTTCTAACCTAAATGATTCTATAATTCTATAATCACTGTCATGCAGACAATAAATCTGTAGATATCTCTGTTCCAGCCTCAAATACCTCCAGCTCCTACCAGGCCTGAGAAACTGAATCCTGAACTAAGTTTAGGGAGTTTTTCAGTCCTGATTTTTTTTCTGAGGCTTCCTGATTTATTTTCTGAAAAAAAAGTTGTTGTGTTTCTTTTCTACCCCCAGGAATGATTCAGGAGTAAGAGACATCTTCCAAGAATAAGGTTCTAAGTACACAAATGTAGAAGGCAAAAAACTACTGCTCTGCTGAGGAGCTGCCAGTTTGGTGGCCCTGCCTCTGTGTTGCTCCTTCGCCCTGCTGTGCCCCAAAGGGCTCACACCTGCCCCAAGCTGGCACTGGAAGGAGCTGGCAATATCTCTACAGCTTCCAGGGGGAAAGAAATGCAGCAGAGCATCCTCCTTGACCCTGCACCCAGAAGGCAGTGACAGGAACATGCTGAAGTCACCGCAGGTCAGACTTTGGTAAAAAAGAGAGTTGGGCTGTGGACATGTGAACAGATTGCCCTGAGGATCCCATATAGCAACTGACCTGAGAGAACCACATCTTCTCTGCAGTGAAAGCCAGGCAGTGCAAGGTAACTTGATAACCTTAATTAAAGGGATTCTCATTCTCTTTCTTTGGAGTTGGTTTAGGTTAGCAAAGTGGAGGCTACCTCAGATAACCTCAGGTGGCCAGGAGCACAGCCAGGCAGGTTACAGTGAACTGGTTTTACTTCCACACAGACAGTGCTCCATGGTCAGGGTTTAAACAGACATTTTAAAACCAGGTTCAGTAAAAGATGCACAAACGTAAACTTCTCCCCTTCAAAGTTTGTAACCCAAATGGAAAAGCTTTGTGTTTGTATGTAGGGTTGCAACATGGACATGAGGGATGTCTTTGCTTTCAGTCCCTAGGTGAACCCTGGTGGTTTTTTGGAGGTATATTTATATACATGTGTGTGTGTGCACACAAAGCCGTTGTCTCAAAAGCAAGTGTTTGCTGCTGTGCAGTCACACAGCGTTTTCTTGGCTCTCTGCTGAGTGCTAGTTGTTGCATTTTTAGTTTTGTCAGGACAAAAAGGAGACTTGCCTGGGATTTCTCACTGTTTTGGCCACCCAGTTTGTGCTAAAGCTGAGTGTGGGGTTTTGTTGTGAAAAAGGTGCTGGTTTTGCAAGAATGCAGAACCTGTGCTGGCATCAGTGGGAGCTGTGTATCTGGAATGATTAAAGACCAAAGCCAGCGATACATCTGCAGAGCATTAGCCTGGGATCTGGGCAATGAGTACTCTGCTGTGCAAGAGGCAATTGAAGGTGAGCAAAACCCCAGTCCTGCTGATCATCTGCACTGTGGACTTCTAAAGGCATGTCCCCACAGTTTGACCTTGAAAGGTGTGATGAACATGTGGGTAAGAGAGCAGAAGTGTTCTCCCCTGTGAGTTCGTGTACCTGGTGTGACGGGTCACACTGTTCCCCAGCAGCAACAACCTCGTCCTCTCCTCCAGGCTCCCAGGTACTCACGGTCTGGCTGCTTCTTCCACGGCTCCTCAGGCCAGCTGAGCTCCCAGAGGAGATCCCCTGCAAGAAGAGCTTTGTCAGGTACTATGGTAAGAAGGATCTATTAAATTCTCATGGCTGTAGATAACTCCCACTACTATTTCTTCCCCAACATCATCTGATTTACTTCAGTGATAAATTCAAGGTTCTGTATAAACATTTATTTCCTTGACAACCTTGTTTTCTCTTAGAAAAATGCCCACACCTGGGACCTGTTATGGCAATTGGCAGGTAAACATTGAGCAGTTTAGCATATGTGTCCGGGGGGGGGGGGGGGGGGGGGGATGCCCATTGTGGCAGGGAAGCCAGATTCTTTTCAGCCCTTTGTCATGTTCAGGGTGTTAACAGGGCTGAGGTTAAAATACCTGAAATGTTCTTCAGTGGTAAGGACTCTCAAAGTAATGATTCTTGCAAACTGATTGCTCTCCAAACGATTTTTTTAACCCGCTGTTGGATACAGTTTTACCTGTCAAGCTGAAGAGAGCTGTCAGAAAGTTAAAGCTGCTTGCACAAAGCATATTTCATGTGAAAAGCAGCCAGGAGCCCATCAGGAGAGGATTTTCCCAGCTGATAATTACAAAAGGACATCTTTCTTTTGGAGGTGAGTTCAGAGGTAAGCAGTAGGACTGCTGGGCACAGGCTTGGCAAGGATCTCCACTAGCAGCCTGGATGTGGCAGAGGAGGTTGCTTCAGGCTTCCGTGTTTAGGTATGATTTTGCCCCATTTCTTTGAGACATTGGGTGATGAGAGCCTGCAGTCTCTGGTTGTGCCTGTGGAGCTAAAGAATCGTAAGCCACAACCTGCAGCTGGAGCTTCAGGCACTCTGGAGCATGGGCAGCTTATAATTCATAAACATCCTCAGAGGCTCCGTTGCCATCAGAAACCAGAGAGGATGTGTCCAGCAGGCTCTTCCCTCTTTCTTGTTTGCTGGTAGTGGCTCAGGAGTAGAAAACATGGACTGCATGTCTGTGGGGGCTGCTCGAGGACCTGCTGGAAGGTGCTCGCCTCTGTGGAGCTTCATCAGGGGGGTTCACATAGAGAGGAGTTTGGAGGGAACATAAAAATGCTTTGTGCAATTAAAAATATCAGAAAGGATTGGGATGGTAGAATGTAAATAACTAAATGACCAAATCAGCCTTCTCTTCTTGGAAGAGATTCACAACACAGGTGCTGTTGAATGGCTCTGTTCCATTCCTCCCTCAGCTGCCTGTGCCTCCTGCTCTGCTGTGACACTGCTGGGCTCCCTGCATTGCCACGCTCAATTTGTCCACATAATAGTCTTTCAAAGGATAATGCCCCTTTACTGAAGGCTGAGAAATGGCTGAATCAGTGAAAGAAAAGCTTGGAAGTTTTTCCTGGGAGGTTTCTGTCTCAAGTCCTGGTCAGGACCTCCTCCAGCTCAGCCCATCAGAAGTGCTGACCCTGCAAACCCCACGGCTGAGATTTCAGGTTGCAGTCTCTCCCCTTATAAAACCCCACAGATAACCTCCTTTGCTACTGAATGAACTATGAACCTGTATTTTTTCCCCACTGATTTCCACAAGTAAACCTGTTAAACCTCCACATGCCAAGCACCTTTCCACTCCATGGGCCATCCACCCCAGATGCCGTTTTCCAGTGGAATTGCCATCAATATGCTAGTGCATGTGAATGGCAGGTATGTGTGGCTGCAGTTAACGAGACTGCTCACACTTAGATGGGCCCAGAGCATTAAACCTGTGTTTTGGATCTGTCTGGTCTGGAGTAGACATGCTGTAGTCCACATCCAGGTGCTGCAAATGCAAACCTGTCCTGTTTCCATTACAATCAAGTCTAGCTCTTAACAAAGCAGGTGGATTTTTGGCACCTAACTTGTTCTGTTTAAAAAAATAACTAAAAAAACAAGAGTGCTATTAGTCATTTAATTATGCTCACCCTTCCTGCTTTGGCTTTCTCCCTGGGAATGTGTCACCAAACAGAAAGGATGTTACTTTAATATTGGCCAAAGCAGGATTCAAACCCAGGCACTGTTGATGTGATACAGCCTTTCACCAGAGCAAAACAGCCTGCCTTGCAGGAGCTCCAAGAGCAGTCTTGTTCCATTAAATTAAGTTATCTTTAAATCAAAGCTGTTGATCAGCTGCTGTCATTTGTCTCTTCTTTCTGTTGGTGCCAAAAGGAATCTGCTTTTGTTGCCTCTCTGAGGATGCAGGATCAAAGCATTCACTGAACAGCCAGTTTTGCTCCAGGTTTTGTTCTCAGTGATATAAAAAAGGTTGAGAAATGCTGAGAAATGAGGCATTAAGTGTAGGACACTGCATCCATCCAGTTAGGGACACAGGAGAAACTCACTCTGCTTGGTCTTTAACCTCGTTGAGTCCTTCAGGCTGCAGGGCACAGCTGTAGCTGAGTGTGCCTTGCAACTAAACCAGCTGCGTGGGAGCAGCAGCGGTTGGTTTGGTCCCCAGCGTGTGCTACTGCTGGGCAAGCCCTGCCTTTTGAGGGATGAGTACAGGCACCTGGCATTTGCAAAGCAGATCTCTCTGGAATGGCCTTCGCAGCGCATCTGGGGGCTTTGGATCTCTTTAGGTACTGCGAGGCATGGAGCTGTGTGAGAGCACAGGTGAATAATGACAAGGAGGCAGGATGTGGAGGGAGAGAGAGAGGGGGAAAAAAACCCTTCCTTTTTTCCCAGTCCAGCCCACCAGTCCCCTGTGTGCAGACTAATTTTAGAGATAATTGTTACATGATTTCCTGAATATCATCTATTGTTATCTGTGCCCTGCAAAATAAAGCCATGTCTAATTCTGGGTAACTGCAGGGGTGATTTCATAGTCACACTCAAATGAGAATAAGGACTTGTTAATGATCTTTAAAGATCATATCATTTAATTCCATGCTGGTAGGTAGTTAAACCAAACTAATCACCAAGGGGCACGTGCTCCTTCCAGTGCAGGCAGCAGCCCCTCTTCATCCCTTCTGCAGGGAGTATGGGAGATGCCCCTGGTCACCCTGCTCACCCTCGTGTGTCTCTCTCAGCCAAGGCTTTCAGGGAGACTTTGCCATTTCTCCTGCATAACAACTCCACAACCTGGATTAAAGGGCAGGTCTTGCTGCTGCTGAGAGTGCTTCTGAAATGCTAAGAGCCTCTGCCTCCCCAAACAGCGAGCAAACAGTGAGCCTGTGACATGTTCTAGTCAGAAAATGCTCACTCCAACGGGGAGCAAAGGGAGCTGCTGGGCACTTGATGGGCTGGGGGTAAAAAACAGCACTGTGCAAAAGACAACTCAAAAGGTTGATGCTGCCATTTTTCCTGCTTTCTAGTGTTTTTCTGGCTTCAGGTGTGATTCTTCACTTTAATGAAACCTTTGAGTGACTTGTGGAGGGAGGCACAACTCACCTGGAGGAGCAAACGATAGAGTCACATTTGTCTGTGGTTTCCAGTAGAAAGAAAAAGGGAGCAATCAGTTCTGCTCTCCAAAACCAGGTCCTGGAGGCTCATTAGCTTGAAATAATGTGAAGAGCTGAAGTTCACCCAACCAAGGAAGGTACGTGATTCAGCTCACTGGAAATGGTTGATGGATTTAGATAGAATTTGTCAATTAGTTGTGAACTAAAAGGAAAGAAAATTATTAGAAAAAAACACCCAACTTTCAGATGTGTCTGACTTTTGTTTTCAAAACTGCTTTTGTTTCACAGTTGAAATAAGTTTTTAATATGTTTTTAATGCTTTTTCCTTTTATTTCCTTTGGCTGCAGGGTGAAAAAACCAGAAATTCTCATGATTTTGTAGAGACCATCAACCTGGTCCTACCTGCACCTGCAGTTCCTAATTTCCTACCAGCTTCAATAGCTCTGCAGTGTTCAATAAGAGGGTAAAACTCTCTTATGAGCTATGTTTTTAAATCCTGTGTTCTTTTTTTTTTTTTGAAGGCCAGGAGGGCCATGAAATGCAATGCTCAGCAAAAGGATGGTCACTGGGAGAGAGTGGAAGAGATGGTCCACATTCCTCTTTGAAGTTCCCATTGATCAGCGTTGCTGAGACTATTTTTCTAATCCATAACTCAGAAACATGAAGGAATTGTCACTTTCTTCCTTAGGTGTATGTGGTTCACCTCCTAAGAAAATAGACTCTGGGTTCCTGAGTAGCCTGTATTCAGGTTTTTCCTGCAAGATGGTATAAAAAGGGAAAGAAGCAGGACCCCAGTTGCAGTGTTTTCATGAATACAAACTTTCCTGACATTAACCAAGACAGTAGTGGGTTTATGATTTCTTTTCTATGTCTGAATTTTGTGCAAGAAAACTACATCTAATGCCTTCCACTCAAAGAATGTGCTTTCAGCCAGCCAAGCATTAATTAGGAGACAATTACCCCGGCTCCTCTCCACTGGACAGGGAGCTTGTGTTGAAGAACCAAACCTCTCACAGAGAGGGGAAAAAACATCTGTCCAAATGATATTAAGAATGGTTTTTAAATGCTTGCATTAGTTGACTCTACATGTAATAACTGATTTTCATAATGAATCTGGTTAGTAAGATGATCTTTTTATGCCCCTAATTGACACAATGATGATGGCAAACCTGCTGAAGGAGCTCTGGCCACAGCTGTTAGAGAGATCAAGGAGTTACAGCCAGCCACTCACCCACCACTGGGGCCACAGACACAGAAACCTCTCTGGAATCATAGATGAGCAGGAAAAACCTCCTGGTGTTTCATCCTGGTGGGGTGCTGCTCTCCAGAAAGAGCAATGCTTTCCACAGCTTTGTCCTGGTTTGAAGAAAAGAAGGGAAAGGGTGGTATGAGTTCCACCAAACTGTCTTCAAGACTCATGTGTTTGCAATGTGTTGCCCTGTTGCTGCCCTGCTACATACCCCCTCTTTTACTTCTCTTTGTTGCAACCCCACTGGTTCCCACTCAGAGACTGACTAATGATTCTTTGTATCAGCCTTTTGGGCATTTTTGGCATCTATTTTTGCCCAGAAATCTCCACCTCTTCTCCATTTAAGCAGACTATAAAATCCTTCTCTGTGGCCAGACGCTTCAGGACAAGCTGTGGTAGTTGTGAGAACGCAGACCACAATCCAAATGGACGTGAAAGCTATTAAATACACGTGGCAGCAGGTATTTTGATGAGCCTACATTAGTTAATGGCTCGTTGCAACAGGTTGCACAGAGAAGTTGTGGCTGCCACATCCCTGGCAGTGTTCAAGGGATGGGTCTTTGAGACACGTGGTCTAGCAGCAGGTACGGGGTTGGAACAAGATGGTCTTTAAGGTCCCTTCCAACCCAAACCATTTGATGATTTCATGATGTCAACCTTTGAACTAAATTAAATGTTAATTTCATCTGTTTTTAAAGAAATCTCTGGTTTTGGTTTGGAGATGCTCTGGTTCATGTGTTTTATTTTACTTAGTGGTTTTTACTTAGACTTAAATGTAGCACCCGCTGGCTGTGTTTGTACAAAGCACATGTGCTTTCCATGCCACCACAGACAAGGATTCACACAGACCTATCAGCAAATGCATGGCCTAAAAGGCAGATTGGCAAGCAGTTACCTGCAGGTCTCTCTTGAGAGTCGACTGCCCTGTGTTTAGTGATGATTGCTATTAATGTTGTGGCTCTGAGATACTGTGCACTATTGTACTTACAGGATTGGATTTTCAGACCTGCTTGTTCCAGTGCCTCCCTGCAGCTTCACACATGGCAGCCAGAAGGTGCAGAGGCTGTAAGTATTGCGTGTACCAAAACCAGCAGAGCTTCGCAGAGCAACCAAAGGACTCAGCCTGTGCCATGCTGGAAACGTGTGCTCTGCTTTCATCAGGACATGTACCGCTGAGCAGCCACACTGGCAGCTGGGCAAGGCATTCTCGGCAGTCACTCGCTTGGAGCAGCTCTTGGGATGGTGTTGTGGACCCTGCTTTAGGATCCTGGTGAGTGTTTGAAGGAAACATCATCAAAGGTATTAGCAAAAGTGACTTAACAGGGTTTGATGGAAGGTTCACTCTACTACTTACTATATAGAGGAAACATATAATAGAAAAGCAAGTTAGAATGGGTTTAGAATGATTTACAACAGAGATCAGAGGTGTAACAAGGTAAGGGAGACCCTCCTGTTGAGTCACGGGGTTCAGAATGGACCCCCTTGCTCTCTACACTCCTCCTCAGAGAGGAGCCTAGGTGCGGCTGGATCCAGACTTAGTCCCAGACTTGGTCAACAGTTCATGTCTAATACAGCAAGGGAGAATGTGTAAGGGAGAAAGGGTAAGGGACACCCTCCTGTTGAGTCACGGGGTTCAGAATGGACCCCCTTGCTTTCTAAACTCCTCAGAGAGGAGCCTAGGTGCGGCTGGATCCAAACCTAGTCCCAGACTTGGTCAACAGTTCATATCTAATACAGCAAGGGAGAATGTGTAAGGGACAGTGTGTAAGGGAAAAAGGGTAAGGGAGACCCTCCTGTTGAGTCACGAGGTTCAGAATGGACCCCCTTGCTCTCTAAACTCCTTCTCAGAGAGGAGCCTAGGTGCGGCTGGATCCAAACTTAGTCCCAGACTTGGTCAACAGTTCATGTCTAAGAGGTGTAACAAGGTAAGGGACACCCTCCTGTTGAGCCACATGGTTCAGAATGGACCCCGTTGCTCTCTAAACCCCTCAGAGAGGAGCCTAGGTGCGGCTGGATCCAGACTTAGTCCCAGACTTGGTCAAGGGTTTATATCTAATATGGCAAGGGAGAATGTGTAAGGGAGAAAGGGTAAGGGACACCCTCCTGTTGAGTCACGGGGTTCAGAATGGACCCCCTTGCTTTCTAAACTCCTCAGAGAGGAGCCTAGGTGCGGCTGGATCCAGACTTAGTCCCAGACTTGGTCAACAGTTTCTGGCTAAAGGATTATATGTCACACTCATCCTTTAAATCACTTAGTTGAGATTTCAGTGTTTCTTCAAGCGTATTCCCAATTCACTTACCGAGTATCTGAGGCGACAAGGGGTCTCTCTGCTTCTCTGTCCGTGTCTGCTCTCTCTGAAGTTCAAACCCAAGGTTTCCTAAAGCAGAGGTGCAGGCATCAAAGTATATAAAAATAAATAATGTAGTAGTAGAGCTGCAGGATCAGCTCGAGCTGGGTGCCTCTGGAGAAGGAAAAGCCTGGCTGAAGCAAGCCCTGGGCAGTTATACCCTTACAGACTCTTCACCCGCCCCTCACACGTCAGCCTGGTCCAATAGTAAGATTTGGGTCTGGGGTCTTCTTGTTCCTCGTTGGATCCTTTCTCTGCCTCCAGACAAGCCATTATCTTGTCCAGCTGCAGCTGCTGTTGACAGTTGTAGCCTCTTTATCTTCTGGTTTGGGTTAGCTCTGAAGGCCTTGTTTTGCTGAAGAAGGTACACATCCAGTGTGTCTCAGTGCAAGTTTACAGCTTGCAGCCTAAGGCTTCAGAAATCTGGCTACTCCTGCGAAGTAAACAAAGCCAAGCAAGCAGCAGACAGAATCACACAACATCAGAACCTTATTTATTGAAACTAAACAACTAATTTCTCCCAACCTTGAGAGGCATCCGTGCTCAGGGGGATCACTGCCAAGCAGCGAGAGCTCAGGGAGGCTCACCGAGGCTGGCATGGCCGTGGGATAAAGCGGCTGTCTGACAGCCACACTGCATACCGTGGGAGAGGTGTGCATGAAACTCCCTGAGCCCACAGCTCTCTCTGCACCAGTGCTGACCATGCTGCACTCCTTTGTGGGTTTGCTGGGGGAGTTCTTGGCCAGGCAACAGCTCAGACCTTTACCTGCTCTGGAGCCTGTACCAAACTCCTGCTGGTTGGGTTAAGGGGAGTCGAGTGCGTCCTTCACAGATGGTTTGAAAATCAAGGACTCTGAAACCACAAACTTTGTTTCTGGCCCCGTGCTACTGACTGGCAATCTAAATACCCAGATGTGGTGCAGAAAAGTCAGGGGAAAGCTGATCAGGGTTGAAGTAGAAAGAACATTTAGATCTTGCAGTCGGGAAAGAGAGGAGAGGGGCGTTCTCTTTCTCTGAGCATTTGGATTGCCTTGCTGTCTCTGAGCAAGACAACAGTGGACGTCTTGGAAATATCTGAAGATAGAGTCTGACCCACTCCATGAGGTGCTAATACTGTGTGCAGCTGCTGGCTGTGCAGCACATATGATGTATATCATGCTTTTTTCCCCCTCTATTTGATATCAATAGGTATTGCCATTGGAATTCTAATGAAGGTTTAGTGGTTTCAGCCCCTCGCAGGGGAGGTGAGTGTATGGAGGTGCAGCCAGAGGGGTGGCCAACAGCACTCAGGCAATCCCTGGTCCTGCAGCCATGGCACAGGGCAGCCTGGAGGAGAAACTCTCATTGTAAAACCCACTCTGGGAGACACACATGTCCTTGCAGTTTACCACGAGTACGTATTGATTAGGGTGCCGATGTCATTTTGTTTTGTGCTGAACAATCCAGCGTTTGGAGTCGAGACCTGTCAGGAGCCAAATGACTTAGCAGAGCAAATTGAAAAGAGCAGGGCTATAAATTGCAAGGGAATTCACTTTGTGGTTAACAGCCGGGTGTGCTGTGAGAAACAGGACTGTACACAAACTGCTCTGCCATGCAAATCCCAATCGATGTGCTGACAAAGTATCCTGCTGAACCTTGGGGCTCACTCAGTGTTTCTTAAAATAGACATAATTTAGGAGGCATGGGAAGGCATACATTTTCACCTTAAGTGATGCACAGATGGAGGGTATTGTAGAATTAATAGGGAGTGTATAAATGAGCTTTGTAGTAGCCTTAACTGCATTTATTTCCTACGTATACTGCTAAACCATATTTAAATGGCTGTAACTGAAAAAGTACCTATTTGATAGATATAACACCATTTCCCTTTTCCAGTATGTGTTCTGAAAAGCCAGTACAATATTTTTTGCTAAGTATAAATTCAGGAATTCCCATAAAATCAGGTCAATACATTCAGGCAGGAAACTAGTAAAGCCCATCACAGCAAGTTCACCTCACTCTGCCGTCACAAACCCACAGCACAGTCAGTCATTGTCCGGCACATCTGCCCTGACGTGGGCTCCTGTGGCTTTTCAGAAGCCCCACATCTCTTTGTGCCCTTCATTGCTGACCACTAAACTCTGCTGGAAGGTCTCACTCAGCTCCTAAGGGATCTCAGGATGGATCAATGTCCCCTCCAACTCCCCACAGTGTTCTCTGCAGTGGTTACCTCGCTCAGCTTCCAACCACCACCCTCTCCTTTGTGTTTAAGCAAAAAGTGGTGGTTGGAGAGATGCTAAGGGTTCAAAAGGCAATGGCCAAAGCCTTTGTATGTCTTATATCTTTGCTGTTTGGTTTTGGCCAACGATAAGAATCAGGACAAAGAGTGAACTCTCACAGAGATATTAGATGTGCAAAAGTAACCTGAACGTTATTTGGAATGGTACCAGTATCGGTTGGGCTCATGGTGGTTACAAGCAGTTCTGAGCAAGGATATTGCAAAGATAAAGGCGGGTGGCTTTGGATACGTTTTAGTTCAGCTGCTCAGCATGGCAGCCAGCTTGTACAAAAGCCTGCTTGTCAGCAAGCCGAGCGTCTGTGGAGCAGCATCACAGCATCCTTACAGCACTAATCACAGAGTCACGGACTCTTATGGGTTGGGTGAGAGCAAAGGGAGTTACACAGTTCAAGGGAGAGGGCTTTCCAGTGCAGTGATACCACTTCAACAATTGTTCAGATCCCCATAAAACACTTGTTGTCCCAGATCACGCTTCCTTAAATCACAGATTCTCTTTCTGCCCGTGTGACCGTGTCACATTTCAATCCCAGGGCAACTTGTCCTTCATAGGGAGGGGGACTAGTGAGTACTTGGAAGCCACAATTCCAGTTTTGGTCACTTTTGGCCCATTTTTTTGTCATGGCTGTGCTGGAGGGGGCTCAGGCTCCTCATGCTCATCAGCACTCCGCAGCCTGCTGCTGGCTGTGCGGGGGATTTGGGGGAGGTTTGGAGGCAGGAGTGCAAAACACCAACCATAAGGAGGAATTTGGACTGGCACTTGCCAACTTTTCTGTTTTGTAAATTCTAGATGAATTTGAAATGCATGATATGTGTTCACTTGAAAAAGTTTCAGATCTGTTGTTTTTTCTCTTTTCCATATATTTTAAGCTTGTAGCACTGCATAGTCTTTTATCTCTCTCTGTCCTTGTGGAGGACCAAGCAGACAGCAATATCTCAGGAACAATTCCCTTGCAACAACAGCCCATTTTGACTGAATACAAAATAACCCAAAATATGTTAATAGTTTTAATTTCCAGTCATGTGAGAGGTGATGCTTCTGGGAAGGTGTGATCTTTTAAGCTTGTAGTAAACTCAGATGTTTCTCAGCAGAGCTCTGTGGGAACTCAGTGTTAGAGGAGCAAAATATTGGAGCTTACAGGATTGTTTGGAAATACCATTGGAGCAACTGGAGGAAAACAAGCAGGAAGTAAACTGAAAGGACTGCAGTGCAGTCCTGAGCTGGTTTGTGCTAAGAAAGGGCAGGAAAAGCCAAATGCTTCAGGAGGGCTGGAGATGTTTAGACAAACAGTAAATAATCTGCTGAATGCAAGGATGAAGAGATTGGTGGGAGAAAGACATAAAAAGAAATGAAGAGCAGGGGGGAAAAAGATTGTAATACAATGCTGAGAGAATCTGGTCCTCAACTTCTGCAAACTGCATTAACTTCCTTGCAGCCAGGGATCACCAGCTCATGGGACTGTCCCCAGCTCCCAGGGCAGGTCGTGTGGTTGCAGCCAACAAGGAGTTTCTCCAAACTGGTGGTGGAAAACACACGTCAAACTGAAACTCATAAATGTCACGGTGGGGAGGAAGAGAGAAGGGGATGGGCATTTTTTTCCTTAACACCAGCTGGTGCCTCGTCTTTCACGGAGGAGGATGAGGAGGAGGAAGAGGAGGAGGTGAAAGAGGAGGAGGAAGTTGGCTCTTCCATGGGAAAGGAGGAGGATGGGAAGTTGCTGAGGAAACAAGATTATATTCCCTGGCATGATGTGCTGAGGGAATCTGATCATCTCTTGATAACAACAAAAACATCTTTCCAAAATTCTGTGCTATCCTGGTAAAAGGAAGAAAAAAATCAGGAGAGTCGAGCTCTGTGGTCTCAGAAGGGAACTGGGATAAAATGAGTGAAGCCTCTGAAGGTCCTTTGAGGCAAAATGCCATTTGTGCATCGCCTGTGCCATGCACCTGGCCTGCAAGCAGTGACAGAGCAGTTATTACACAGGGACACTTCTCTGCTATTTTCTTTCCTTACCTTTTTTTTCCCCCATTACACTCCACTGCTGGAAATTCTCTTAGGATACTGAAAATAAACAAGGTCTCTCTCTCTCTACCATTTACCAAACGCTGAAGCCTCTGCCCATGTTGGAGCAAGGAGGCCCTGAGATGCCACCTGCCCTGTCTGGTGGCTGCCTCTCTTCTGCACTTCAGGCTCTTTGCAGTCACCTTGAAGAGCTTTTCAGGGGGAAAAGCAACATTTCCACCTTCATCCACCGCTTTGAGCTTTCCTGTTAATGGCCTGTGTTTTCCTTCCTGCTGTGTGCAGTACAAATCCAGGTTTAACTCGGTGCGATGTTCATTGGGCTCTGTGGGCTATTGTGAATTTATCCCTCTGTTGCTGAGAGAATTTGGATCCCTTCCTATTATTTGTCTTTATTCTAGGGAATAAACATGCTGGCATTTTCTGCAGATGTTCCTCTTCTACTGAAAGAGATCCCCCACAGCACCAGAAATCAGTGCAGGCACAAAAGTCGGAGGTGGAAACATTCTGAAAATCCCACGCTGGCTCTTCTGAAATGCCACTGTTGACATTTTGCACTCCCATTATCAAAACCCTTGCATGTGGCCTCCAGAGAGCAAAGCCATGGGCTGGGGGAATTTGTTGGGGGTACCTGGCAGGCTTCTCAGCTGCTCCTGCTCCCCAGCTATGAGGCAGCTGCTGTTCTTGGTCTTCTTTGTCCAGGAGATTCCTCCTTGTTGCCGCTCCCACTTCCCCTCCTGTGTTTGACTCAGGAAAATGAAACTGCTGTCCCAGTGTGCTGTGCTGGATGTGATGCAGTGCCGTGTGTACCGTACCCTTGGATAACACTTACATATGTAACAGCAACCCAAGCTGTGATAAAGCTCTCACAACGAGTCAAAAGCAAGCTCACTTGCAGAAGTACTTCAGTAGGAATTAAACTGAAAGTTCCAGTTCCCACAGTTACATTCTGATTCTAGTTGCCATTAACTTACTCAAAAACCCATTTGGTATTTCAAACTCCAGTCAATCATTGTGTCTTCCAATTAACTTCCGTGCTCCAGACAACATAATGTGACTGATTTCATTCAACTCTGTTGTTTAATAAACATCTAAACAATTCTTTATTTCTGAGTCTCACAGCAATGTGCAGTTGTTATATTCTATGGTGCAATGGGCAAAAGGAGAACTACTGAAGAGAAATTCATCTTGGTTCTTTGGTTTTCTCATCTCTGTGAGTGTGGGGGTTGAGCCAGTCCTTCGTGTCACACCACGGGGCATTATCTGCATGGAGAAAGTATTCACACTCCTACCAAGCCCTGGGAATTTTGGCTGCCTAAGCAGAGGCAGTGTGGGAATCAGCTGGATGCTTAGCAGCCCGGAGGGTGCAGTGGGTGTAGCAGTGACTGTAAGATGTGTTTTCATCAAAGAGATCAGTCAGTGGTAGGGGTGCAGTTCTGATCCTGATGTCCCAGCAGATGCAGCACAGCTATTGGCAGGCACAGGGAAGGGCAGTGTATCTGAATAGAGGGTTTTTTCACTGATGCTTTCTCATTAGAACAGGCAGGTAATTAAAACTGGCAGGTTTTACAAAGTGGTCAGCACGTGTGTGGGTTTTTCTGCTGGTGTGAGGGCTGTTTGTTCATGGGGGGACGTGATCCCACACGGCCACTCTGCCTCTGCAGGAGAGTGCTGAGTGCTGGTAGATGACCTGTAAAAAAATTACTGGCAGTGAAGAAGTGTCATTCTTCTTGATTTTCCATTTTGAATATTGTCTCCAGAAGAGCCTGAGCAGATGGCTAATCGGGGAGGAGAATGACTGCTGGGTAACTTATCAAACTGGTCGCACTTGAGGCTGAAATTCCCGCATCTGTGGCCTTCCCAGTGAGCAGAGCCTCTGAGTTGAAATGTGCTAAAGCCACTCCAAGAACTAGTGTCTTGTGAGGATGTCTCTGGAGCAGAGAAGGCAAAAGAGGTCGATCCTTGAATCCTTTGCTGCTGACCTAGAGGCGGGCTGTGGTGTGTGGACCCTGATCCTGGAGATGGAGCATTTCTGTAACTGGCATCACCCACAGTCTGGAGCATCTGTCTGAACACACTGGGCAGAGCTTTCTGGTCCATTTTATGCCTAACAGTAAAAATGTGTGTATGTTCATAAACTAAGGAACTACAATACTGCCTGAGCTGTGGAAAGACCTTTACAGAGGCAGTGCTGTAGCTGAAGACAAGCAGGCAATAGTGGAAAAAAATAAGGAGTTTATTTAGTGGGAAGTGTTTGTCTCAGATGTAAGTGTTTGCAGAGCCATTAAAAGCTGTGTTTAATCTCTGTTCCATTTTCAATCTGATATGCATTATGCTTCCTCTGCAAGGAGCAAGTGCAGTTAATGGCATTGATGGCTCTGCCTCTGCTCTCCAGGAGCCTGGACAAGGGCTCCTCATCCAGGGCTGCTCTGCCAGGGGCCACTGGAGACATCTCTGGAACCTAAGCACAGGGCTTGGTACGCATGTTTGTGTGTACCAAGCTTGCATGCCAGCGTTTGTGACTGAATGGGAACTTCCCTGAATTAATAATGATGTTTTTATTTTTAAGAGACTCAAGCTCAGGCAGCATTTTAAAAAATGAATCATGATTTTAGGTGATTTCTTTCTGCCTGGATGCTCAGAACCGCCTGAAAATCGTCTGTTAAAGCTACGTCAGCCTCTGTCTCTAATGGAGGTGCTCACAGTTGCTAAACTGTTTGGCAAACACTGGCTGTAGCATCTCATCTTCCTGATTATATTCCATATTTGCATTTCCTTGGATGTACAAAGAAAAGGCAGATCAGCAACCAACAGCACAGAGCAAGAATAACCACACTGAGATAGAGAAATAAGTGTGGGGCTGGAGGTGAGGGACTGAGAGCCAGGCCCTTTGCAGGGGAGCATCCTGCAGCTGCCTGGGCAGCCTGGGGGACCTTGTGGTGGGCACAGCTCCTTCCCCACTGGGTCTCTCCTGGGGACACACTGACAGGAGCGTGGCTCAGCTCAGCATGGCTCAGGTGCAACACGCTTTGGAAATCTTCCTTTTCGTCCTTTTCATTCCTTTTGTCAGAGGATGTGAGCCAGGTTTTGTTATTTTAACACTTGGCCTAATATTAGCTAGGGAAATACAGCATCTGGACTTCATCATATTAAAGGTATAAGCAATCCCTAAGGGTCTACCCCTAATGGGTAGATTGACTGAAAACACTTTGCTTCAATGGCTTTTAAGAAATTCACAGTTCATTTCCAGTCATTAAAATAATGAGGTGGTGTGCTCAGAAGGCTCTGCCAGGGGCACAGCTCTAGGGCCAGCTGACCCCAGGGTGGGCAGAGTGTGAGCTGGCAGTGTGTCCCCCGCAGGGATGGGTACCCTGCAATCAGGTGATGTCACTGCAGTGAGAGCCAACTCTGCCCAGCCCCACAGAGGACTGAGGAAGCCCAGGAGAGTGCAGGGCTTAAGTAGGATTTAGGCACTTAAATGACTTTAAGGAGCTGGGCTCTGGCCCTGCAAAAAAAAGTGCATGAATAAGCTGCTCATGCTGACCTGTTTGTTTTAATGATACTGCTCCTGTAATAAAGATAGCTCCACAAATGATTACAGGATTGAGCCAAAAGCGATCACTAGGGATTAGATGTAGCTCATAGAATCAGGAGAAGTCCTTAGTTTTATTGGAGGCAAGGGAAGAAAGTCTGTTCTTTGCTGGATTGCTTCATGTATCATCTTCACTATATAGAGAGGTCTTGGGAAATGTGAATTAAACAGTGAGGCCCTGTTACCATTCAAGTGATGTGAGGTAGAAGGAGCTCTGGTTGCACTTGTCTTTCTGTGCTATTCTTTCAACTAGTTCTTAATTAAAAAGTCTTTTACCTCTTATGAAAAATAAACAAACCCAAAAGACATGTTGTAATTCTGGCACTGGGCAGCAATATCTTGAAGGTATTTCCATAAATAGGCTTGAAATATATAGAAGTCATCTCAGGGGGATGTCTGAGGGCATCCAAAGCTTTTCCCTGCATCAGCACTTTGGATCCAGGGAAGGTTTATAGTGGCAGAAGGACCGGACAGTTTTGTACAGTTTAGGAATGTGATATTAGAGTCAGGTCAATACAAGCACAGTAGAAAGGTGCCTCAGGCACAGCTGCTTCTGCTGCAGCATCTGTGAGGGGCACAAACCATAAACCTGTTGTCATCAGAGGGGTGTGTGGTGCTTCAGTCACAGCCGTTGCTCGCTGATCGGCTAAGCACAGCTGAACTTGCAGCACCATCTGCTGCTCAAAGTACCACCAGAAATTAAGGATGCACCACAATGACTCTTTGTCCCTTTGCATTTCTCTCTCCACTGCAGGGCTGAGGTGGAGCACAGCTGGGCTGTTAGTTGGTCTGTAGCAGTGTGGCCTCTCACCATTTTCTGTGGTTCCATGGAACCAAAACCAAGTGTGAACTAAGGGCAAAAATCTCTGCTGGACAATGCGTGACTTGGTATGGTGGTGTCCATGCCTTTGGCTGGAACCTGCAAATGTTACTGTCATCTGAAACACAGTGAAAGTAAAGATGTGAATGGACCTTTCAGATAACCTTCACTTCAGTAAACTAGGAATGGAAGACAATCATCATCATCATCCCCTCGCTTTAATGGGACCTGAAGAGTTCAGCCACCTGGGTAAGTTTTCTTTCACTATTCCCTTATCAAACTAATAAATGCCACTCATTGGAGTTGTACAAAACTAGATTGTGAGTGTGTTAGTGATAAGAAAATAGGAAGCAATAAGAATGTCTTTTGAGATACTTGTACAATGATGAGGGAATGTTCAGTACAGCTGTAGCTAAGTGAACGGGACCAACGTATCCACTGAATACATTTGTAGTAGATTATTCCCTAATAAAGGGTACTTAAAAGACAAAAGCTATAGAATACAGCAGAAGATGTATCTATTTCCAAAGTCCCTGAAACCATACGTTGGAGTTAAGTCTTTGGAGTTATTACTCACCTTGAGCACAGTTCTCATCAGCTGCAATATAAGCCTTAGAGCTGACACTTCAGATAAGTACATGATATAGTTCAGCCCTAAAACCCTTAACAGAAAATACATCAGGACTTACTGTAAAATTTCATGGAGGATAAGA
Organism: Colius striatus; assembly: GCF_028858725.1. Lineage (NCBI taxonomy): Eukaryota > Metazoa > Chordata > Aves > Coliiformes > Coliidae > Colius > Colius striatus. The sequence goes on along the minus strand of NC_084773.1, from coordinate 20,396,477 downwards.
GAAAATATTGTCAATAGTTCTTTAGTTATTAGGGGCTTTTAAAGTAATCAATACTTTCCAGCCATATTAGTGCCTACGACGATGAAAGATGGCACTAATATCCACCTCTTCTTTTCTTGGTATATTTAGGTGTATCCTTTCTTTAGTCAGTCCTGCTAGAATCAATAGTGATGCACAAACCATGGTTATTTTTAAAATGTTATCAATATTGATTTGCTTATTGCTGCCAAGTTTCAAGTGGAACTTGATTTCAGGAAAAAACCCATGTTTTCATACAAAAGCATGACCCTAAAACTTTGGAGTACCAAAGACTTTTGCTCATGGTGATTTTCAGGTTCAGTGTGCTAATGCAGCAAAAAGTGGTTTAGGATTAATAAATCCTAAAAATAGGATTAATAGGATTAATTCTAAGAATTCTTTAGAGTTACACCATATTTTATGCCCTCAAAGCATTGCCCAGATGTTAATTAAATTTAATTGATAGCGTTCAGTCCTGAACTTATATGCATGCAGTTATTAATGATTTAATCATTTTGTCAATGGAGTAGAGTCTTTGCTTTTGGTTCTGTGTCCAAAAATTGAGACAGTCATCCTATGCACAGTCTTCAGGCTCAGTCGTTCTATTCAAGTGCCTCAGGAACATGGATGGTCAAAGGACAGAGTTTTCAGTCCTTTACAGCAGCAATGCCCTTGAATGGACTTTCTTTTGCCTCCCACTAATCATCTCCTGGATTTCTTCTGTGTTTCTCAGGTACAAATTTGCTTAAAAAATCTGGTAATACCTCAGTGTTTGTCTCTGCACACCCAGGACTGTTTGTGAGCTGCTCCTTTCTCTGGTGTGTTTGATGGATGGCGGCTTGCTGTTTCAGTGAGTCCAGCCACTACAGAAATAGTACAAACCTGTCTGTGTCTCTTTGCCCCAGAAACTACTCCGAGTAACTACTTGAGACAGAAACTTCCCTTAAAGAAAAAAACCCGTGTCCTGGGAATACCAGGCTGTGCCTGCTGGTTCTGTCCCTGGTGAGTGATGCTGTGTGCTAATGGAAACCAGCCCTTTCTCCAGCTCTGCTGCTGCAGTGATGCAAAGGTTTGAAGTGTGCTGCTTTGCAGATGTCGTGGCAGCCAGGAATCACTCGTTGAGACAGGTTCAGTTCATGGTGCAACAGACCAGTTTATTGACAAAGTTTCCCCTTAATAAACCCTTATTCCCCTGATCATGCACAGTTTATTCAAAGTTAATTGCGTAAAAGTCTCAAAGCACACGCCTGTGCTGACATAATGATTGGCTAAGCTATATTGTTCACGAGCAGCTCTTGCAGCTTCTTTGGTGTGCTCGCATCTTATCTTTATCATCTTATCACTTGTTTCTCAGGGCTGTTTATCTGTGCGCTTCAAGGGGAGAGCTGTGCCTCGAGGCTAAAGCTGCCCACACCAAAATCTCGTCCCACGGGATTAGGTCAGAGATCAAACTTTTCCATTGTTTGCTGTGAACCCCCTACAAGCAGAAATCCCAAAGCTAACAGTGCAGCACAGCTGAGCCCCACAAGGAACCAAAGTCTGCACAGGCGTATGTTGCAGCACCACCTAGTGCCCGCTCCTCCCGGCGGTGTAGCAAGTCAACTGCATCTCACACCGAATCCTCCGAGTAGGGCGAGAAAAGGGAGCGCGTTGGCTGCTTACACGTACAGCCCCTAGTGCTGAGGCAGAAGGCGCTGAGGGGTGTAAATGAGCAGTCCTCAGCCCCGCGCGGGGCCGCTCTCCCGGCCCGCGGAGCGGAGCGGCGTGTCCGCAGCCCCCGGGCCGCCCTGTCCCGCCGGCAGGCGCCGCTACAGGCCGCTGGGCCGCGGCTCCTGCTCCGGCGGCTCGGGCTCCTCCTCCCGCCTCGCCCTCCGCCCGCCCCGGCGGCTTCCCAGGCTCCTCTCCGGGTAAACAGCGATGGCCGCCGAGGAAGGTGGCGGCGAGCCCCATCACAACATGGGGAACCACCTCCAGCTGGTGCTCGGTAAGGCCGGCGGGGGGCTCGGCCGGCGGGGAGCGCGGCGGCCCCCGGCTCACGGGCGGGAGCGCGGAGGAAGGGGCGGCCGGGAGAGCCGAGGGGCTGCCGAGGCCGTGTGGGGAGCGGGGAGTCGCGGCTGCGTCCCGGGGAGAAGGGGCGGGCAGGCGGGGCGGTGCCGTGAGGGAGCTGCGGGAGGCGAGGGCGGTGCGGCCCGAGCGGCCCTGGGGGGGCGGTGCGGGGCGTACCGTGGCTAATGGAGCTGCGGCCTCGGCGCGTCGCTCGCCCGCAGCCCGGGGTGATGGGTCCGTCGTGTAGCGGTGGAAGGAGACGTGCTGTCAGCGGCTGTCGGGGCTGCGCCTGGGGTGAAGCGTGTTGTGACGTTCCCACCAAAGCCGGCAAACGCAGGCCCTGTGCGCTGTGAACCCAAACACAGCCCGAGGAAAGTGCTGCTTGAGAACGTCGCTACACAAAATGTTTCTGATGCCGTTAGTAAGCAGGGCAGCAAGGGACGCAGCGCAGAGGATTGGAGGGCAGCGCTGGATCCCGTGTGCTGGGCAGGCTTCTGCAGCGTTGGTGCTGGAGTTTGTAGAGCAGCATGGCTTGTCCGTCCACGTACACCAGCGCGATTCCTCCTGGGGATACACGTTGCATAATAACCTGTGTTGTTCTGATGTTGTGCGTGGTGCTTCCAAACTGTCAGGAGATCGTGTGGTTTTGGAAACATCCTAAACTGGAAAAAAACACCCCTGTCATTTCAGAATAAGCATGCAAAGGGGAACGTGGCAGTAAGTCCCGACAGGGAGCAGTTTCCTACAGCAGGAAGTCTATGGGTGTTTTATCCCTGTGTATTTAAAATAACATAGAAACAATTCCTGAACGTTTTAGGAAACAGAACCCTAATATTTCTTTCCCCACTTCTGTTTTTCTGAATGAGGTTCCCATTTCCTCATTTCTGCACAAAGATGTTCAGAGAAGATTTGGGAGCATTGGTGGGCCAGGATGAGCATCTGGGAATCCCTAACCTGCCCCAAAGGAAAAGGGAGCCGTGTCATGCACAGTGCCTTCTGCACTTGCCTTTCCTTGTGCTGGAGGTCTCGCTGGAATTTGAAATAAATCTAGAAAGCATGTATAGTTAAGGGTGTAAAAATAGTTTCCCTTTGCCTTCTGTGCCCCGTTGCTGTAGTGTGATGGAGGAGAGTGCAGACAGTGTGAGTGCTTTTTCGGCTCTCACATGGTGCTGCTGCAGTAAAATGAGTCATCGTTCCTCCGTGCCACCACGCAGCAGCGGGTGTGTGTTCTTGGCAAGAATGAGCAAAAGTTTGCAGGGCACAGTTTTTCCTAATCAACTGCTGTTAATTCCTTTTGTGTGCAGGAAAAACAGACGTCTCTGTAAAGGGCTATTAAACTGCTAATGGTTGATGCAATTCCTTGAGGGTACGTGCAAGCCTGAGTCTAGTTTTTACCTCTCCCACCCTGGCCCAGAACCAAACTAAAACATACTACTCTTTCCCTTCATCAGTGTTTGCACACCTGAAACATTTTGCAGTTGTTTGTGGTTAGGGTTCCTATGTGAATATAACAGAAGAGAGATTTCGTACAGAAATGGAATGTTTTTTACAGCAGTTAGGAAGATGGTATCTTACTGCTCTAAGTTCTGAGTTAGGTAAAACACCAAAGGGACTCTTTAACCTCCTTTCTTCTTGTGCTGGATCATTTCTTGTTGAGATACATACAGGATGGGATGGATCCATAACGTGTGTCATGCTGTGCCTTCTACAGAGAAGGCTCTGTAAACTAGACAGTACTTAAATTTAGAAAACAAAGTGAGGCAGAGCAGAAAGAAGACCACTACCTAAACATTTTGTAGAGAATGTAATTAGCAAATGAGCCTGTGGTGTTTAGCCAGGTGTCCACCAAGTCATGGAGGTGTCCACCCCTCCCAAACTGAACACTTGGCTAAACAACCACAGTGCCTGAAGGCTGAAGAGGGAAAGAAAAGGTTCTCCAAACTCAATTGATAATGTCATCTTTGCTATTCTCTTGTCCTCCCACTCTCAGAAGTAGTAGGAAAGAGGACAGTGGTGCTCCTTTTTCTGAAGCAAGACTCCTCCTGTCTGCAGCATCTTTCATAAGATTTGCCTCCATTACCTTTCAGAAAAGATAATCACTCCATCATCTCTGGTTTATTTCTTAAGAAGATGCAAGTTGCAAAAGCTGGCAATTAGATAGGCTGTTGTAAAGATATTTTTATGCCTCTCTTGTAAAAGCTTCCAAAATCTAAATGACGTTTTTCAACACTACTGGGATTATTTGTTACCCAGCAGCTATTGGTATGAGCATCCTGCAGACTGGTTTGCAAAGTTTATGATAACAAATCTTTTAGACAGAGCACGATGTATAAATACTGTTTGTGTTGGAATAGGACCAAGTAATACAGTTGCAGATGTGTGATGATGACATTGCCTTTGGTTTGGGTATTTGCAGCACACTTTCTGTAGGAATGCACAAGAATGTACATAAGAATGTACAATCCTTCCTGCTATTCAGTGAAAGCAGCATTTTAGAGGTGATAGGTATCTTTAGAGGTGATAGGAAGGAATTTTAGGATTGACACCTGGAACTAAGAAAAAGGAAGAAAGGAGTAATTTTTTAGTACTGTTTTGCACCTGAAATCCCTTGCAGAGTCATATTACTTTATACACACAGGAGAGACTGACAGCAGTGACATTGTCTTACTACACTAGCAAAGAGTCTTTGCATAAATATAGCTTCAGATTGCTCTTAAGCTCTCTTGCTTTACATGTGCAGTTGTACTGTTCAGGTTTGTACTACTTCAAATGCTGTATTCAGCACTCTGCAAGAAACTAATTTGTCTGGCCTGCCAGTGTACAGGCAGAAGACATTTAGAACTGAAATAAGGCAGTGGGGTTGGACTAGATGATCTCTAAAGGTCCCTTCCATTCTATGATTCTGTGATTAGTGTGTGGTGAAAATCTCAACTGACAGACTTTGTTTATTATTTTCTTCCAAGACAGGTTGTCCTTCAGCTCTTCAAGAGTAAATTCCCAGCTTTTAACCCTTTCTATAGAATGATGATTTTGCTGTAACAGCAAGAAAATTCTTTTTCACAAGTTTACAAATGCAAAAATTCCTTCCTTGTGAAAATCTGTAGCCTGGGAACATGGAATGCTTTTCTGTGACTCACTCATTTCTTAGGCTTTGCTGATTGATTTCTACACAATGTTCTGTGTGTGCTTGTTAGCAGAGAGCGAGGAAGAGGATGACAATGAGATGGAAGTTGAAGATCAAGATAGCAAAGAAGCTGAAAAGCCAAACATCATAAATTTTGATACTAGTTTGCCAACATCACATGTGGTATGTACTTTGTATAATGTCCATTAAATACATCTTGAAGATGTTTTGACTGTTTCTTTTGTGTAATTCTACTGTAATCTGAAGCCAAAGACCTAGTTTTGTTTTTACCTTGTACATCACTAAAACCTCTTACACTGCTATTATTTCCTTCCTTAATGTTTTCAGTATTTAGGTTCTGATATGGAAGAGTTTCATGGAAGGACGTTGCACGATGATGACAGCTGTCAGGTGATTCCAGTGTTGCCCCATGTGATGGTGATGTTGATTCCTGGACAGACGTTACCCCTTCAGCTTTTTCACCCTCAAGAGGTTAGCATGGTGCGGAATTTAATTCAGAAAGACAGAACGTTTGCTGTTCTTGCATACAGGTAAAATTCATGAGTGGGTTTCCTGATGCTATGCAGCATGCATTTTTAGCACCATTTCTTTGGGTACTAAATCAAAAGCAGATGGTTGCATCAGTTCTGTGGTGAATAATACAGGCTGTGGTTTGAAATTGTTTGATAAAAGTTGCCTTCCAATATGTAACAGAAAAGTTTCCATATCTCACTGGGTAGCTGCCTGACAGCATCACATGCTTGTACAGAGAGTGGATCTGTTTTCCTTGTCTCAGTGTCTCCTCGATTTCAGGAGCTGCGTCTTGCTTAAAGAGTAAGCCTTGGTCTGAAATGTGAAAATCAGATTCCTGTTTTGAGAACTGTATTGTAAAGGCCTATCTGGTTGTTTTGTGTGTAAATTAATAAGCACAAATGTTTCACTATAGAGTTTGGACACAGGATGTAGTAAAATGGTAGAAAAGATAATCTGTGTAAAAAGAAGTTGGGTATCTTCTTTCCTTTCCCCACACTTCATTGCAGTTTAATTAGTTAAAGGATGGGAACAGTTAGTTTTATAAAGTCAGTCCAAAGGCTTCTGCATTTGAAATGCAGATACATTGGTTATCCCTGTGTTCCCAGAATTTCACCTCTTGACCCTAAAATAAAACCAAGTCACCTGGCAAAAGCTCCCAAGCAAAGAAATCATGAGAAGTTCCTTCTAAAGTTGGAGATAGAAGTTTACTTTTTTGCCAGACTAATTGTGTGCAGTCAGTGCAAGGAAATCTGCCTGAGGAATGCCGTTTGGAGGACAGGTAACCCTTTCATTCTGTTTCTTTTAGCAATGCACGTGAGAGGGAAGCACATTTTGGAACAACAGCAGAAATATACGCCTACAGAGAAGAGCAGGAGTATGGAATTGAAACAGTCAAAGTGAAAGCTATAGGAAGACAGAGGTTCAAGGTGCTTGAAATAAGAACCCAGTCAGATGGGTAAGAATTGATGTCTTTAATTGTGCACACCACAAAGCTTGTTTCACCAAAGCGTTCATGTTTTGTTGCAGGTGCATCTGTCCTTTCAGTCACACAATTGACTAATGACTATAGATATTGAGTGCTTAGTCAGTAGCTTCCCTGGTTATTAAGGACTCCTGGTATTCCCTGTTCTGAGGCTCAGGTGTTAGTTATTAATAACTTTGCCATAAAATTATCTCAAGAATATCTAGCTGTAGTTTGATTTTATACACGTGAGGACGTGTCAGGATGACTTTGTTTCTGCTTGATTTTTCCTGCATTATAAGTTCTAAAGCTTTCTTTCAAAATCTCTGACATCCCTGTTTCACACCAGATGTGGAATGAGAAGATGTCGTAGCGGCCAAGAATCACTCACAGAGACAGGTTCAACACTTGGTGCAGCAGCCCAACACCGACCTGCAGCAGCCACCTTCATTGACAAAACTTCCCCTTAATATACCCTTATTCCCCTGATGATGAACAGTTAATCCTAAGCTAATTGGGTTAAAGCCTCAAAGCACACATCTATGCTAACATAATGATTGACTAAGTGATATTGTTCACATCCAGCTCTTGCTTTTTTGGTGTGCTTGCATCCTATTTTTGTGCCTCAGTTCTTCACCTTATCCCTTCTTTCTCAGGGCTGTTTATCTGTGTGCTTCAATGGGAGAGCTGTGTCTCGAGGCTAAAGCTGCCCACAGCAGAATCCTCTCCCGCAAGAGGATACAGTATTAAGTGTGTTCCTTCTGTTGCCTTGTGGAGAGCCTCCCAGATTCCATTCCTTTCAGAAATTCTGACTTTCATTTTCTGGAAGGAGACCTTTCTAGAGATGGGTCTGCACTGGACATGTTCCACTTCAGAAATTTATGTGCAATTGCAGCTTTGAAAGGCTGCAGGCAAAGGTCTGACACTGCAGCTAGTAACAATATGCTTGTCTATTTTTGTACCTTGAGTGATCTTTGGCTATTGAGCCTCAACAGCATGCAGAAGGATTCAGCTGCTTGATTCAGATATGGAGATGACAGTAACTGTGCCCAGAGGGGTGGTGATTTTCATGAGAAGCTTCCCATTCAATGGGAGGACTGGAGTCTGATAATAATAATGAGAGAAACAAGTTGCTTCTCCTGTCTGTCTTTCCGTTGTAATACATAAAAGCACCCTGAGATTTGTGGGTACATATTTGAATGTGAAAATAGGTTCTTGATTTTTGACAGCTGCAAGGAGCCCATCATTTTTCATTTCTCAAATATTAAATCTTGCTTGTTTTAACCATAGCCACAGTTTAGTACATCTTTACTTCAACATGTCTTACTTCTTTTCTGAACACTAGCTGGTACTTCACAGATAGAAATGTTCTGCTTCTCCTGTTACTGGTTGGCAATTCTTTTCCCGTGCTTGTCAAACACATTCAAAGCAGCTTTGATGGGAATATTCTCTTCTATATAGTCCTGGGTTTTTTTTCCATATTACAGTGTGATGCCTGTTGTATTTGGAGGCTCCTTGTCTAGCCAGTTCTGTCATATTATGTAATTAATACCTTTGTCCATTTATGGACATTGACCCTTAACACTTAGCTAAGTGTATGCTGAGTCTCGTGTCATTTTCAAGTTCTGCTTGGCATCAGGCCCTGCACCATGCATTCCATCATGCAGCTCTGTCAGTGTCACTCTCCAGAGATACAGGCTCCAGGCACTGATCCTGTGAGCGAGTGACAATTCTTACCACAATTGCCAGAGGAGTTTGGAATCTTTTCCACGAGGCCTATGACATTCTCACCCCAAATCTGTAAATCTAAAGCTGATCACCTGTATTCTGCCATGGCTCAGTGTACTGGTATTGCTTTAGAAAGAGGCCTAGGGACAGTCTGAGCTCAGCATTTTTGTATGCTTATATCACCTGCAGATTAAAAAAATAAGAGTAGGAGTGCCACTTGCTGTTTCTTGCTAACATGTGGTTACAAACTTCCAGATTTAACAGCTTAGCAAACCTTTGCTTGAACACAAGGTGGCAGAGCTTGGGCTAGCACAGTACCAGCAGCATATTGCTGAGCCTTCAGCATCCAGAAGCAGTTAAGATGTACAGTGGTTTTGTTGTGCCATGGAAGCATTTTATTCTGATGGCTCTGTATGCACTGACTAGCAGAGATCACCTTTACAAGTTTCGTTTATAAATAAGATTTTGTTGAATGTATGAAGTAAAGGAGGTGAGATTGATTCATTTTGTTCTTTCCCCTCTTGGCAAGCTCTAGATTTGTTGGCATGACTTAAATGAGATAATAGAGTTACTCAGATTTCAAATACTGCACGTTTTGTGGGTGTGGGGAATGAACAGTGGACTTGAACCTCCTAGTGTTGTCAGGGCACTTTGGAGACATGAGCCTGTGTTCCTCAGTTCTCAGCCCAAGAGAAGGGTCTTCTCTGCAGGTTATGATGTGCTCTCCAGACTGTACCAATGTGCTGACTCTATGAGTGAGCCTGGTAGCATGTCAGATTGCTGCTGCTTCTGTCTGTACATCAGAGGGACATGAGAAGGGAATGGGACAGAAGAAGAATGTCACGTTCCATCTGTATAAACAGAGCATTTTCATTAGTGTCATGTTCCTATTTTTCGTGTATTCAAGGCAACTAACAAAAGAAACAGGAATTACCAGTCTGAAATCACAGAATCTTAAGGTTTGGAAGGGACCTGGAAAGATCATCCAGTCCAACCCCCCTGCCAGAGCAGGACCACCTAAATAATTTTTGATAAAGAGGGGAATTATTGAGCTCCTTAGCAAGAAGAAAAAATCCACATTTCTTGGTGTTTCTCCTTACTAAGTGCTTATGGCAAAACATCATTTCATAGTTTATAGTAAGTTAACAGAGTTTAGTGTGTTCCCTCTAAGTAAAATTGGAAATATGTGGTGATATGCATCTTGGTATTTCAGGATTTCTGATACTGCTAAAATGTACAGTCCTTCCTGCCAGACAGGATTGTTAGTGGCTACATAACTTGCTGAACTCTCTGCAGAATAGGTGACCTGGTTGATGCTAGGATATTAAAAGCTGATCGGGGTCTTATATCCTATTTCTGCTGATTTTGTAATGTAGCTAAGCACATAAGCTGTTGTGGTCTGAAGATAGCAAACTGCATTTCAGCTGAACTTCCTTTCTGAGGGTTTGATATGTTCTAGCTGACTACCAGTTTATACCAGAAGTAACTTGAGGAGGCAAAAACCTAAAAATACAATGCAGAGATGGTAAAATATTCTGCTGTGTTGCTCCTGACAGTCTGTCTTTAACTCTGTTAACCACAATCCCAACAGATATCTAGTGCTCCAAAATCCAGAGAGCCCATTGTATCCTGTGGGAAAGATAGTGAGCTGACTGGGGGGCAAGCCAACAAAAACCTCGTGCTGAAAAGTTAAAGCAGTGAACTTTGTAGGGTTCTGTATGCCAGTGCAAAAAGGATTTGCAAGACAACCGATTCTAGGTTATTTCAAGGAAGACGAAAAACAGAGCTTACTTCTGTCATCAATTTAAGTAAAGTCCAGTCAACACAGTGGGTTTAATAATTCAGCCAAGGGCATGAGCTAATCTGTGTTCTAGAAGAGTATGCTGCAGATACACCCTATGCTCCCTGGGTAGCTTGATTTTAGTACAGCTTGAACATTTTGCTGCTTAGCTTCTGTAGTACCGTGTGGTGATTAACTAACTACACAAGCCTATGCTTTTAGAAACAGTAAAATCCATTTGTTCTTAAGCCCTTGTATGTATGTGTGTATAATTTGTTTTCCCTTTTGTTAGGATCCAGCAGGCCAAAGTACAAATCCTGCCTGAGCGAGTGCTGCCTTCAACGATGGCAGCGGTGCAGCTGCAGTCTCTCAGCCGCTGCCATGTATCTCCTCCTTCGAAACCTACAGCGTGGCAGGACCAAGCTGTACACCAGTGGTGGCAGAAATACCAAAAGGTTAGAAGCCAGTTCTGGGGAATTCTTTTTTTTTCTTACATTTGTGATGGTATTTTTGAAGTTGAGTATAAAATTGCATGTGTTCATCTTTGGAGGGATGCTAAATACCAACCTCTTGCTTTCGTTGCGTGTTGTGTGATTGTTTGTCAGCTACCAGCAGTGGAGAGATTCATGTTTTGTGTTATGAGTGCTCTTTAATTACAATATTGTTAGATTATTACAGAGTAGTGTAATATTGCAGTCACTATTTATTTACATCATCAGACACCTCAGAGATTTGCCAGTGTTAAAGAATAAATATATGTGATTTTGGTTTTAGAGAAAGTTCCACTGTGCAAGTTTGACGTCTTGGCCTCCCTGGCTCTACTCTCTCTATGATGCTGTAAGTTGACCCTACGTGCTACCAAACAATCCACAATTAGTTTTGTGTGTTTGTCTCTGTTGGATAATGCAAAAGCTTTAATTTTGTTGGCTTATAAGTTGCATTTTAAAGATGTGTATGGTTTTCAGTTTACTGTGAAATAACTAGTGTGGGAATAAAGAACTGGTAATTGGTGAAAAATGTAAACTGACCTTCAGGGTATGAGACTGACTGCTGGTGAGTGAGGTAATGTTAGAGAATGCCTGGTTGTGAGTGAGAAGCAGCAGCGTGAGAGTAGTTGTTCCCCCTGTGCTAGAGCGTATGTCTGGGGTTGGTAACAGGGGATCAGGCCTCTGCGGTGTTGTCTTAGCAAAAACTTGATCCTCTGTCCCACTTGCTCCAGATCAATGTCCTAACACATAGTCTTGGGTCCCTCTTCCCACTGGAATTGGTGTGCTCTATAAAAGTATGTATTTATATACAGGTGAAGTGATTGGTGTAGGAGAGACGGAGGCAGGGAGGAGGGCAGCCCCTCATCTTGTTTGTGCAGTTCTAGAGTTAGAACAGTTGTCTCCTTATTTTGCATGAGAGGTAGAACCACCATGGGCCATGGCTTCATTTTGGCCAGTTTCCCATCTTGATTTACTCTTACTTTAAACTACGTGGATACAAATCGAGTCTGTAATTATTGCAAGTCTTAAAAGCTAATGTCCACTTAGGGAAAAGAGCTTACTCTACATTTTGCTTCCTTTTTTTTCCTAAGAAAACAGAAATACCTATGTATTTAAATTAGGCTTTTCTTCTAACAAAAGGAAACCTTGATGGAAAGAGTCAAGAGGCAGTTACATGAATGGGATGAAAATCTGAAAGATGAATCTCTTCCAACAAACCCAATAGGTATGATATTGCTGGGCTGAAGTTTGGGGGTTGGGTGGGTTTTAAAGGATAGCTGTAGTAAAGTCCACTGCCTTCTGTGTTTGTGCCTTCTAATACCCCATTGAAGCTGTTCCCTGAGATTTTATTATCATATTAAAACATTCAGGAAAAAGAAAGTCTCATCTTGACTGAATATTTTTGAATCTAATTTTGGTCTGCATTCAAATGTGGAGGAAAACCTCCAGCAGGGAGCGCGCCCAGAGTATGTCTGCTTCCTCCTCACAATACAGCAGTAACTCATACTTTCTTAGTACTAACCTGAGTGATAAAACTTGCTGGTAGTTTATGGAGGAGGTGGATGCTTGGGGTGTTTTGTCTTCAGTGTTTTCTTTTCTCATAAAAGCATGTTTCCCTTTTGCAAAAAAAAAGGAGGAAGTGCAAGCATAAAAATAACCTCTGGTGGTTGGGGAGCTCGGTAATGCATTGTCACAGTGAGAGTCTGTATCAGACAGTGTTCCCAAGAAGCCTGTTTCAGTTTAGAATACATCACTGGCATTGCTCTGTCTCCATCACTGGTAGTCCTCAAGTGGGACTCAGACAAGGATCTTAGAAGGAGTTTTACATGTCCATGATCCATCCTTAGGGCAGAAGGATGCACCGAGATGACCTCAAAATCTATTGTAAACCTAATTGTAGCACTCTGTCTCTTAACTGAGTAGAAGTAGTGGGGCTTATTTCTCTCTCAAATTGTTAACAGGCCTGGTACTTTCTCATTTCTAGATTTTTCTTACAGAGTTGCTGCTTGCCTGCCAATTGATGATGGATTACGTATACAGTTGCTTAAAATAGGTAGTGCTGTTCAGCGGCTCCGGTGCGAGTTAGACATCATGAACAAAGTAAGTGTTTGTTCTTTACTCATCATTAAATTGTCCTCACATTAAAAAAATAGGAGTGACTGTTGCAATCTAGAGCAAAAATGTGTGACATTTCCAGGTAATACTTGTAGAGGGTGAATTTGGACACTTTTATTTCTTCCTTCCTCTTCAAAAGCTTGCTTAAGAAAGAAAATGCTCTCTCTCAGTACAACACGTTGCTTTGGCAGCAAGGAAGAAACATATATTTGCTTTTGTTAGAAATGGTATTTCAACACTTCACAGCACTTTTTTAGCCAAGAGATGGTGCTAGAAGTCCAGTGTTGCTCATAAACATCTTAGGAACATCATAACCTCGTACTGGCAGTGTAACACACCACAAACCGGTGGGTTTTGTACCAAAAGGTGCATCTCTGGAGCGTTGAGCTGTTGAGCGTAAATCAAAGTGCTAGACTGAAAGGCTTTTTGTAAATGACTTGTATTGACTTGTTAGGCTACACCTTTGTAACATTTTCAAAAACTTGACTTCCCATCCCTCCTTTCCACTGCCTTGACCATGTGGTGACCTAAATGGAGGACACTGAAGGGCTATTTTTACAGAGTACATTTATTTATAATAATATATACTTTCCTGATGTTCATATCTACTGTGACTAATGTTATAATTGGTAATGCAGTTGAACATCAGTCAGCCTCCTGTTGAATCTGGCTGTTTTAGGAGCAGCATTTGCCACATCTCCAGCAGCAGCTCAGACTGCTGTTCTATTTCAAAGAGCAAGAAAGATCTTCTCCCCCTCTACTCTGCCCTGGTGAGGCCTCATCTGGAGTCCTGTGTCCAGTTCTGGGCTCCTTAGCTCAAGAGGGACAGGGAACTGCTGGAGAGAGTCCAGCACAGGGCCACCAAGATGATCAGGGGACTGGAAACTGGAACATCTTTCATACGAGGAAAGGCTGCGGGACCTGGGGCTGTTTAGTCTGGAGAAGAGGAGACTGAGGAGAGATCTTATTAACATTTATAAATATCTAAAGGGTGGGTGTCAGGAGGTTGGGACATCCCTTTTTTCTATAGTAGCTGGCAAGAAGAAAAAGGGTGATGGGATGAAGCTGGAACACAAAAAGTTCAACTTAAATATAAGAAAAAACTATTTCACTGTTGAGGGGAGGGAGCCCTGGCACAGGCTGCCCAGAGGGGTTGTGGAGGCTCCTTTCTTGGAGGTCTTCAAGATCTGCCTGGACATGTTCCTGTGTGACCTGATCTAGGTGACCCTGCTTCTGCAGGGGGGTTGGACTGGATGATCTCTAAAAGTCCCTTCCAACCCCTGCCATTCTATGATTCTATGAAACCCTGCACAGAGCCATCGGTATAAAGGCAAATTTTAACTGTAAGCTTCCCAAAGTTCATGCCCCACAAGTATAAATGGAAATACACTGAGAAAAGGAGACTGAAATCATCTCTTCCAAATTCTGAGACAAAAATTATATGAGGTTCTAGTCACATTAAACCTGAGTCCAAAACTCTGAAAATATTCCCGTATTCAGGTGCTTCAAGAACTGTTCATGTCAGTACATGGTATATTTTGTATCAATCCCAAAGAGACAAGAGGGCTTCAGTTACCTTCATATAGTCTATGGTAAAGTTGATTTGTATCCTACACAAAAGGTGTTTTCTTCATTGACATGTGATGTTTTATTCTGTAAACGTGTTTAACTCTTCTGTATTAATGTGAGAACAGTTCAAGTGCCTTATGGGTTTTTTTACAGCCTCTTAGCAACGTGTTTTTTGGTCAGAAACACTCTTTTTAAGCCAGGGTGCTTTTTAAGCAGGAGTGCTCTGGCAACACAGCATGTACTTCCATTTACCTGAGATGAACAGACTTCAGAGTGTAACTTACAGTCATACAGCTTTTGTAAGACCTGATTCATTTTCTTTTGTATTGGATAACAGCAAGTTGTATTGTACTTTGACTGACTTCTCCTGTTATAAAAGCCAGTTAACTGTTTCTGTGTGTATTTTTAAAGCAATGTACATCACTCACAGGTATAATACTTGGTGAATTCCACTTGAGAGTGCTGATTGTAGTAATTAGGTTTGGAAATGGAGGGATGAAATTAAGTAGCTGTCTAAATTGGATTCTGAGAGGGATATTAGAGTGTAATCTGTGAGTAAGTGTGATTTAAAAGAGTGAGCTATAGTAGGTGTTTGTTAAAGGTCCCTGGTAGGAGAAAAAGGCCAAGTGAGCTTTGAGATGGGAACTGTTGTATGATAAATTGTAGAGTAGTTTTCCTCCATCTCCAAGATCAGCAGACAGTGTGCTGGAAGTGCAGGGCAGAACCAGTGCCACCTGCAAGAAAGGCAGTGGAGGAAGCTGAAATGCAGCAACAAGCCCAGAGCATCTGAATAGAGGAAAGGAGAGAGGAAGGACTGATGTGAGGCTGTGTGATGTCACATGAGTGGGGTGCGGGAGTCAGAGTTCAGGAAGACTCAGCAGCTTGTGCTGATTTTCTCCAGGTTTCACAAGCATGTACTTGTGCCAGGTGAAACACTTTGTTCCAAAATGTAGGGGATTTTTTGGGGGGATGCAATTTCACCTTTAAAAAGGGGCAGAAGTAATGCACCTCCTGAAAATTAATGGTGATGTTCTACTAAGCTGATTTAAATGCTTAATATCTGGGCAGTGTCAGTGATGAATTGTTTTGTTCTACTTCCTGGAAATTGCAGAAGATAGATTAATCTGGGACAATCTGTAGGAGAAAGATCAATATGTCTTACATATTTTTTGTGAGGAAATTAAACCCATTGATCTACAGTACTCTCGAATTTTAGAAAGACTTAATGATTGCATTTGTACTCATCTGCCTTTTCTGTGTTGTGTTTTAGAAGAGCAAAGGTTCTTTGCTAAATTAGCTTTAAATTAACCTTAGAAGGTTGACTCATTTATTATCTTTGTGTAGTCAGATCCTCTTCTGTGTATGGGTTATCCAGGGGGAGGGAAGTACATAAATTGATCTTTTGCATAAATAAATGAAATACATATTAAAAAAGAACCCCTGTCCTTTGATAGAGACAACATAAGTGACTGCTGCCCAGATAAAGAAAAGAATTGATACAAAGTCTGTTCAGGGGGGAGGGAGAGACCTTTTTACTGTTTACCACTGCTGACAAACATCTGGAAATGAATGAAATTATCCTCTTTGTTTTTCCTTTCAAGTGTACATCTCTCTGTTGCAAGCAATGCCAAGATACAGAAATAACTACCAAGAATGAAATATTCAGGTGAGTTTATCCCTCTCAGTCTTTGGGAGGTTCTTGATCAGAAACACCAGCGTGACAAAACAGATTAAGCCAGGCAGTGTCTTATAGCTGCTGTGTTTTCCACAACTGTGATAAAATGTAAGTAAATATATACAGGGGCTTTTCTTTATAAAACAAAATGGATTACTTGGGGTTTTTATAAGATTAATAAGTCTGAAGAGAAGGTAGTGTGAAAGGCTGTGTGATGCCACCCAGCCCCTCACCACTGCAGAACTAAGCAGGCAGTTTTGACATACAGATGTGTTACATATCATGTCTTGTCCTCTCAATTTTTAATAAGATTCATGAGGTCCCAAATTTTCTTTCTCAGCACTTCACCCTCACTTCTGTGTGCCAACAAGCTCCAGCAGCAGATGAAAGTGCACTAGCTGGGTGGTATAGATAGGCTCCCAGGAGGCTGTCCTGTATGGAAATTGCTTGTTGATGTCAGTAAGCATTGAGAGACCTTTTGTGTTTCAAGCACATAGGATTTAACCTTAATAACTGCCCTAGGCAGTATATTCCCATTATATATTTGACCTGTACAATGTCTTCCACGTTCAGTGATGGTAAGACCATACATTTCCCAAAGAACTGCTGTTTCTGGCAGTTTTGTCGCTATTTGAATCTTGAATAACTGGTATCTGTCCATCAGCTGTGATACTGTGCACGTTAAAAGATGTCTTGGTTTAACAAAGCGAGACTCCCCACAGCTTCCCTTTGTCAGTGTGATAAGAAGGTGATGTGGTAATTAAAAGCCATTTCTTATCTTCTAGTCAAATAATGGATTCCAGAAACCACAATTCCTGCTGTGTCAATATGATGTAGTTTAAAGGAAGAATGATGAGAAGTTAGTGTATTGAGTGAACATTTTTGCTTAAAGTTAGCAATGTAAGTGTAACTTGGTTTTGTTGGAAGTTGCTGTTCAAAAGCAGCCAGTAAAATAAATTACAAGTCTACCTTTCTGGGGGGTTTTTTTGGCTGTATTGAGCTGTAGATTTTTGAGGGAAAGTTTAGTAACTGCCTTAAATGAGGCAGTTTCCATGGCATCCCCTCAGCTCTTCTCTCAGTAAGGTGTCATCTTTAACCAACAGCTGGGTGAACTTCAGCTGAACACCAGAAGGTTCTAACCCTTCCTTGTGATAATAAATACCTTTTCTGAAGTGGGAACTTAATTAGGTAGCAGGAATAAGTGATGTCAGGAAGGAATGGGTCAGATTGACAGCACTGCACACTGAAATTAGGGTGGGTGTCAGGAGATTGGCACATCCCTTTTTTCTATAGTAGCCAGCAACAGGACAAGGGGTGATGGGATGAAGCTGGAACACAAAAAGTTCCACTTAAACATAAGAAAAAACTATTTCAGTGTTTCAGTGAGGGAGCCCTGGCACAGGCTGCCCAGAGGGGGTGTGGAGGCTCCTTCCTTGGAGGTTTTCAAGACCTGCCTGGACATGTTCCTATGCGACCTGATCTAGGTGACCCCGCTTCTGCAGGGGGGTTGGACTGGATGAGCTCTAAAGGTCCCTTCCAACCCTGCCATTCTGTGATTCTATGAAATTTCTGCAATTCTAAAAAAAAATTGACCAATATTACTGCACATCAGGATGTATTTTCCTTCAGTTTTTAATAGTATAATTAAAGGTACTTTTTCCTACAGCCTGAAGCGATTCTTTTGCTCTGGAAAACAGTTCCATGCATGGTTGGCAGTGTTTCCTCTGTTCCCATTTGCCAGCCTTTGCTTTTTTGTGTCTTCCTTGAACTCTGACAAAACTCTGCATTCCCTGTTGTAGTTTATCCTTGTGTGGACCCATGGCAGCTTATGTGAATCCTCATGGGTACATCCACGAAACCCTTACTGTATATAAAACCTGCAACTTGAATCTCAGCGGACGGCCCTCGACACAGCACAGCTGGTTTCCTGGGTAAGAGCTGTTCAAAGGAATTTTAGTAGTAAATGAGAGACAAATTGGGTTGTAAAAGTAAACCTGTGATGATGGAATAGTAAATATGTAGTTCTTGAAACATGCTCTGTCATTTTGCTCATGTGAAAGACAGAAAAGTCAATTTAGACTCTTCAAACAACACAATAAAGTGGAACATCCAGGTTAAGTTTTCACAGTTTCTGGGGAATGTGTTAAGGTTTTAAAACCTGGCCTGGCATGTGAGAACTACGAACAGGACACTGATTGTCTGGGGGGTTCTTTCTGTATAGGTTTGTATAAGCCTCAACTGAAACCATAATTGCTGTTCCCACACAGCTTTCTTTGATCATGGAGTGAGTAATGTGCAAATAGAAAACATAATATGCAGATGCAGTTACTCTGCTGAGATCTTGCTTTCAGAGTGAAAAGCTGAGTGAATGTTACATTAATTTAAAAATCACAAACTTTATATTAATTACTTTTGGGAGCTCAGTTTATTTCATTAGCTGTTAGTCTTGCTCTCTGTAACAGGAGCAGAATTGATTGTCAAGATCTAAAAGTCTGCCTCATAGTGAAAGGTGTTGCAGCAAAATGTCACCTGCTCTGGCAGCATAAGCTGAATTGTTTTTCTCAGCCAGACAGGCACGCTTCAGGTGTTCATTCAAAACTTTGAATATCTGGCTCTGTGTCAAACTAGATTTCAGTTTTAGTTTCACAAAAGTATTCTTCAAATGCATTCTTACCAGCTCACTTTTTTGTGTGGTCCTTTATGCATGTCAGAAATTCTTCTGTCCATTTGGCTCTGCATGTCCTCTGCTAAAGCAGCATAAAACACTAAGTTGCTGTTATCTCTAGCCAGGACAAGATTCTTCACTAATCTGTGCATGCATTTACTCCTCCTCTGTTTTCTCATGTGAATTGTGGGGGTTTTATACTGACTTGGAGGTTGTATGGCATATCTGTCAGAAGACATGCACACTTTAAGACTCCCAAAAGAAAACTTTGTGCTTACAACAACTGCAGTTAATTTTTCTCCTGCTTACCTGTTTCCTCAGCTCTCTTCTTCTGTGAGGGTTTTGAAATATTCATGTGCTACATGTTAAAGCTGTTAAGGAAAAGCTCCAGTGCTCCAAAAAGTGCCGTTCCCTGTTAATCTAGCAGTGCAAAATCACTTTCATTTCTGTTCTCTTACTCTGAGAACCATTTTGTGGCTCTGAAGCCAGAGGTTCTTTCAAAGTCTAGATTGAGACATTCCCTTCGTTCCTGGGCAGTGAGCTGTGCTCCAGAGGTTTTTACAATGTCTTTTTCTTAGGTACTAGCACCAAGCTTTTGTTCTCTTTTCAACAGGTATGCCTGGACTATAGCTCAGTGCAGAATCTGTGGGAACCACATGGGATGGAAGTTCACAGCCACCAAAAAGGATATGTCACCTCAGAAATTCTGGGGCTTGACGCGCTCTGCTCTGCTGCCTCGGATTCCAGAAGCAGAGGATGACTCAGGCGACGAGAAATCGCCGTTGCTCTGCCTGTGACCAGTAACCTGCTCTGGAGATGAACAGGCAGTAGTCTCTCTCTGAAATGCCTCTGCTCAGTTCTGCTTCTGATGCTTACTTAAACTTAAGAACCCAAGAGCCCACCCTCCAGCTCCCCCAAAACCCAAGCAGCTCACTACATCTGGGTTTGGTGTGCATCCACGTTGCTGTTGTTTCAGACATACAGAGAACTGAGGGTTGAATCTTTTGAAGTGACAGCTGAGGGAAGGAGGTGACGTGAGACACAGGCAATCGATCTGATCCATCGGACAGAGTGGAGACTGAACTTTCTCCTCCCTTGTATGATTTCAGAACACGTTTACTGCTATGAACTTGCAGTGAAAGAAGGTTGGGGGGGGAGGAACTAAAATTACAAATAAACAGAGTATAATTTATGCAATACATGTGTGATGGTAGGTACCAGTCACTTGCTGCAGAGGATTTTCCATAGTAGACTGAAGTGGTTTTGCTGAGAATCCCCGTTGCTGACTATGTGGAGTGCTTCAGATTCTGTGCTCTTGCTGTTCCTCACATGTTTGCTGAGTAGCCTTTGAGGAGGGTGGAAGCCTGAAGCACCTCTCTGCCTGGTGCAGTGTTGGTGGGGGCAGTGGCAGTGCTGTACCTGGCAGAAGCAGAGCATCACAGGATGGTTTGTGAAGGGAGCCCAGGGCAGGTATTCACTCCTTACAAGGAGTCTGAGCCGTTTAGTCTATTTGACTGAAAGTCTCACATTTTAAGCTATTTATGCAAAGCACAGAGGTCAGTCCCAGAGTGTAAACTGCATTGTCATTTGCTGTTGAATGTCCTTAGGTTTACTTGCAGATATTTCTGTGAAGGTAGGTTTGCCAGCACACGTGTCCAGGGCTCTGAAGTACTCTCTGAAATACAGAACCCTGGCAGTTTTTCAGTGGTAGTTACTTTGACAAGGGAGAGGCATATCCTTTCATACCCTGAAGTAAAAGTCACACTATTGCCCTCACCTTACAAGGAGCAGGAGTTTCTAAGTCAGACAGAGGCAGTGCTTTTGCTCTTTGTCTGAGGTGCCGTCCCTGCTTCGGGTGCCAAAGTGGGGCAGCTTTCGCCACCGATTTATCGGGGTTTCTTCCCCTTGGGTTGCACTTTGGTGGTGGACAATGAAGGTTCCTTCAGGGTGTGTACATACACACTTGTGTGCTCTTGTGAAGCTTTATCATTCATTCTTTATTTCTTCACTGTAAGTCGCTGAGAACTTGTATTGTTAAATGTTAAGACGCAACAGGCTGCCCAGATGGGCTGTGGAGTCTCTTTCTCTGGGTGAGAAGGAGACACTGGATGAGCTTTTGAGCTCCCTTCCAGCCCTTAAAATTCTGTCATTCTGTGTAATCTGCTTAAGGTAGAGGACAGCAGGCTCTGGCTCTGTCACAGCCTGCCATCGAATGTCCCTACACTTCAGTGAAGAGTCTCTGGAGGGGGCAAGCAGCCCATGGCAGGGGCTGTGTGGGCCCTGCAGTGGGGCAAGTCCCCAGCTGGGCACAGACACTGAAAGGATGGGTTATCATGCTAGGGACGTAGAAGCTAGTGATTGTGTAACTCAGGTTTAGTTCTTTGAAGCCTTCTACCTCTGTGCTTCTGTGATAACTCCTGTTTTCTCCACAGACATCTTTAATACCGTATTTAATTGTGTGTGCAGTGCTCTGTCTTGCCAGCCAACTGTGAAAAGCAATACTTCTTTGAATATAATTCTGAACAAATAGAGGGTGAATGATGGCTCATTTTCTTCGAGAAAACATTCTGTGTTTTGATTGTCTTTCTGTAATAAGGTTTCAGTGGGCTGAGATGATAAGCACTAGTGTGAGACTGTGAAACCTCTGTACTTGGGTAACCACTGAAATCCTCAGCTTTCCCCTCCTGCCCTGCACGTGCCCACACATGGACTTACAACATGCACATGTGTGCACACCCCCAGCTTAGCTTTAGGCTTGGTTTGGTCTTCCCTTCAAAGAGACCTTGTGTCTCTTGTTCCCTCAGTAGGGCTTGTGGGTGAGGGTGCTTTAAAGTACCTTCTGCTGCCATTCGAGTCAGTTACTCACTGAGGGGATGGTGAGTGACGTGTTTCCAAGTGACTTTCTCAGCTGTTGCTGAACTTCATAAGGACTTAGTGGTTTGGCTGTGTCTTTTGGATTGCCTCCACTGAAAATGGCATTGTATTGGCAAGGTTAGGAAACCAAGGAGGTGTATTTCTGCTATAGTGTTTCTAGGGCCATCTGCAAGCTAACTGTTGGTGAGTTAAGTCAGGAGTAAAATTAGCACTAACTTAGTTTTATTGTTGCTGATGCTGTTCCACCTGCCTAACCTGTGTGATATTCACCATTTCCAAGTCCAGGACACTGTCCAGGTTGAAAACAAGTGTGGCTGAGGTTGCAGTGCAGACGCTGGTGAATCCTGCTGTGGTGAAGCTGTTGGCACCGTGCTGCACGTGTGAGAAGGCTCAAAGTGTACAGCATGTGAGCTGCAGAGTGATGGAGGAGTCAGGGATGGTTCCACACGTTGGGTAATATTTTCTGTGCTTTTCTCCTTTGTGGAGAGAAAACTACTGGATTGGGATTGTGGAAAATTATTGCTGGCAAATGTGATGGGGGGAGGAGGGATGAACAGGCGTGTTGTGGGGACAGAAGTGGCTGTGCCCCGTGCTGGGCTGGGGCACAGCCATCTGGGCATTGCTCCTTGTCACATAAAGACATTGTACAATCCGAGCCTGTAATATTGCAAGTTTTCTATAGCTTAGTTTTGATGACTAGGTAGAATCACACAGGACACTTGCACACTGGGTCTGCAAGTGTTCAAACACCTGTTTGATTTTAATAATGCAGTTTTGTACGTGCTGCGGCTCATGTTGTTCCTCTCACTGTTTTTTCACCTCTAATTGCTTTGTAAAAGCTGCAGAAAGGGGAGCACGTTCTCTGCTTCAGCTCTCTGTCTGCCTTTTGAGACGACCTTTCACAAAAACCTTGTTGCTTGCAAATATTTGCAAAGAATAAAATTCAGTTTCTTTCCAAAACCCATCTGTTTGTGCTGATTGTTGGGATAGGAAGGAAGGAAATGCTGGTGTTTTAAACTGATCAGCTTCAAAAAGTCATGTCTAAGCTGAAAGAGCTTCAGCTTCAGAGAGCGTGCATGCACTTGCTTTAATCCACCTGCCTAATTCTTCACTGTAGGCACAACACGTTTCCTTCTGTGGTCATTTCCCAGGGTCTAAGAGTGCTGATTTGGGTTTTTTTTCCAGCATCCCCTTTATCTCCAGTTTCTCCTACAAAGAGAATATCAGTAGGCAATGTATGAAGGAATCAGGGAGCGAAAATATGGAGACATTTGAAGGAAAACCAGTTGGAGGCTTTGCAGACAGCAGCACCCCGAGGGAGGAAGAGGCAGATGTGAGTGGTGAAGCAGCAGTACTGGGGTGAGTCTGGCAAGGAGGGGAACCCAGAGGCGCTGGTGGGAAGAATTTTAGGCTGCATAATCATCTGCTGAAACCTAGGCTTCCCTCAAGCCTTTGGCTGTAATTGCACACTGTCCTACGCTCTGTGCTGGGGACAGTTTAACCAGAAAAGAGGGAAACTGAGATTTACAGGTTCTCTCCCCACAGCTGGCAGTTCTCCCAGGGCTCTGCTGTTGGGGTTCCACCAGGAATGGGTCCCAGGAGTTGGGTCTGTCGGTCAGTTTTATTAGGAGAATGTTCTGTGGACTGGGTTATCAAGGAGTCAGCGTGATACAGCTTTAGCCTAACTCAGGGTGCCCAAATCTAATTTTTTCTGTTAGGAAGCTTAAACTTGGGTGTTTGAAATGGGCTCAGTGCTGCTTTGGGGCTCACACAGCACATGGCTTCAGTTGTTCAATATGGCTGTTTCCACAACGTTCTCAGGGCTGAGACCAGGGCCTGCTGTCAAGCAGTTCTTAGTTGACTTGCAAAACAAGGTGATTTTGGAGCACACTCCCTGCTGTTCTTGCTTTTTCCAGTGTTTTTGAGATGGCTTAGCTGGTGCTTTGGCCTTTCTTTGTGCCAGAGGGAACCTGGCAGGAGTTGCCTAGGCTCTGCTAGGTTTGCAGGTGCTTTTCCATGCTGACTGCACTGCTGATGCTGGGTTTTTTTCTTAGTGAAGAATTTTTGGCTCTCCATGAAGCTCTGCAGTGCCTTTCCTCTGTATGTCAAGACCCTTGTGTCTCCTGAGAGCTTAGGATGCCGGTGTGATCACATCCACCCCTACAAACGCTCGGGTGGTGTGGATTCAGGATGGTTGCTGTTCAGGTAGAAGAATCTTGCAGTGTCTTTTCTAAGCATTGTACAAACATCAGGAGGCCTTTGTGGTGATAGCATGGAGTTTGAGGGGCACCCCTGTGTTTCTGCTCCACAAAGCCATAGGCACAGGGCTGTGGGGAAGCAGTGGAGAAGGGCTGTGGCCTGTTTCTGCCCACACTGCTCTGTCTGGAGGTACACCACCTAAATGAGGCTACAAGGGTGGGCTACAAGGGAGGCACAGGTAGTGGAGCATGCTGGATTGAATTGCAGGCTCTTAAAGAGCTATTGTTTTACCATGTTATAAAGAAATTACCTAAAATGTCAAGGCTTTAAATCCTTGTCTTCTCCCAGAGCCAATAATGAAGGACACTGTTAGTCTCTCCACCACTAACACTCTGATGAGATAATGTAATCCTTGCTGTCCCACTGGAACTGGAAGCAGCTTTTTAAGGAAAGAAAAGGCATTTTCATACTTCAGCCAGTCATGCTTCATGGAGTTCTGTAGGACTGGTTGATTTATGGAAGCTTCTGGGAAAGGTCACCCATCTGAACGAAAGCCCTGGTAGAGCACTGGGTTACTGAACATATCTCTGTGCTGAACCCACAGGTAAATTGTAAAGGATTGGAAGTGGAGCCTGTTCTGTGACTCCCTTAATCAGAGTGCACTTCTGGAGAAAGTAAATAGAACTTTCAGAGTATGTAGAGGATGAGCTTCACTTGTGTCAGTGTCGAGGCTCCATGCCATAGGACGTCATGCCCAGTATGGAGACTGGGAGGGGTGGGTGGCTGCTGGGGCATTGGTCAGCAGGTGGGGAGCAGCTGCATTGGCAGCACTTTTTTGTTATATTCCTTTTCATGACTATTCTTCTTCACATGTATTTTGTTGTTGTTACAATATCTAATTCCACTGCAGGTAGTAACCTGCTCTTGCCTCAACCCACCAGTTTTATGTTTCGCTTCTTGGGGGTTTTTCTTCCCCCCCATCACACTTTGGGGAGGGGAATGAGTGGTACTTAGTTGCTGGCTGAGGTTAAACCACAGCAACCTCCCTAAACTTTATGTTTTTAATATAAACAATAATAAAAATAGTAGAAAAGAGTAAATATTGAAGTATAGATTAGAATATATAATACAAACAATATATCATCTAGTGCTATATCACTTCTTATATTGGCATATATAAAATGTATGGTTCCTAAACTTCCAGTGTGTATACAGACATGCATTTAACACATTTTGCTGTTCCATATCATGGTGTATTATTTAATAACCTGTTTTGTATTATTTATAACACCCATGCATTTATAGGTTGTTTTTATAATGCAGATTGTGGTGTGTTTATTAAGCTGAGGAGATGCCAATAGGAAGGGAGAGGAGGCTGCTTGGGCACTGCCCTCCATGACCCAGCTGCATCCTCCCCATGCTCCTGCCAGGCCATGCACAGGTCCTGAGGTACGTGTTGTTGGTGTTCTCTCCTCTCCCCTCCTCTCTCCTCTCCAGTGTCTAGGCTCTGTGGGGGGAAATGAGCCATGTCCTGTCCCCTCAGAACGCGCCCAAGCCCATCTGGCCCCTCCATCATTTTTACAGACCATTACATCTTGAGAGAAGGGCAAAACCCTCCACTGATCCCCAGCTGCCCTCTGTGAGGGGAAGCCCTTGGCATTATTTACTGTTTTGCCCTTTCCCTGGCAGTTCTCTGCGGGCTGGGGGCCTCATGAAGGGGGGGTGTGGGACTCGGTGCTGCTCCAGGCTCTAGTCTGAATGAGGATCAGCTTTTCCCACAAGAAAATGATTATTTCATTACTGTTTGCAAACTTTAGAGCTCCACACAGCCCCCCACCCCATCCCCCAACCCTGGCTGAACTGGGGAACAGGAGGTTTTGGTCTTTATTAACTGTGCTGTGACCAAGCACCAAAGCCAGGTGGGTGTTTCTGATGTGTCACTTTAATTAAGGCACACTACAAATAGCATTTAATTAGTCCAGCACTCCGCTGGGGAGAAGTTCTGTACTCAACCATGTATGTCCCAAACCACTTCATCTCTTGGCTCCCTGTTTGCTATTCAGTAGCTCCTACTCTTACAAAAAGTGTTTGTTTAAGCACATCCCTTTTTGCAGAGCTCAAGCAGGCTCTTACTTTGATGTACTGCACTTTCATTTTAGTAGGGTTTAATTTCTTTGGCATGTAGTAAATCACAGATGCTCAGGAGCCCAACTGGAAACCTCAAGCACAACCTGATTTTAACATGAGCTAACTGAAGGCCATGCTACCTTTGAGGCAGGCCTGTTTTGAGATGCTTTCAGAATTATCTGTGTGTGCTGCTTTTCACCAGCACTGGAGACTGTAAAAATTTCAACCTCATGTCCTTAAGAAATCCCCCTGCAAGCAGAGTTCAGCCCCAACAGCAGTTTTGGGTAACATAAAACTTAGTTGCTGACGTTTTACCAGCTGCACAGATGCTGTGTTAAAAGTTGCAGTTCTGTGGAGTGTTCTTGACAAGAGCTTGCTCTAGCACTCGGTTTTATTACTTGTCTCCCACCCAGGCTTTCAGCAGTTCAATAAACTGTACAAGGAGGCTTCAGTTTAATGACATAATTAAATCAAACACCAGCATGTTCTTAGATTTGCCTTACTAACAGAGAAAAACAGCACTTTTTTCCTCCCTTGGTCTCTCCCTGAAATTCCCAAAGTACCTTCAGAGGGATTCATTTAGAGTAACTGACTTAAAAACAAGACTAGCAAGCAGCTGGGAAAGTTGTCTGGCTGGAAGCATAGAGGCTCCGCTGTTAGTGCCATCTACTGCTGCAAAGAGTGGAGGAAAGTGAAATCCAAAGGATTTTATTCACTGCCCTGGTCTTGTAGGAAAACTTCAACCTGCAGTAAGATTTATACCCAGAGGAGATGCTGTTGCTTAGAGCCAGCCCCTTGGGGTTTGTGTAAAGCACAGCCAAAAAGCCGGGGCTGGTAAGCTGTGGTCACTGACTACTGAAGAGGCAAGAAGGTTGTGCTGACAACTTGGCTGAGTCATGCTTTTCATTACAACTCATTCTGGAGCTATGCAACACGGCAGTCTGGATGGAAGACTGGTTTCACAGGGCATGACGGTCTGAGAACTGCTGGGGTGAGTGTTTCAGTCTGACATCTGACTTTATGCACAAAAACAGTTAGAGATTATTAATTAAGATTATTATTAAGTGTTAATAATTAAGACACTCCTAGGCATGAACCCTCCCATGATTCTATCTAGGGGACACAAATACCTCTTCTGCTGCTTTTTGTTTCCTTAGATGTAGCTTGGTGTCACCTCTGATACCCAAGGTCAAGATAAAGCAGTTAAAGATTTATCATTAAAACACAACAAAAGGAGGCAGAGACTGTGGGATTTGGCAAACTGCATTTTACAGTACTGCAGCACTAAACTTCTCCTTGTGGAAGTTACAAATGAGTATCGGGAGAACAGAGCTGGCTGAGCCTCTTACAACTGACAGTATTTACCGGTATCTCAGTTCCCCTTGGAATGGGCCACAAACAGTTCTCTGCCATCACTCAATTTTACAGCTTCTTCAGGCAACTCAACAGTTCTTCTTTATCCATGTGGTACCCACTCTTCTTCCACTCATCCCTCAGCTGCTGCAATGCTATTCCGATTTCTTTTCCTGAAGACACCCCCATTTTTCTTAAATCATGGCCACTGACAGGAAAGGAAGGAGCAGTCCATTGCTGCATCTCTCTTAAAAGGTGTTCTTCTCCTTGGTACTTGAGCAGCTCACAGATCTTGGAATTGGTACTAGCTTCCCTAGACTAAAAGAAAAAAGAGAGGATTCACTATGGAACAGTAGAAAATGAGGCGTGCTCAAGGTCACATTATTCCCATGGCATGGTGGTAGACAATACCTGAGCTGGAACCAGGGAATCGAGGCTATCTCCTGCCTCCAGTTTTAAAAGAGCTGGGGGAGAGACTCGGAGACTTTCTGATTCCCAGACAACAGCTGTAACTGTTTTCTTCAGCCTCCAACTGGAGAGGAGCCACTGCCCCTCCTGTGGGCACGGAGGCTGCAAGTGCAGACCTGCAAGTCACTTGACCCTCACTGTGGCAGGCCACGGGCTGCCTGTTCCATAGCACACCTACAGTGGGTTGGTTGGTTTCAAATGATTTCCTGAAAACTAATTTAAAGCCTCAGTATTGTAGATGGGAAAGAGAAAAGCTCTGGGAACCAGGTACAGACACCTGCTATTTATCCTCTTGCTCAATTAAGCTCTACTGAAGGGAGAAAGTCTTTTCATACCAAAGCTTCTGCTTCATGGTGCAAACATATGCCAGGATGTTTGCAATAGCTGTTATTACCTTCTGGTCCCCTCTCCAGGGGAAAAAAACTAACCAACTACTTAGTTAATCAGAACTGGTATCAGTGACACACTTACATCCATGATGAAGTCCTGATAGGGTCTGAGTGGCTCTACACCCGTGGCTTTGGTTAACTCTTGACGGTGCTTCACTAAAAAGAGGCCAAGGTTTTTTTCTTCTTTTGAGATTTTCAGCCTCAGATCAAGGTTTGTGACATCATCTTTCTCCCTGAACAAGGATGTCAGGACAGTCATGGGTTTTGGACACAGATTCTGAATCTTCTCAGTGACTCTGTCAAATTCCTCTAAGTTTCCATCACGTGGTAGCCCTGAAGGGAAACACACACACACACACACACAGAGTGCAAGAAAGAGCATTAATAAGAAATATGGACCTTAACACAGGAAAAAAAAACCCCAAACTTAATTTCTTCACAAGTAAACCCAAGTTTTCTTTCACTGCCATGCTGCAGTTCTGTTTGTGTAGGACACAGCAGCAGGAAGTCAACCTCCACTGCACCTTACCTATGTACTGGGCGATATCCAGCTCGTACATAACTCGAACCAAATGATTAACGTGGTTGCCAAGGAGGATTTTTTTCAGTTCCACCCAAATCCTTTCTCCTGATATTCCAGCCAAACCTTTGGCATTTTCTTTGATGGCCTGCAGTGTGCTAGGTTCATGATCACCAGGTTGTTCTGCGATCCTTCCATAAAACCTGCCCAAATAAAACCTCTGGGTTAGCCTGAGAGCAGTTACTCCACGTGTCACTGCTATCCAGAGAATCAATGTCATGACACTGTTAAATGTCCTGATTTACAACAGCAGAAGAAACTTAACAATGTGTCAGTGACAACTCTTCTTACACCACTGATCTCCTTTTGCATGTTACTGCAACCTACAGTGCTTACTTCATGTCTTTATTGTCTAGGAAAGGCAGAACCTAGTACCTGAAATATCTCAGGATTCGTAAATAATCTTCTTGTATCCTCTCACTGGCCTTTCCTACAAATCTGATTTTCTTGTTTTGCAAGTCTTCGTATCCATTGAAGAAATCATACAGCATCCCATCCAAACCTAGACAAAGGAGGGAGGAGAGAACAAAAGAACATCATAAACTTGCAAAGATGGTTGTCACCACTGAAGCCTCTCATTTGAAAACACAGAAGCACACAGAAGTGTGTGATCTCAGCTGGTCTGTGAGATCATCTCGCTTGTTTGTACAGACCTTCCAGCAGTACAAACCAACAGAACTGAATCAGATTGGCTTTGGATTATGGTGATGGATTATTCTGAAGTGAATTTACTGGCTTATTTTGAAAAGCAGTGCCTCATCCAAATAGTTGCTTTTGGCAGAATTTACCTAAGAACATGGAATTGACAGTGAGATCCCTCCTTTCAGCGTCCTTTTCCCAGTCAGTGGTGAACTCAACCTCTGCGTGTCGTCCATCGGTGACAACATCTATTCTAAGAGTAGTAATTTCAAAATTCTGTTCATGGAGCTGAAAATTGACATTGTTACTTCAACAGTCAGGAATACAAACCAAAAAGCCACATATTCTTTCAGCCTCACATTTGTGTGCAGTTAGTGTTGAAGCTGGCTGTGTGTAAGCTGACATGCAGCATGTTTCTGTACAGAGCAGACAGCCAAGACATGCACACACCTGGAGACCATCCCTGCATTACTCACTTTCTAGATAGCTTGCAGAACATGGAGAGAAATGAGCAGAACATGGAGAGGCAGAGAAATGAGCATGGTTGAGGAAGTGAGATTTGGGAAAGCAGGAGCAGGAAACCCTAGGCTCAACTTCCCCACATTATCCACCCATGTGAGCAGCCAACATTATCTTTTCTAGTGATGATACAGCAGCACAAATGGGTTATGCAGAGGTAACAGGCACTAAATGTGGTAACTGGTCACTCCGTGCTTTAAAGCAGGGTTTCATTTAAACTGTTACTGTGCTACTTTAACCAAGGGGTATGCTGCCAGTTTCCTATTGAATGTGCTGCACGTTCACAGATACAGGTAGAAAAGAGCCAAGTCAAATCATAAACCAACCCTGGCAGTAATGGTTCCATGTTTTTCTCCTTTGTTATTGATCAGACGAACACCAGCAGATGTGAACATTTCCTTCATCTCTGTCGGTGTAGCTGTAGTGGCAAAATCGATATCTTGGGGTGTCATTCCACTCAGTAAATCCCTCACAGCACCTCCTGCTATTCTCAGCTCATAGTTCTTCTTCTCAAACAATTCTGGGAAGGGAAAACCATAAAGCACACTGTATCTCAAACAAAAACTGTAGCACACTGCCAGCCGTACCAATTAACATGGATGTGGCAACAGAGGCAAATGCACAGCAGCACGTGTGCAGGGCTTCATGTGAAATGCACAGGTTAACAACTAAACGCCCCCGTGTGTTCTCCCAGTCGTGCCTCTCGTATTTTTCTGTGGTATTACTGATAACCTAAATATTAACTAATTAACTGGTTAACTGATTACTGGGAGGCTCTGGGCCGTGGAACGTCTGTAGCAGTGAGTAGCTGACACGGGAAAGGTGCTTAATTAACTTATGGCAGAGCACAGCAAGCTGTGAATCCACCTTTCCTCAGGAACGACAACCCCTCGCAGCTGACCAAACCCCAGCCCGGCCCCTGGGGCACTGTGAAGTGCCGGCGGCTCGAGCCGAGGAGCAGCAACGCGCCTCGCAGCGCACACCAGCCGCCCCGCCGGGGGAACGGCGGCGGCACAAGGGCCCGAGGCCGGGCGTCTGCTCCCCGCCACGCCGCAGCCGGCCCCGCCGGGCCGCACTCACCTGCCACGCTGCGCAGCCCCGGCGTGAAGAGCGCCTGGAACTGCGGCGACTGCAGCTTCATGGCGCCCGGCGCCCGGTGCCGCAGGCGGAGCGGCGGGAGCAGCCGCAGCCCGGCCCGGAGCGGCACAACCAGCATCCGGGGACGCGCCGGGCCGCCTCCGTTCCTGCCCCGCCGCCTCCGTTCCTGCCCCGCCGCCTCCGCTCCTTCCCCGCCGCCGCGGCCACACGGCCCCTTCCCGCGGGCACGGGGCCCCGCACGGCCGCACACACACCCGCGGCGCTCCGGACGCGCTGGGCCGAGAACGCGGCCGCGGCGCCGCCCGATGAGCTCAGAGCGCCACGGGAGGGAGCGGGGGCGGGCCCGCGGCGGCCGGGCGTGTGTGGGCCGAGCGCCGGGGTCGCGGAGGTGGAGCCCTCAGGGCCCGAGCGCCGTGTGTTCTGCGGTGGGAAGGCACAGGAGCGTTTGTCCTGCAGGAAACGCGGCGTAAGAGAAGGAGTGACAAAAGGAACTGTAGGAAGCATAAAAGATCCACCGTGGTTTCATTTCAGTGTAGACAAAAGGAGTGTTACGACGCGTTAGTGACAAAAGAAAGGGACCAGTCACTCCCACCAGCGCTTGAGAGGTGGCTTCAGTCATCACCAGAGCGGCCCAGCACTGGTGTCGAGCGGCTGAACCGTGTCTGCCAGCTCAGAGTCGCTGGACCATCTTAGTTCAGCCGTTGGAATGCACTTAAAAGTGGTTTTATTTTGGTCTGCTGTGGCTGGGTTCAGATTTTGCGGTGTGGAGATGTGTGGACAAGGTGGGGTAATGCGGGAGCCTCGGGGATTTGATACAGTTTGAGGGCGAATGGGTCCTTCCCGACTCACAAGTGCAGTCGCTGTGAAGTAGCTGAAATGTCAGAGTTTGTCCAGCTGCAAGCACAGGGCTCGGGAGGGCCATGGCTCTCATCCTGCACTGCTCCTGCAAGGAGACGCTTTGGAAGAGCTGGAAGGAGCAGAGCCTGAAGGAGGAGCTCACCCACATGTGAGGTGGTTGGGAGCGTGGTTCCCTTTGAAGCCTGAATAAATCTGTGTCTCAGCAAAAAGCGTGCTGCAGGTTTCTCTGTAACTGGGAAGAAACATTACACAGATCTCTCCGGCCTTTTAAGCACCTAACGAATCAGCACCTCACTGCAGATGGAAGTGTGTGGGGTTGTTTTTGAATGACCCATTCCAAGACCACCTCAGCGCTGCAGCAGTTTCGTCAGGCGTGTCAGAACATCACCTTTTCTTACCTTCTTGTGTTTTGTCCTGTGACTGCTGTTTCTTTTCTACAGAAACAACTCGGATGTCAGAGCTCTTGTTTATTCACAGACATCAAGGCTGGCCAGAGCTTAGGAGGTTGCCTCGTTTCTGTGTGCCTGATGGCAGGATTTGCCCCCAAATTTTACTTCATACCTTCTAGTCCCAACCCAATGGGCTTGGGGAGCATCTGAAAGCCTTACCGTGTTACATTTCTGCATCTTCCCTTAACTTGTTCCCTCTCTGGAAGTTTTTAGGCTGTGGTAGGAGCACTGGCTTCTCTCCCTCTGCTCCAGGGCTGCCTGAGGTGCCGTATCTGAGCTGGACACTGTGTGTGAGCAGAGGCTTTATCAGCACTGTGCAGAGGAAGGATTACATCATCTGTCTTGCAGAGGACACTCGCTTTTCACTGCTCTGGAGTGCCTTTTCACAAGTGAATAACGTTGTTTATCCCTCTTCAGTTTATGACCCTCCAAAACCCTGGATCCTTTTCTGCAGAACAGCTACCTAATTGGTTGATAATTATTTACAGCTGGTAATTTACAGTTGATAATGCCCAAATGCAGTGGAGAGCTTGTCTGGATTGAACTGCACCTGCTTCCCACCAGTTTGTCAAGGACT
The DNA here is from genome assembly GCF_028858725.1 of Colius striatus. Lineage (NCBI taxonomy): Eukaryota > Metazoa > Chordata > Aves > Coliiformes > Coliidae > Colius > Colius striatus. Next base: position 20,363,644 of record NC_084773.1, on the reverse strand, counting down.
TATCTTACTTTTAGCTTTACCCTGCAAAGCCCTCTCTTCTCCCAGCCTGTGTCACCTGCACAGAGTTCTCTCTCTGTACTTGCAGTCCAGGTTGTATTGAATGTAAGGAACATGAATCATCAGCCTTTTCCTCATCTTTTCTATGCATCACATATAGTCCCACGTTCCACAGGGGAGCTTTTAGGCCTTTTAAGTTGCTTTCTGCTGCTTGTGAGCCTGTGTTATCCAACCCCATGCATCAAAGCTCTCAGTGCAAGGTTAGGAAGCTGCTCTTGCACTGGTAACTTCTTAAAATGCCACTGATGTCATATGGCTTATGGCAAAGAGCATTGGAGAGGATGGTATAAAACCCTTGGACAAAACCTACACAGTGTTCCAGCAACGTTTGGGTTTGGTTTTCTAGGGGAAGAACAAATTGGACTGCCAGCAGTGTTCTGTAGGTGGCTGGATATACATGATTCCTTTGTAGTCAGCCACTGGACATTCTTGCTCTTGTAAAGGTATTGGGGAATCATCAGACTATGATGTATGTAATTAACCCTTAATAAATAAAGTAAAACCATTTCTGGGCTAAACTGTGTGCTTGTATGGAGCCTTCCCTCCTGGGGTTAAATCTGTAGTTCCCTTTTTCAGTGCATGCTTGTCTGGCTTATCATCTGCCATCATTTCTGAAGTACCTATCGCCTTTGTACTTGAAAGACAGCAGTTATAAAAGAAACCCACGGAGAGATGACCCAGAGGACACGTGAACAAACGGAGCAGACTCTTCACAGAACTTTTGAGACTCTGCAGGTAACCTCCTGGGGTAGCTGGGTGGTTTGTTTTGGTCTTGTTGTGCTTCCTTTGAAGGATGCAAAGGCCCCACTTTTCCAAGTCAGCTTGCTGTACCCTGGGGAATGCGTCTGGCAGCTGCTTCTGGCCAGTTGCTTCTGAGACAGCGGCACACGTCAGCTCTAAGTAGGAAAATCGTTGCCTTTTAGAGATTGTTTTCTATGCTTTGGATTTCTGCTGTCTTTTATGAAGGATTATACCCTTTATGAAGGGGATAGTCACATTCCTTATGTTGTCTTACTGCTTTTTATGGCGTATAACTAAACTGTAATATAATCAAGGGGGCTTTTTTTGGTCCTGAAAACTTTCTGTATCCATTTTGGTGAGGAGTGTAATCTTCTTTGTAGGTTTTTAGTTATCATCTTGAAGTGAAAATGCTTACTTGGGTTCTGTTGTCATTAATTTCTCACATAAACCAGAGAGATGTCATAGACTGCAAGTTATTCTTACAGGTTATGGTCTTACACTGCTATGGAAACACCACTTCCAAAAGCTGTATTTTTCAGTCTCAGTGTGACAGCAAGAAAAAGAAAACAAGGCAGGAAAAGGTAAACTGAAAAGAAGAACAGGGAGAGAAATTGCAAGCGAATCTGCATTACAGTAGCATTTGATATCCAGTTCCAAATCAGTGAAGTGCTGCTCAGCAGAGGTTAGATCTGTGCTTCATTCGTGTGTGCCGTTAGACAGCAGCAATACCTTTGTAACGTTGATCTTATCAAACTTAGGGGGAAAAGAATGTGGCCAGGAAGAATCAGAAGCCTTATTTTGGGGGGGCAAAGTGAAAAAGAATGTATAGGTAGGCAAACCCACTTTAGGCAGAGACAGCTGCACTGAATGCCAGAGCACCTACTGATGTTGTTGAGCTAGTGGATGTGAACCTGCAGCAGGTATAAAACGTGAGAGCTTTGAAAGATTTCTTTGTTTTTTATATACTTACTGTAAGGAAGTGATTTTTTAAAAGCATGTTCTGTGAGCAGGGGAAGTCTCCTTTCCCAGAGTCAAGTAGTTGTGCCTCATAAAGCTTTGCCTGCAGCTGGGGAGGCACAACCTCCCTCCACCTCTCTTCCATGTGGCTGGAATGCCCTTGGGTGGGTTCTCCTGTGTTTTTCACTCAAGGTACCACAGCACAAGACCTTAACCCAGCTGCTGGGTTTGGGTGCAGGGGGTCAGTGAGAGAGCTGCAATGAAGGTGGTGGGTCCTGTTAACAGATGGGTAGGAATGCAGGTGTGTTGGGTTCTTGGTGGAGCTGTACTGGGCTTATTGCTGGTATGAAAATCAGGTAGTTTTTATTTTCAGGGACCTGAAGTTGATAAATTTTTACATTTAACTAGAGAGGAAAAGTCATGAGTGTATTTAATAGTCTCATCAGGTACATGAAATGATGTTTCTTGAAGCAGGAAAGCAAGCCTGCTGCCAGTCATTTGTACAACAGAGCGTGGGCCATGTTCTAGCAGGGTTTTTTAATTAGTGTCTGTCAGATAAAGCAGTGTAGGTGCACCAGAGATCAGGTGCCATGGCAAACTTGTGTTCAGTCCACGTAATGACCTCCAGAGTACGACAGTCTTGCGAAGCAGAGGTCTGTATGGTGTTCACCACAAGAACAGACTCCTCGTGCTTGGCAATGCAGTAAGAGACAGTCTTGGAGGCATTGGGTAGGCATAAATGTAAGGTGTGAATAATAATTGCCTGATTGGGATTCACACACACTTTGGAAGAGCCCAAATGTCTGACCCAAATGTCTTTCCACAACTCAACATATATAAAAGCCAACCCCCACACCCCGGAATAATCCTTTAGCAAACTCCAGAGGTTCAATTATCCTCGTGCACATTTTGTCTAGTGGAAGAGCAGGTACATACAAACCATGAATATAGATAATGAGTGGCCTTGGACATTAAGAATCAGCCTGCATTGTAGATTATGTGTCATTTTAATGAGCTCAGCATCCAGACACCATTCTGAAAAATAGTTCCTCTGTAGCAGAAGTGCTCCAGCTGTGATCAATGGAAGCGCTTCCAGTCCCTGGGTTATTTATTGGAGGTTCAGGGAGAACTGATGGGTTAAAGACGCTTTCTCTGCTCATTACCATCTGAAAATATGATGTTTTCCATACAAGGGATTGCTGTGGTGCCCCAGGGAAGGGCTGAGATTGGGCTGGGAGGGTGTATTTCTCTTCAGTAAGAACATTTTGGAAAGCTGCTGTTCTGTGTTTCCATGCTGTTTGCATTAGGTTACACATGAATCATTACACATGGATTTTCCTTCTTTCTCCCAGTACTTCATGAAACAACCTGTAGGAAGCAGGAGAACATGCTGGGCTTCAGCATTAAAAACAGTTGTTCGTTTACATTACAAACCAGCCAAATAGTTTCCCTTACACCCAGTAATTAACACTGGAGAATTAGCCTTGAGGTGAGCACTGAGACTGCTTCTTTAGCAAGCTTTAGTGAAGGAGAAACTGGAAAGTGAATCCCAGTAAGTAGTGATTTTGCATAGTGTGGCAGCTAAAAGCGTGGTCATTTCTGTTGTTGGAGTAAACGGGGCTGCAGGGAAAGGCAGATGGCCTGAACCCAGCTCAGCCCTGGCTGTGGGGAGATGCTGTAAGTCTGTGACTGCTACCTCTGCTTTTGCCAGCCCTCTGTGAACAAACTGCTGCTTTCAAACACTGGCACGTGTGGATGCTCAGAGCAGCACAGTGAGATGTGGTTGGTGGTACTTGGGCTAGGCTTAGCCATGACAAGATGCACGTTCCTGCAAGGAAGGGAGAGAGCCTGTGCTCTGCAAGGTGGCAGTCTCATTCCTTTGACCACATGGTTATCCTTTGCTCCATGGTTTGTGTAACACAGGGCTGTGTTCATTTGTAGCTGCCATCTTCAGGAAAATGGTGACGAGGCACATAGGCTGATACATGTACCAACTAGAGCTTATGGCCAGCATGAGGAGAGTTGTTCTCATCCTCCTTTGGACAACAAACTTGGTTCAGCCAAACCTGCTTCAAGCTGCAGGAGGTAAGGCACTTTCCTTCTACCAGTGTGTAGCTTTAGCACCAGTGGATGACCAAGGCTCCTCTATGTGTTGCTCAAAGGTGACCATGCCCTGGGTATGTGCTTCCAGTGATGGTCAGACCCTGTCTCAGCTTGCTCCCAGCCACTGCCTGAGAACTGTTGCTTTGAGAGGCAAGACCCATGAGGCACGCAGACACCACTAATGCCATGCCACTCCTTTCTGGGCTGGACAGTAGTTCCTGCCTTGCTTTATTCAATCCAGCCAGAGCAAAGGTGCTATTCCAGATAGCAATGTACATCCAGGAACAAAACTGCAGCACCAGCATCGCTGGCACAATCCTGGTGTCTCTACAGCCTTCATGGTGGCTTTTTGGGGGGTTTTTTGTGGGCATCAACAAGAAGTAGTGTAAAGGAAGCAATTCAGAGTGGTTTGTCTTGCGGTTTTCTGGGCCTTTATGCAAGGTGCATGCTGGATAACTGAACTAGTGGGCATCAAAGGTTTGAAGAGGAGAAGTGGGAGAGGAGAAGTGGGGATTGATGTCCCTCAGCTGCCTTGGAGATGGCAGTTAAGGGAGGGCAGGCTCTGAAGAACTCCAGAAATGGAGGGGAGTAGATTGATTATTTCATTGCCTTGCTATTTATATGCTAACAGTTTCCCCAGCATGAGATCTTCCTCATTTCCATATGAGCTCCAGGAATCCCTCTTGCCCTGTCATTCTAAATTATCATTGCCATCCTTCTATGCTTTCTTCCATTTGTGCTTAATTCCTCTGTTCATCATTTTGTTTCTTCTCTCACATATAACTTCTTGTGGCTGTCAGCCTCCTCTTAGAAAGCCCTCACATTATAACCTTCTGCCAGCTCAGGTAGGTGAGAGCTGTTTGTGTGGTCGATCCCTTGCTCAGCCCCCACAGCTGCCCAGTGCCTGTGTGGCTGAGGATCAAGTTGAAGAACCTGACCCTAACTAACAAGCCAAATGTGTTATACCACAGTAATTTTCAAGTTGAAGCTGTTGTAAAGGCCTGTTTTTAAAGTAAACAGTTTTTTGGTTAAGTTTTTGTGGTTCTTCAAAGGTATTTTAGGAATACTGTACAAGAAGCTGTAGAGAGAGAATATTCTAAGGAAATGCAGTCATATTTGCCTGTGTTGCTCATGCTTGTAACCAGCCATTGCTCTGAACAACGCACTGGATCACTATGTTATGAGTGTTTTTGTTTTCTCCCTTGCAGTTCAGGTTCTCCCACCTCTTAACTTCACCCTTACAGTCTCTGCACTAGCACAAGTACTGTTACATTGGAAACCAAACCCCAATCAGGAGCAAAGAAACTACACGATCAGATATGATGTGGAAATCCTAAGCCCTGTGCCTGAAGAGGTAAGATGAAAGTCTGTTATCTTAAGAAGGTGAAATTCGTGGTGAGTTAAATACGTTGCACCAAACCAAGGTGCAATTAGGGGTCAGATGTCTCTTGAATGACTGGCGTATTGAATCCTTTATTCTCTTATATCATAAACAAATGCTGTGAGCACCAGAGAGCTTCCCTTTCAGTTGTGCTTATCTGCTGGGACAGGGCAAGCCTGGGAACTGGCAGTGTCTGCTGCCTTCATCTTGGGGGGAAGACAGATACTGGTTTTAGGTGACACTGCTTCCCCTCATGCAAGTCAGCTCACTTAATTTGCATTAATTCCAGGGTATCATTGAAATATCAGCCCATGTTTCCTCAGAGCTGTCTGCTATAGACAAATTTTGGCAAGATAAGGGTCCTGCTGTGAGAAACCCTGCTCACTTGTGGATTGTTTGTGCTCTCTCAATATAACCAGCTAAGCTGCCTGGCTGGTTTGCCTCTTTGCAAAGTCTGTACCAGTCTTTGCAGGCCCCTTGGTTCAGTTTCCATCATGTGTGGTGCTTATTTGATTTGTTTGTTTGATTTCAAGTACGACACCAAGAGGACTCACAGTACCCGAACAGTGGCACTTCACCACGGTTTCTCTGCACGTGTTCGGACCTTGCTTCTCCATAATGACCTTCAGATGAGAAGTGACTGGGTGAAGCAAACACTCCTGCCTCCTCCAGGTAAGAAGAACTGCAGATGTCTGAAATTTGTGTTCTGCTCTGCTCTGTGGGCTAGATATCAAAAGGGGACAGGTTTAATCCTTGAAAAATACAACAATTTCCCCTCTACCTGCTACAGTGATCTTACCAAATGACATAGCCAGGGACTTGCTGCACTGCTGTGGAGCCTGCAGTACAGTCTGGAGGTGCAGAACGTGGATAACATGCAACATTTTCTAAAGAGTCTTTCCTAAGGCTAAGATAGGAGATTCACTCTCATACACTTAGGGATATTAAAAGATCACGTTGCCTTGGGGTTCATGGAATATGGAGGGACAGTGTGGAGGCTCCTTCTCAGGAGGTCTTCAGAGCCCACCTGGACACGTTCCTGTGTGACCTGATCTAGGTGGGATCTGCTTTAGCAGGGTGGGGTTTGGACTGGATGATCTCTAAAGGTCCCTTCCAACCCCTACCATTCTATGATAGACTTGTGTGGTAAGGAAGAGAACTGGATCCATAGTTACAATGGATCAAAAGAGTGTAATCTTAAGTGTGGAGTCTCCTTCCTTGGAGGTCTTCAAGACCTGCCTGGGCATGTTCCTATGCGAACTGGTCCAGGTTGACCTGCTTCTGCAGGGGCGTTGGACTGGATGATCTCTAAAGGTCCCTTCCAACCCCACCATTCTATGATTCTATGATCTATTTCTTACAACTTCTGTAGTAAGGTTTTTCTTTCTGCTTTATAATTCCCTGACTCTCCAGGTGCTCCAGAGACATCCATCACTAATTTGTCCTGTCTTACTCGCTTCACCATTTCTAGCAGTGTTTCTCTCCACTGCAGTTGGTTTCCTGGCCAAGGGGCACCAGAAGATACCAAGTACTTTCTGTTTTACAGGTTGGTGTTTGCTCTCATTTTAGTCAGCAGTGCATTTCTTTAAGAGCCTCATGTCTCACAAGTACTTTAATTTAGGTACGAGACGTACACCGAAGAATGTCAAGATTACACCAAAGACAAGTGGAACAGGAACACTGAGTGCAGCTTTGCAGCCACTCATATTCATCCTGCAGAGTTTGGCAAGCTGGTCGTGATACACATTAATGGGTCGAGCAGGTATGCTGCCATCAAGCCCTTCCAGAAGTTATTTAAACAAAATGCCATTGGTGAGTAGAAATACCTTTCACTTTGAAGAAAAAAAACTGTGTCTAGCAGGATTGCCACAAGATCTGTGACAGAATGTTACTGGATTGAATGGTTCTTGGTGTAGGTGCAAGTTGTGCTGGCTTTGGTTAGACATCTTCGTGAAATCAGACAAGATAAGACAGAAATGGATGGTTTTCATTAACTTTTACTTTAATAATGTATTTTAAAATAGAGAATGACCAAAAAAACCCCAACAATCAGTTATTCTGTTTCTTAGCCAAAGTGGTATTTCCAATAACTGGTTTCCAGTTGATTTAGTCAATATACCTTCAAGTACAGTTTGTACTTCCCTTTATGTTCCAGTAAAGGGACAAAGACACCAGATAACCACGTCCTTTTAAAGAAAGGCTTTAGACAGTTGAATAAAAAGCAGTATCACCCATGACTGCCCATCATCTTTCATCCCCCCAAATGATTCCTTTTCCTTCACTAGTTTCTTGCCTTTCACTGTTTTGCAAGCAGATGATATTTCTCTTTTTCATGGCTTCACTGAGCTAAAACAGGTGACAGAGTTTCTTCTTAGGAGTCATCCTCATAATAGCTGCTGATCCACCCCTTTGAGTTGGTTCCATTTTTCAGCAACTTCCTTGGTTACATCTGTTTGGGTTTTTCCCCCCAAAAAAGCAGTTTTTCTAAATGTTCTGTCATTAAGTTCACGCTTTTGTGAAGAATAATTTAATCAATCCCCCCTCCCAGTAATCTCGTTTCCCAAAGCTTTAAAGTGGATTTAAAAACCTGTCTTCCCTTAAGTGTTTTCTCCAATCTAGTTATCCCTCCTAAATCCTTCTCTGTGAAATAAATTCCAGGGTTTTGGGTCTTACTTGGCAACACTCTCAGGTTATAAAAATGCTCCAACTGTTGGTGTTTAAACTGCTCAATAAACAACAGTTTTCTTTTTGTAGAGAAAGTGAATGTTCCCCGAAACGTCACTGTGTCCTTAGAGCAAAATGATCTCTTGGCCACATGGGAGAAGCCACTTTCTCCTTTCCCTAAGGAGTGTTTTGAATACGAATTTTACCTCTCCAACTTGAAGTCAGGTAACAAGCAGGTAATTGCTTCTCTGCTGCACCAGTATTACATAGCAGTCTTGTCTCTGAGCTGACTGACCTATAGAGTTAGGATTTGCCTTTAGGTAGCCTGCTGAAAAAGTCATAGAATCATAGAGTGGTAGGGGTTGGAAAGGACCTTTAGAGATCATCCAATCCAACCCCCTGCAGAAGCAGGTTCACCTAGATGAGGTCGCATAGGAACATGTCCAGGTGAGTCTTCCTATTCATGGACATGTTACAAATCTTTAAGCACTCACTATAAAACCTGCTGTTAGTACATGGTAGAAACGATGGACTTTTGGTGAAACTTGTGATTGTGGTTCAGCAAAACTAAAGGCTCATCAGTTTTCATGTTTTTTTCCCCTTTTTTTTTGTTCTGGGTGTCATTTAGATCTGCAACAAATTGTCCCCAAGAGACCTAGAAAAGAAATAAGGACAAGTGGAGTTCTTTAGTTCTAGGTTCAGAACAGTAGGAGGATGGATGGTCCCAAAAATCCAGAATTAAGTGTCTTAAGGAAGGATCCCAAATTGAGGCATCTTTCAGGAATTCTCCCTGAAATATTGGTGTGTTATGAGGGAAAGCAGACCTACAAAAACAGAGCTCTTGCTTCAAAAGCAAAGGCAAGTGCTCCCAGTTATTCTAGTAAAGGGGTTTAAAAAACTTCAAATGATACAATGTGCTTAAATCTTGTTTCCTGAATTGTTTAGTCATAAGGAATCTACAACAGGACAATATTGTTTTTTCTAACAGGTGCTGAAAATACCCTCAAACGACTTCAGGTTGCGGGTTGATGTTACCAGCAGGTATTCCATACAAATCAGAGCCAATCATCACCTACATTGCATCAGGGGAGTTTGGAGTGACTGGACTGAAGTGATTTATGTTGGTAAGAATGACGTGCTCCTCTCTCATAATGAATGTTATCACATTGGTGGAAAGCACAGGCTGCCTGTTCATGAGCATGCAGAACACCAGGTCATTTTAACAGAAGCCAGGAAAATCAGTATTTGAAGGAAGAGACTGACTTGTGGATGCCAAGGGGAGTTTAAATCTGTGTTCCAGGCTAAAGTAAAAATATCTCCCAAGCAAGCTCTTGGACATATGGAGGGGTGTTTTTTTTAGACAGTGTTTTGTTTTGGCATGCTTATGTTTTTCAGTCACTGCTTTAAACAAGCTTAAGGCCCAAGTTCTAGGGCAGGCCTTATAGTTGCATTAGTTCTTTAGTTGTGATGTTGATGCTGGAAGCTGAGTGATCAACTATTAGTTTAGTGGAGCTGTCTGAAATGTAAGTGGGGATAAGAGCATGGTTTTAGCATCTTTGGAACATGGTAATTTGCCCCACTTTGCTCTCTGTCTCCTGCTTGCTGAACATGTTTTTCTGGAAACACCAGTTTCCTTATCACAGCACGTTATCAGCTGTTTCTTCTTAGACATCCTCCTTTGCTCTTATCTTTTGAGTTTCTTAACTAACTTCCTCATTTTCACTTAAAAAGCCCCTTGCACTCTCCTGTTTACTATGCTGGTCTCTCATACCTGTTTGCTAGTGAATGCAAGTCTGCTGGTGTTTTGCTTCCTTACTCTAACACATCCCCTAGACCCTGCTCCATGGCACTGGGGAACCCTTGGGAAGTGAGGCTCAGCAACTTCTACTCACCTGGGGCAGGTGCATGGGCTCGTGCTGGTTCAGAGTGGTACTGCTGGGCACATGTTGGAGAAAAGCCTGACAAAGGGCAGCCAGGCAGGTCCCCTGAGCCCCAGCACGGCCTCTGCAACTGCTCCTTCTCCCACACTTTGAGTTGCAATGAGACAGTTGCCTGATTGTGCCTTTTTTTTTGGGATGCCATTGCCAACTTACATAGGATGGAAGAGACTTAGGACCCTTCCCATTTTGGGCTGTGAAACAGAGTCACTAGCCAGCCATCATTCTGGGAGCCTTTGAATCGATTTATGGGACTTATTTAAACCATTTTCCACAGTTTCCTGTCCTGGTCATCCTTGAGACTAACACAAAGCATAACTCATTGACAGTTACACCCTAAATCTTGTTTTCTTGTAAGAAAAGTGGTAACCTTGAAAGCAAAAAGGAGCCATCCCTGAGGTGTTTGAGGAGCGAGGTTGGCTGAGCAGCACCTGCCTGCTCACAGCCTCCTCCCCACGCGCCTGCCAGGGACTCAGCCTCAGCTCCTCATTCCTCAGAAACAAATCTGGCCAGAACTGAGTGTTGTTCTGTCCACAGCACCAAAAAACCCAACACTCCTGCTGCTGGCTGATTTATGTCCTTTCAATTAGCTGGTAATGGCAGTGCTGACACCTTGATGCATAGGACAGGTACTTTATCGCGAGCACACACGGACTCTGCGGCCTTTTGCAAATGCAGTTCAGTGGAAGTGGCTTTGCTACGTGGCATAATGTGGCAGAAAATAATGGTTGTGGTCACTGAGCAATGTCTTTTCCCAACAGAAGCATTGGCCTTGATAGAAACAGCCATGGATGCTCACAGGTAGAGGCAGCAGAGAAATGGTTCCTGAGGAGAAGTATCAGCAACCAGCTCACAGGAAAAATGGGGGGTTCAATGTTGTTTATTGTGTAGGAAGCCAGAGAAATCCAGTTCCTGGCTAGAAAGGATTGAAAGAATTAAGAAAGGTTGAATGGAAAACAAGTTTGTGCTTGAAATTACCAGCAAAGTGTCTTTACTGAGCACCAGCCCTGTGCTCTCTGTGTGGGATGGTCCAAAGAGCACGTCATCCTTCCACTGGGCCCGGCTCCGTGTGCTTCTCAGCTTGTTCCTTCCATGGCAAAGGGAGAGAGATTGATTGCTGGAATCAGAGAGTCAGTTTCATGGAAATTGCTCTTGAAGCTCTGCATTTTGTTTCTCATTCTAGACACCAGGTCTTTGTTCTCATGTTGTGATCTGAATAGAATCACATCAAACACCCAGTGGCATCTTTTAGGAGAGTGTGGTTTAGATAAGCTGCACTAAAATAATGTACTTCAATGCTTTTTTTAAATTTTCCCCTTGAAATTCAGGGCAAAACAAACTGGAGAAGCCTGTGGCCTGGGTTCTCACTGTGCTTTGTGTGTCCACGTGCTGCATGTTCCTACTCGTTGCCACAATATGCAAAATGTAAGTAGCATCATTTTCTTTCCATTTCCAGCACACCCAAGGCCTCAGTGGTCAGGAGGTGTGTGAGAGGCTCACAAGCTTTGCTTAGTTTGAAGCAAGGACACTTTTACAAAGCAAAAGTACTCAGAAGTAATAATCAGCCTCATCAGTTATCAAAACCAATATTCAACAGCATTCATGGGACGAGAGAGTTAATCAATTTCACTTTAAACAACAAAAGCTATTTACTGAGGCAAATTTGTTGTTTTTTCCATGTTTCTTTACTTAAATGGGTCTGGTCAATGATTTCCCCAGGTGGAGTCTGTCTTTAACCCTAGGGAAAGCTGGTGAAAGCATTTTTCATGGCTAAAATGTACAGGCCAGTGTCTTCTCAGTCTTCTCTAGTGTCTCCTGCAGACATAGGCTCTATGCTGAGCCCTGAATTGCAGTGACAGCAGTGTGGTAGATGCTCTGAAGAGGTCAAAACTCCAAGCCTTTGTGCTCTCTGCTCCTCTTGACTTAAAAGCAAATGCACTGAACTATTGTTTGCTTTGAGTTCCTGACCTATTTGTTGAGTTACTACAGAGGGTATGGGTGCCATGTAGGACAACCAGGTGCCATATAACCAAACTGCCCAAAATGTACTGTGAAGAAACCCAGGTACACTTTGGGTAGCTGTAGCTGTGACTAGTCGAATCATGTGATGACTCAAAGAATGAATGTAACTACAAGCTTCTTCCCAGAAAGATGCAGCAAGCAGCAATTACCAGTCCACACTAAACACAGCTCCCAGTATCCTAAGTGCTGTCCTCAACTCTGCTGATTTCTTACTGATTTCTTGAATGCCTTTTAATTTATTGGTCATCCTGATGTGTCCTTGGCTATTTTCCTTTCCATACTACAGTTCCTTTATCAACACAGCAACTGTTGTTACCTCTCCCTAAAGTGTCTGGTGTCTATGAAACCCTGTTCTTAAGTCAGTTTACTTAGCACAGCAGGTCTCTATAAGCAATACTTGTCAGAACAAGACAGATCAACTCCCCAGAGAGTTTTTTCATGTTGTGCTCCATGTGCACTTGCTCCCAGTGATGCAGCCTTGAGGTATTGGTGCGAATTCCCAAACTGCTCTTACTCACATGAGGGATTGTTTGTGGATTGACCTCTCTGTAGAGCTGCAGCTCCTCCACTGCTCCAGCATCATCTTCATCAGCTGACTCCTCTTCTCTTGGGACAGCAAAACCCATCAGCACCAGTCAGTGGCAGTCACAACGCTCCTTGTTCTCCTGTGAAGTGTTGGGATATTATGCAGTTACCCCTGCAGAGATCCTGAAACAGATACAGGGGCAGCAGTAGGTGTAGGGGAAGACTTCTGCTCAAGGATCATCTCGAAGATGCTGCACTAATGCATGTTATGTATGACCTTGGATCCACCAGATGAATTTCAGCTAGCGTTTCCAGGTTCAGCTGCTCGCTGCTGCATTTGGTGGTTGCTGTCAGGAGCTTCTGCCTGGCCAGTTTATAATTCTCTTCTACCTATAGGCTAGTTACAGTCCATCTTTGCCAAAGTGATTAAAGCCTGCTGCACTGAATTTCATGAAGTTGCTGGCTTTACTCCACCCTGCTCAAGCTGCTTCTTGCTTGAGTGTCCTCGCCACTTCTCTGATCCCCGAGCCTGCCCTGGGAGGAGGTGGGAAGGATGGGGAGATGCCATGCAGTGCTTATCCTGCTCACTTGCTGTATCTGCAGCTGTTTAAAAAGAGAAAACCAGAGCAGGTTTCCTAGATCAGTTTCATTAGTACTCCTGGTTTTTACTGCTCTTGAAAAATTCATGAAGTCTATCACTTATCTATCTTTCTTTCTCTTTGGTCTTTCCATGCCACAGCCTGTGGGAAAAGTGGCAAATTTCAGACAGACAGAGCACAATAATGGAGGCCCTGAAATGCTGAGTTAAGGCAGGAGGGTCCTTTGGGGCGTTTCAAAGCCTGGAAGTCCAAGCAGCACCAATGGAAAGGACCAGGGTCTTGTCTCTAACTCGTGTAGAGGCAAGCAGAGATCTCTGGGACATTTTTAGTGGCAAGACATTTAATCACATAACTCCAACTTTTCAGTGTCCTGCAGACCAGAACAGGACCATTCTGAGGGCACCATCCCCACCACCACCTCCCTGCAGAGACTCTTGCACCTGAAGGGCAAGCAGCCCCCACAAACACAAATGTGCTTCTGCCTCACTTTTGCTGGGCATTTGTGCATCCCTCCTCAACTGTTTCTAGTCCAGAAAAGATGTGTAACTTTCTTTTCTTGCTGACTCAACAAATGATTTTGATCTGTCTCCATCAAAATCTTTTATTGACAAAGAGCACAACTAGAAAGGCATCAAACACACACCCAGAGCTGCAATCAGCTGCAGGGGGAATTGTGTGGGCTCCAGGGCTCCCTCTGAACAGGAGCAATGATACAGAAGCACTTGCAAAGCTGACCTGGGTATGGTGGCAGAGACCTAACCCTTGGCAGGGAAGCTGGGAGGAGTGGAGATGATGCCAGGTGCTGAACTGTTCATGTTGCCATCATCTACTGGTTTTTTTTTGCAGAAAGCATGTATGGAGTAAACTGTTCCCACCAATTCCAACACCCAGAAACAAATTCAGAGATCCCTTCCCAAATGACTACGAGGTAAAATACCATTCGAGTCACTCTGTTCTTTTTGCTCACTGGATGTGTTTGTGTGCTGTGTGAGAGCACACACCTTGCCACTGCTCACTTAAAGCCTTTTCACCTCTTAGAATTTCAAATGTCTGTGGACTACACTGTCAAATGTATGTTCAAAAGATGCTGGTGGGTGCAGTTAATGTGAGGATTACACAGGAGTACAAGGAGGGGGCCCCCGAGGTCATCCTTGCAATCGGAGCTGCTGCACCCAGTCCTCACCTGACTGTGTGGCCACCTCCTCTCTCTGGATCTGGCCTCCTTTGTAGATGAAGTGTTTTGGGAAGGCTTAAAACCAAACCAAAGGGTTCAGTGCTACTGTTGAGTGCTTTTTCTAACATGCCACACATTTTGAAGGGGAATGCAGTTGCTCCCTCCAGCTCAGCCAGGCAGATAGCTCTGCCCTGACAGGGGCTGCAGGATGACTCCTGGAGAGATGATTTATTTTGTGAAACCTAACAATAGGAAATATTTCAGTCCTACTGTTAAGCTGGTCTTAAGCCTTATTACGTTTGCTGTTACTTCCTGATAAATACATTTGCCTTACAGATAAGATAAAATTCCTCTTTGTCTGCTCAAGGGAAGTGCTGCTGAGTAACTTCATTTTAATTTGTCCCCTTAGAATAGGGGTTGTTTGATTTTTTTTTTGGGTATTGTTCTTATTCCATGGTCTGGTCAAGGAAACAGGCTTAAAAGATTATCATATGTTTGTTTTTAATTAAAGCCACTGGTGTAAAATAACATGACTTAGGATATCACAAATAAGAGCATGAGAAATAGCAAATATTAACACTGGCAGCTAGAAAATGTGAGCTTGCAAAGGCTCCTTCACATCAGCAAAAGCAGCTCTGCTTTGTACTTAGTCCACTCTTTCCTTAAAGCCAGCAATGACAGCTGTAGGTGCAGGGGGCTGCTGGCCAGAGGGACAGCGCTGAGCAGCCCTGGGAGAGCGTCAGCCACAATGGGATCTTGCTGGCAGAATCCCCACGTTGAACTCAATACTCTTTCTCAGCTTTTACCTCACATTTTGGGTCAATCCCTCTTTAAATACATCAACCTGATTGATAATAAACTAAAAATGAGCCAGCAATGTGCCCTCATGGCCAAGAAGCCAATGGCATCCTGGGATGCATCAAGAAGAGTGTGGGCAGCAGGTCAAGGGAGGTTCTTCTCCCCCTCTACTCTGCCCTGGTGAGGCCTCATCTGGAGTCCTGTGTCCAGTTCTGGGCTCCTCAGCTCCAGAGGGACAGGGAACTGCTGGAGAGAGGCCAGTGCAGGGCCACCAAGATGATCAGGGGACTGGAACATCTTTCATACAAGGAAAGGCTACGGGACCTGGGGCTGTTTAGTCTGGAGAAGAGGAGACTGAGGGGGGATCTTATTAACATTTATAAATATCTAAAGGGTGGGTGTCAGGAGGTTGGGACATCCCTCTTTTCTATAATATCTAGCAACAGGACAAGGGGTGATGGGATGAAGCTGGAACACAAAAATTCCACTTAAATATAAGAAAAACCTATTTCAGTGTTTCAGTGAGGGAGCCCTGGCACAGGCTGCCCAGAGGGGGTGTGGAGGCTCCTTCCTTGCAGGGCTTCAAGACTCACCTGGGTGTGTTCCTATGTGACCTGATCTAGGTGACCCTGCTTCTGCAGGGGGGTTGGACTGGATGATCTCTAAAGGTCCCTTCCAACCCCTACCATTCTGTGATTCTAACCTGAAACACAGTGTTTTGCAGGACACGCTGTTGGGGGCTTTGCAGCTTTTCTCTCATGACAAATATTAAGCACATGTTTTAGCTGGTATGTCATGACTGTCCTGCTGAGCACCCCGCAGCCAGCACCTCAGCTTGCAAACAGCAGGGTTTGCTTTGCAGAGAGCACGTACCTGCACCAGCGATGCGGAGACCGAGTTCGGCAGCTTCGCTGAGGAGCTCCCCTGCAGTGCCCTCGACGACTCTGTCTTCTGAGGGGCCCAGGGCCATGTCACACAGCGTCACCACTCTGAGGGGCAGAAGGAGAAACGTGGGTGTGGGGGATTGAGCAGTTTGGAGCAGCGCTCCCCCAGCCCCTCCGCAGCGCCCGGGGACAGCCAGGGGAGCAGGGCTGACCCGCAGCGGGGTTCACTGGGGGCGCAGCCCAGCGACGCTGCGCTGTCCCGCTGCTCCTGGGCTCCTACCAGCAGGCACAACAAGGGCACATCCACTCTGGTCTTTTTGCTTGGTTTTTCTCTTTCTTTTTCACTCTCAACTCACCAAACTGTAGAGGCTCCACTCCAACAGCACCAGCCCACGTGAGCTTGGAAAGGTCAAGCCTTGGCATCAACAGACAGGAGCAGCCCAAATTCACCCACACGGAGTGTTCCCTTGGTCGGTTATGGAAGCGGAATTAAACCAGAGATGTATAAATACCATGAAGTTTCGGCTCAAACCACCTCTTTGGTGTCTTGGCATCAGTGGTGGTCCCAGCAGGCGCTGCCTGTTGCTGTGGTGGAATGAAACATGGAGGAAAAAGGCTCCTGGCAGACAGGTATCTTTACAAATGACAGAATATTTATTACCAATACCTTTAAAAAAAGATTACATCTGCTAGATCACTGATAAATATCATTTACACCGGGGAGAAAACTACAGAAGCGCTTTTTTTTTGTTCCATTTTTCTTGGTTTTTGTCCTTTTTTTGCTTTTCTTTTCTGGTTTTATTTTAACATAGAAGGAACCATATCAAACTAAGAAAGGGACACAGCTTGAAATACTGACAATAGGTCTCTGGTCAACACCCCTGACTTTTACACAAGTGGAATCCTGATTATGAGTTACTGAATAAATATATTTAGAAGGTCTAAAAGTTAACTGTATTATTTCTGTAAGCAAAAAAGACAAGTTACAGGCAAATCCAAGCTATCAGGAAAGAAAAGGAAACGAACTCAATAATAAAGCACTGCAGCGCGTTTCAAGTGGAAAATCTCATAGAAAATCCCGTTGCCTTTCGCCAGCATCCTCCCATCATCAGTGCCCTCACAAAAGCACCCCTAGTAACAAACAGGCCTTCTCTGAAGAAGAATTATTTTGCTGTGGATGTCGTGGGTTTCCAGCGTGACTCTGCTTTGCCTTCAGGAGTCCTCCGAGAGTTTCAGAGGAGTGGCTGAGCGCCCCCAGGCACCTGCTGTGAGGGGGTGATGAGGGGTGTGCAGGGGGCACAGCAGCGTGGTGGGATGACGATCCTGGGGTGGCTTCATGGCTCAGAGCCGCCCTGTTCCAATCTTCTTGGAATAAAATCTCCCCAGGTGGATTTTAGGAGGTGGAGCCTGTGGGTTTACACCCGAAGGCGACAACCGCGGCGCTCACTCACTGCCTCCTCCAGGTCCCGCTCCCCTTTCTGTCTAGAGGCAGATCTTGCAGTATCTTCCCTCCTACTCAATGTAATGCAAACGATGATATAGACAAAGCTGTTTCAAGACAGTAACAACAGGCCCTCGCTGCGCGATGCCACGACGGTAGCTACGTGTCCTGTAACCGCAGCCCGGGCGCACCGTGTCCTGGTGTTCCTACCTGCTGTTTCGAGTCCGTCCTGCTCAGCCCTCTGAATCCAACCAACAGACTTCCTCTGAATCACAGACCTCTGAACCAGACCAACAGAGCGTGTGGTGCGCTGGGAGCAGCTGGTTTGCCACGAGTGACGGTGACGCTGCAGCTTCCCGGCACCGTGCAGCGGGGCCGTGGCCAACGGACCGAGAGCACCTTGCACCTCTCCATCGTCAAGGGAACACTCCCAAGCCGTGCTTTCATGAGAATGTCGTCCATAGCGTTTGATAGCAGAGGGAAAATTAATATCTACATCGTATGTTAACTTTAAAAAACTCTATAAAACACTAAATATATAATAAAAAATATGCATATAAGGACATATGTAAACTGCTTTGGTAACATCGTATTACAGATGTTTTCAGTGCATTGCAGAGTTTCCAAGGAAACTTCAGACAAAGCTATATTTGCTTTGAGGAAGTACTGTATAATGCCATTCCTAAAGAAGCATAAACATTTTTGTTTCCAGTAGTAAGATGTACTCAAACCACAATATTACTGGGTGTCTTCAAAACAACTAGCTAAATGTTGCTTATATTATAAACGAGAAGTCCTTTAGGTCATCTTTGTCATAAACTGGAGCGAGCTGTGAGCGATATCATTATCGTGCTGATGGCTGACAGCGTGCAGGCCCTGGAGGTCGACGAGCCGGAGCCTCTCGCGTACGCATCTGAGCAAAGAGAGAGGGGAGATGGTCAGCCAAGGGTGGGGAGGGCAGCCTGCACCAACCCAAACCTCCCCCCACCCCTAGGCTGGAATTCTGGTGGTGGCAGGAAGGTCAGAGCTCTTGGGAAGGCTGGGTCCCTCCTCCTGCTTCAACAACCAGCTTTCACCCCCTAACTGGATCTTTGGTAGAGCTGAAACTCCTGCTGCTGTTGCGTGGAGGACACTTCCACTCTCACAGCACTTCTTGGCCTGTTCACTTGTTTTTTCTTTACATCTGTACTATATCCAGGCTTCCAGCCTGGCACGACCACGTCTGGAGGAGCTGCATACCTGCTCCATGGCCCACGGTGCTCAGCCAAACAGGAACCCGCATGTGCGTCTGCCCTCCTGCCTCAACTGATTAAATGCCTCTGCAGGGTTTGCAGCCACGTGGTGCAGATAACTCTGATCTCACCCAGGGTTTTTTTTACATTGCTGTAATTTTACTGCCATATTCCTGCATTGCAGAGGCTCCTGATTTAATGCAGCTTATAAACTGTGGCGTTATTAATGGAAGATGGGACGCGGAGATTTTGCTCAAGCGATGTTGTGCAATAAAACACTCTCTTTTCTGTTTGTTCTTCTGCACAACCTCATTTCCCTAAATAAATATTTATGCATCCAACACACAATGGAATATGGCTATACAGTAGCCTTATAAATTTAAAAGCCTCTGAACACCACAGTTTGTGTTTTCTTCTAGTGAACTGCAGTGAAGCAATATATTCAACATCTATACGAGTGGGAAGTGTCTGGAAATCTTAAATACAAATGTAACTATCTATGATGGCTTAATCTCCTCTTGGGATGAAAACAGAAGCATGGCCTGGAATGGCTATTGGTCCTGGGTTAGTTGGGCTTTCAGCTCCTGCCTGGGAGGTGCCAAAGCCTTGGTCTGGCTCTGCTCAGCCTCAGGGCTCTGGGTTTTCCCCGCGTGTAGCGACAAAGGGAGACAAGGCCGGGTTGGCCCCAGCAGCAGTAGGGACAAACCCTGCTTCCTCCCTCCTTACTTGAGATCTTTGGGATTCGGATCAGTTCGCTGCTGCTGCCGTCGCCGCCGTCGCTGACGGGTTTGATCTCGATGATGTAGTCCTGGTCCAGCGGCAGAGACAGCTCCACGGAGGTTCTGTTCGTTTCCACGACGGACGCGCTGCTCTGCCTGTTCCACCTGTACAACACCTGCAGCCGAGGGGAGAGGGGACACGGGGCAGGGAGGTCCTCTGTCCCGAGAGCCTCTGCATCTGCTGCTGCTCCTTCCCTGCCTCTGATGCTCAGACACACGGTCTGGTTACAGAGGGGCCGTTTGGGATTTGCTGGGGACCTGCAGCAGCACGGGGTGACAGTGCCTGGGCAGGGAGGTGACACAGAGGGGGAGGATGCTGATGTACAGCATCAAACACAGCACCGGCACCTGGTGGAACCCCTCAGCCAAACCTTCAGCTTGATCAGGTTAAAATAAACCCAGAGGCTTAATTACAGAGGTCAGAAGCTTCTTTACATGTTTCTCCAGGAAGCTGAGCTGGGTGTTTGATGCAGCGCCACAAACGGCTTCCCAGAGTAAATAAACAAGATCTGGGACTTCTGCTGATTTATACCATGAATTGTGATGTCAAATATAACCTTTACAGGAAAAAAAAGATGAAAAATGGGCAGTGTTTTGCTATGATCCAGGAAAGAAATCAACCTGGCTGTGCCATCCTCAGGTTAGAAGAGACCTTCTCAGAAACCCACTGGATGGAGTTTGCCTTGTCAGGGTGACGAGTCTATCTCACCCCCTTCCAACAGGCTTCTCAATGTGCCTTTCAATCCTAAACCACGTAGGGAAAAGCTGGTGCAAACTGCTGGGGTTCATCTGAAAGCCCTGAGGAATTACTCATTTTTGATAATCGAATGCAGTGCACCAAAGATACTTAAAAGTTAGTGCAGGAACCCGGGAGAGCTGAGGCTCTCAAAGGCGCCGCTGCCAGCGTTCCGGATTGAGAACACAAAGCATGCCCAGGTCCTTCAGCATTTCCAGCCCTGCTGGGAAACGTTTGCACAACTCAGCCCTCAAGGTAAGGGCTGCCAACTGCACACCCATGTCTTCTCTGGGCCAAGTTAAACCCCTGGGTAAGGCCATAGAGCTGAATTCTTCCCAAGATTTCTCTCTAGTTCAATTATCCCCTATTAAAACTGCTACTAATGAGGACTCTCGCTCGTTTCCTTTTGGCTTTGCTTTCTGAAGAAAACAGGAGCTATTAAAGAAGCATTTTATTTATCTGCAATTAAGGAGTTAATTACAGCCTTTGGAAGGTTTCCCTGCCCTGCAGGTGGGAGCTTCAGAGGGAAGGGGCAGGGGAAGGTCCGAAGGCACCAGAAGGTGCTGGCCCTGCACAGCTATGGCCTGTTTCTGGGGCAATGCTCCAGCTTTAACCTGGAAAACCATGCAAGTACCAGGAAATATATTACAGTCCTGGTTGGACTATAAACCTCGACCTGTCCCTGGATTCCTGGCAATGTTCCCAATGCGGGAATGCAACGAGGGCTGAAGCACAGCACAGAATCCCTGCAGGCCCTGGGGTGTGGGGTGGTGGGGCAGGGTCCTGCCCGTGCTGACAAAACACTCACTTTGTAGCCTCTCACTTCTGACTCGTTGTCCAGCGCTTTCACTTGGTCCCAGTTCAGGATGATCTTGGAGTCAGACGAGTTCCACATGATGTTCCCAGGGGGCTGACTCGGTGCTACACCAAAACACACACAATGTTCTGTTACTAAAGAGCCCTGTTGGCCAGTTTCCCTCCCAGTACCAACAAGGCTTTTACCACCTCTGAGCGGGCCCAGAGTTCTATGGCTCCGGAAAGCTAATGAGCTGTCTGACTGTCGCCAAGGTCACAGGAGGTGTGACACAACACAGTGTTCTAAGTGAAAAAAGGACTCAGTCAGTTGCTTAACATGCCTGAGACCAAAGGAAAGCAGCCCTCTTGAATGCTGAGATACATGTTGGCTGTCCGTGTGCAGCTGTGATGTCAGCTCTGCACGCTCTGCTGACTTCACACGGCAAACAGCCTCACACGGGAAGAGAAGCTGGTAAAGCCCTCTGCACAAAAACCCATCAAAGACGAGCCTGAGAGCTCCTTCAGGGCCGAGAGAGCTTGGAAAGGAGAGAGAGGAGCTGGCAGAAACCCTCCGAGGCAAGAGCCCCCGTCCCCGCGGCACTCACGTGGCTTCCTGGTGGTGACGTTGACGGCAGCGCTGGAGGGCCCGGTGCCGGCCGTGTTGTAGGCGCGCACGGCCAGGTGGTACAGCGCGTTGCCCCGCAGGTTGCCCACTCTCGCCGACGTCTGGTTGCCGACCGTTCGGACCCTTTTGGCGTTCTCCTCCTTCTCGTCGTGCCTCCAGCATCTGACCTGAGAAGCGGCGCAGCGACGTGTCCCCCTCCGGCTCCGGGCCAGCGGCACCCGGCTGCTTCCAGCACTGGCACTTCTGCCCCAAGCGCACGTGGCGCGGGGACAGCTCCTGCTCCCTGGCACATCCCTGCTTGCTCCTCGCTAGAAAGCAGCCTGGTTGCAATGCTCCCTCCCCAGGGCCTCAGCCGCTGCCTGGCCATGGAGGCACATTCACACAGGTTTCCCCCAGCGAGCGCTGCTTTGAGCCAGATCACACAGGCTGCAATTGTTCATCAAGTGAGAGAAACCCTCACTCACCCCTTGAAGAGGCCAAAGGAAGCAACAGGAACCCACCCATCCCACAGCAAGTGGGAGCAGCGCCACAGTGACCGCACACGACGTGTCCCCGCGGCTCAGCACTGAAAGGGTGCTGAGTTGTGTTTCCATACCTCATATCCCTGTATTCTTCCTTTGTGCTGGTTCTCCCACGGGGGAGCCCACGAAACTTCAACGTCTGAGGCAGACAGACTTCTGGCCAAAACAGTGGTTGGGGCTCTTGTTGGCTCTGGGTAGGGGAGTTTAAAATAAGAGGTTTCAATGTAATGTTTGTGGAGGGGTTTATTGTCTTCACTGCACACACACACAACAGCAGCATCCATCCAAAACACCCTTCCCCATTTCAAAGGCAGGGCCTGCCAGCCCGTGCCAGACGGCAACGCTCCTCTCCCTAAGAAATAATAAGATGTCATTACTGAACTCAACCCAGGATAGCGTGTGCCGTAATTAGGACAAGAGGGAACATTTTCTAATCAGTGGCCATTAATTCATGCCAAATCTCGGCGGGATTCTGCCCAGATTACACATCACTTTTCCATTAATATCAAAAGATTTCATTACGATTAATGTTATTTTAATGACTATCAAAAGAATGAATCACGGCTCACCGTTTAGTATAAATCACAGCAAGGATTAGGTACCAAAGGATATGTCAAGGTGGATACTAAACCCTTTCAGACCCAGTCAACCCCCCTGCGTCCCGGGGCGGGGAGGAGGGAGGTGCTGGAGGGGGCTGCTCCGGGCTCTACCTTCCTCTGCCGAGTAGACGACCGTCACGGGGCTGAAGGACCCTTCCCCCTTGTTGTTGTAGACCCCCACTTTGACCTCGTAGGGGGAGAAGGGCGGGAGGGTCTCATTGCGGAAGACGTATCTGGCGGCGTCCGGGGAGGCCACGACAGTCTGCATCCAGCTCACGGTGCCGTAGGGCCGGAAGGCCACCACGTACCCGAAGCCCCCTCCGTTCTGCAGCTCCTCAGGCACCGTCTGTGGGGAGGCAGACACTGGGGAAAGGGCACTTGCAGCAACGTCACACGCTTATCTCCCTGTCTGCGTGCTGCCTCCTGGGTCTCCTAAAGCTGCTGCCCTAAACAGAGCTTGAGATGGGAGGTGGATGAAGCTCCACTTCTCATCCAACCTGAATTCATCTCATCCTGTCCGTGCCAGAGCCTTGCTGCTCCACCACCTCCCTGCAGCCAGAGGGGAGAGCAGCACCTCCAGAAGATACTTCACCTAAGACTTAATTCAGCTGTGTAGGTGCCCACCTTCCTTCACTGACTACAGGGAGCCTCCAGTAACGTGAGTAGTTTTAGATACTGCAAGGACTAAGAGCCTGAGGTTTGTGGGAGTGAACCAAGGACATGGTTCCTGCTTTCCCAAGACTCCCAGGTCTTTGGAAGCCCTGGAGAACACATCCTGGCCACGTCCCAGGCAGCGTGGGGCTGATGGTCCATCACTGACCCGTTGCTACACAGGCTGACTGACTATCCACGTCCCGTATGACGTGGCCCGTTAGACACCGTCATGGCAGGGAGTGGTTTGTCTCAAATGGGATGAAGAAGGGCAGCTAAGTGCTAGGTACAGCTGGGAGGAACAACTTGTCACCTCCAGGTCCCATCTGGACATGCTGACACCTCCTACTCTCAGGCTGGCAGCTCCCAAAGCGTCAGTGCTACAAAAGCAGCTGGAATCACGGGCCACTCACACGCATGTTCACGGCACTTTTGATGACTGCTTCTTACTCTGTATTTCAAGGCCCCCAAAAACACACCAGACCATAGAGAAAAGGCCTCTGGAAGTTGAAAAGAGTAAACTGACTGTTCTTTGAGAACACAAAATGATATTTAGTGCTAATTATGACTCAGATCAAGGGCTGATGTTCTTGCCTGGTGCGTTTCTGAAACACATTGCAGTATCTTTAGGAGACACGGTGTAGCTAATTAGTCCAACGGAGAAGGAAATGTAGCACGTTGAGCTGTGTGGCAAGGACAAAAACTCATTTGTAGGTTTTTTAATAGCCTTAAAAAAAACCCCTCATTCTCTGTCAATTCATGGTGCCAGCTTGGTCAGAAGTAGTGCTAAGTGGAAGTGTTAGCATAGCTGGTGAAGTTCATTATTAGGAAAAATATGCCAGCTGCAGCGCATCATAACATGAAAATATGAGCAGACAAATGACTAAAGCTCTAACCCTGACTGCCTTAAGGAATATTAAACATTCTTCATCTCTGTATCTCCTCTTGCTGGCTTTCATTAGCTGCACCGAAAGGCAGCCTGCGATGCCTTGGGCTCACTCTTAGCTATTTGCTGCCACGTACCCCAGCGCAGGGGTAAGGGGTGAGCCTGGGGAGCCCCAGCAATGCTCAGGCAGGCCAGGAGGCACCAAGTCTGGCCTCACAAGCTCTGTTTGATCCATCAGTGGTTTCTGTCTGTCCACCTTTTGCTGTGTGCATGTGGATGTACGGGAGTTGGGGGGAGCTGAGCTGTGTCACAGCCGCGATGCACAGCCCGTGCCCCGTGGTCCCTGCCCTGCACTTCTTTGCTGGCTTACTTGCACAAGGGTGGGGAAGTGGTTTAGCTCACTTTCAGCAGCTGGGCTACTTTTATCACACAATCTGGGCCTTTTTTTACTGCAAATTGTTTGAAATCTACAGAAGTTCCAGGGGGTCTGGGGGGAAAGGGTGCATTTATGTCTCTCAGTGTGGACTCCACTCACCTCCCAAGTTATGACCAGCTCAGACTTGCTCCCTCCACCTCCACTGACATTAGCTGGGGTCACTTCGGGGACTGCAAAAAAAATAGATGCAGAAGATGCACGTGGCATCTCTGAAACCAGAACAGCACATTGAAACAGAGCAGACCTGCACAGCAAGAAGACTCTGCTGGCCTTCCCCTGCTGGGTACCACAAATGCTATTAAGAAAGGACTAATTTGCCATGGCAAACAGCACATTAAAAGTGTGTCAATAATAGTATATTAAAAATATGTCAATTAACTTGTGTATTCAGTCACTAATTGTTTAGTTTAAACATTTATCTTCCATAAAAAAGGGCTTTTATTCTCCTATTTCGTATTTGTTCCATTACAGGCTAAAACAGAACAGAGGAGCCACCTGCCAGGGGTGTCCCCTTACCCAGGGCACATTTCCCTTCAGCCACCACGTTGAGCCCGTGCCTTGCCATGACCCCTTTCTGCCAGAGCAGAAGACAGAGAATCAGCAAGGAGCATCAAAGCTCTCACCATTGAGCCGTGCCTGCAGCAGCCTGAAGACCCAGCATGGTTCTATGAGGCAGTGGCATGCTTGGGAGAGGGTTGCAGGAGACAGACCTTGAGTAAGCCCATGAAATGATGCAGCCACAGGATAGCCCAGGGTGGGTCCTTCAAGGTTGAGGCCCACAGGGGCAGCTCGCACTCCTGCTCTCAGAGTTCACCTCTCTCATCAATGGATGCTGGGCAGTACTTTCAAAAAAAACATGCCCAGATACACGTTACTTTACTTCTAATCATTGGTTTCAGGAGGAAAAAGGAGTGAAGTCTTCCTACACACCCAGGAGAGATGGAGTGAGGAGAAGAGCCCACTAGAAGCTTCACACCTTCTGCTGCCTGTTCTGTGCATATCAGTACTGTGCCATGTGGGAGAGCAACGAGCATAGAACGTGCTCCTCTGCTAACACACCCATTAGCACTGATGAGTTTCGCTCAGTTGCCCACCACTACTTACGAGCTTCCTCAGTTCTTCTCTTCTCTGAAGGTCTGCTGGGTTCTCCGATCCCAATGAGGTTGGCAGCCACCACTCGAAACTCGTACTCAACCCAGGGGTTCAGACCCACCACTGTTGCTGTGAACGTCCTCCCGTCGATGATGTCTGGAACTGGGAGACAGCCTCAGGTCAGGGATGGTGTGAAGCTCACTACAAGTGTTAAAGACTGCTGAGGAAAGGTCACGGTGCCCATGAGAGTGAGGGGTTAATGTAAATACAAACGGAATAAGGGCTGATGAACTTTTAACCATTTTCCTGCCATTTTGTTAACTGCAAAGAAGCTGAAGAGGCAGCATTAAAACACGGAGCTTTTAGCACAGAAACTCCTGCTGCTGAAGAGTTGCTCCTAAACTGCCACCTTTGGAAAGTGTCAAGACAACCGGGTCTTGTTCTAGCTTTCTCTTTTGAAAGCACCCCATTCCCTCTCTCTGCTGGTTGCTGGAACAAAACTAACCTCTGAAGGAATGAGCAATTACATCATGGGACTTTTCCCTCTATCAGGGAAATAATTCTGCCAGCAGACAGGCCAGCTGACACGCTCTGTCCCTGAGGGATGTCTTTATAGGCCACAATTTCTGCTGTATATCTCCAGCGCGGCAACAAATGATAGGAATTCATTCTGTTTTCCCTTAAACGCTCCTGAGAAAAATGGGTGAGTAATAGCACTGACTGGACACTAAATCTTTGGCTTGCCAAACTTGAAACTAGTTAATAAGAGCAGTGGTGTGCAGCTAGTGAGATGACTCCTCACTGGAGGGCACAGAGCTGCTGCGCCTGCCCCGTGCGCAGGACAGCTGGACCTACCTGTGCTCACTGCTTGCCATCCCACCGAGAAGGGGGTCCTGGCTTGTACCACATACATGGTAATAGGGCTGTGGTTGTCTGCTCCCGGCCTCCAGGACAGCTGGGCGGTGGTGTCGGTGATTTCATCTATTGTCACGGCTTCTGGGGGACCTGGGGGACCTGTGGGAAGAATGACAGGAGAGGGGTGCTTGGAGCAGGGGAAGAAGCACTTTGGTCTTCTTCCCTTAATCAGGGACGGTGGTAACCAAGTCCCTGCAGAGCCCTGTGTGGGGTTTAGCGGCTCTCCCTGCCTAGGTGAGGCTGTGAAGCAGGAGAGGGGGGATACAGGCACCCGGAGCAGCCGCAGCCTCGGTGCTCCCCGCAAGCACGAGCTGCCTGAGAGAGCAGAGCCCTCCCTGCAGCACTCAGCTCGGCTCTGCATCTCACAGCTGCTGCTTTGGGACTGACCTACTGACAAGTACGAGTGTCTGCTGCAGCTCAGAGGCACCCAGAGGCTGCTGAAGAGCAAAGGACCCGCCTGCAATCGAGCATCTTGTCTGAGCAGGGGTTAGTATTTTGTGCTTCACTGCAGGGCTCCTTTGAACCAGTAAAGCACTGCAGGACATACTGATAGAGAGAGGACCTCTCTCCTCTATCACATGGCCATTACTGTCAGCAGCAGTACCTGAGGTGAAGTCTCTCCCCAAAAGCACCATCTCAGGCAAATTCTCTTGCATTTTACTCCATGGACTAAAATTATTCTCCCATGATATTCAGAGAGCTGGACACGTTTAAATAGCTAAAATACCCTGAAACCACCCAATATCCTGTCTCCCAAATGAAAGTTTCAGCAGGTCTAGTCAGATTCAATTTCTCAGAAATTAAAACTTGAAATTGTTTTGCTGGGGGGAGCAGGCAGCAGGGCAGCCTCTCACAGCAGGCAGCTCCTTCCATCCCCAACACAAGTTACACCACAGACGTGACGTTTCCCTGGATCTGTCACAAACCACTCCTCCTGCTCGGCTTCACACCTAGGAATAACCATGGCTATTCCCAGCAGTTCAGCTTCTTTGCAGGGTGCAGCCTATGGTAGGGCAAAAGAGGGAAAACTCAGTTACGGATTTACCAATTAATTTTGGGCTGTTGCTCCTGATCTGATGAAGAAATCCCATCCTGAGCAAATGGGTTGATCTGTGTGACCGGTGCCAGGGCTCTCGCTTGATATTCTCAGGCATAAATAACTGGTTTTTATTCTGGTATCTAATCTCTTATTATTTGGAAACAGCTCCAGTATTTTTTAGAAAAAACCCTTCTAAAATCTCTCCCGAAGACTCTGTTTATGCACCAGCTAATTCACCTCCCCTCCCAGCCTCTCAGCCTGGGAATGCTTCCCAACCTTTATGCAGTCAGTGGGATAGCACAGCACAGGAGAGACATGAGACAGACATGTCCCCATCAATGTTTTTAGGGAGTGGCAAGATCAGTATTTTTACCATCATCAAGGGTCATTTTCTTGTGAGAATGTGATGTTCCTCCCGGTTGTTTACAGAGGCAGCACTAAGGAAATTACCTAACTGAGGTGCCCATCAGCAGGCTGTTGTGAAACGTTAGTGCAAAACAAACTGACAAACAACTCATCTGAAATGATGCTGCAGCAAGAACCTGAGAGTCAACGTAATACATAATTCCTTCTTTTTCACACTCTCCTCTTTTCACCAAGTTGCTGGAGAACTTCTCTTACATGGAGAAGATGCAAACCATAGTGTTGCTGGGGTCGATGAGAGCTGAGGGTAGCAGGTACAGAGCAGCACCACACTGTTTCCCTCAAAGCTAACGAGCAGGAAAATATCTGTCACATTTATTATAAGAATACAGACTTGGGCTTCAACTAATTGCACTTCTGTTGAAGTCATACTTACAGATCCCCCATGTATGGGTGATGAACAGACCTCGAAACATCAGTCAAGTTACTAAATTGTACTTATTCTAGAAATGGAACAACACAGCGAGGCAGAAACGTGGTGAATAAGCTGGATGCTGTTTCTGCTGCACGTGGCACCCAATAAATAAGCTCAGTTGGTGTGAGTTCTGCATTCTGGACACAAACATGTATTGGTGTGTTTCTCTGTGCTGTCTGTTGTATGAGTGTGTATAGGTGAGAGAATGTTCATATGCTTGAGCATGTCCTGTGAGCCTCAGAGTGTACTTGGAGCTTATTCCTTGAATTAACTACAAGGTGCTGGGATCCCACTGAATGTCTGAGAATATGAATTGTCTGACCAGCAGCAGAAGATGGGAAGTAAAAAACCAGAAAGTTTTGCAACAACAACAACAACAATAAGGGAAATTCAAATACCTCTTACAATCAGGTCTGCAGCAGCCGACAGCTTGTCCACGCTTGTTTGCACCATGCAGACGTATTTCCCAGCATGCTTCAGCTGGATGCTTCTGATCATCAAATCACCAGCTGAATCCTGCTGATAAAGTAGGGAAAAGTGGTTACAATCACTTTTTAATGAGTGCTAAACATCATTATCACGTGAAGGACGCTGTGACTAATGGCTTTACTTTCCACTGGCTGATGAAAACATTAGCAACGTGGCCTATTGAAATTAGGTGAGTCTGCCTCGAAGATAGGAGTGGGAAGGTTTCTAAAATGATGGCTCCTACAAGGGCCAGGGGGAGCCTGCTTGGGATTCCTTCAGCAGCTAGGAGGGCAGGTTGGTCTGACTCCTTTATCTCCCTGGATATCCAATTTACAGCCTCCCTGGTATTCAGATGCCCAAGTTGTGCCTGCATCTGTTTCCTACATGAAAACCAGCCCAAATTATGAGACATCTGCAATAGTTTCATGGCTTTGTACTGTGTCCAGCATTCTGATTGCCCGGTGTTTTTGTGCTAAAGATCATGAGAACAGCTCTCTCTGAGGAAATCTTGCATCACCTAACAGCGGCAATTTGTTTTCCAAACGCCGAGCGCATGCCTGATTAACTGTTGAATAGAACTAATTACGTCTCTGTACGTATAAGAAGCTGAAAACTCTCTCTAAATTCTTCTCCAGACACAAAGCATTTGAAATCTCAGGGTAACCTTGTGGTTGTGGCTTTCTGACTGAAGAATATTAACCAAGTTGGTAAGGTGAGCTTTGCAGGGCCACCTGGGCGCAGTTGCCAGGAGGTGCCATCGCTGCTGATGTGAGCCCCAGGCATCAATCTTTAAGTGCATCTTCTAATGATCTTTTTTTTTAAAGGGATAACAGTAAGGCTTGTCAATTGTATTTCCTTTTCCTTCCAGCATTAAATTTCCCTCCTGACAAAGGTAAACATGGGCTGCCAATCTGCCTGAAACCCAGCGGAGCGCGTGGCTCTGCAAAACCACCCTTAGAGCAACGTGCAAAACCCTTTCCAGTCATCTCCCCTGCTGAAAATCTGCTGCATTTCTTCCCTCCTTTTTCCTTGCTACCTTCATCCAATAGAGTGGAGAAAAAAAATCATCAGAAACATTTCAAACTGCAACTAAAGAAAGTAAACTCCCCAAGTCCCACACGCAACAGGGTAAATTAGATGAAACGTGACTCACGAAAGAAAATGTTATGGGTACAAAGGAAAGGATGTTTTTAATCCATCTTCCAGACACAGCCTCTGAAACCACTGCTTTTCTTTTGGTACAAATTATTGGGAAATTATTTTTGGTCAGAAGAATGGGATGAGAAACTGGGAAGGTCTGACAGACCTTGTGGGAACCCCCGTTCAAACAGACAGCGTCCTGAGGTACCTCCTCCAGCACTGATCCTCATACCAAATTCACACCCCAAATTCATGCTTCAGCAACTTCAGGAAATTTGAAACTGCTAGAAAAGCTGAGGCAACCTGCCCTTTGCAACTGAGGCAAGAGCAGAGAGAATCAAGCTGGGAAGGACCACCATGGGCACCATTACTCTGCTGGAGGCTCCCTGGTCCTAAACCTTCTATGAAAGGCAATACATGGCAAAAGCCTCAAGTAGATTTTCTCCTCTACTACAGAAGGAGTAATTCCTACATTCACTACCTTTTCTTCCCCATATCTGCCACTTGATCATGGTCATCAGTGACAGTGGCGGCCAGGGCTGTATTTAATGGGCAGCTATTGCATTTCCATCAACATGATCTTTTCAACCTTCAGATAAACAATTCTTTGGACGTTGCCAAAATCTGCATTGTCAGTGGGTATTGACTGGGTTTCCTGTCAACAAACAAACAACCCTGAGATACCAATGTGACATTGCCAGGAAACGTGCACAGATGACACTGAAAAGTCACTATGCATCTTCTTTAGTGTTGGGGAAAAACAGCTGCCCCGAGCATGTGGGCAAGAGAAGGACACAAACATATAAACACACCAACAAACACTGTCCTGAACAAATTTGAGGATACCCTCTCATTTCCTGCTATTTTCTTTATAACACAAAGTTCTACAATTGTTATACTTCACATTTCTTTAGCTGTTACAGCCAGAGAAGAACTGTTAGTGACTTCTTCCTCTGGATAAAAAGAGAAGGCAGTTTTTTTGCAGTGAGCAAACACTTTGCAGTGTGACATTGAGCCCCCTGCAGTGTGAACACATCACTCACATGAGCAGATTTCAGTCATGTCATTAAGCAATCCCAACCATTCTACACTCACTACAATGAAGCAGAATACTGCCAAGGTTTGTCTTCTCTGTTTACAAGACACGAGACAGTGGCTCCTAACACTAACTTAGTCAAACTCATCCCTTCTATCAGTAGTCTTTTTCTGTGTTACCTGCTTTCATTACTGTGAGGAGATTGCTTTAGCATTAATACTTACCCCTCCAACTCTTTCAAAGTGATCACCATCTTTTTCAAAGTCTATCAGCTGTCCATTAAATGACCAGGTGAACATGATATCTAGGGAGTGATCGTGTGACACCTGACAAGGCAGGACAATGCTTTCTCCAACAGTGACATCCATGCTGAAAGGTGACACCATAACCCGGGTTGGATCTACAAAGGAAGCAAAGGGGGGAAAAAAAACCCATTAATCCTCTCTTCCTGAGAAGTGGAGAGAGATGCAGAGCAGGCAAAGACCCTAAGCAGTCTACCATAACTGCAGCAGTGCCACCAGAACTTGAAGAATTTGCAGTTAGCACTTACAAAACTCAATGCAACAAGTGGAACTGTCCCATCTTTGATTTGCCTCTCCAATACCTTCCTCTGCCTGCTAGACCAAAACACCATTGATATATCCTCCAGAACACTCTTCCCACCATCATCCTGACAAACAAGGAGCAAAGGAAAGGCTGGAAAAGAGGGCAGTGGAGCTGAAAGGCTGGCTTCAAGTTTTTGTAAAAGCTTGGAGATCAGAGATGATCAGAGATGATCAGGGATGGCTTTACATCCAGCTAGTTTTCTCTGTGTGAAGGGGGCCCACACAAGGAATAAATATAAATGCTGAATGGTAGCAACCAAGCCTTTCACACCCCAGAAACCAAAACTGTGCCACAGTAAGCCAAGTGCTGTAGGAATGTCAGACAGAGGGGTTTTGGGGTAAGAGCTGTCTTTGGGTGTAGTAACTCTTCTGCCTGATGTGCAGCTGATTTAGGTCAATTAGCAGGTCAGACTGACTCATTTTTTAGGACCAGTGTGGTCTGACAAGAGTTAGAATCATAGAATCACTTAGGTTGGAAAAGACCTTGGAGATAAGAGTCCAGTCATTAACCCAGAACTGCCATATCCACCACTAAACCATGTCCCCAAGCTGAAAAAGAACTGAGCAAGTATTGTGGGGAGGTGACGCAGAAGAAAGGTGAGAGAGGGCACTGTCCTGAAGACAATATTCCCAGAGGAAAGTCTCCAAAGCTGCAGCTACCTGTGATGTAGCAAAGCCTCTTGGCCTTCAGCACTAATCCCTTATTCACAGCTGGAGTTGACGTGGATCCTTTACCACTGATTTAATTGCACATTTTTCACTTCAGTCATGCAGCACGAGCAAAATGGTGGCACAGAAAGATGAGCCACGACACATTATGCAGACTGCAGCTCCTCATCTGTGCCTGTGAATTCCCTCTCCCTCCAAAGTTAACATTTGTCTTTCATTTCTGTTGACAAAAGTACAGTAGCTTTTTTTTCCTACAGAGTCTCAGAGGAAATGGAGAAAAAAAAGATATTGCTTAACAATGAGCCCAAAAATCATACACAGATAGTTTTGCTTATTCTAAAAGTCTATTCTGCACAGCTGCCATGCTAAAATACTGTGTGCATTATTCACTCTCTGCTATATGAAACCAAAATCTTTGCTTCTTCCAGAGACCATTGGCTGACTGCTTCATTCTCTGCTAAAATAAGGATACAGCAACAAAGAAATGCACTGGTTACAACTGATTCATAGATAGATGAGTTCAGGTTGTGGAAGCTTGCTTATTAAAACTTACAATATTAGTTAGCAAATCACACCTATAGTTTTATGCAATTGCAGCCTTGTAAGCCCACAAACAGAGCTCTTAGAAACACACAGCTATTTCTTGTAACAGAACTATTGCTTAGCACTGATAGTTCCAAGGCTGATGTGTTCCTAAATGAAGTTACTATTGCTTAGCACTGATAGTTCCAAGGCTGTGTGTTCCTAAACAAAATTATTATGGTGAAGCTATTCGTTAGTCCTACACTAAAATAGAATCTGGGCTGCAGTCTCAAATAGGAAATAGTGAGGGGAAAAAATAACTGCACTGGAGATACAAACACATTCAATATGTGTCCTGTGGGTATGGGAAATGCAGGGAGGACTGACAGGAGTGAGTTTACACTGACCTGGGCTTGGCTTTGCTGCAGAGAACGAGGAGAGAGCGGAGAGGAAGGGCCACAGCCTGAGCTGCGATGTCACCTCTGCAGACGGGTTGGTGCTTGTCTGTAGGTGTCACTGAAGGCTCAGGGAAGCCTGAAAGCTCTCTCTGCCTTTCCTTCACACCAGCATTTTCAGGAGCACACTTGGTGTGACAGAAATGGCACTTTTTTTGTTCCATGTGCAGTTTTCCTTGCATGCCAGCCAGGCTGGCAGTCACACGGCTGCTCAGCTCGCAGCTCATCATCAGAGCCAAGAGGCTTTGAGCAGCATGAAAACTCCTAGGGATGGTCCTCAGCTGGAGCAGACCCACACAGCCACTCTGGGACAGCTCTGGACACCTCTGCCCACTAGCACTGAGGTTATCTGGGCTTTTCTTACCTGTTTTTGTTCTGCATTACATCACTTAGTTTTGCTGCTGCAGCACGTTGAAGAGAATTTGGTTTAAATCTGACTGATGTCATGCATTTGGTTTATATTGCAAGAGATTTCAACAGAGCTTTCTTGCTAGCTTTCAGTTTGCTAGGAGAAATGGAGCTGAGCAGCACATCCCATGTGTAGCAAGGCAGTAATTGCTGTGGCATCCCCTGCCACAGGGAAGCCGTTATCAGCTGCTGGTGCCGTGATGTGTTTCCCCGTCTCAATTGGGGAAGCTGTGATGCATTTCCCAGCTGCAAAAACACAGGCTGCAGGCAGCATGGTGCAGTCTGAGGGTAACAGTTACCCACTCTGAAAAGAAACCATCCCACCCTGATTACCTATCCATTGGGTGTCCATGAGGAGGAATTCCTTGTTTGGGGTAAGCAGCTCTGCGTGGCTGCTCTTGCTTGCTGCAGCTCATGCAGCACTGTGCTGTGTCACACTGATCTGGAGGATGGGATGCAGTGGGACACGATCTGCAGCTGCACAAGGGAGGTGGCAGCAAATGGATCAGAGACTGACACAGATAACATTTCTGTTTCTTTAAAAAGATTAGTCAGTCCCAGAGCATGCAAATATCTTTTGAGTGCTACAAGAGGACCAGGGCAAATCAAAAAGCAATGCCACACACACTATGCCCATCAGAAAGATTTCCACTGCTCTGAGGGGTTTTCCTACCTGGGGACAGGCAGACTTGTCTGCCTTAGATGGCTCCTTGGCATCATCCCCTTGGCAAAGTGCTCCTTTGCAGTTTGGCTCAGCTGTGCAGGCTGTGTGCTGCGCAGGCTGTGTGCTCTGCTCTGCTGGGAAGGGACTCAGCCATGCTAATAACCACGGTGCCTCTCGTTTAAGGCTATCAAAGTGCTTAGTAAACAATGAGATATGCTTTGCCAGCCCTGGCTGCTGAAGGAATAGAGAGCATTTTGCTATAATAAAAGGTTGAACTGTGACATGCTCAGGAGATAACAGTGCCTGTTGTTGGCCTCAAATCAGTGGAATTGAGCATCTCAGCAATGGAACGGGAAAAAAAAGGGAGATAATGTCAGCATTGCCAATGCTGCTTTCTGAAAGCTGTGCACCTAATACCTAAGTGCTTAGTTAGACATGTATCCTGGTATAGAGGAGCAAGTCAAAGGAGAATGAAGGGAATAGTCAGGTGTTGACATATTTAGCCAGGATTAGAAACTGAAGAAATCAGAACTCGCCCCAAAACTTAACAGTGCCTTCAGGCTTTTCTACTCAGAAGGGAAACTTTCCAACATCTTGCGAGGGCTTATTCCTTCATTTCTTCTTCCAGCCTTACCCATTTCACTATATTCAGGATTCCCTTCACTTCCACGCTGCTAGGTTTGGTTAATGGAAGCCAAGGGAAACTTGAAGGTCTGTAGTAAACACCCCCCTTCCCTTCACTCTTTTGCCTAAATAGGAAAACTCTGCTGTAAATATTCATGGCTTTGGAGGGGAAAGAATTGCAAATGGACACAAATCAGCTAGTGATAACTGCAACAGCTGCTTACAGACATAAGAAACAGGGTCTCATTCTTTAAATGGAAACACCCTCAAATCAGTGTGTGTTTCTGCTGAGGGATATGTACATTTTCTTCAAGTACATAAGAAATATTAGTATCTCACCTATTATACTCAGAGGGTAAGTCTGAGTTAAACAGCAACAAGCAGCTAAGACACACAGTAGTCAGAGTGGCTGCTGCAGAATGCAGCAGGAGGACATTTATTCCAGGCTAGACAAGTGGACACCACATAGACCAAAGCCATTTCAGCATACAAGGCTCTGACTTGGAGTCATGTGCTTTGATAGAGGCATGCCAGGGCATCTGTTAGCTGTTTAATGAAAGCCAGTGTGGATGACAAGGTAATTCCAGGTTCAAGCATGAATGCTCGAGTGCAAGAGTTTATGTTCAATTACCAGATGCTTCAAACAAGCAGTGAAGACAAAGGCAAGTGATGCCAAGCACACACGGCTGCATCCAACACAGGAGAGAAGGGACAGAGTGCTGTGTGCTGGCTTTGACTGGGGGAGAGAGAATTTCCTTCAGAGTAGCTGCTATGGGGCTGTGTTTTGGATTTGTGCTGAAAACAGCATTCAGAAGACAGAGACGTTGCTCTGTGGTGCTCAATTCAGGGCTGGAGTTAAACCATGACATGCTGCTTTTCCTCGGGCTCTATTTCCACTCATGTTGCTGATATTCCTCAGCAGATAAGCAGTAGTTTCAGGTTTGATTAACTATCTAATTACCTAATTCTTTTACATAGCTATTAGTGTTACAATGTGAAAGATCCGGCTACATTTTCCCCCTTATCTGCATAAACCCTTTCATGTACAAGGTTTTAAAATAGGATTTTTTTCTGGTAGGCAAACTACAACTCAAGCATTTGGGACTTTGTCCTTTTGGAATAGCAGCATGTTTCCCATTTGCATTTTGGTTTTTACCAGAGGGAGTTAATAAATGCATTGCAGATCAATGTCCTCTATTTGCAATGACATTTTACATTATTGTACTGATTTCAAGGCAAATCGCGCCTGGAGATAATAAAAATCAATCCTGGAGGTGGAATCATGTGTTTGCTCTGAGCAACCAAAGAATCAAAGACCAATACACCAATACTCATGATTCACAGGTAGATGGGTAAGTTCAGGTTGTGGAAGCTTGCTTATTAAAACTTACAATATTAATTAGAAAATCACACCTATAGTTTTCTGCAATTGCAGCCTTGTAAAGCCCACAAACAGAGCTGTTAGAAACACACAGCTATTTGTTGTAACAGAACTATTGCTTAGTGCTGATAGTTCCAAGGCTGGTGTGTTCCTAAAGTTACTATTGCTTAGCACTGACAGTTCCAAGGCTAGGATTTATCTAAACAAAATTATTATGGTGAAGCTATTCGTTAGTCCTACACTTGGATGTTTGGGCACTGTACACCACTGATAATTACCCTAAACACAACTGTTATCTGGGATGGCAGAGCTTTTAGGCTGGTTTTCATCCTGTCCAAGCACCCAGGGGTAAAGATGCAGCGTAAGGAAAGTTTGGATCTTAATCCACCAGCGATCCCTAATGACCACTGAAGGATGTGAGAGGATGCCGACAGAAGCGTGACAGAGGCGTAACTGGGGTGGACCAAGATGGGACTATAGGTAGTCCCTTTCCTGGATATAGATAGTCCCTTTTGCTGTAAATAGAAACTGCAAATCCAAGGCTGGGGTGGGCACGTTTGGTGGAGAAATCCCCCGTGTTCCCCAGCGCTGCAATACAGAATCCCTGCTTCATGGGCACAGTGGCTACTGAGTCCTGACTGGCTTCTTCACAGCATCACTCAAATGTGCTCTAATGCTGCTTTCGCTTCTATTTGTGAATTAAGCATTTATCCAAGACCAGAAAGTCAAAAGCATTTGAGACCTGAATAGCTGAACTTCTGGGCACCATCAGAAACCATGAGAAATGCTGAAAAGAGGAAAATATGACCCTGAACTAAAGAGATTAATAACCGATGAATAACTAGACATGAAGTATGAATTAGCACAGCAAACTACAGCTGCCTTAATAGACTGAGGACTTTATGGGGCATGGCTAAAACTAACTTTGAAAAGAAATGGGGAGAGGGCAAGTATTTAGTCTTTGGTCTAAAAATATCACAGACACGAGCCATGTAATGAGCTACTATACACATGGCTCTTGCAAGACAACTGATTTATAAGGGACATTTCTTAACAGAAAGGTTTGCAGCACTGACATCATCCTCTGCTATGTACCATGGTTGTTAAGCCTCATAAAAAGTAAACTTATTACCAGCAAAAGGGATACTAACAGTTTGGAAAGGAGAATTTAAGCCTGAGACTACTGACACTTCTCTGATTTTAGAAATAGAACTTTTCATGTGATCAGGCAGCACTGATCTTTGGCAACGAAGGCAGTGATACATGGCCATGTATTTAGTGGGGATTAAGGAAAGGAAGCTGGAACGTCTGACCTTTCCTGGAAGAGCAGAGGCTCTGATTCAGCAGTACACATGGTTGAGCTGGGCATTTAGGACATGCTAAAATTGCTTTCCTGAAGGAGGATCTTTATCTTGCAGTTTACTTGGCTTAAATCTTGCCACATCAGAGCCACAGTGATTTTATAGAGAGGTGCTTCAGCACATCGCCTCATTTCCCTTCTCTTAGGAAGCCTCTGGTTTCTGTTAGACTGGATGATGGTTTTTTTAAGAGAAGACTTCAGATGTTGTTCCTTGTGACTAAACTCCTAAGTAACCTGTCCATCCAGCTGCTGAAAATTCCCTTTCAAGCACGGCAGTTTCTTTCTCAGCTCCATTCGCAGCTGACGTACAAGTCATTAACATATTTCTTAAACTGACACTGAAAAAGAGCTTCCCAGAGATTGAAAACTGTCTAAACTTGATGTAAGAGTCTCCCTCCCTGGAATTAATGCCTCCCACTTCCCAGACAGGGACCAGGCAGTCAATCAAAGGATTGCATTTCTGCATACTCAAATACGCATTCATTGTGTGGCTGAATAATAAATGAAGGTTAATTTAGATCTGAAAACACATTAAGAGTGGAACTGCATCAAAGGGTACTGGGGAGGGATGTGCCATTATAGAAAATTCAAAGACAAAATATATGAAAATACATCCACTCCACTGAGAGTACAGAGAGTGTTACTTAAATAACAAGAGGGCATAATACTTCATTTTA
The DNA here is from genome assembly GCF_028858725.1 of Colius striatus. Classification (NCBI taxonomy): domain Eukaryota; kingdom Metazoa; phylum Chordata; class Aves; order Coliiformes; family Coliidae; genus Colius; species Colius striatus. The sequence continues at coordinate 20,325,208 of NC_084773.1, read as the reverse complement.
ACCTCCATTTTGCCTAGTGCAATGCAATCTTATCAAATCAAGCTCTCTCCATACAATTGTGAGAAAGAAAATCGTATGTAATGGGGTCTGGAAATGACAATCAAATCTGTCACTCATAGGAAGGTGTACCTGCTCTTTAGAGCAGCATGCAACAGTGCCTGATTACACCACGAAACCCAAACAGCTCTTCTCTTACCGTTTTGCATTTCGGACTAAGATAAAAGCCACTTCACTGCAGAGGTGCCTCAAATGAAACCGGTGTATCTGACAAACGATTGAACCCTTTGTGACACACTTTATAGATAACCCAGCGAATTCAAAGTGTCACCTTTTGTGGGGCTATTGATTGCAACTAGCCAGTATCTGTCTTTTCAAGTATGGAATAATCTACTGTCATTGCAAAAATGATGGCCATCTTACAGAGAAGGTTAATCAGATACAGGAGAAATCATGTCTAATCTTTGATAAACTGCAAGTCACTCAAGGATCAATCACTGTTCTCCTTGTAACACAAGCCACAGGTAACTGTGCAGATGTCATGCCACGCAGTTTGCTGTGCAGCCCGTGTACACGGTGCCCAGCAGCACTTTGCCCCTCTGAACAGTCTCCTACTGAGATGCTCCATTTGTGGCACTTTTCTATACATTCTAAACAGCAATGACCATAAATAAAAAGCCCTCAAAAAGCAGCAGAGCAGCAGTAATACGATATGCAGGCATTCAAACTGCACAATTCTCAAGTGGCTGGCACAGTCTTTGCAGTTTTATGGTACACTGTGAGTTTTAAGCGGTTCCTATCCAAGTTGATGTCCATTATCTCCTCACCAGGACCAACACGTTAGGAATTAGCTGACATGCAAGAATAAATCCCAAATTAAGAGTCATTAGTAGCAGATGCCTCTTGAGCTGTCAAACTTACAGAATAGCATGAAAATCACTAGCTAGACTTTCCAGCTTCCTGGGGAATGATCCATAGCTTAACCACCCTTAGTGTCACCCAGAACAAGCCTTGTATGTGTCATGAGTGTATCAGGATAAGCTAGTCCTGGTGTGTGGGTCATATCTCAAGCAGCTCAAGATGTGTTCATCTTCCCACTACCTGGTGTGAATGCTGTGCATCCCTATTTGTACTGGTAAGAGGAACTGGATGGGAGCACCTACTGACACCTCTGAAAACAGGAGTTTTTTCTATTACCATAAGAATTTAGGCAAATTTAAGGTTACTCTACTTCATTCTTAATGTGTTGTAACTCGATGAAAATAAGACTTTCACACTGAACTGCTGTATCAATATATTCACCCAGATTTGTATTTGGTTTTAGGGATTTTTTTGACCTTGCTCTTCCTGAGAATTTCAATTTGCTGCAGAATAAGAGCAGCACCAGGTCTAAGAATTTCTGTGATGCAAGGCTAAAGAACTTGCTGCAATTAAAACAGGAATTCAGAACATGTAGCAATTTATTGCCTGCTTTGCCAGCTGCCTTGCCTGGCCCTTGCAGGACCTGTCTTACAGACAGTGACTGAAAAGACTTTATAAAAGACAGCACTTAGAAACGTAACTTAGCTATCAGAATTAACAGTTACACTTGAAACTCGAGTCTGTGCTGTACATCAGCAGAATATACTGAATATTTCCATTGCTAACTTCATTTGGCCAATGAGGGATTATCTTGCATGGATAGGGAAAACTCTTACATCCACAAAACAACAAGAGAGTTTTGTCCTTGCTAAATCATTGTCATTGATTTCCTGACTGTGACTCTTGGTTATGGAGGCACAGAACCAGGATCTACTAAATATACGGTCATTATTAAATGAAAACAGCCCTGAGGACAATTCCAAAGTCAAACTTCTGCCATTTAGCAGTTTGACTACTTCCCAACCCTACTTTAAAATACAAACCCATTCTGGTTCAGCAGGCTCTCTGCTGCTTCCAGATGCCTTGACCCTCAGGTTTGGTGGGTCTGTGCTGCTGAGCTCTAACGAGCAATCAACAGTTACTCCCTCACTCTAACTTTCCTCGTTTCTCACGCCCAATTCTTTCCTTTTTGCCCTTCCTCTTTCCACCTCTTGGCAGATTAAAAAAGTAATAAAAACCCTTGGTAGGAAGGGGGCTACCAAGAGTCACTGATTGTATTAAGTATCAAATGTATCTCTTTATTCAGGAGCTTGAATCTCTGTTGGAACAGAAAATACAACATAAAGACCCATGAACAACGCTCAGAGCTTCCTCTGTCTGGCTATTTGTCCTTAGGTGTCATTACCACCTCCAATTTCACCACAAAGTGCTTATCTCCCGCTGTTACTACAACGGCTTATCTGCTGGGTGGGTTGGTGGATCCATCCCCTGAATGCCTGCAACCAAAGTAGTTCTCAAAACCAGCATCTGCTCCTGCTATTTTATAATTAGAATATAATTAGCAGAATTTCTCACAACTAGCTCCCATAGAGAAATGATTCTCCCATGCAAAAGAAAGGTCTAAAATTCCCAAGCTATTTACAATCTACAATAAATGCTGGGTCAGCTCTAAAGGTCAACCTCAAAGGAAGAAGTCAAACAGTTAGGAAAAAAATGTACTAATGTATTGCTGGTAGAAGTACCTGTGAGTTTAAGTCAAGTGAAGAAAGCACAATGGCACTTTGACATACTCACCTACAAACCTCAGGAATTTCTGAGTGTGCAAAGAACAGGGTCAGGCAGCAGGGAGAGGAAAAGCAAGAAAGGGGGTGATTTCTGTTCTCTCTAGCTGTACTCACAGGGGCAGTGGGTCGAGACCTTCCATCATGCTGCTAAGGGAAGCACAGCAGGGGAGCCAGCCTGTTAAACACTAGTTTGAATATTTAGACTTTGAATCACAACCAAATGTGAACAATTAAGCTGCACAGAATCCCATCAAAACAAACAAACAAACAGAATTAGATAAGGAAAAGAATGTTGAGCAGAGAGTGAAGAGGCTGCTCTGTCAGGTGAAGGCCAGCACGAGCACAGACCTGGGGGTGAGAGGGAATAAAATGAGCTCTTCTCCTTACTTTCTGTCTGACCTTGAGCAAGTCATTAAAAGTCTCTGCTGCCTCATTTCCCTAGCCTGGGAAAATAGATCTTCATTATAAAGTGTTTTGTCTTCTTACACCATTGTGCACAGAAGGTATTTTTATTTAAGATCAACTTTTTCTTGAAGCTCCACTGAGACTCCCACACTGCCACAGGCAAGACTGAAGCCCAAACACCTATTTCCAAGCAGGTCAAGTGACAGTGAGAACCGACACAACAAAACCAACCTTTAATAAAAAATCTCCTGGGCCACAACAGTCTCATTTGTTTCCTGGTGAAGGCAAAGTGGTCTCTCAGCATCCTGTGCTCTCCTGCAAGGAAGTGACTTGTATCCCCCTGTTTGAATTAAGTAGTGCCACAGAAGACAAACCCTTCTGAGGGATGTGCTACTGTTTTGCTCTCTTCTTGGTTAAGCCCCAGTACTGATGCTGTGGGAAGGGGCAAGATGGAGGCAGGATCACGTGTGGAATGAAAACAATAACCTGCAAAACCACCCCATCATTGTAACTTGTTCAAAATCCCCAGCTCCTACTCTACTGAATAAATACGCAACACAGAGCATCATTAAAAAGCATCCCTGACATTTCTCCCATTACATGGCATTTTACTTCAAGTTACCCACAAGTTTTCCTTATGCAAATCACTTCAATACAAGAATTAAGTTTGAACCTGCAAAGATGTACAGGGAGGAGGAACAAAAGCATGTGTCAGCACTGCCTTCTCTCCATTCAGCCTGGTTTTGGTGATGGATGAGTATAGCCCCAAGCACACAGTTTTGCTGGGGCTTCAGCCATGACCTACAACATTTCTCCCCAGCACTCCCACTCCTGGCTGGCTGCTGCAGGGAATGATGGCCATCTTCTACCGCATCAAATAGTTTAGTTATCAGAACTAAACAGTACAGGATTGGAGTTTTACAGAGAGTTCCTGCTATGCCCTTAAACACAGAAGGAAGTGAAATTCTCACTGGTAAAATACCTTCTAAAGATTATTATTGACAAATAATCACAATGTAGCTGAAAGAAAACACAGCACTAAAACCTACAACTATCACTACTTCTTCATGATGGACCTGAAACACAAAGAAAGCAAAAGTCACATTCCCAATGTGTGCAGCAGCCTGAAGGACAGAGGAAGCCAACCCAAGCTATGGTGAGGCAATTCAGTGACAGACTTCCCTGTATTTCAGAGTAAACCTGCCTCTGAGGCAGGAATATTCATATTCATGTCATGTTCCTGTCTTGAGCACTGTGATGCAGCACACTTAGAATTTAACCTATTCCAGTGGTGTCTAATATCAAATTCTCTCTGCCATCACAATTTTGGGATTAAGACAAGGGGCTCTAGTCTCCCTATTGAATTTGATGAGACTGCTCAAATTCTTACTTAAGCTGCATTAATAGAGGGGAAAATCAGGTCCCAGGAGTTCTTGATATTGCAAGCACCACCCTCACCATCATCCAGCAGTGCTTTAGCTACTCCCTGCTGTGTCAAAACCCATCACTCCTAACTGTGTGCTACTTGGTTATTATTATCTGAGAAGCAACTTTGACTAACCTGTTTGCAATCCAGCTAGGCTCAGGGACAAAAAGTCACAACAGCTCAAAACCTCAGAAGCTGGGCTCTGCTAAGCTGCTCCAAAAAATGCTTCTGAGAAAATACACAAAAGGACTGATATTTCCCCAAGTACTGTCCCAGATTCCTCCCTTCAACACTCTTACACTTTTTCCTCCTGCGACAGAAAATGTGCTCTCTAAACACTCTGTATCTTTGATGTTAAAAACACAGCCTTCAGGCCTGTCTGTTCTTAGTTGCTATTTTCAAGGATATAAAGTTCTTTGGCTGAGAGAATCATCATCACTTCCCCCCTTTATTCTCCCACAGCACTTCCTTCATCTTTACCTGGAACATGCATGTCATTTTCAGATCATTACCTCCCCATCCCTAACTGCACAGTCAGACTGAATTACGCTGGTGTGAAGGTCTAAGGAGACCTGCTCTCTCCAATCTTCCACAACAGAGCCATACACTACAATCATCTCCATTTCCTCTGTCGTACTGTGTTCAAAAAAATATGGCCCTAATTTACCCAAGATTTGTGGGACTCCCATGAAACCCATGTCTGGAAGTTCATCCCCATGCAACGGGGCTTGTTCAGTTCCCAAACTGAACGCTCCTTTAGGATGAACTCATAATAATACAAGACCAAACTCATAACAACCCAAGATCTTCCCAAGCAAAGCAGCAACATAGGATAACATCCCACAGCAGTACAACTGTCACCCTGCATTTTCTAGAACCAAAACAGTTCCAGGGAACTAAAATCTCAAGGAGACAGATCTCCCATTGCCACAAATTCCTGGTATCTCCATAAAGACACACAAAGCTGCAGGAACGGAGGGATGACCCCTTATAACCAAGCCCAGCTGGACTCCTTTCTTCTTAAGCATCCTGAATGTGTGCAGAGGCAGCAGCATGAACTGCTAGCTGCCAGAGCTGCTGGCACAGCAGAGGTCAATCAGCTCAGCTCCCTCCAACTGGCTTCCTCTCCTGCACACACTTGTGGGCTGCTCTGTGTGGCTGCACTGCCTCGCTGAGTGGGTTGTACCATGCTGGCTCATTCCCCAGACCTCAGCTCCTCACGAAATACCACTGCTCCAAGGGCTAAAGTAATCCTCTGCAACAGCTGGGGCAATGGCTGGGAAGCTCCCTGGCCTGAGACTGACTTCCAGTTAAAAACCTCTGTTTAGTTTTCATAGAAGAGTTTGTTATTTATGTTTGATATACAATCACGTACACAAACACACACACAACCAAATGCACTACATCTATTTTAAAGTATCTCTCAGAAGCCCTTCCTCTATGGTTTCATTTTACCCATGCTGGGTTTAATTTAGACAGTGAAAAATATTTTAACCTTCCTGAAATGGACCATGTTAAAATAAATGGACACAAGTTGATGAAGAGTGCTCATTAACCTACTTTTGCCTCATTACAAGTCTGTGTTTCGTGCACAGGTTGTCTCCTCTTTCAGCTGACGCATGGATTTGATCTTCAATGATGAGCTAAACAACCCAACCTTCTATTGATGACTGAGAACACATGACCCTCTAGGGATTTTGGGAGAGGACAAGGAAATTCCTAAAATGGCAGTGCTGAAGTTTTAAGGAATTACTCAATACCCTTTATTAATGTGAGGAGAGGCTGCAGCAATTCTGATCCTGCATTACAGGATGGGCTTAAGGAAAACCCAGAACAAAAGAATGGGTTTCTTTTCCCCCCTACAGGGTTTACAGATGTAATGGTTGAAATTCTCTAAACAAAGTATTTTTTTCCCACATTATGAGCTGAATCAGCTATACTTACAAGCATCAGACACTTGCTCCTGACTTTCTTATTTACCTGTGCAGCTATCAATTTTAAGACCCCTGATGGGACTGAAGGTTGGCTGGGTGTTGGAAGAAAACAGAGGAGGCAGGAGAAAGTGGTGGGGAAGTAGGGGCTAGAATCTGCTGCATTTACCATGATCCAGAGCAAATACTTCACACCAACTGGCACTCTCTACATCAGGATCAGATAGGCAAAGCACCTGGAGAAGCTGCTCTGGAAGAGTCAATCCATTTGTATTCCTGCTTTTAAAAATACAGCTCTAATAATGCTTCAGACAAGTCCAAAATTGGCAAGAGAGATAGGCTGGAGATCTATGTGTTTTAATATCAAGCTCTTCACCATGAAGACTTTTATCATGTTAATGGCTAAATCACACTGATTATAAACCAGCCAAAATGAGGCAATTAGTAAGGGCTGTGACAGCCACAGAAAACAAAAGGCACGAGGTTTCCGGTGCAAGCCAGATGGATATCTTCAATATATTTCTTATTGTCTGCTTGTGCTAATGTGTTCAATTAAACTGAATCAGTGCTACAGAAGACCCTTTGAATTGCCTGAAAAAAAGTTGTCTGCTGCAAATTTAATGAAGCTTAACGGTTGCATTATGTTTACAAGTTTTATTATGATCAGTAAGTGTTTACAAGAAGCAAACCCTAACTGACTTTATTAAGCCAGCCCAAAGTGCAAACCCTCAGTATTTTACAGCTTATTTCATTTACATCTTTCTTTGCCATGTACTGGTTTTGTGCCTAGCAGCTGACCTATTTTGTTTTTCTCTCCCCAGTATGAATCTGACAGCTTTTGCTGAGCTGTTCGTTCGGGAGTTGCTGCGAGTTAAGTCTCACTTGTGTTACCACATGTCCCCAGAGGGGCTGATGGAAATGCCCAGCCATGGGCTGGTGCCTCTGACCATTGCTACGAACCTCAACAACGTCTGAGCAAGGTCACAGACCTTCCCCAGTACAACATAGCCAATAGCCCACGTCTCTCTTGTCTGCCAAGTTCACATGAAGCAAATCAAAAGCAAAAGGTGTGTCTGAGCAGACTCAAGGAGGGGTGGCTTTGGGGAAGGCTTGACAGTAGGTGAGGCATCTGCATCTCATTTTGCCACTTCTGTAATCTCAGAACAATTACAACCTTTTTGCTTCAATTAACTGTCAGAGAAATGGAAATGCTGGCATGACACACAGCTATTTCATCTCCCCTGGGCTGCTCTGCGCCTGACCTGATTTTTCTGACGACTTCAGGTTCTCACCTGAACGGAGCTGGGACAAAACCTGACTGTTCACCACACTCAGGTGTAATGTGCAGAGGAGATGCCCCTGCCAGCTCTGAAACACAAAGGTGAGCTCCTTATAGCCCCAGAAGGCAATTTGGATAGGCATTGTGTAACAACCTTGACTGTGATTTGCAGTTGGAAATAAACATGTCAGTTGCCTGAAACTATAAAATACTTGATTAAACCTTGTGTTTGAAGTGCCATATGGAGAAGAGCTCCTTCAAAGCTGCAAGGACCCTGAGGAATCCACTATACGCCAGCTCCATCACCAGTTTCTACTTTTTTTCCACTCAGGGTTTGTTAAGGAGATCCAGCAAAGCACAGCCTGAAGCACTGGGGTACCACAGCTGAGGGGAGGGAGGAGTAGATGTGGCAGATACGCAGCGCTCTCATTTATAATTGTGCCTTTCATGCAGTGCTTTGGGTCATAATTTTACTTAAACCTAGCAAAAGACACTTAATTGCATCCTAGAAATAATTGGTGTCGGTGGAAATAGTCCAATTAGAGCTGAATATATTCCTTTGCAATTTTGTGGCCACAGATTATTGCTTTCATTGCCAATCGTTAACATCAAACACTTGCTACTGGTTGTGATGTTAGAAGTCAAGAAAGATTTTCAAACTAGAGAGAAGTTTTATTTCCTAAACATGAGAATACAGCAACGTGCACAAATGAATAAATCAGTGCTTACATATCTCTGTGGTGCTCTCTCGTGCTTTTTTTGCCTATAAACCCCTGATTTAGAGATTTTGGAGAGTAACAGTTTGTACTCTAAATTGAATTTTTCTCCTTGAAAGGTTTTAAAACAACGTGCTACACCTGATAAGGAATATTCATTCATGTCTTGACTACACAGAAAAACCATGTCCAGCAACTACTCAAAATACTTTCACAATACTTCTTTGGACTTTTTCAGAGTTCTGAGTCTTTGGTAAGCATGGAGAATCTTGCCTTTGACACCAGCCAAACACACACCTCGTGTGCTCTCCAGCATCATTATAAAAAGCCCATAAAATACGGACAGCCCTCAAGTGCTGCTCTGGGATTATTACTTTAAACTCTGCCTTCTCTTTTTTAAATTACATTTTGTGCTTTCAACACCAGGTGTCATTTAACCAGGTCCTTTCTTAAGGGCTGAGGCATAACCAATAGGAATTTAAATTAGATTGAGTTGTACCAGGAGGAAAGAAAAATAAAGCCCTTGCATGACCTTAAACGCTGCTGGATCAAGACAGACCTCAGAAAGAGTGACACAGGGGCTATTCAGGCTTCAAAATTACTAACCACCAAACCCACAACATATGGATGGATGGATGGTGTGGAAAATGCCTGCAACAGCTTTCTGGGACAGCTTTCCATACAAGCAAAGAAGGAACAGTGTATGTGATAGGGGAAAAATCAGCGAAGTATACGGAGAGTTTCTAGTAATGTGCAGAGGGATTAAATGGGTCAGCAGATCTGCTGCATTTTTTTCCCTTGGCTAACGTAAAAAAACCCAGTATCTTAATGTAGGACTTATTCTCCCTCTTGGGAAAAAAGTTTAACTCCCACCCCAAGCGACTGACACCGCATTTACTCAGAAGTAGGCATCACATAGTTGGAAACAGCTGTTAAAATTCATGGCACCGGAGTTATATGTATTCACTGATTAAAAAAAACCAAAAAGGACACTCAGGAAAACACACAGCACTGCTAGCTGAAAGATTAGCATTTCTGAAACTGCCAAGTAAAACCATTACCCAGTTTCTCTTCAGCCAGATCCACTCAGAGGACATCCCACCAAGGAGAGACACTTTGTCAACACACTCAACACCTCTGCAGAGGTCAGGAGACACATATCAAACATGCTATAGGTATTTTTGACTGAGAGAAAATCAGGTTTGTTAAACACCACCTCTTTTATTGATGGGATCAGTAATGGCACTATCAGAGAACCAGCTCAATTGTAGCAAGCCCAGCATTTGCTGATCCCAGTAGTGCACATGGCTACAGCGTGAGATTTAAGGCTGGCACTGAAGCCAAAGCAGATGCTGAGGAACAGAGTCAGCAATAGCAGCTCTGTTATGCAGAATCAGTGTCTGTGATAATGGAAAGAAATTATTTGTAAATATAAAACAAGACATAAATAGACACATAAACCATCCTAATGGTGGAAATGACTTTGCAAGGAACACATAACTGTATGGTAACACTGGATATTCAGCCTGGATTCCTTTTATCTATGAATATGCAACAAAAACAATCTGAAGTGTGGTAACGTAAACACTTAAAGAATCAAGTAATTCTCTCAAAACCCAGGAGAGATACCTCAGAATGTATGACATTCTGCGTGAGTTTTGGTTTTTAGATTACTACAATGTAAAAATGGGATTAATTCAAAAGTCCACCTGGACCCTCCAGCTTATAAACAAATAATACATTAAAGAAATAAATGGAACTGAAGGTATTATACCAAGTTGTCTTTAATGCAATTACAGGGGTTATAATGAAGTCTCCACGGGTAAAAAGAGCTACAAGAGATTGAAACTCCACTCCTGTTGTTTCACGAGCACTGCCGGTGCACACACTCCTGCACAAGCCCCTGAGCCATTCAGCTTCAGCAGGCAGATGGGCACGAAGGCAAAGTCACCTCAAGCCCAACTAAAGAACATTCTGCACAGATAGAATAAGCAATTCCATCTGATTGCATGAGTGCTCGTTAGCACATCCCAGATTACTGCATTATATGGGAACGAAGCCACCAATGACCTGAAGAAACCCCGCACCATGCATTACCAACCACGCTCAAAGCAGCACTTGTGAACCACGTGGTAGCACACAGATGGTCAGTCATCAGAGAGCAATGTCTCTGCTGGTGTGTGCCTGTGGGGCTGGGGAACTAACCTCCTTCCAGTTCTTTATGGGCAGCACAATGGCCACAATCTCTGAAGACGATAAGAAATAACCTTTTATCTATTAAACAATCCATGGTAGAATAAACCCAGCCTGGCCCCTGGGTATGAGACAAGCACAACACATTTTCTAAAGAACATAGTTCAGTGCTGCTCAGGTGCTGTCGAAACAACCACAGATGGCAAGATGGGCCAGGAAGGACATTCCATCCCACCAACACTGCCTGGACAGAGTGTCAGCGCTGTGTCCACGCTGACCAGCACAGCACTGCCCCTTAACTAGACAAGCCCAGCTACCCTTAAAGGACTAGAATAACACAGTAAGAATCCCAGGTGTAAGGGCAGTAACGTTTGAAGCCTCTGCAAAGTTACTCGACAAAGGGCTAGAATTTACAGTATTTAATCAATCGTTTCAATTTTAAGTGCACTACACCAATTCAGTGTTCACACAAAGGAATAGGCTTGAAATGGCAAATATGCAATTTTATAGAAAGCAATTTGGATCACTGTGCTGGACAAAATCAAGACTATCAGTCTATTCAAGCGTGAGGGAAAAATAACCTACTGACATTATCTTTGTATTCTTTTTCTGCTAAAGTGATACCAGCTAAGAAAAGTCCTCTTGCTTTTACTGCCTTGGGCCCTCCCATTACAGTCCAAACGAAACGAGCTAATGGCAGTAGGAAAATGTTAAAGGTGCATCATAATGAAACAGGCAAATAAAGTCTGCCCTTGCCAGAGATGCAACAATGTGATTGGAACTGCTGTACTCCCTGACAAGAAGGGAAACAATACGGACTCTACCAAGCATTCACATGCTCCTGCCCGTATCCTCTCGTCTCCAATGCCATTAAAACAAAGCTGTCCAAAGGCTCACACAGAGATTGAGCGTGTCTGCTGGGGAACAAGTTGCATGGCAAGAAAGAAACAGTGGAGACACGCTATTGTCATCTGCATTCCTGTCATTAGCTTGCTGAGAAGCTTCAGTGGGGTCTTAATCATTGCACAAGCTGGGATGCTGGAACCAGGAGCCTCTCCTTGCACCTCCTATATTCAGAGCTTTTACTGCAACGACTTGAAATCAGTTTCCTTTTTCAGAGCTGCTGTTATATTAGCCAATTTCTATCACTGCATTAAATACAAAGAAACTCACAGTGGACAGTCTACATCTCTTTACGTGACTTGTCATTTAATCCCCTTGTACTCAGGAAGTCTGCAGGCTTGCTGTGTCTTGGAAGAATTGAACATTTAGCCTCAAGGACAGGAAAAAATGGACAAAACAGGATGGGAAATTAATATTTATAAACTACCTGTAAACACATGTTTTACACAGTTCTGAATGCTGTCTGTGGGATTCTTCTCCACCCAATCCTGATTTTTAATTTTAAGGTCAAACTGTACATCCAAGTTTGCAAGATTTCAGGTCTCAGAGGCCACAGTGGTTCTCATTTAGCACCAACCAACAGAACAAACCCAACTGGTTCAGCAAGCCACCAAAGTCCACCAGTTCTGACAACAGCATGCTAATACACAGCCCTGTGGGCACCTCTTAGAATTTCCTGTTTTTTAAGCTCTCCACTCAGGCATAATATGAATATTTATTCATTCATCCTTCTCTGGTTGTTTGCCAGAGATTTATTTTAATGTCCTTGGTTCTGAGGTAACAGATACTCTGCTCATCCTCCCATCCTTGCTGCCCTGTCTTTGACACTGTCGGCATCTCTCCCTGAGAGAGAGAGTTTTGTTGTAAAAACAGAATGTGCAATGTTAATGGAAGAACACAGGAAGGTTAGAAGAAGCGTCTTTTGACCTTCAGAATGTTTTACTCAATGATATAAGATGAGCTACAAAAGAATATAAACTTATCTTAAGGTCAAAAAGCTCATCAGCTGATAAATTAGTCTCTGTACACCGCGAAAATGACATATTTCCTTCAAAACTGGCTGGTGTTTTACTTAGGGCAGAAAAACTCAAGCATTCCAGTATAAAATACAGTGTTTTACACAGTTCATTTGGAGTTCAGAATAGTTTCTGCTCTTCTATACTTTTTATGGGATAGACTTTGAAATTGCATTTCTCACTTTGCTGTTAATATCCACATCTCGGGCTTAAGAGTTTATTCTCTGGTTCATGCACATGTGTCGCTGCCATTAATGCTAATGGAATCGAGTTAAAGTGGAGCACTGAGGGAGAAAAAAAGTGCTTGCTAATCCTTTATAACCTTACTGCAATGAAAAGAGGTTTGTAAAGCATGTGAACCCAAAGATCAGGTACAATAGCTGCGGGGTATTGTGCTTGGAGTTACGGGCTGCTCCTTGGGAACGGTGAGGAAGGAAGGCTAAGCCACGAACTGCAGAAGCAGGACTCTTCAATAAGAGAAATGAAACAAAGGGCTGTTTTCCACAACTGGTGCAAGCAGTTGCTGAAGCCAGGGGAAGGATGTTTGGACTGTGTTTGCCACTTTGCTCCCCAGTTTTGCTCTGGGGCAGACAGTAGCTGATTGACTCTTTTAATAACAGACAAGGTCTTTTATCTGCTTGTTTTCCCTGAGCACTGCTTTCTGAGCCATTTGCTGCGAGTGCTTCCTTAGGACAACACGGATTAAGAAAAGGCAAAGTCAGCTCACATACAGATCTGATGCTGATCTTCACTTGTCTCTGTTTTTGTTTGCAGGGACTGACATGGGTAAATACCACACGAGCAGTTCAAAACAACCCAAATTCTGAAGAGCTCTTGGTGTCAACAGGTGACACAGAAGATACGAAGGGATAACACATCCCTCCACCCACTGTCGGCCCCTTGGCGTAAGGGAAGCAGAAATGCCGTGGAGCACAACCCCAGAAACGTCCCATCTAACTATAAATACCTCACTGGATGGCTAAGGTAGGGGCAAACATTTTGCTCTGAGAAAAACCTGCTGTTCTGCCACAGTCACTGTCAGCTTATAACCGTAAACAGGCGCTCATCAGCTTTATCAGCACTTGCTTGATCCTGACGTTACTTGCCAAAGTGTGCTCTGACCATAAAACCCACAGATTACAACTTGCATTGAAACACTTTCAAGTATTCCCTACATACCATAAAAATAACTGATGGGGACAGCCTCTAACCAAATACTATCCATCAATGCCTACATACGAGTGAATTAAAACTGACAGCATTAGAGCTCTGTGATTGATTTATTGCTTTGCTATCCAATACAGGTCTTTCCCCAAATAAGAAGGAAATGGATAGTGATTATAAGTGTAATAATCTACACATTCCTTGCCTATAATAATCCATCAGACGTTGGACTACTCACAGGCAGGCCAAAAACTAATTTAAGACATTTGTCAGTGTCTCTCATTGCTTATCAAATTATTGCTTTAAATATTTTTGTCAGACATTATATGAATTTAAACACTTTGAATGCCTGAAATGCAGAAATCCAGCCCTGGGTGAGAAAAAAATGAAACCAGTTTGTGCATATTGGATGACATTGCACTGTAAGATTCTGCAACAAAACAAGATACAACGGAGAGCTCGGAAGGTTTTTTAAAAGATAATGGAAGCTTAAGAACAAATGAAGTTGAACCAGATACGCTGTTAAAGGACACCACCTAATCTCAGCATGCTGAGGGCAACATTTCTCCACAGGTACGCCACAGCTTTATCCGTGTCCTTTGCAAAATTGAATCTTAGGACACGGCAGGCTGCAGACAGCTAATATTTCTCAAGCATGATTACTGGCCATTGCTGGATACAAGTCACACCACGATACAGACCAGGGACCTGGCTTTGTATTACAACTCCCATATCACTCGCAGCATAATTTTAAACCACCTGTGGAAACAAATGCATTAAGTTGCTGTAAGTACCGTCAGTGTCAGCCGGTGTGAGCACAGACACTGCTTGCTGTTAACGCTGTCTCTGACCCACGAGGCTCAGCAGCTTTCAGAGGTGCAGAAACTACTTTAATTCCCCTGGGCTTCCCTGGCAGTGGCGTCAAAGGGGAAAAGTGCAGCATGCTGGGGCTGCTTGGGATGCTTTTCAGATACTCAAATGGATTATAGTCACAGGCAGGAGGAATGACAATTACCTTTGACCACCAAGCTGCCCGTGCTGCTTGCTGTGCCGAAGTGGTTTGTGGCCACGCAGGTGTAACTTCCCGCGTCGGCTTTGGTGACGTTGACGATCCGGAGGCTCCCGTCATCCAAAATGGTGATTCTGGAGAGACAGCACACACAAAAGTCTCATTTTTTTAAAAGCCAACATAAAGCTCTCTTGAATCTGCATTAATTATGGATGGTTTGAACAACAGACAGTTCGTTGCCCGTTACAGAGGGAGTTTAGCTGACAGGAATCCCTTAGGACACGGTTCATAAATAGTGAATGCATCATTTACATGAGTTTTCCATGTCTTTACTCGAGGGCAACTTTAATTCCCACACTAGCAGCTTGTGGAGGTCTTACATGTGTCTGCACTGTGATATCCAGCACTCGCTGTGACAACTCCTGCAACATGTGGTACACAGGCCACCTCTGAAAGTCTCCGTGCCTGTCTCCTTAACAATGCAAAAGCTTCTGCCAAACACATGCAATGAAGCAGGTGTTTCATTGCTGCTTTTTTCAAAGAAGGTTGATGGCTTTTCAGCACGGGTGCAATGCTGCCAAGCTTTCTCCCTGTGCTCTTCATCTCTCTGCCCACAGTATAACAGCCCATGGGGCTTATCTGCAGTTGCAGGTTAACCCCCCTCCACACTCCCAGCCACTCAATGTTATTATCTGCAGCAGTACACGTCTGTCAGAGGGCAGGAGGCAAGTGGGGATGGCACATTAATTCCTGGGGTGATATCCAGCCTCTCCTCTTGCACAAGGGCAGCACTTCAGCTTTGCCTTATTCTCACAATCAGCTTTGCCTCCTGTTCCATTTTTCTTTTACTCTGCTCTAAGTCAATGAAAATGGAAAACACGATCCTGCCCAGTAAATCACATCGAAACATGAATGACTTGTGCCCTGTGGAGACATTACCTAAGGAGACTCCGGAAAAACCTTTCCCCTCAGGCTCATATCACCTGTTTGAGCAAAATACATGGTTGTCTGCTCAGTATCATGTCTTGCAGCACAATCTGCTTTCTCCCCTTCAGCCACTTTCAGATGTGCATTGAAAATCTTGTATTAATTCCTGCCTTCTCCTGCTCAATTATTTCCTAATGTAAGTTATTTAAGAAAAAAAATAGAAATGAAGGAAGCCTTTCTGCATCCTTAATGCCAATCAAGGTCTGTGGAACTGGGTCGAGGAAGCAGAAGGAAAGAAAGCAAACAATTCTTGCAGCACTGCAGAAGTGCTCAGATGGTACTTTCCACCAGAGAAGGCTTTAAGAAACAGACTCCATGAATTGGCACGAGTCTTTTCTTGCAGCCACAGGCCTGCTCTGAGGCAGCTGAGCACAGGGCTAACGTGAGACAGAGCACCAAGAGACGCACAAAAGAAATCTGCCCATGCCAGCCAGGGAGCTCCCCCGGCGCCTGCCAGCTGCAGCCACTGCTCTCAACACGGTGTCCAGCGAGACCCAGAAGACATTATCTCACGTAAGGGGGATGGTGTGAGTGCCTACTGTCATACCACACTCTCTTGATGGGCACACATGGGCTACTCAGTCTACATGCACAGACCTACTTTGAAAAGTGGGACATTTTGAGTGTCTTCACAACGATGGTACTGAGTGATGAGGGAAGTCACTGAAAGCTGCTCAAACGGCAGTCACCCTGGCTAGCCTCTCCCTGACCTGCAGCAGCACAACATGCTGCCCAGCTGGCTGAGACCAGGGACAGAGGTTGTATTTCACACATCAGTAGCAGTGATATTAATAGAAGTTTCTCAACTGGTTCATAGGTCTCCAAATCGTTGCAGTCAGTAACATTCTCTACTGTAATTTATTTTTCCAGGAGTCTAGTGCCATATATTTGCTTCTGTAGCAGTTGGTCCCGCTCAATAATTGGAAAAGAGTAGTATATAGCTACTTGTCTCTTATCTCCACTACTATGTTGGCACAAATCAATGCATGTATTACATTAAATGGACACTGGAGCATGGGACTTGCCACGCTGGCCTCCACTGCAGGAGCTCCAGGCAGCGGCCACACCAGGAGCTCCCAGGGGCCAACAGCTCCCGCTGTTACCAATTTCAAGTCTTTGGAAACAACAGTGCCTTTCTGAAAGCTGAAGGTGCCCTTGGCAGGCAGTAGAATTCGAATCAATACAAACAACAGAACAACCTCAGCAATATGCTCTGGCTGGAGAGAGGCCACCCTGTGCCGGCACTGCCCAGCCAGGCTCTGTGCTCACGGATCACCTTACCCAACAGTCTCTTCAATAGATCATTTTAGTTGTATCTGTTGACAAATCCAGCTTTCATTTCTAATTCTAATGCCTTTCTTTCTCATGCTGCTGCTTTCCTTCTTAAGTTGTCCTCATTCCCAGTGTGAAATTAGTTTCTAGTTAATGTGGAGTGGACTGTTCTAGAGACGGCCTCTGGATGAGGACAGCCAACCCACCACTGGCTTTGTCACATCTCAGGGAGCGAGAGCTGTGTTTTATTTCCAAGCTGAAAGCCATGGCCAGCTGGCTTTACAGTTGGAGCACATGAGCATCCTTTAACTCCAATAACAAGCTGCAGAGGTCAGGTGGGATGTGCACTGAGTTCTCCAAACCCATTCCCTGGAGAGTCTCCAGGCACATTTAATTCTCCTCTGGTAACTAAGTAATTCCCTGAGCAGCCCTGTAAACAACCAGCATTAACACTGACAAATAATTGTGCAAGTTAACTGAATTTAAACAGAAATAAATCAGACCATTAAAACCTTACTGTGACTCATTGTTAGGAGGCCTTGTGGTTATATGGTTCTTTCTGCTGAAGGTGCTTTTCTACACGGAATGTTTTTGTCCTCTAATTTGAATCCAACGTGTTGGAAGTTAACAAGTAATTATTCTAACACTTCGAAATTTGTTACAGTTAGTTGAGAAAGTAGAAAAGACTTTCACTGATTCTGCTAATTCACGGGTTTTCTTTGCAGACATATCTGCATTAAACCAGACGAGAGGCTCATTTCAGGCCACTCGAGGTTCTCAAACTGCTAATTGGCTTGAAAGCAAACATCCCTTCGTCAACCACTTCTAGCAGCTTGGTTGAAAAAGTTCTTCCAAGACACAAAGTTCAAATGAAATGAAGCACTGCTCACTAAGCTTTCTTCCTCTTCTGAATACACCCCCAGAATGTCAAGGAAGACATTAAAATAACCCACACTTCCAATAAACACGTGTATTACATCAGAACAGTGTGCCCTGGTTGCTGAGTGTGCACCTCTTTAAACCACTACAAACTCAAAAACAAGGAGCTATTGACTTGCTAGTCAATGTTTTGGGCTCCCTGGTGCTACTGACCACAATGGCAGTAACAACAGTTAAAAATGTAAACCCTTCCTCATACAAGTTCATGCGACTGCTCTACTGATCCCCAGCTCACGGCCACTGCTAACATCAGAAACATCAAAGGAGATAAAAATACCCATTTGACAAAAAAAGATGGCACAAGGCATTTTAGCATCCTTACATAAAGAAAGGTCATCTATTTTAAACATAGCATTTGCAAGACAGACTCTTTTGGACCTGTGTTGTCGACTGGAGATTTCAAGGTCCACAGAGAGCAGAGACACATCTGAAATTAGGAGATAAAAGGATTGTTTGTTTCCTAAACTGCAGCTTTGGGTCCTACCCCAGGAAGAGCTGACCTTGTCAGTGTTTCAATCAACACTCTTCTGGGGACAAAGGACCTTTAAAAACGCTGAGAACACTCCCCCCAGCCTTCCTTGCCCATTTTTTCTTGCCGCTGCAGCAAGAAACGTAAAAAGTTGCCAATTGAATGCTTTGCATTACCCTAAAGAACTGCCAGGCACAGCTTCCACAGCAGCTTCTTGTGGGTGCTGCTCCCTGCCAGTGTGTCCCCCTCACCAGTCCTGCAGCGACGGCATTGGCTTGAGGCATTTGTCTATTTGATTGGCTTGAGAAGTACATAAAGGAGAAAGATGCATCTTTATGGGTGAAAAATATCTGTGTGAGTGCTACAGCTGCACAGAGCTCTGCTGCTATTGAAGGACACCCAAGCTACCTAGAAAGGACCCAGCTTGGCATCACAGTCACATCAGCACGGCCAGCTGCCTGGATCTGTAAGCAATACTCACTTGGCCAGGGTCTCCAGCAGCTACTGGAAATGGATGGAAGAGGTCAGATAGACCTAGAGCAGCACGAGGAAAAATAGCATTGCATAATCATTTTTGTCTGATCTATTAGCACTTATCTTTCATCTCATGATATATCTGCTGTATCTGTTCTATCACCCATTAGCAGGCTATGTTACCTCCAACCCTGAATAGAGCGCAATAGATCTGATGAGTGTGGCTCACTGCAGCGTTCCTCACTGCTGGGCAGGATTCCCAGGAGCAGATAAATACTTCTCAGTCAGTAACATATGCATTTAGAGATAGAATATGTCCTGTTGGGATCAGTAAGAGTTTTATCATCGGCTCTGTGAAAACGAGATCAAGCCTCTATTTGGAATATAAATAATGACTGAAAACTGCAAAACCCACAGAGCACTTCATAAAACTGAGTATCAGTAATTACCTCCAGCCCAGCTCCAAGGAAATCTGACCTCTGAGTGTCTGACTGCATCACCTGCCTCTACTGAAACAAGCCTATGACCTGCTGCTCAGGTTTGGCCCCATGCTTTAACAGAATGTTTGCTTCTACAAACGTGTAGCATGTCCAGAGCCAGGCACTGGAGATGGGGAAGGGTCTGGAGAAAAAGTTTGTTGAGAAGTGGCTGAGGGCTCTGGGAGTGTTCTGCCTAGAGAAAAGGAGGCTTAAGTGAGACATGAGCACTCTCTACAGCTCCCTGACAGGAGGCTGGAATGAGGTGGGAGTCAGTCTTTTCTCTCAAAAGCCTCAAGCTGTGCCAGGGGAAGTTTAGATTGGAGATAAGGAAGTTTTTGCCTGAGAGGGTTGACAGACACTGGCAGAGTCTGCTCAGGGAGGTAGGGGAGTATCTATCCCTGGAGATATTTAAAAGCCATGTATGAGATACTGAGGGACGTGGGTTAGTGGTGTTGGGTAATTGGTTGAACTCAACAATCTTAAAGGTCTTTTCCAACCAAAATGATTCTGTGATTCTAAAAAACATCCCAGACTTGCAATGTCAACTGTAACATCTTGCTCTGCTATTTAATTCCAGAAAATCTATGCTGGTCCAGGAACCAAAACCATCAGCACAGCAGACACAGAAGTTGTTCAACCTCCCCCATGCCTTGCAAGAGCCTTTGCAAGGGGGGGCAGCTGGCCCGTGCACCAACCTTTCCATCGTCAGTGATTCTCTACCTCCCGAAGCCCACACATCACCGACAGAAGATCTGCACCAGACAGATGATACTGCAGTTATCCCTCATCACACCCTCCTCAGCTTGCCCTCTATTTCTGTGCTCAGCACATGGAAACACATGCAACACGACTGGCCTCCCGAAGCGCTGTCCGCGGGGCGCCGCGGTCACCGGCTCTTTGCAGACCTGCTCATCCTTATAACGTGCCTTTTGTTCTAGTTTTTCTCTCCTCTCAAACGGTTTTATTAGCACTGCTGTAATGAAATAAGGTGTGTTGTTTCTTATCTGGTAATTTTAGCATTTTAATTTCTGAGACACAAGCGTAACTACATTTGCTTTCTCTGCTGATTAAACACACGCATCCCAAATATTTAATGCTTAGCCAAGTGAATATTTGAATATTTTTTTCCCCCCAGGAAACAATGCTTAGGATGTCTGATCTTTTTTTTTCTATTACAAGGAAAAAAGATGTCTTAAAGCAAGCATTTAAATGAATGTCAGTTGGAAGAAACACACACAGAGTGCAATTTGAGATAAAACTACCATTGATCCCTTCATGTACAGCCTTTGTGGCAGCGGTTGACGTGGCTATTGAAAAGAGACTGTGGTGCCAGAGTTCTTCTAAGAGATAATCCGTCTTCTGAGAGAGGATTTAGGTTAAATGTACCTGTGAAAAACAGTGTATTTCAGCTGACATGATGAATGGCCTATTGTCCATCCTCTGGAGCCTTGCTTAGGCTGGAGGGGGCTGGAAGCAGAGGAAGAATGCAAAAGCACCAGAGAGACCCGACTGCAATCTCAGCAGTGTATTTGCCCAGCCTTTTCCCACAGTTGATAGGCAGGAATATCTACAGCAATTTTTAGCCTAACAGCAACTTTGCTTCACGCCACAACTCTACAGCAAATGAAAATGATTCCAGGCAATTGCATTATTTATCAAATTATTTCTGTTTCTATTGCATGTCTTTGTAGCAGTTTATCACCTTTTTAATAACGCCTGCCAAGCAATGAGGCAGAGACTGGGATTATTAAAATCATCTCATAAAAGCAGTATTGGCCATTAGGCTATTTCAGGAAAACACACACTGAAATTTAGAAACACTCACAGGTTTGGCTGAGAGAGAGGATTTACTGCTCAGAGCACAGCCCTCTCCAAAATCAGGGACACCGCTCACGAGTACCTGCTTGCCACTTGAAGAATGGGCTGGTTTGGAATATGGTCCACAGCTAATAATTTCTTGTGTCCCTGGGATGTTGTCTTGTTGTGTGACTAAAACCTTTATGTTACATAAATAAGTAACAGTAAAGTCAGAGCTTTCTGCTTCATGACATGAATCCCCATGTCCAAATCAGCTTCCTGGGGCTTCACTCAACACCCTCGATGGTCCCTGGTGCACAGGGAGGAGAGGGGGAAGGGAGAGCCCTGATCCTAACCCCCACTCAGTGTCATCTGAGACCTCCCACACAACGTCAATACCAATCAAATATGCTCAGCATTTCCCTGTGAGCAAACAGGGCTCTCCAGGCTGGGGCTTCACCCATGTCCCGTTACCTCAGATGTTGCCGAAAGTGGGTGCAAAAGGGACGGTGTCTGTGCAGCCAACAACGTGGAACATCAACATCTCCTGAGGGCTATGGTCAGGAGAGTAACATGAGCAAGGAGGGGACAAGTTGGGTCTGTGTCTAACAGCCATAAGGGTAAGTCCCAGAATGCAGGACGATCTCGATGCCGGATCGCTACTGGAGAGGTTTCCACTTGATCATCTATCTAAACTCCCACTGATGCAGTCACAGTGCACAGGCAGCCTTCTACACATCTGCACCTTCGTGTCCAGGACTTGTTAGTTTTGATTTAGATAAGCACCTACAGCTGCTTTGGTACTTATTTGTCTATAACTACTTGTCTTTTCATGGTTCACAGAAAAGCCTGAGCTCATTTAGAGCTTCAGTCAAAGCCCATTTAATTTAGTGCATGTCTTTCTCTTGGTGAAAACAGGCATTAGATAAGGCTTTCCTTATCCATGGCACCTGACAGGTCTCGTAACAGCAAACTCCCTGGAATTAATTTTCAGGTAAGAACTATATTTGCTCAAAATAAATGGAGGTAAAATCCTGCTGCATTGAGTTCAGCACAACATTTCCCACCAGCTTTGCTAGAGGTGTATTTTCACTGGAGCTAGGGAGCCTGAGGATGAAGTGTTTGAACTCTTGAGGTTGTGCAGGGCACACCTGTGAGGGGCTGCTGAGGTCTCTGTCACCAGAATGCTTCTTGATTTGTAGAATATATATTTTGTCCAAGGGAAAAACACTGGCTGGAGAAGGCACTGGGGAACATCACCTTTGCACTGTTTTTACTAGTACACCCGAGTCACGGAGGACACCAGGAGGTTTACTGCTAAATCATGGCAACTGTGAAATGGCCAGATGTCTCTGGTGTGCAGAGGTTGGGCTCATTTGCCATTTTCTCTGTTTTGGGAGTACAATTAAAATTAATCTTTTGGAAGGTCTTCCTAGGTAATAGCTGCTCTTTCTTTGCTGCACTGAGAAATACTGAGTACTATACTTTTTTTCCCCCTTACTTAATTCTTTATATTGATCTCTGAGAAAATACTAAGAACACTTCTCCCAAGGATGGGGACTGATGTGTGTAAACACATTATCATTTTAAGCTTTTCATTTACAGGCTTGCTAAGTACAAGGAATTAAAAGTGAGGAGGGTATAAATTGCAATTCTTTCAGTTTGTATTAAAAAACCTGTAAATATTATTCCAGAGAAAGAGGGGGGAAAAAAAAGGAACGTATTTTGCTCAGTTAAAGACTTTTGAGAAAACAGTAGGAGCCCCTTTGGCAACATCAAACAACATAACAACACTCACTTCAGTATCAGCTTCAACCAGTCGAAGAGCTGGCATCCCAAGTTCTGCCACTATTTTCTTTTCCATCAAACTGTTTATCTGCAATAATGGAGCAGTCCAAACAGATAATACTGCGTCCTTTCTCTATTAGTATTGACAAACAACAGAGCAGAGTTTTGTCATCATCCTCCCTTTTTGTCTGTAGGTTTTAAAGCCACGTCTGGAAGCGACAAAGCCTCATTCCGAAAGTGTGGGGCAGAGGGAGGGAAAGAAGGGAGCATTTACAGCTATTAGAGACTTGATGTAAATTGTTTAAAGATGCCTAGAATCATAATTCAAACATAAGAATACCCCTAGGTTATCTAAGAAGTATGGCTTTCTACGAAACGTCTTTCTTAAGGGATGCTGATAACGGGAAGAAACAAATGAAAAGCAAAGACAAGCAGTGCCAGCCACCCCGAAGGAAGCGAGCAGCTGTGGTGCATTTCAAATAACAGAAACCTTTTGCCTTCTCTCCCTCTCCACTCTTTCTTTTTCACTACACACAAAATTAAAATAAATACAGTAAGAAAGACCATGTCATGAGAATAAATATTTGAGGAAGCAGATTTGAGTAAAGCAGAGGAAAGTTCCCTTTTACAGCTTTCATTCCTGAGACATAAGGCAATGATAATTTGAGCTTTCAAGGTCCCTTCCAACCCTTAAGATTCTGTGATTTGGCAAATCTAGAAGGGTCAAATGATGCAAAGAGACAATTTTCCATGGATTTTGGTGAGAAATGAAGACCATTCCCCATGGGAAACTACCCTTTTGATCCAGCTCTTCAACTTTGCAGCTTATTTTTACAGACTGACTTGGTTGTTTGCCATAAATCCTGAGAGCTGCAATTGCACCGTGAGGGAGGGGGATGCTCCACACCCGCACTGACAGTCCCGGGACTTCTGCCCCAGAGCAGCTCTTGCTGGTGGCAGAGGAGAGCCAAAGCATGCTTGAAAACTGACCTATGAAAGGCTAAAAAAGTCCCTTCATGCACAATTCCACCCCCCACCCCCTCTCTGAGAGACGCTGCTCCCCACAAAGCGTTCTCTCACACTCAGAAGTGAGGTCGATCTGGTGTAGAAAGCAGCAGGTGCTGTGAAGCCACTACTGCATTCTGTCTGCCTAATGTTCGGTGAAATATTTGCTGTGCTCATTCTTCCAGGGCAGTGACTACAGCCAGAGGCACAGAAATTAAGTGACTTCTCCTAGACTATGAAGAGAGACAGTGGAAATCTGAGGAATCAAATTCGGAAGTGCAGCCTCCAGCCACCCTCGCCAACAACCCCTTCCCTGACAAGGACAAGCCACCACCCTCTACCTACAGCAAACACTTTGGAGGCTTAGAGAACATAAGCATTAAAGGGAACTCCACTGAACCTCATAAAAATGATTGTTGTATGAGAAACAACAACAAAAATCTGTGCAGGATTTTCTGTGCATCAGCTGCTGACACAAACCATTTCTGGAAGCATCCGTGAGATTAGAGCAGAAGCAGTAATGCATTCTCAGCTTATTTGTTCCAGCTGATACCACCCAAATAGAAGCCCAAAGGCACAGTCCTTCAAAGACAACGCATCTTTTTCTTTAGTTTCAATGAAAAATGCCCACAGTACAAAGATAAATTAGCCACTCCACTTGTAATTGACATTAACACAGATTTGCAAGATCCAAAGGCACATTAACATCACTTAAAAACGATGTTTAGATCATCATCAAAAATATCACCAAGTCTGGTAGGTTGTCTTAAAAAGTTCATTAAGAATCCTTTCTCCCCTGCAGATATATAATTACTTCCTTGGATTTTAAACATGCTCTTGTGAAAGTGTGGCCCTAACTGTAAAATCATTACCTTCTTCCTCTTAATCATGGAAATATCCAAGAGAAGAAATATTTGGTAATAACTTCCTTTCCTTCAAAATGCTTACAGACTTACTCAAATCATTATTACTATTTTCTTCAGCTGAAGCACAGGCATGATCCACATATCAATTTCAAATTGCACTTAGGAGACTAATTACAGGCATTTATTTTTGAAAGCGTTGGCTGCAGCGTGTGCTCACCACGGAGAGAAACCTGCCTCGCTGCTGGGAGCCGCATCCTGCCGCCTCCGACACAACAGCACCGCGGGGAGGAACTCGCTCGTTCCTCGGGCGTTTCAACAGAGAAGGAGAAATCATTTGCAGCCGTATGCACGGTACCGAGAGATGAATTTAATAATCATAAAGATGAGACACCTCAAGCTGGAAAAGCAGCAGCTGTTTAAGAGCACGCAGTGAGTGACTGTGTTTCTGTTAAGGATGTGTAAACACAGGACGCGTCTTACTGTGCTCTGCAGGTCTGATGCGTTTGGGATGGGGCTCTTGGACTGCTTCATGCTCCCCCTCTAGCCCCCTTGTGCAAGCAAGGCTCTACTTTCAAAATTAATACACAAGCCTCAGGGTAAAAGCCCGTTGACTCCTCTGATCCCTTCCATCACAGCAGTGTTGCTAGTTTGGTGGAACCACGGCTGGGCTGTGGCTGCAAGCAGCAGCAGCGCTACCAATGATGTCCTGCACATGCACCACTGAATACTACAACACCACCACACTGAAAATAACCTGCTGGGAAAACAGGAACAGCTTGCCAGTGTTACAGGAGACTGTGTCAAGATGTGAGGGAGAGTCTCATTTCTGCAACACCATCTGAAACTTGGCATAGGTTAGGATTACATTCATCAGCACCTCAGGTATGCTCAGCAACAACTTCTGGCTGGTTACAGGACATTATTTCCTAGCTCTACAGGAGCAGATAAATGAAATTGAGAATTTTAGGGAGCAGCTTAATTATTTTAGAAACACAAAATAAAACAGCACTGAATCTGGATTCTAAATAAATCTCTAACCCTTCTCAGGTAACCTTTTGCTCAAAACATTTGCTCAGGAGCAGAAGGGAAACGCAATGCAAGAATAAACTGCAGCCACTGACTTCTTATCAAAGCTGAAGAACTGTTCAAACACCAGAAAGCTGCTAAAGCAAACCAGATGGAGCAGCTCAGCTTTGTGGAGAGACCATTTATAGGTTTATGCATGTAAGTATACAATAGATACCTGAAACTATGAAAACAACAAGATTTACTGTCTTTCCAGAGAGACTCAAAGAAAATAGGTCCACGTAACTGTCCTTAAGAAGGAATGAAAAGTGGTCAGTGGCTTACTTCTGAAGAGAACTGACTGCTTCTCACCAACACATCTCAGATCACACAGATCAGCTTTCTAACACTAAAGTGTTTAGTGTTGAACTGACCGACCCACAGCCATGATGAGCTAATATCAAAACACACTGTGATCTTCCAGGACAAGACAGAGCTAAAACCAACTTCTGCTGAGAAACAAATAGTCCATGAACATGAAGCCATCAAGCTCAGGACGACTGCTCTCCAAGACCTCTGACCACCAAATCAAGGTGTTCTCTAGTTCATTTTAGTTCTGTTTTTGAAGAAAATTGGTTAAAGTGAGTTGACATGCTAGTTATTTCAGTTGCTCCAATGAAGTAGAGCCATCTCGTGCCATTGTCTTTCAAAAGTAAGATGAATGCTGCATTGTCGATTCAAACTTCAAAAAGCTATTTGCAGGGTGTCATTTTTCATTGTGCCCAGGCAGGATGTAATGAAAACCCGACACGTTATTGATGGTTTGGTTACCTGTCTGCCTTAAAGAAACTGCACAGGTGCTTTATGTCCAAAAAAAAAAGTCAGTCAACACAATTAATGCAAAACAATGATAGGAAGCATCCTTTGAGGGTTTATTTTCTGCCTGTCCAAAAGCCACTGCTGGCAATGCATCTCTCAAGTCATCAGTATAAAAACATTGTCATGCTTTGTACCTTGGCACCAGAATGGGAAAGATGTGCTGTCTGTCCTATTGCCATTTTCTTTCTGGCTGTTTAAAGTAATTAACCACTAATTAGAAAGTCTGAGGCAACAAATAAAAAAATTGGAACTTACACAACTTTATAAACTCAAGACACTGGAAGAACACGACAAAAGCTTCTCTCTTGGTCTCCTTTCACTACTTTTCCTTATTAAAATGACAGGACACTACAGTGAATATGTTAAAATTGCTGTTATAAAAGTAATACCTGAGGGGTCTGTAAATCTACAACCCTGCAAGCATGTGAACTCTGCAGAAAACCCTGGCTCTCTTCCAGAGAGAAAAGGCTTTCTGAATAATTCAGAAGTGCAGAAGACAACAAAAACCCCCCAATAAGTGAGAACTTTCCGTTTTCCCTTGGCTACAGTGACTCCAGCTCCCAGGAGAGACTGCTGCTTTGGGCTTTTCCCTGTGACTCCCACTGACTTGTTGCTGGCCTGGGCACTGAGAGCAGGCAGGAGCAGCTCGGCTTCCCCAGGGCAGGCCTTCAGATGTGCCTGAAGCAGCTGGCACTGCCTGCATCGTGTGGTGTTCTCCTTTACGAACAAATTAACATTTCCTGCCCATATTAATAAGCCTGCAGGCACAGCTGTGCATTAGCATAGCCAAGAGGTTTGTCAGCTACAGCTGCCTGCTGTCCGACAGCCCTGAGCAAGGGGCTCCTGCTTCTCCTGGCGAGCCCTGAGCAACACAGAGTCTTCTTTTTACCAGGCTGTGATTTCAGGGCAGCCTGGTCTGGGGTTTTGTTTATGAGTGGGTATAAAGGCCCTGAGTTGTCTCCCATCACACTCCCACTGCTCCTGCATAGTCTCACAAATCAGAAGCTACTACAGCACCAGGACTTCTGAGACTGATGTAACCCTTCTAGGTCAGCTCTGACTGCAGGCTATGGTGGAGAGCAGTAAGGAAATACCTGTAAAAATCTGGGCCTAAATTACTCAAACCCTGATGTGCAGAAAGCACTTTTGGAAACGAATTGTGAGTGTTTTCTGGAAGTGCAGCTCTGTCCCCTGGACTGGACTTGACAGGGCTCAAAAGTTCACCAGGCCCTCGTTCCACTCCCAACCGCTGCTGTGACTGAACTCGAGGGGAAAATGCCACTACATGCAGCACTTCTGCACTGGTAGTGCTTTCAGCTCAAAGAAAAAGTAACAAAATCTTCCTGCTTTAAGCAGCGTGGCTTGGTGTGTGCAGGAGTGTGCTCGTATATCACAAAGCTTGTCAAGACTGCAAGATAATGGGACCAACTGGGAAAATTTCCATGAAGATAGTGAGTGTGCCTGCAGTATCTAGGTCAGATCCTGCTCTAACAAAGTGCAATATGAGGGTCCCTTTATACAGAAACTTGTTTAATTAAGATAACAGATGTTGCTATTATACAAGTCCTAGTGAGTGGCTGTTTAATTGGACACTTTCATATTCTTGGCTACCAGCACAGAACATCATTTGTTTTTTATGAGTTTCCTTCCTTACAATTAAACTGTACAAACAAAACATGTACTGTATATTCATAGAAAAGAAACAGCTCTAATGATGCAAGGGCTTCACATGAACAAGAATGGGAGAAGAGCAATTTGTTTTGGGGCTTAAAAGTACCATTATTTTCTGTCCTGAGTACATGTCTGGTAGTAGGGTAAATGTGACTTCCAATAGCTTTAAGAGAACATTAGGGATGAAGACGCATTAGACTTTGACATGTGCAAGCTCCTACCAAGCACACGAGATAGATGTGGCTGGTAACAAACCACAGGACCGGCACAAACACAGTATTTCCCTAAATAAATGCTACCTTGGTTTTCCTGCACATAGTCTGCACTTGGGGAGTAAGGGAGAATGAGCACAGCAGGAAGCTATGGTAAGACAGAGGGACTAAAACACGGTATCTCACTCATCTGCTCTTGAACCATAGAAATGGTTCTGGAAAAGGACAATCTATCTCTTTGACAGATAGAGATCTTAAAGGAAACACTCTGTTGGAATAAATAAATGTAATTATTAGCATTATTGAATGTAAATTAAAGGGATTTCTGTAAGCCAAAACCAAGCACTTAAGAGTAAGAAAACTTGTAAGGAAACTGATGCAAATCTTGCATTCCAAACCAGCACCAACAGTCCCTTTCAACACTATGCCAGCACAACTGTTCCATGCCAACAGCAAACTACATCCCTTGACCAATTCCACGAGAAATGTTCTGAAGATACTCCACCAAAATGGCCTTTGGTGGCAAGTTATTAAAAGATAGTTCAACCCGTGCAGTCAAGTGACAAAATGCTCCTGCTGTGGATGCAGATCACAGGACCAGCCTCAGCTCGGAAGTTAAACCCCAGCACTGCCACGGCCGAGCCCTTGGATGCTGCACACCTACGTGACAGCACCTGCAGCTTTGTTGGGCTGCAACGTGTTTTCATGGGCCACGGAAAAAAGTGTTTTAAAATGAAGTGTTTCATATTAACTGCTGATTGAAGCGGTTTAAATGATTTCTAAAATGCTTCCTGAACTATGGTTCAAAGAGAATTACAGCTCCATGGCGGGACATTCCTCCGACAGTTCTGAGCATGGGAGGAGCTTTAGTTTTAGCTGGCAGCACTCTGTGAGGCTCCAGGATTTGTGTCTAATCACACAGAACCTGATTCTCCCTTCTGCACTCAGCAAATAAGAATGAATGTGCCAGTGACTACAGTGGAGCAGTGACTCTTCCACTGTGAGGAGGAACCGCTGGCACTTGCAGCCGAGCAAAGTTCTCCATGGGAGCCACACCGTAATTATGAAGAAATTGAAAGGTTTCTCTGATAAGACCACCTGAAAATAAAGCTTTTAAAGCACTAGTCTCAGTAACAAATTTATCTAACGTTGCTGCATTGGGTGTAATTGAATCACTATGAGAGGATTAACAAAATCTTGCAAGAACAATCTGCCTGCTATGCCTTCTCCTCCCACTCCTGCCAATAAGTAATATACACAAAGTCATGCCAGAAAATAATTGTCACAACTGGGAAATACTGGGGACTGAAGGATGCTCTGCTTTAGGAGTTCAGGAATTTAAAGCAGTCTTCTATTAAGGATTTGCTTTCATTCACTTCAGCGTTACAGAGAGGCCACCAATTAATGGAAGTTTTTCCAAACTTGTGGGTAACTATGGATTTCTGTTTATACTGGTAAATCCCATGTACAATTGCCCTCTATCTCTGTATCTCCCAGTGCTATCTATCTAGGAGAGAATGATTTGGTTTCTGAGACAGCTTTGGAGCAAAGTAGAGGTACAGTTCGAATCATGTCTTTCAGACAGTGTAATAATTGCAGCAGGCTCTGTCTCTGTATATAATGCCTGTATCCTATGGATATGCCTGTGTGTTTCAACAAACCCTGGTTTGTTTCAAAAAGGTTGTGTTTCAAAAAGACTCACTTGACATCCACTAAGTTACCTGGAAATATGAATACAGGAGTACCAAATGGTAAGTGCAAACAATTCTGAACGCAACTCAAATCTTTCTCTCTGATATGACATGTCCTGAAGAGACATCACAGTTTTGCAATGATCAGAAGACACCACTTCCCACTTTGAGCTCCCAGTGCTTACTGGCTTCTGGAACGACTCCCTACCAGCTGCAGATCATGACGACTGGCTCAAGCTTCCTGGTTATATGAGTAGGAGTGTATATTGAAAGGTTAAATCAACTTCAACCTGAGGACTGTGCTGCGGCATGTGGGTCCCAAATGCTATTTGTATACTACTGTCTCCTGCATAGCTTTAAGGTGACCATTTCTATCTAAGAGGCATCCCCTGCTCCTGAGAGGGGTACGTGCATTTTAGCCACACCTCCTGTCCCAGTGGTGTGGAAGGTGGGAGATACTGTGTTAGGCAGCAGACTCACCTGATCTTACTCTACAAGTGGTCCCATGAGACTGATTTGTACCGAGTGGCATTAACAGGACTGAAGACCTTTCCTATAGAGTGTAACAGCCATTCTGCAGTAAGTCAGAAAACTACCTCAGCATCTTCAGAATCATAGAAACATTTGTCTTTGTTTCCAAGCAGCATTTGCAATATATCCAGATCTGTGCTATAGCTGCTTCTATATAAAATTTACCTTCTGGAGTCAGGCTAGTAACATTATTTTGACTCAGTTAAGCCTCCAAGGCAGGATTTCTATTATTATGGAGATTAACTGCTTTTAATGACTGCAATAATATAATTGTACCCCAGGGCAGAATTTCTAATAACACGATTGCACAGCTCTCGACCACCAGTAAGAGATACCTTCAGGGCACGATGTTCATTAGGAGTGCAGTACACACCACCTCAGCCTCCAGAGCAGAACATGAAACCTAAAACAACAAAGCTTTTCTTTTTTTCCCCCCCATAGTCGTCTCAGCTTTCTGGGCAAACATGGAACAACACACTTAGTTTTGCCTCCTGGAGAGCAGGAGTCTCCTGAGCGAGGGTCCCAGGAGCAGAGCTATTTTTGTCTCCAGCAAGGCATCCCTAACGTTACACTCCATCTGAAAAGTCACACAAGCCCCAGGAGAAGCACTCGAGAGATTGCCATGGCAGCAGTCAGGCCGTACATCAGCATTCAAAGCCAGGGCTGACACGTGAATGTTGCTTTGAACTCCACCTGGAATTGGAAGGACCATCTATATTGATTAACCTTCACATGATCAAGTTCAGTTTGGAGAAGTATCCAGATGTTCAGGTGTCTCTCTGAAACCAGAGATTTCATTTCAGTTTCGTCTTCCACACCTGTCTAGAAGTTCTGTTTTCTGCCCTAGGTGAAGAGATTTCAGCAACAGGTTCTTTGGAATCTATCTTTCTATTTTTCAACAGCCAAGAAAGTTCTTCCTTGAAGCCCACACATAAGTGTGGGCTTAGGGAGATTCTAGGGCTGGACTCCAGTCAATGCTGCTGTCCCCTGGCATGGCACGAAGCAGAGGAAGTTTCAGTAACTGATGAAAGCAGAAATACAGCAATGTTCAGCAGAGGAGCAGGCACTTGGCCTTTCCTGCCCAAGAAATCAGACAATGCTGATGAATGATGCCATGATAATATAAACCAATTTCATTTCCTAACTGTGCATTACACACAGCCTCCAGGTACAGACTGCAAGGATGGTGTGGTTAATAAAGGTGATGGCGAGGATTCAAATCCCTCAGCCCCATGGGAGACACAACCAACTGCACTGGAGAACTCAGCAGGTCCAACTGCCAAGCCAACAGAGTGGTGTTCATTAAGACATTTTGCCAGATAGTCCCCACTGGATGATCTGGCTGGGGGAAAAACCCCTGGGCTGAAGTGGCACAGAATTTCACACCTGCTTGGGCACATTTCATGCCTGGTTTCCCATCCAGGGCTTGGTGCCCGGGTGGGAGGCTCCTGGCTCTGTCTCTCAGCAGCGGGAGCACAGCAGCAAGCCTGCCACTGCCACGAGCAGCAGCACCTCAGTCTCCTTGCTGTTTGTGTTTGAGCTCAACACTGAGCTGTACTCACAACCCACCCTCTCAGCCCCTGCCTAAAGTCTGCCTGTGCACAGGGACTGTGGCCAGCAGACAGCAAGCTAGATGCTATTTAGTAAGCCTTTATGACTATATCTGCCTCTTACCTCAGGAGAAGGTCTGCCAGACAAGTGCTGTAGGTACAGCCTTACACTACTTATACTGAGCTGTGCACCCTTTAAGGTGCTCTGGTGTGGACTCCCTCATGTCTACCAAGGTGTGACTTCAGGTGACAGGGTTTCAATGAGGGAAATAACAGCGTCTCCTTCTCCCTGTCGCTGATTTTCACAAAGCTCTGAAGAAACCTGCCATTTTTGAGGGATATCTTCTCCTCTCCTAACCTGGTTGAAAACCAGTTGAAACAGCTACATCCAGTTCAAATAATCAGTTCAAAAGTTATTTGGAAGTAAACATACAAGCAACCTGAGCTACTACCTCTAGCCTTAAACTACCAGCGAGTGAGCCACACTCCCTTAGGTATTCAGAATGCAGTATTACAGCATCCAAATATTAGGCAAGTTTGCAGATGAGAGAGTAGTGCTAACAAAGAAATACATCACTTTGTTGTCAGTATTGCACAGCCACGACCAAGCAAGAAGCTGAGTGCTCACATTCCTTTCCCAAGCTCCAAACAAATTGATGTTTCCTCTCTCACTCCTAAATTAAACTGAGGAGACAGAACTGTGCCATGCCTGGGAGAACCACGCTAGTGGAAGCAGCACAATGCAGGACAGGTAGATGGAAGGGGGGGGGCCTCATGGGGCTGACACTCCAAGACTTCCAGTGTTTAGTACTTCCCATCCTTTGTGCAGTCTTCACCAGAAAGCCAAGTTATTTCAGTTTTAAAAATCAATACACCTTGATCTATTATAACTTTGACCTCGCACAGCTCTGTACCCTGGCTGCTAGAGGAAGCTCTGTGTAATTGATCACCCAACCCTTTGTGTCCCAAGAGGAGAAGCTGAACGATCCATAGACAATAGCTTTTTAAAGACCAGGTAAGGAGAGCACAGTAAGTCAGAAAGAGGTTGTTCAGTATTTCACTCATCTGGTTTTAAATGGCTTTCTGCATACTCGTGTACCTCGCCACAGTATATACATCAATGTACAATACAAGCAGGCAGGTTGAATGGAGCAAGACTGGACTTTCCAAGAGAAAAAAAACAGGACCAAGAGGTTTAAGCTTTTAAAAATAACAATTTCTTGTAATTTCAGGCTTTTTGACCTTTACTAATAGGACAGGATCTTTTCCTATCAATCCCAGGCCTGCATCATATTTTGGAGGACTCTCAAGGACATCTCTCCAGCTCGTTCTCTCAGGCCCTGCTCAGGTGGGACAGGTAACACAACCACACCTGTACACAGCCAACAACAGTGCCCTGCAAAACCAGGCATGCAAAATTCAGAGGTAGGCTCCTTTTTCCTACTAATGTTCTCCTCCTGAATTAGAAAAATAGGGAAAAAAACAGGATTTTGGCCAGGCTGAAGAAGCTGTCTCCCAGCCAGGCATTAGCACTGCCAAATTAATTACTGACCCCAAATAATTCCTGCCTGGTGGACACTGAGTAATGCACCAGAGCAGTGTAATTTGCAAAGGAGGCTTTTATCTCCCAGGGTTGTGTTTTTTAAAAACAATGGCTATTTAGAGCAATGTAGAGGCAAAATATTTGCTTTTTAGAATGTATCTTTATCAGCTTTTTGGCAGGGATGCTTTAAATAGTACACAAAGACTGGGATGAACACAGTGGGAACAGAAATCTCACCTCCAGCTTCCTGAGATTGAAGACTAACTGTTTGCACATTTATTTGCAAGTCAATTTTCAGAAGCTATTAATGACAAATTTAGCTTTCATTGCTGAAAGCCCCTGGGTTGGAGAGAGCTAATGAAAGAAATGGTTACTTTAAGACATTACCTCTCATTTTCTCTTAGGATGTCTCTTCCTTTCTTCCAAGAATAAGTAGGTCTGGGGGAAGCTTTTGGCTTACACTCAATGATTACTTCACCACCCACTTTAACAAGAGTTAACTTTTTCAAGAGTGTTTTGGAAAAGTCTGGACCAATGGCTGAAAGAAAAAAAAGAAACAAAACAGATCAGAATTCCCTGTGGAAAAACCAAAGGTAGTCTCTTTTGAACATTACAGTGTTCCAGGGCTGTTTCTCACCTGCAGAGCAACAGCATTCAGGAAACCCGTGACAAACCTAAACCCCATATAATTAATGAGAAATGTTAATGTTTCCAGAAAAGTTGGAATTTTAATGCTTTATAGTCATAATTGTTACAAAGGTAGGATGGCTTGAGAGGGCCAGGTCCCTAACCAAACAAAACAAGGCAAGACTTAAGTAGGCACCAGGGTACAGGGTACTCTTGAATCATCTTTTTCAGTCCCTCCTGAGCATATTCTTCTATTTTGTGAAAAACAGTCAGATATTCATTGAAGCAACCACCAAAGCTGTAAGGCAGACTGGGGAGCGAGGAGATGCTTTGGTTTCTGGTTCTCAGCTCAAAGGACTTTTAATGATTTCTTTGATGGGGCCTAATAACAGACAGAGCTTTGAGGCAGCTGCCTCTACAGTGACTCTGGGAGTGAATCCCCCAAAGATGACCAAATGATTTTGTTTTTATCAAGTAGGACAATCAATTTTTTCATTATAGAAAGCTCAAAGCAAACAGGTGAGGCAGTTGGAACATTTTATGAGCAACTCTTGCCCTGCTTGCTACGTCTTTGCTGACAGGCGTCTGCTTTCCGACAGATCAGTGGCAGCAGACTCTGCCCAGTCCCCTCTCATCGCCTCCATCCTCCTTGCTGTGCCTGCCTGCACCCTGTGCCTCCTACACACTCCCCTTAGCTTTTGAACTTGCAATATTTTCCTCTACTTGCTTTTTTTGCTGCATCCTGGGAGGTGAGAGCTTAGATCACTGTGCACTGCATCTGCTTGATGCTCCATAAAACGATCTAAAGCTCACCTGAAGCAGCTGGGAGACAAAAACCTGTTTTTCTTTTTTACAGAAAGCAAATTCATTTTTCTTAAGATGTCTCATCTGCATCAGTTCTTTTGAATATTGCTTCTGCCACAAAAGAGTTGAATAAAACACAATCCTACACTGATAATGGGATGGGCTTTACGATCAAATAGATCTCGCCTTCTACTTTTATGAATCAGAGTTCACTAATCTCTGAGCTGTCCTGTCTTCAACGTCTAACCACACATGGCTGACTTCATTTTAGCATGAAGGAAGGCATGTACATTCTTAAAGACTATAAAAAAGCCATCTGACACTCAGCACTGGCTATGTAAAACACTTCAGACTGAGAGGAGGCATCCTGAGGACAACTTGTCACCAACATACTCAGAAACAGATGGACTATTATTTATATTGGATTATTACAATGAATACTTTATCACTTCTGGAAACATTTTCTCAGCTTATTGCCCAAAAGTTATTAAAATAAAAAGAGTTTTGAACAATCCTGTTATTTCCACCTCTGTAATTAACAGGTGACATTCAATATGCTGTCATCTGACATTCAGAAACTCTGGGCTCAGTCCTCAGCACCACCACAGCTTCCCTGGGCCACTTCAAGGATAGTTTCATTTAACTTCTTTCCACCTTGCTTGTAAAATGAGGATTTTAATCACTTCTTCCCACTCTAGGTTCCCATTTCATTTTAAAAACTATTAGCCTGACTTCTTTAAGGCAATGTCTGCACCTTACTACATGTTTTCACAGTGCCCAGCACAACAGGATCCTGGTTTTAGGTGAAGGCTCTAGGCCATACAATCGGCAATGCAAATAGAGAGGAATCACTCCAAGAAAAGCTCTGTCTGCAATTTTCCCCTTTTCACTGCACTTTGCTATACTTCTCACTTGGTATTAGTGATGTTTAATCAAGTGTTTAACTTCAGGATCTTTTACAATAACCATTTGTATACTCAGAAAGATCTGTTTAAAAGCTGGTTCTCAGCAAGAGCTCAGAATATTGACCTCCTTTGAGAACTAGTGAGAAGTAAAACACACTGTTTTTCTTTAAAAATATGCCAAATTAAATCACAGATCCATAGAAACCCCATCCTGGTACTTTTCATGTGACAGACAGAAGCAAGATTGCACAACCCACAGGAGAAGTCAGACAAATGGAAGTTATCTGGCAGGTTTTTCAGAGCAGGCTCTCCAAGGTCAGCCCCTGGGGACTGCTGGGCATGGGGAGGCACTGGAGATACCCACCAACAAGGGCTAAGCCTCTGTCTTCAGAGATTTGCCTTCCCCCCAAAGGCTCATTGTTATCAAGGGTTTGAAAAGACAGGAAAAGCATCAGTGAGCTGCTTTTGATTTCTTTCACACAGTAACATGTCCAATAAATCTTAGCACTGTGAAGTCTAATTTATTGAGCATTATTGTACTTTTCTTGAACTGCAACACTGACAATCTTTCAAATGATGTTTTTTCCCATGCAGGCATCTATAGCTGCTGATAAATGACTGATAATTGAAAATGCCATAATCAGAAGAGACCTCATGCTTTGTTCTTCAGAATAAAGGGAGGAATGATGCTATTGAAAATGGCCAAAGCAATAATTTGTAATCATGAATTCCATTTAACCCTTTGAAACTACATATCTATGCTGACAAACCTGTTTCTAGGCCTTCCACTTGTACATCAGCAATGTCTGTGAATGAGGTAGACTGGCAGGACAGTTGGAGATGCTCCTGTCCCCCTCCTGCTCAAGAAGGGGCAGCTAAGGCAAATTGCTGGGGCTATATCCAGCTGGATGTTGAGAACTTCCAAGCAGGAAGATGCCACAATCTCTCTAGACAACCTGTTCTAGTGCTCAATCTCATATGTAAAGAAGTTTTCCATTGGTTTAAATGGCGTTTCCTGTGTTTCAGCTTGTGCCCATTGCCTCCTGTCCTGGCCCTGGCCACCACTCAGAAGTGGCTCTGTAATCTCTGCTCCCATCCATAAGGTATTGCACCACCTGGATTCAAGGAACTTCTTGCCAGCTCTCTGTGCTCAGTCATCTGGTTGAATAAGAGAAGACAGGATGATGTAAAGAAAGAAACCTGTTCTCTGCCTACCTGCTTCCTCGAGTTTTCATTTCACTCCTTACTTAAAAACAACAACTTGTCAAAGATCAGCACATCTGCTTCAGATGCTGAAACTTGGTAAAATCAGCTTGGGTGAAGGCTTTGCTGGTTGTAGCTGGTTTGCAGCATTCAGGAAAGTCAACTTACCTATGACACTCAGTTCTGCACTGGCAAAAATGATGCCATGTCTGTTTTCTGCTACGCACTGATACATGCCGGCGTCTGACAGGCTGACGTTGCTTATGGTGAGCGAGCCCTGCTCCAGCTGAACTCTGCCCTGCAGCAAACAGCAAACCAAGGGAAAAAGTAAACAAGAAGGTCCCCTCTTTGGAACATAAACTCAATGGTTATTTTGCTTCATTTTTTAACCAAGGTTGAAAAAAAGTAGCATTAATGGGAAGAATTTGCATGGTTCAATCTATTTGTCTGCCAGCTAAATTTATGTCAGGTTAGATACTAAATGGTAAAACCAATATAGTAGCTGGTAAATGCAATTTAAATTGCAGGACCTTCCCTTGACTTCTCATTGATTTAATACCCAAAGAATTTAAATTAATCAGGCAGATAAGCTTGAATCAAAAAGTGCACCTTTGATCTACAGTGGCATATCACAGCCAACCACAGTCCTTAAAACATTTACAACAATGGCACTCTATCTATGGCAAAGAAGGCTGGTGAGACTGGCTGCCATCTTAGCTAGCACACAGACAAATACTTAAAATCCTCTGCAGTTTACTGAAAACAATGTAGCTGTTAATAATTTAATGATCCTTTACTTCCTATCAGCCACTAATGTGATTTAAGTACAAGACCATCTGCTAGTGACCAGCATGAAGCAAGTAAAATTAGTGTGTGGAACAAAAGACCAGGGTATCATTTGTCAGCCTAAGGATATGGAACTCGTGTTATCAATTTTAATAAGTACAGCCAAGTGTTCCCTCCCTCCCCAGGAGTTTCATCATTTTAAAAAAGAGTAATATAAAGAGCTATTGGCTTTCTACTTGGCCTTAGGGTGGAAATTCAACGTTTGTGCAATCTTCATCAGGGGTTGATCAAATCTGGGCTGCCATATTCTTTCACAATAAATGAAGGGAAAAAATGCCAGCTATTATGAAACCAACACTTTGCTGACTTGTTTTTGTTTGTGGTTGTAACAGGGAGGGAACATGGGAGAGGTTGGGCAGACATAGTAGTGGAGTGTATTTCCCAGGCTTCTGGATATTACCCTTCTTCAGTCAGCTCTTGGAGTCCCTGACAATGGCAGGCCATGCTCCTGGTTGCCTGCATGTGGAGGGGTGGGAAGGCCTCCTGAACATCAGAAACTGAAAAAAAATTAATCCAGGGTGATCATTTTCTGGCTGCAGGCTCCATGGTCCCATTCAGCCATTCCTCCTTCTTCACAAGGGTCCCTCCACCCTTAGGTTTGTATCACGGATTCCTCACTTCAGGGACGACCCCTGAGCACAGAGCATCCCTGTGTCCTGCTTACCACTAACAGCTTCTCCTGAAGCCATAGAATCATTACGGTTGGAAAAGACCTTTGAGATCAGCAAGTGCCACCACTCACACTGCCAAGCCCATCACTAAACCAAACCATATCCCTCCGCACCTCAGCTGTGGGTCTCTTAAATATCTCTAGTGAAGGTGACTCCATCAGCTCCCTGGGCAGCCTGTGCCAGTGTCTAACAACTCTCTTGGTAAAAAACTTCTTCCTCATTTCCAACCTAAACCTCCCCTGGCACAATCTGAGCCCATGTCCTATCATTCATCACTGGAGAGAAGAGACCGACCTCCACCTCACCAAGTACAGGGGGACAATCACTTCCTTGGTCCCATGGGCTGATCCAAGCCAAGATGCCATTGGCTTTCCTGGCCACACTGCTGGCTCAAAAGTAATAAAAGAACCACCTTCCCCCAAAGCAATAAAACAGGCAGAGATGAGGGAGCCGTTGGGGCCTGCTCCCCGGTGAGGGCTCCGGCAGCGCGTACCTGCGGCAGCAGCGGCTGCCCGTCCTTCAGCCAGCGGTACGAGGGCTTGGGCCTCCCGCTGGCCCGGCACTCCCAGGCCACGCTCTCCTCAATGGCTGCGTGTGCATCGCTGATTGTCTGAATCCAGTTGGGCTGAGCTGCAAGGCAGAAGCGATGAATAAAGCCATGTCAACAGCACGCTCTGCGGGTGCAAGCAAATGGCTGTTTCTTTATTAGCACATTTAAGAGTTGGATTTAATAGCACACTTCATAATTGCTAAAGATGTCTTTTTTCCCCCCGAGTCCAGTTCTGCTTTCTGAAGGTGGCACGTGCGAGATCAGAACCTGGTTTCCTTCTCTTTTTAATAAAAGTCCTTTAAGAAAAATAGTAGCTTCACAAATCCCGATCATCTGATCATCATACATCGTCCTGATCGTCATACAAAAGCAAAGCAACAGCTCATGTGCTGCCCCAGTGGAATAAATGGCAATGTTAGACTCCCACTCCTTCAGATACAGACATTTTCCTCTTCAGGATCTATATGATTCAGGCTTCAAAGCTCTACAATTTAGCATCTGACCTCAAAACTTGTAATTTTCCATTAGCTCTGCATTGAAATTCAGGTTATTCCAGTAGCTTAGGCCTGCATGGTTATAAGCACTGCTTCTGGTTCAAATTGTCAGCGTCAGATTAGGACCACATCTGTAAGCATGACTACAGGAAGATCTTCCATGTGAATGATAAAAAAGATCTTTGGACTCAATAATTGCATTAATGATGCTGAACAAAAGCAGACATCAGAGAGGGAGAATCTGGTGAAAACTGGCACTGCCAGTTCTCAGACACTTATGAGATTATATTTTAAGTTCCACAAAAATCAAAACAACTTCTGCTAAAACTGCCTCAGAGGTTTGTAGACCCCACAAAACCTCTGACTTTCTTCTGTTACCTTTGCAAACCTCACCCATCTAGATGTACCCACAATATTCTCCAGAAAGTCTCATTAAAAAAAGAACAAGTTCAGGTTTTTTTAATGGTCATTTGCCCTCTTTTGACATAAAAGAAC
Source organism: Colius striatus (assembly GCF_028858725.1). Taxonomy (NCBI): domain Eukaryota; kingdom Metazoa; phylum Chordata; class Aves; order Coliiformes; family Coliidae; genus Colius; species Colius striatus. The sequence goes on along the minus strand of NC_084773.1, from coordinate 20,284,771 downwards.
CTGAGATAATTCCTTGAAGACATTACCAGCAGAGGTCTCCAAGAATCTAGTTAACACCTTTTCTCATTTAATGGAGATTACAAAGAATAAAATTAAGATTCCTGCAAGACAGGTAACAACAACTTTCTCTATCTCCTTTGGTTAGGGACAGGCAAGAGGAAGGTCTGAAAAGATACATTAAAAAAGAAATCATACCAAAATGGTGGAGTTCAACATACAGTTGGTATGATTACACCCAAAATGTTGGTACCACGGTACCATGCTGGTTATACACATTCAGAGAGCTGAGTGACTTCTAAAGCTGTACGTTCAGGCTGTGACAGGTGTGTGCTTAATCCCACACCTACCACACTGCACATCTCTCTTCTCATGGTGCCTACAAAGCACAGAAGAAAGTTGAAGATTTTTGCACAGCATTTTAACCCCAAGAGATTTGCAAAAAGAAAAAAAGGCAGAAAGACAAACTGAACACAATAACAATGCAGAAGCAAAAGAAGCAGCTGAAAAGGAAAGGCAAGCAGTGTTTACTTCTCTGGCTGCCCCTCTTGCCCCTGTAATATTTTAAGCTTGTTTATTATCTGTATCTAAAGAGATATGAAAGGGGAAGCTTTTAAATGTAGGAAGATGAAAGTCAAGTTCTGTCATCTGGAGTAAGAGCTTGAACAATTCCATCGAACTGAGACATGCTGAGCAACTGCAATTGTTCAGTGGCTCAAGGACATTTGCAGATTACTCAAGAATTTACATATTTACAATTCTAACAGCATCCAACTCATAATTTTGAACAGAGTCTTATGATACCATAAAAGGAGCACTATAAAACCAGACAGATCCACCGGCTTTCTTTGCAGTACTCAGTGCTTTACTGATTTCCCACATGAACAAAAACCTCACCAAATTCAGATAAAACAACTGAAAGTAACTTATAAAGTAAGAAAAGCCGTGAAAGGTAAGGTGTGCTCTATAACAGAAGCATATGCTATGCAAAAAGAAAGGCAACTGTCACAAGAAGAGGAAATAGAATTCAGTATTCATCCTTATTGCAGGCAGACTCCTCAAAGAAGGAAATTTCTCACCCAACACAGCCAAAGACTTTGCCTGTCCAGTCTTTCTGCCATACTTTGCAGGTTGCACACCTGAACTCCTGCCCTGAGTAACAGTGCTGAGATCTGAACATGCTGGAAGCACTGAGAGCCATCCCCCTCCCTCCCCACTTCATTTCACCTTTCTGTGCAGTGCCCACGAGCCACAGTCTCGCACCCCATGCCACTCTGCACTCCCTGCAGTTGTTTTAACCGGTTAAGCTTTCTACCCCAAAGCCACTTACGATGCAGGCAACTACAGAATGAGCGTAACAGGTCAAAAAAGAAATCCCCGTGATGAGCAGAAGAGTCCTTTGTTTTACAGGAGCCTCAGTCTCTGCTGCTCTTTGGGAGACTTTTCTAATTAGGTCAACCTCTCCTTTCAGCAGTTCATTTCAGAGAATTGCAGGCACGCTCTTGACTTAATCTTGAGTAATACACAAGGGTTGGTTCACACAGCAAATATGTTTGAGCCACTAAATGAGAGCTGCCATAATATAATGAAATTTGACAGTCTCCCATTGGGGATCACACCAAGACAGAGTAACGTGACACAAGATTTCAAGTAGGATAATTAAAATAATTCAAATAAGGAAATGAAAGCAGCTCCATGCTGCAACATTTCCTGGTATAGTGACATTATTTGAGATCATGACAATGTCTGATTTGTGACTGGTGGTGGTGTTCCAGAAAAGGTCCTTTCAGTGCCACTGACCGAAGAGGAATTCTTTCATACGACGGCTCTGGAAGTATTTTGGCCCTGTTTGGAGTAGTCAGATATTACAGACCTTGGAAACACCCCAGAGGAAAAAATCTGGTATTAAAGAAGAAAAAATTACATAGAAGCTGATTAAGAACTCATGTGAGTTGCAAGAAAAATTCATCTACTAAATCTATACAGTGGAAGAAAACGCTTACAAATAGAAGCGTGACTCTTACATAATGATGGGTTTGAAGGAGAACATCCCCCTGCTAGGTGATGAGAGCTGTTCTGAGTACTCAGAGGCGCAGAAGACAAATGATGGCAGCAGTCAGAAAAAATCCAACCTGTTTACCTTTAACCACCTTCCAGTCTTCAGTAATGCAAAGTGAGGCACGTTAAACCAAGTGATTAGCAAAGTACGCCCACATATGTTCCTACTTCTCTAAGACTGAAACATTCAGAGTATATCTGTCCGTTGTAATAAACTGAAAGGTAAAAGTAGGTACTGGGAAGCTGGAGCAAAGATCATGTCCTATAATGTCATTGAAAATGAAATGACACAGCTGGTGATGATGCATCACATCAGAAATGAGTAACAAAACCAAAGAATGATGGGAGCAATCTGAGAAATAAACCCCAAATAAATGTGTAGGACTTTGCAACTGCTGCTGAGTTGAAAACAACCAAAAAGACTAAAGCAAATGAGGTACTAATACATATACAGAATCCAATTCTCCGTTGGTGTATATTGATTTCAGTGTTCCTAAGCCAATTTATAGCAGCTGATGACCTAGTGCAGGCTGTGTAATTCATCATTAATGGCAGATGAAAGGCTGAATGACTTGTCCATTACCGTGTCTTTTCTAAGGAGATTGAGACTGAGCCCAGGATCAGGAAACTCTAAAGAGCAGAAAGTCAAGCACAAGAAGTAAGAAAAATACATGGAAAAAATACATGAGTAACTAAAATAAAGAAGGCAGCCAGTATACAAGGACTTTGCAGACAAGTGCATACGTCATCCTGGTCCAAATGGGGATATAGCTGTTGTAAACAAAACCCTCATGTCCCTAATTTGCTATCCTTCCCAATGATCACAGGAACATGAAACCAGACTTCATCACTTTTCCTCCTCTCAAGCCCTTCCTCTTGACCTCTACTGCCAGTTAGAGACTACTTGAAATCTATACAGCTCTCGAAGATGTGTACATCTTCCACCAAAGTCATTTGAATGTTGCACCTAAATCATCTCCATTTGCCTCATCTTTGGAAAGTTCACCAGATGCCGGCACTTGGGCAGGATATCTCCTTTCTGCCTCTCTAGGAGAATGAAGCACAAGACCTCTCTAGAAGACATAGTGAATCAGCCTGGGAGGTTCTGCTTGGGACTGAATTGTTAAATATGAGAGGAAAAGAGACAGGAAGATTTGAAGGAGTTAACCCAGCTGACAAAAACTACTTAAATTGTCCCTACCCCTTATTTTCCTCTTGTTCCATAGGCTATTCTGCACCATGACATGACCTCCCCAGTTACACTAGGTACCAAAGTAGGTATTACAAGCATGTTCATAAAGACCAGTCCTCCAGGATTTAGTCCTTTTTTATCCCCATGCTTGAGACTGAAGCTACCCAGGGGAGTGAGTGAGGTGTGGGGTGCTCACTGAGTAGCCTTCACACTCCATTTCTCATATCTATTGCTGTTTTTGTGTCTCCTGCTAGAGAGCTATTTTTCCAAGCAAAGGTGATAATAATTTTATCACTTTTTCTTAATCTCTTAAAAATTGATTTATCTACAAGCAGGTTTCCAGCAATCTCCAGGGAAAGTGGAGAAGAAACATGTCTGTTCTCTGTGTTCTGGATGCAAGACCTCCCTCAGGCAGCAAATTATTCAAAACTCAGAGTTACTCCCTCCTGCACTGAAGTCTGAGAAAACACATTTTCCACTGGCAAGAGGCAAGACATCCTCCCTCTGAGCACTGATTTTCCCCAGGGTGAGAGTAATCAACCGAGCCTGGGCTCCCAAGCCCACCAGTCCCTCTCTGGAAGGATGTATTTGGCTACTGCCAACTGTTTAAGCACTGGTTAACCAAAAGTTAAACTGGCAGAATATTCCAAAACAACACTTGACTAGAGAACTTTAAATACAACAAATGTGGAAGTGTTTGAAGGTGAGAAATCTGCTAGCAATGTCTTGGTGTAATAAGCAATAAACAGGGTTTTCTAGTGAGGCATGTAAATTATAATTAACAATAACATTTACTTGTCCCATTTCTGTGGCTTTTCCTCTATTTTTATCAGTCCAGAAACTCATTTTCTTTCAAATGGCTTTGAATTTTCAGCAAATTATTTGTGATCTGGGACCTAAAGAGGGATGAGACATACAACTGCCTTTGTTTTCAGCTATGCAAATTTCCTTTTTAGACCTCTAACCATAAAAAAAAGAGCATAATATGATTTACACTTGAGGTTGTTTTTATAGAGTGGCGTAAAGTAGCTTTTGCACAAATAAAACACAGGGCCACTGATGAAAACGGGACTCTCTTCACTGTAAAATTAAGGAGACTCATAAATTCCTGGTGGGACTTTGATTTGAGAAGCATTTAATCTGAAAAGCAACCCAGCCAATTAAATGGCTTCTGCTGAGTACCTTACAAAACGCTGCAAAGAAGTGCAATTAGTTACAAATAAGTCTGTGTCTCTGCTAATGCAGATGCTGCTGTGCTGACACTTTTAGAAACCATTTTAACTGCATTTTTTTCTTCCTTGCCTTGGCTTGCCAGAGAAGTGCTGGGCTGGGAGTTGATCAGCTCAGGGGAGAGAGATGCTGGGGGACCTCAAACATCACCAGCAAAGCCAAGTCAGCACGTGCAGCCAAACTGAGCTGTTTTGGTACTTCAGTATTCTCCTTTTCCAGGCCATGTGAGACAGTGTGGATCTGACTGGAAAGCCCAATGCCAAACTGTATGGTTTTGGTCATAATTGTTTGGGGCAAAGGCTGCCAGTGCAGCTGCTCAGCCCCAAGCACCCTTGCCTGGACTGAGGTGTCTGTCTGCAGGCTGGCAGCCCTGCTACGTACCTGAGTAGCCTCCTCCAGTGCTGCTTGCTTAGTCCCCTTACTACCTGCCCCATCAAACGTACTTATAGCTAGATTACCTGGACCAGAAGCCTTTTTTTCTTGTGTTCTGTTATTCAGACTACACCTGTCCTTGGGGTGGGGGATATCAAGATGCTGCATTGTCTCAAAAGAGTCAACACACACTGAAGCTGAGTTCAAGGAGTAAGCACTGGCAAAGCATTTCACCCTTTGCATAAAACAACACCAACCCTCACATTTTAAAACAGTCCAGCAGAAGCAAGATGCCAGTGTGGTGGTTCAGAGACCTTTGATGATCATCAACAGGGAGAAGCTGGCCAAGGTACATCAGCAGAGCTGTAGAGGCACACAACGCTCTCGTGTTGTGGGAGAAGCTTTGAGCACAGAGGTGAGCAGCCACATCATCTAGTCAGTTTGTTGTGCCCGTGCATCTGCCCACTGGCCCTTGTCTTACGCTCAGGACAACCTTTGGGTCACGAATGTCTGTCTGACAGAGGAAAATCTGACTGAAACGTCATCTAAACTTAACATGAATGAAACAAAGTCCACAATGCTAATAAATATGCGTCTCCTCGATGCTGGTTTTATGAAGGAAAAGGCAATTTCTTTTTAAATTAGCTGGCTAAGGTAATCTGTTTACTGTACTCCTGCCAACAAAAATTGTTGGCATTGCTTTTTACTCAGCGTATAAATCTCAGCGTGCAGAGAGTGATCAAATGGAAAATTTATGAGCGGGCAGATTAAAAATAGAATCGGGTCAATGGGAGAGCTTCCAAAATGCTGCAGATCAAAACACAGAGCTGCTGGCGTGGGGGACCCCCTGCCCAGCTCCACAGCAAAGCAGCGCTCGGAGCAGGGACGTGCTCCCACATCCCATGGACCTCACCTGCCCCAGCCCCAATCTGCTCTGGGGGGAACAGGCTGCAAAGTCAGAAACGCAGCATCAACCATTGGTGGCTGCTAAACGAGGAGGAGGGGGGTGAAAGATGTTTTGCTGCTTAATTTGCTAGTTCCCTGGAGCTAATTTGAGGTATGTGGTATCTGGTTAGGAATGGCAGACAGAACAAGAGACTTGTGGCAAGGAAACAAGTGGTACGTCATTCAGAGTTACAACAGTCAAGGAAACAGGTATAAGTCACTGTAATTGCATTAACATTAACATGTTTTCTATTGTGAAGGTCTATTTATCAAGTAGGACATGCAGCACTCAGAACGAATGCAATTGGAGAGCAATAAAACACAGCCTGTTGCAGGGGCTCAAAGCACAGAAAACAGAGGAAGAACAGATCTGGCACATTTAATTAACCTTTCCTGCTGTATCGAGGATGTCAAACAACGTCAGTGTCACCGATACGCTAACAGAGGGAAAATAAACATTGATACAAGAATGAAACACGGCAAAAGTCAACCTTCCCTGACAACTTCCAGGAGCACTGAAAGAAGCTGACAATGGAGGCAACGCTGGGTTATCTACAGCAAGCAGGCAAACTGGATATTCCCTTTCCTTTTTCTTCTTACTTTAAACTATGCAGAGAGGCAGATAAGTGGATTTAAAGGAGTCCCCCACTGATAGAGCCAGATCGTGATCTCCAGGGCACACGTGTGATAGAGCATGTCAGGGTGTGTAGGCAGCACACGATTGCCTGCTCACACCACATCCTCCCCTGTCCCCTCCTCCAGCCACCAGCCCTGGCCCTCCAAAAGCAGCCTGAAAAGCTCTGCCAGCATTACAGCTGCTGTACAATCACACAACACTTCTCAGCTTTAAAAAGGGATTCAACGACCTACTTTTGGCTTCAACTGTTTGTGTAAAATATTTACAGTAAGTCCCTTTCCCTAAAGAAATTTGGATATCACGTGCAACTCCAGAGTCTAGCTTACAGCAAGATAGGGGTTCTATTTAAGAGATCTGTTTTCAGTGCTAAATGACTGCCAAACACACACTATCCTTGAAAACTGAATACTTATGAGCTACTAACTCAGCACCCTCAAGATGACGAGGATTGTATTTTAGTCCATCATCTTTAAAAGCAGTCGCCAGCAGAAGTGTCAGGCTAACAGCTCTCCACAGGGAACTCCTCTGCTCACACGAAGGAAAGCAGATACAGACAGTTCCTAGCATCCCAGACACCGAGAGGAGGAACATCTCTTCCCAGAAAACCTTCAGCTTCTTTGCTGAAATGTCATCCTGGGTGTGAAAACCAGCACTAGCCACGGTGGCAGTTTTTGTGTAGGGTCTGCAGTCCCTTCAGGAATGGCATCCAGAATGGTGAATTTGTTACTGTAATTAGATTATAACTTAATACATGCTCTGGGGGGAGTATTCCAAAGGCTTGATTTAATGCTTTGCAAGGAAAGCAGGTTTGGCTGTAGGTTGAGCAAAACTGTACAACTGATGAGTCTTTTCATTTACTGTCAACATGGGAAAAACCAGGAGAAAGGTGTGTTGTTTGATAAACAGGAAAATAAATCTTCAATACTTTTAATTAAAACCAGACAAAACAGTAAGAACCAACCCCAGGCTCTTTCCCTAACTTAAATATCCCTTTGTTCTTGCTATTTCCCTCCTTTTTCATGTTTTCTCATTTTTCTATTGTACTCAATTTTAAAAGGAAAAGTGTTCACTTGAAGTAGAAGCCCCAAAAGTTAAAGCTTCTAAATGAAACGTCTCAGGAATATTTCCAGTTTTAAAACATCCTTATACAGGTCTGGTTTGGTTTTTGGGATTTTTAAAAATTGCATTACTCCAGTTTTGCCAGGAGGGTTTGTTCCCAAACCCCTTTTCTGCAGCAAATTTACTATCAATCAAAACCGCTCTTCTCATCTCTGGAGTTCAACCCAATCTTCCCTGCTGACAGAAGCTGGGCCTTCAGGAGCATTTTTGGGAGAAAACACTAAATTTCTCTCCACAGGTTTGAAAAAGAAAAACACTCTACTATGCTCCTGAAGATGATAACAGAGCAGCAACAAAACTGCTCCCTCCATGATGGCTGGGAAGTCTCTGCATGCAGGGTATGCAACCTGCAGTCTTCTCCCCTCCCAAACCTATCAGAAACTAAGTGCCAAACCAGCAGCCCAGCTGAACCTCTAAACCCCCCTCTGTCACTTTCATTCACCACTACACAGCTAAATCCACATTAACTCAGAAAAGGTAAAACCTTTCCCCTGTAAGCTTGACTCATCTCCTAGAAGTGTTTAATTTGCTGTTTCCAGCAGAAATTTGGGTATGGGCAAACACTTGTATCACAATTAGAGGTACTAACACATCTTCTACTTAACACAGAAGGCCTATAAAGCTCAACTGTTACATTCTCATTGTGCTCAGATCAATAGCTCTGATTTCAGTGTAAGAAGAGCAAACACAGGTCTTTGGGTGAAGAGGACTCTGATGGCTCCCAACAGGGTTAAATCCCAACTTTCCAGGCTACGCAACCAATGATCCATCTTGAGAGCAGTCCTTAATTGGTTATAAGCAATTAACATTTACTACCACAAGCTGTGTGATGGATACATAATAAATCCCAAGCTGGAACCATGACATGCTCCACCACAATACCTGCTTTACCCTCACAGCCACAAGAAGGCAAATGAGCTGTTGCCAAGTGTTTTCTGCCTGTTTCCATGCCAATGTCTTTCCAGCAATGTGCTTGTGCTCCAACTGCTCTGATTCTCAATTAATATGCACCATTCAGACAGGTTTTATTTCAAATTACACCCTTTTTGAGATGTGCTGTTTGTAAAAGAAAGTCATTCTCAAAATGACTTTCTCACAAAATATTTACTGCATATTGCACTTGATACAATAAAACACCCTGAAAGCAGGCAGTCTGCTTACCATAAAATGTCAGTTGTCCTCGTGCCACGTTCTTCCCTCGCACATTTTCAGCTACACACTCGTAGAGTCCAGCATCTTCTTGCTGAAAATTGGGGATTTCGAGCAGTCCACTCGATCTGTGCCTCCTGGCTTTTCTGGGTATCTGTTTCCCATCTGCTCTCCTCCAGCTGATTGTAGGAACTGGGCTAAATAAGAAAAGTAAAGCAAAATGAGACTTGCAGAAAAAGCTATGGGGCTTGTCTTGATAAGCTCTTGATAAGTCTGATCACCTGAACTCTGTTTCATGTTTGAGGAGGACAGACATTATTAGTCTGAAGAGCCTGGCACAGGACCTGGAGCAATTTTATTACGGGTGGCTTATATGTGATATATACATGCACACCAATGGTGTGTTGCTCATGTAGCTTTAAAAGCAAGGGACTCTTTACTATTAAAATGCTGTTTTGACAAATCTGAATGTGGAGTTCTGCTGGGATGATACACCCCTTTTCCTGCCAGTCCCACAGTTTAACTTTGGAAGTGTTGCCAATGTCTACTTGAGAAACAAGAGACGTGTTTTAAGCATTGCATGAGACCTGAGAACAGGAGATGTACAAACACATCTTTACAAATTAAGTTACATCTTCTCTCTCACTTGGGAGCTTACAGTTTTGATGAGCAAAGGCCCTGCTCCCCAAGTCCTCGATTTGTTATGAATGCTTGCAGTAAGTAACTCCTGCTCAGGAAAGCGAATGATTAGGAAATCCTGCAACCTGTACACTACAGCACTATGAAAGTGAGAAGCTGGAGGAACAATAATAATGGATCAAGACTTACTTCCCCAAGGCAAAGCACTCCAGTTTCACTGTTGTTCCTTTTGCAGATGGAACTGTTTCTGGGAACTGCACTTCTATTTTCGGCTCATACTCTCCCATCACCCCTGTGAACATAAAATAGAAGCTAAGGCTTGGCTGAATCTTTGCAATAAATTTGCAAGTGTTCCCATGCTAGCACAGAGCTGTTCTATACATCATTACTTGCCCAATTAATCCATTCCATTTTAAACCTGGCCTGTTGCTAACAGCCGTGTAGTGTGGGCTCTCTTCCCATTTACTGCCAGAGGAAAATCTGAAGCAGTGCTCCACACCATCTGCCAAAGATTAACATTTCTTCACGGCTCCGTTACTTTTTGCTTGTGAATATTCAGGACTTCTGCAGGTAACCCGTGGAACAAGGAAAGCAATAAAAAGGGAGGTTCACCACCTTCTAGAACACGAAACACGGAACAAACAGGCATTAGGAAAAGTTTTAATTAAGGGCTGCTATTAGTTTCAAGGATTTAGATGCCCAGAGATCATCCACTGCTGGGGTGATTTCTTCATTTTTACTGCCCCGGTAAATCACGTATTGTGGCAGCTTCTTTATGAAATTGGGTTTAAAAATTTGTGCACATAAAATAGGCCATTACACCCATGATAAATGGCTACATTTCCAGTCACTGCACTGTCTTTAAACCGGCACATATAATTTCACCAATAGTGATTATCAGCTAATTGATGATTGCAGTTTAAACCTGAACTGCGCGGCGCTTCCTGGCCGCCGGCCAAGCGCGGGGCAGGAGGAGCCCGGTGTGAGCAGAGGAATGGCATCAGCCTGCACAAACACAGGAACCATGGGGCACCAGGAACACAGGAATGAGACAGTACGAGTCCATGGAGGTATTCAGGTAGCTGGGGCTGCTCACAGGTGGCTGTGGTTGCTGAGCTCCTTTTATGTCCTTCTGCTTCACAAAGAGGTGGCAAGAAAAGCCCTTTGTTTCCTTTCATTTTTCACAGTTTGATTCTTAAAGCTGACAATGCTCAGTACGAAGCTTACATCATGTAAGTAAAGTACTTCTATTTGCTGACCTATACATTACCTGTTCTGGTACAGCAGCATGTTACATCATCTTTCTTCCAACTTGTTTATTGCTGCACAACATCACTCATCAAGTTAAATGCATTTATTAACAATACGAATGTTCCCTCCGTAGTCACCTTCTGGCCAGCACGTGTAGCAGGGAACCCAGGAGTCTGTGCCAGTGCTCAGGCATTTACATACTATACAAACAAGAATTCCAGGGCATGCTACTTGTTAGCCCTCTGCATCTTAGCACTGCAGCCCTGAAGGGCTGGAATTGTCTGTTACAGTTAATGTCATGGAAAATCCTCCCTTCTACTAATTGTGACTTGCCAAATCTTTGCAATCTTGCCTAAATTCCTCCAGACTCCATGCTAAACACTCTCTGGGCAAGCTTCAGCCAAGCCAAGAACAGCTACTGCCCAGTGGTGCACATTTGGGAACAGGAGCAATATTTTGCTGATTTTAGAACTTACTGAAAGCTTTTCCTAGAGAGTATTTCCACGTGCTGCAACAAAGGCTACAAATTTGGCAGAGAAAGACATTCTGAGGCTATGCTTTCCACAAAAACTTCACTAATCCAAGCAGTTGCTTCACTTTGGAAGATGATGGCTTTCAGAATGGAGACTTGACTTAAAAAATTATAGTCTCCATTACCCTTCTCAAGATATCTGAAGAGCTCTTTGGTGCTGTGCAACCAGCCCCCCTGCCCAGCCTTGCTGCCCCAAAACCACCCCACCGGCAGCCAGATGGAGGGTGGGAGATGACATGGCAGTCACAAAAGATGGGAGAAACAGTGTGGGCTAGCTACAAACCTGTCCTCAACATGTTCTTATTTCTTTACCTGAGGCTAGGACTGGAGAGCTCTAATCCCCTGGGGTGACAAAATCCCAGACAGGTATGGGAAGGCTGCCTGGGGCCATAGGACATTGCCTGTGGCCCTGCATCTCTGGCAGCTGCTGCTGCCTCTTACAGCTGCAAGGGCAGCTCTTTTATACAGAGCTACTGCAAACTAGAACCACTTAGAAATCAGGAGTCATATCTGGTAACATCACAAGGCTCCCATTGCATTTTTCACCTATCTACTTACACACATTTAGGGTTATGCTGCGAGTTCTGCTGTCTCTGCTTTAAACAAGAAACATCACTGCAGCTGAGGTATCTCCATCCCAAATTGAAGACCATTTCCACACAGACAGTCCTTATTTTTCCTGCTGTTCCTGGGTGATTTCAGATGTTAGCCATGCAGGTAGAAGACATGAAAGACTACACCTGGGGATTTATCTTGGAGAACACTTCCAGTGTCATGGCACATCAGATGCTCTACGTGTTTGCATTTCAGAGGCTTACGTGTTTGTCTTCCAGTTTCAAGACTTAAAAACGGGCTTTTGGATAAAAGTCCCAGGAATTTAGAAGCAAGCTAATTTGTCTGAGGAGATGATATGCATTTCCTGACAACACCTGTGAAATATTAAAGTTTAATTGGCCCATACAGCTGCTGCTGACAGCAGTTTTATTCCAGGATTATTTCAGCTCTTTCCTACTATTACTGGCTTAATTCTCAAGGTAAATCCAAAGTGCATTTTAAAGAGAAGTAGCAAAGCACTCCCAACACCTGAGTGCTCCTAATAGGCTTTGGCTGGTGCTTGTTGCAGGGTTGGGATGGCCCAGAGGGTCCCAAAGGTGCTGTGGTGGTGCTAGAGATAGCATCCCCGTGTACCCAGTGCCCTTCCAGGGGAGAATGGTGCCCAAGACTGTGGCCTCAATGGGGATGGGGCAGACAGACAATAGAGACATTTTTATTACATGGAGGAGACTGATGCAAGTTTGTTCCCTCTCTTCCAGTCCTTCTCCCTCAGTGAGCTGCCACAAGGCTTGTCATTCAAATTGAAATCCTTTTTCTCCTGAGCTGCACTAAGTGCTACAGTCCCGGTGCACACCTTACTTCAGGCTTCAGGGTCATTCTCATTCTTGAGTGCCAAACACATATAGCTATTTATTGTATTTCCCACTAGGAAAACAGCTCAGAGAGCCCTTTCTCCACAATGGGAGCTACCAGCTGGCAGTGTCAGGGCTAACTCCCATTCTTGAAGACCCCAAGCTGAAACCCAACCTCAATACCTTGGGAAATAGAGAAAACCACATCTTTTTCTTTTTTGTCCCTTTTATTCACTCACAGTTATGTGATGTGGAAGGGAGAGCTGCTGGTCTTTCCCTAAGACCTGTGCTGGAGTATGCGTGCACATTTCAGGAGGACAGGTCCTAAACCATAGATGTGCTGTTTCAGGGACTGCTGAGCCTACATGACATTAAATCTTACCTGGTATTTAAATCTTTTATCCACCTGCACTGCAAGCATCCTGCTGCCACTAGTTCACACAAGTACATGAAAATATTTTAAACAGGGGTGATTGCATGCATTTTTGGGAGAGAATTAAGAGGGACAGGGAAAAAAAAAACCCATCCTTTTCCCAGCATACACTGTATTTTGTACACTGTATTTATCACCATCAGATAACCTCTGTCCATAGAAGCAGAGAGCTTGAGCTCACACTGACCGTGACAGCTGCCTTGGCACAGCCTGTTCCTACCACCAGCCTGTAAAACTCTATGATATTGATCTCTCCAAGGAGGAAAAGCTGTCTGAGAATAACTAATGGGATAAGAGGCACCTTCTGCTTTCACAGTTCTGCAACAGGGAAGGAACCCGAGTTCTATGAACAGGAACGTGTAACACTTGTTACAAAAAGCTGCTGCAAACAACATCAGGAGATCTGTAACTCCGGAGTCTCGCAGCTGAAAAGAAGCAGGAGAGCAGCACAAAAGGCACAGGTGGGGAAAGCAATCTGCCTATGGGATCTGATTTCATCCCCTGCACCCGTATCTTTTCCTTTTACAGATTGCAGCTCAAAGCCTGGCATTGTAAAGCGAGGAGCACTTCAGAAAAACCACTGCAAAGCTGTTTTTCCAGGATGATTACGTTCAAACAGAATAACCCCGGCAAAGACGGCAGGTATTCAGCATAAAAAGCCTAAATGATTCACCACAGAGCCTACAGAAATTACTGCCATATAAACTGAAGAAGAACTGTGAAAAGAATCCTCAGGGTTCTTTCAGGCAAGCGTCCTGCACACCCAGCCCTGCGGCGACAGGCTGCTTCAGGGGAGGGAGGATGGTTCCTGAGCTGGGGAGGTTGAAGGTTGGCTACAGTAAGAATGCTCACTATGCAATTCATACACAGATCTATTAAAACAATTGAAATCCTTTGTATGAAAGAGCAGAGGCTCAAACTGTGAGCATCCCAACTCTATTTTCTTCTGACAGCTGCAGAATTGAGACTTCTGTTAAAGTTTTTGACTGAGATTATCATCAGCACAAAAAGAAGAGTCCTCTCCTTTCCTCTCTTCAACTCAGTCTGAAATAATAAAACTCCCAAATACAGGCCCTGTTCTTAGTTCCATGGGACCAGTATTCCTTTTGGATAGTGTCTCACTCCACTGCTCCTTTCACATTAACAGGCCTGTGTATCAACCCATCATTCATTCTGCGTGACAGCAAAAATGTTTTGCAGTTTAAAACTAACTCTGGTCTTTGAGAAAACCAGAAATTTCACCAGGAGACTGTGGAAAACAACATGGATTTTTCCAGAATTCACATAAAGTATTTCACTATGAAGCCAACCAGGCACTAACTTAGAAAGTCTACTAATAGCCAGCGTTATGAAGGGTGCACCGGAGGAGGTCGGACTGTCCTGGGCCAGGACACTGGCTGAGGGGCATCAGAGCTGCACCATCTACTCTGCAACTCAGGAGCAGCTCAGAGGCCCCCACAGATGAGGCACTTTGTTGCCCACTCAGGTGGCAGCCAGAGGAGCAGCTCAGCTCAAGCAAATCACTTTTTTCCCCTACTTTTCCACCTCTTTTAAACAAATCAAATTTTCCCACCAATTTTTGCTCCACTAACTGAAATGTTAATTGTTGACGAGCTGGCCTCCAAGACTACTGATGGACTGACAGAGTGTTGCACAGAAAATAGCATGTCATATATCTGAAGATATACTGGACATGGCAGATATGAATACAAAAGATAATCAACAGAAAAGATAAGCCAGATACATTTGCCGGTGGAAATACCACGTGTCTCGCATTTTACTCCGTTCACACTTCTGGAGCACCATGTATAATTGCTCTTTTCAAGTGTGTTAGTGTGTTATATTCTGATTTTATAGGGGTTAGCCTATGTGAAATGAAAAATGGAGACCTGCTGATTTTTTCAGTGAAGCTTCCTTGTAATACGAGTGCAATCCTATTTTAAACCCTCGTGTAGCCTGTGCTTGGCTTGTGAGTACAGCCATCTTTGGCTTTGCAGACACAACAGCACCTTTCTCGTTTAACTCAGGAATGTATTCCCCAGCCCCTCAGCGGTTCAATTAAAGTTTCATATCTTTAATAAACAGCGGAGTGCACTTCAAAGGGATCAGAGAACATTCCCGTGAATTACCTCAGGAAGGCAATCGGTCCCTGTAAATAAAGCAGAGTGTGTGGAGGAGATGCACTGGGGTAAAGCCCTTGGCGAGGCACTTTACAATCAGCAATCATCCCAGCATCAGCCCCATCTCAGAACAGAAGCAGACATGGAGCTTGATTGTGATGAATGGAAGCACTTCCAGCTAGGTAAGCTTTGCATAAAAGTCCTGTTAACGTAATACTTAAAGATATTTCTTCCTCAACACTGAAAACGTTAGTAGGAGACACATTTAAATATTCCTCTTTATCTTTCACACATTCCACGGCTTACTCTGGACTCAGAGGGACAGATTTACTGCCACTGTGCTCACAGAAACACAGCCTCTCCTGTAAGTGGAGGGTAGCTCTGGCTCAGGTCTGGGAGAGCAGCCCTCTTCCCCCTCCCTGCCTGCCCACGGCGCTTCCTCAGCACTGCCAAGGGCTCCAAACGCTGCGCAGGAGCCCTGGCAGCATGGAGCAGGTGGCTCTGGGCAAGGGGTTGGCTGCAACCAGCCTGTATTTTACAGGTCAAATACCACTAGGTGCCAATGGATTTTCTCCTAGAAGAAGTTCCTAACAATGCATTTCTATTTCTGGAACAAATACCCTGTATCCTTTACACAGGCACATTTTAATTCATTTTAATTGCAAATTAACGTGCAAATTCATTTTTCTTATCTACTCAAAAATGGCAACGATACAGATCAATTGTCTGTATAAATTTAGAAATCCTCTTTTGCTTTCTTTTTGCTTTTTTTTTGCATTATTCCACAGGCTACTAAAAATAACACTAATTCTGCTGGGAAACACGGCCCCAGCTAACAGTTACCGAAACAACAAAGTGCTTTTGTTCACTTTGACTCACTTTTGGCGTGTGTAAAATGAGCAAAACTGGTATATCCAAACTCTGAAATCTAGTTTATTTCCTGTCTTTGGCCAAGTGCCACCAGGCTTTTCTTTTATAATTTACTGCCTGGTCCTGAGAGCCGTTCCAGCGGTGGCAACAGCAACCTTGGCTACAGGATCATAAAGCCCACCACTGTCTGTGACTTTGAACTGCAGCTAAAGCAGAGGTCTCCAGCCTCCCTGCATCTCTGTGAAGGGCAAAAGCTCTCTCTTGCCTCTCACATAAATATTTCAGGAGACTTCTCAGCTTCTGAGTGACATCCAGTCAACGAAAACAAACCAAACTGTCTGACCCCAGCCCTCAATACCCCTTCCTGTAAGTCCTACCGTCGTTCCTGAGGATGAGTGGGGTGGGAGGACCCAGGACCCTGCTGTTGGTCACCACGTTGGTCACCACACAGGTGTAGTTGCCCACATCTGAAGCCTCCACCTTGGCGATGTACAAGTTGCCCGTCTCCTGCGACACGAAGCGCCGATTGTCCTGGTGCACGAAGGTCGGGTACTCGTTGAAGATCCACGCGTAGGTGAGCTCTGGAAGCACAGGGTAGCAGCAGCGTTAGGGACAGGATCCACAGCCTCCTGGCACAGGGGCATGCTGGGCTCCATCCCAGGCTGGAGCCTGGCAGTGGTTTTCTCCCTGCCCACTCTGGCTAGGGACATGGGCTACATCTCAGGCTGTGAAAGGATAATGTTTTGCAAGTGCTCATCGATACAAATTCCCCCTGTGAGCCTGCACACAGATGTAATACACTTGTTGCTTCTTCAAGTTCTTCCAATCTAGATTATTTTACCAGAATGTCACCTTTTTGCTGTGAACATTTCAGTCCTGCTCATGACTTTTATTCTTTCTTATGCATTGCTTTTTTCTCCTCTAAAGACAAAGTTCAGAGCTGAGTTATCACACGTTGCACTGATTTTCTGAATCAGCACAAAATGGAACACTAAATTAATCAGCTTTAATCTTCTGTAAGACTAACTAGACACTAATCTTTCCTTTGTAAGGCATCTTTAGAAGCTTTTTGCAGCAGTAAAAACACAAGAGATGCTGCAAATGGTTGCAGAGTTTAAAAGTGAGGTTAATATAATATAACTCTATTATATTTGCACAGGACTAATGCCTAAACACTCTGAAAATGCTTGAAGAATTAAAGTGAATACAAGATTGCTGTCGTTTTCTAAGGGAACACTAATCACACTAAAAAGCATATTCTTAGTTGAACACTTTAATGAGTCATAGCCAGAGCTGACCTCAGCTACCATTAGGTACTTCAGAAAACACGTTCTGCCCTCGTGTTCCACTGTTTACACATGTAAGAGGCTGAATGCAGACTGTTGGCTTTTATTTATGTGTTTCCAACCAGAGGATTATAATGCCTGCCCTGGCTTTTAGGAAGATATGATAATTATGTTTATGTGGGACTATCTAATCATCATATTTACACATGTGCTTCTAATTAAAAGTAACCTCATGCTGATGTCAAGAGGATACTCAGAGCAAACAAGGTACCACTTCTCATCTGCCTTATTATCTTCTGCAAGTGGTTAAGTTTTTTATTTTAATTTACTCTTGGTGAACAATTATCTGGTTCCTCCAGAAGCAGCAACAGGCAAATAAACACCACTGCCCTAAATGCACAGAGGCATTTAAATTGGAGTGAATCTTCACACAGCAGGTCTCCACCAAAGCCTCTCAAGCTCCACAACACAACAGTTTCCATAGGCTGTGGAAGGGTGAACTGATCACAAGTTCCTCAGAAAAACACAGACCTGGAAGGGCCTTTCTGGATGGACAATCCTTGTCCCACCCTATCCTTGCCCATGAGGTTATGTCGGTCCATTCATAAATACACCCAAGAAGCTGCAAGGCTCTGCTCCTGCTTTTCTGTTGTTAGTGGTATTACTGTAATTGCTGACAACTCTCTAATTTCCAGATTAAATATTTTCATTACTAGTCTATAGCTGTGTGCTTCTGGGCTAATGATGCACTGAGCTTAGAGGGTTCTTGTGTCTTTGCTGGTGAGAGCCATCAAGAGCCCTTCTGTCTTCAAGACAGGCTTTGCAATCTTATGATCGCAGGAGCTCCTCCTAGCCTCTGCCTTAGGGGAAATGTCTTGATTATTTGTGTCATTTGAGTGCCAGGTTGGAAAGCCTGGGAAAGTGGGTGACAGAGGAGAGCAGAAGGCAAATGTAAAGCTGTGCAACAGTAAAGAAGTCTGATCAAAGAGAGCATCGAATGGTGAGGATCTGGGACTCCTCCAAACAGAGGAACCCAGTGCAGGGGCAGCTAAAGGAGACTTATTTCTAGACTGCAAAACATCAAAATCTTCCCCCAAGCCATCTTCAAACTATTAATTTGGCTACATAAAAGTGAGGAACATGATGAAGACTGATGTTATATCTCTGCTTTCCTCTCGTTACAACAAATCATGGTCCAGAAAAACACAACTGCACGAATGACACAGAATTGGATATGAGAGGCAGTCCATTATTGGTCTACAATATTTAAAACAACTGAATAATTCTCTGTCTCAAGTTACATGGGACTAAGGGAATACAGAGCACAGGGAATAAAGCAGACTGGAGCATCTGTAAGTGCATTTGCTTGTGTAGCAACATGTAAATAAATACTTTATCAAACTCACTTTGATTTCCTTTGAGATCCTAGTGCAATATTTATGGCTTTTCAAACTTGATGGATTTCTTTTGATAAGGTTTCACATACTAATTGCTCTGGAAGTGACAGACAGCTCACATCCCACAGGCAATTTGTAACAACCGTGTAAACAGACACTGACAATACAGCCTGAGACAGCTCCTGGTGACTGCCTGTGACTGGAACGTTTGCTGAAGTTACAGACCTGGAGCCTTTCAGTACAAAGAACAAGCAGTAACAGGCAATTTGTGGTTCTCTAATTAGGCATTAGGCTCTACCTCCATGAAGAATTTATTGCAAACTTCTCCTTTCTAATTCAGGGCCCTTTTCATGTAATTTTGCCTAATTTACAACGCTTTTAATTTCTCCTTTAGTGCACATTCAAGCAGGTCTCTCAAATACAGAATATTATCCAAAGATTTCTGACCAGCATTCACTGTTTTTAAGAGCAATCCCACCACCAGCACCACAGCACCTCCCTGCCTACCCACTGCAAAGACCTATGTTGTACTCTGATACTGTGCTTCTCTTCATTGCCCTGATGGCCCAGATTCCCATGACAGGTCAGAATGGAGGCAAATCTTCACTTCTGCAACAATTACCAGGAAAGTGGGTTTGTTTTCGCCAAAAGACTGCAGATTTGTGTGCACATGGACACGAGCTACTGGGTATTTGCTCCACTGCTCCAGAGCAAAGGCAACAGAGACGGAGAACAGTGTCCTAAAATAGTCAACATCACTCACCTACTACAGAGAAGCCTAAGGAAAAGTCAGGCTCACGAAGAGCAGGGAGCTAACATGCATAGTAACAGAAGCTTGGTTTGACTTTGGATCAAGTAGATGGGCAGAGCTGCAAATCACTCCCACATCAGACATGGGGCAGGAAAGCTCACTGCATGTCAGCAGACCATTAGCTTCCTCTCCACGCTTCCTGCCCTGCAGTAGAAGCTTTCAGGAGAAGCTCAATCACATAGAGATACACTTACCATTAATATTTATGTCTCTGGGCTAGTGATGGGCAGGAGAACACAATAGGCAGCACGTGGCAGGCCAGCTACACACCTCTATGCAACATCAGGCAGGAATGTTCTTGATTCAAAGCTCCACTGACAGCCTTTTACTCAAGTTGCTATTTGTAAGGTTGCTTTACTTACACGTGTGTGGCAGTAACACCAAAAAGAAGCCAGAATCCTTTTTTTTCTCCCTCCCACTGCTTTTATCCTCTATCTCACACCAGTTGCTCCCCTCCCTGTGCTACAATGAACCCTGATGGTCAGGCTGCCTCTGTGTTTCAGGACCCAGTGTACTAACCACAAACACACACCCTGTATCACATACAAATACCAATGAATATTTAAGAATTGAACCCAAAGCCTCTGCCACTATTGCATGGCTAAGTACAATGTTTAACAAAATCTAAAGCAGCCAGCAGTTGCCATCAACTTTAGCAATTAAAAAGGAAATAAATTATTCAAGCTACTTGAATATAGATGTAGGACATCTAAGATAAGCCTTTTCAATTTTATTACCACAGTGCAAACTCTCCCCTTCCCCATCTACCAAAGAAGAAATGTTCAGAGCTGCTCCTCCAGAAGAACTTTTGGGTTGTTTTTTACTTCTTGGCATGCAGCCCTCCTGGTTCTGCTCTTCCTGATCACGGTCAGATAGAATCACAGAATCATTACAGTTAGAAAAGACCTTTAAGATCAAATCCAACCACTAACTTAACACTGCCAAGCCCATCACCAAACTAAACCATATCCCTCTGCACCTCAGCTGTGCATCTTTTGAATATCTCCAGGGATGGGGACTCCACCAGCTCCCTGGGCAGCCTGTTCCAATGCTCAATAACCCTCTCAGTGAAAAAGTTCTTTCTAATGTCCAGTCTAAATCTCCCCTGTCACACTGTCAATGTGCCCTATTGACACATTGATTGAGCCTCACTCTTCAGGGAGTTGCAGAGGGCGCTCATGTGTCCTCTGAGCCTCCTCTTCTCCAGCCTGAGCATCCCCAGCTCCCTCAGCCCCTTCTCATCAGACTTGTGCTCCAGATCCTTCCCTAACTCTGGTACCCATCTCTGGACATGCTCCAACACCTCAATATCCTTCGTGTCGTGAAGGGCCCAGAACTGAACACGGTATTTGAGGTGCAGCCTCACCAGGGCCCAGCACAGGGGCCCAATCACTGCCTTGGTCCTGCTGGCCACGCTGGTTTTGATACAGTCCTGGATGTCACTGGCCCACTTGGCCTCCTGGGCACACTGCTGTTGATTAACACCCCCAGGTCCTTTCCCTCTGGGCAGCTTTCCAGCCCCTCTGCCCCAGCATGGAGCATTGACTGGGGTTGGTGTAGCCCATGCATGACCTTGACCTTGTTGAACCTCATGCAATTGACCTCAGCCCATCACTCCAACCTGTATTCAATGATAAACTATTACAGTGTGAGTTTGCCCTGTGCTGCCCACTGAATACTCTGCTGAAGACAAGAAACAAAGCTGAAGACACCATAAAGTTTCTCCTAATGATAACAAGTGGTGAAAAAAGTTACTCAAAGCTGAACAGAAATTCTGCCATGAGTAATTATTATCATTAGACCATATGGTCTGCCAAAATAACATTCTCTGGTCTTTTGTCTTGTCTCATGCATTCTATTTTGTCTCTGCACTTTAGTTCAAGAAACTCTAGTCTTGCCTTTTTTATTTAAAGTCTCTTCCATAAAGTCAGGACTGCCACTTAAAAAGGTCTCTGTAGCTGTTATGCGAAAAGCTATTAAAACATCAAGATTATGGTAACCATAAAGCTGAATAGAAGGATGAAATTAGTATTAGCCCCAAAACTGGGCATCATTTCTCATTTTTAATAAGAGCAGCGTGGTATAGCACACTATTATTTTTTATAGGCTTTACTGAAAGTTCCAGAGATTAATCTAATCTTTAAAAATTCCTGTAATTTCTATGTTATCACCTACTGTGTCACTCCCAACTTAGACAGGTGGGAACTGTTTTTAGTGTGAAACAAAAGGTTTGCAGCGCTTCCTGTAAATCCTCATGCACAAAAACCAGGCTTCATTATGCATGGTAAGAAACAAATAGGCAATTAAGCAAATTAAGAAATCCCCCATTCTTAATGGTCTCAAGCAATGCAGACTTTAATTGCAGTAGTACAGCAGTACCTCATTTTGAGTCATTTTGAAGTGAAGGGCGAGGCTCATCCTGGTATGTTATAAACAATGACATTTTAAATCTGGATATGGTCAACACAGCTCCATGAGTTAGGTTTGCACTTTCCTTGGTCACATCACTCCAAAAAATGGATTGCTTTTTAATTATTTTAAATACAATTTATTCTAAAGCCTGGGAAGTGCTGAAGTTTTGCTATTTTACTCCATACCTCTGCTGCCTTGCCAGAGCTGGGGCCCTTCCAGACACAGCTGACAGCAACAGCAAAGCTACATGGACTTTTCCTGGAGAGAAGCTGTTCCCTCAGCTCTGCAGTGCAACTGATGGCAGTGAGGAACTGGATCTAGCTTATGTTTTTATATGATTTAGTACAGACACATGCTCCTTGGCTCTGTGTGTGTTGCTGTCTGTGCCTGCCACAATCCAGGTTTCCCTTGGAGAAGCAGATGCACATGTGAGCCCAGTCCCTCCTTACCTTCCAGTACTTGCTGCACTCCAGACCAGCAAGTGCCAAACGTTCACAGCTGCTATTCTACATACTCAGATACCAGAACATCATTTTGCTATACAAAACCCCAACCACACCCAATATCATCCCCCCATCCAGTTCATAAAAGCCATTTACATCACAGAGTCATATCCAAATCTAGTCAAGACATCGTTTGCACTTTTAGAGAAATAGGATAGCATTGCCCTGAATGGAGTGAGGGGAAATCTTGTCCATCTGCAGCCTCAGCAGCCTGTGATGAAGCCTGGTGCAAGGCTTCACCCCAGCAGGACAGGACCATGGTGCAAACCCCATCACACGCAGCTGCCGCCACGTTAACTCACCTCCGACTGCACCCCGTGACGGGCTCGAGTGGGTAATGCCTCTGTCAATAGCAATGTTGTATCAACCTCATAAAAGGCTGATTTGGGGGGAATAATTTGTAGACAGAGTCTCTTTTTTTTCCCCTGCTCTGATTGCTTACATTCCTTGATGTTCAAGTTTCTCTTAAGTGGTACTAACAGGGTGTTTTGACAGTTACGGTAAATTTGGGCGATGCTAAAGCATAACTGACTCTCTGATGAGCGCCCTGTGAATTCATTCTCATCTTGCTTACTACATTTTGCCGACTGCCTGTAGGGGACATTCATAATTTCAAATTTCACTGTGATTTGATTAAGCAATCAACATCCACAGCCACATGAATATCATAACACGGCCTGAAAAGCAGGCTCCATGTGCCACGATGCACCGTCTGAGAGAGCACCGGGGAAGAAGATTAGCAGGGAAATACGAATCTTGGCACAAGGGACCACACAAGTGGCCCTACACCCCCCAGTCCCTGGGCTGCTCTCCACCCACACCAGTCATGTGCTGGCAGCTGTACTGCACTTCAGAGTTGACTATTTTTCACAGTTTTACTTTGCTATTAAAGCTACACCGATCATACACTGCACACATGTTTTTTGTTGGCCTACAGATCATTCCCTTGCCCTGCCAGCACATTGGATCCATTTTTTTATCTCCTCTTCTTAAATAATTTAAAAGAATCATCCTGGATGCAAACATCACTCAGTAATTCCCCCCTTGACTCTGTATGCTGCCCTCTCCATCACACAGGGCTGCTCAGCTATGTCACACCACAGAGTCTGCGCTTCCAATGTAGGTTTTAATAGAAAGAATAATGAACAAGATTAATCTAAAGTTAATGCATTTTGGGGTGAATCCTGACAATGCAGTTGTCCAGCAGCCAAGCAGTCAACCATTTGCACACCAAGAAGTGGGCTGTCTTTGCCCAGTGGGACAGGTTGAAAGCATGTGTCCTTCATCTTTGCATTAGTGAACTGGTTTGCAGAGTCAGTGTGAAAGAGACCCAAGTCACTGTTGTCAGTGACATAATGATATCATAAAGACATAAAATCGTGGAAGGCAGTGCACAGACTTTGGGAGGTCATCTCTCCAACCTGAGGCAGGGTAACTACGACTTCTCTGAGGTTTTTCAAAGCTTTTCTTACAGGCCTTCAGTGATGACAGCATTCATGATGACTTCTATCATTCTGTCTGGTCTAACAGCAAGGAAATGGGACTGCACCACAGGCTGCATTGCTGGCATGCATGTGGCTTGCAGCCACACACTAACAGCAAGGGGTTCTCTCTATCTGGGGGAAGATAGCTGTTCTTCTAAATGTAACTGTACCCATATGTTTGGTAGTGCTGGTTGCTGTTACCAGAAGAGCTGGATACACAAGCACATGGCACGTACACTAACGAGTCAGAAGTGTGTAAGAATGAGGAAAGTGTACAATTAGCCAAGTGCAGTCTCAGGCTCATCCTCATAGCGATTTGCAAGGCATGCAGGGCTGTGGGCTTCCCAGCCCCTCGACTCCACGCTCAACCAGCATGTGGAGCTTTGGATATGGATAATTAAAAAGGTGAGCGGTCTTCATTACCTGAAGCCTAATCAATAACCACCTGTATCTGCTTCATCTCCATTTTTCTGTATCTCAAAAATAGCTAAATATTTGATGGCTGTACACAATTGACCTGGCTTATCTCTCACAAACAGCTTCCAGCCCCAGTCGATGGCTGGCTACAGCGGCTGCCGTGGCACCAGGAACATTAATGACCATTGCACTCTGCTCTTGGGGGATTTGGATGAAGTTTTAACTTGAAGTTCCCTCGGGGAGAAAAATCAACAGTAGCCTTTATCTATGACTGAATGGAAAATGTTAGGAGATGGAGTCCTGTGCTGTCACATTTACTGCAGTAAAATGCACAAACCTATTGCAGAAATGTCTGATGGGCAGCAGACATCCTCCCATATCCCCCCAGTCTAGCATGCAGGCTAACAAGACTTTCTTTGTCTGACAAACTTCATAAGCTGTCTTATAGAAATTTACAGCTCAGGCTAGTCTTGCCCAAAAAGAAAACCCAGAACCTACCTCAAGCTGTCATAAGGGCTTACGGTACCTAACTGAAACTGGTAAATCTTGCCCAGGATTAGATTTGATGCCACTTACTTTCATGCATCTCTGGTTTAAACTTAAATTTTTGCAGTGAAGCTCAACCCAGCAGTGACTGAGGTGCTGTAGGACCAGGCTCTTTGGGAAGGGTCAGTCCCTCTGGCCACACTCCTTTGCAATGGAGATGCAACCTTGAAATGCACAAACTGATGATGCTCTGGACACTCAAAAACTTGGGTTGCTGGGCCTGCCATGAGGGATACTGATCCATGAAAGAAGGGAGCTATGAATTGAAAGCTTTTTTTCTGCTTAGGAAACTTCCTGGGCAATTTTAGGATGGGTAATCCTGGTATGAAGTGCCACCACACTGGCACAAAGAAGTAGCCGTGGCAACTGATTTATGGTGAAGTAAAGACTTCAGGGAAATCTTACTGAGTATATGCAACACAACACGCCACTAATGACATCGAGCTGACCCTAAACAAGAGCAGCAACGCAGAAAGCACTCACAACTGAGTAAACACCTATCTATTTGCTACAAACTTAAGCCCTACTAATCACACACCACCGTACTTATGGAAGCCAGGAGACGTGTGCTTGGTCTCCTGAGACACCGATTGGAGCCTAGATGATTTCTCAGCTTTCCCCACTGAGCAATGTATGATGTTCTCTCCAGTTTTAAGTTGATTTCAATGAGGAAATTCTAGTTAGAAAAAGAATAATAGCTTGATACGGTCCACAGAGTGGCGTCGACATCCTTCAGGGAAACGCTCATCCTCACCTGGCAGCCAGAGATAAAGTACCTCCACGGCAGATACTGTCAGCAGCAAATGGAGAGCAGGGAGAAGAGAGAACGGCCAGAAGAAAAGATAAAGGGGGCTGGACTGAATAAAAAAGCTACTAATTACTTATGGGCAAACAGGAGAACAGATACTCTGAAAGCAGGGCATGTGCACAAACCATGCTTAGCCTGGCTTTTAATTCTGCAGGGTAGTTTCGCTGTGCAGGATTCAACTGTTGCTTGTATTTTCCAGGCTTGTTCTAAGTAAAGTGCTACACAAATCACCTTAAAGAGTGACTCACAGATTTAATCCGTCAGTTTGGTTTCTGTTTAAAGTCAGAGAGTGTTAGCCTAAGCATCCTTGGCTTTTTTTTGCACACTTGCTTCAGTAAAGCTAAAGATCCCTGGGCTTGTTTTAAAACATATTTCAATGTGACCTAGTTAATCCTTTAATACCAGCTTTCACTACCTTTGATCAGCCTCTTACTGTAGCTATAAGAGATTAGATCAAACCTCTAAAAAAAAAAAATCACCAACATTGGTTGCAGAGAATTTTCTTACTGTGGTGAATATTATGATTAACTCCAAGGTTGAACCATCTGGCCCAGCAAAGCAGGAGGTATGTCCTTTGGGGGAAATCTCTGCACAGACAGGCACTGATACAGGGTGCTGTGACACTTGCCTGCAGTACACAGGAAAAAACCCGATTCTCTTCACGTATTTGATAGATAAACAGTGTTTTGACATCTACCAATCCAAAACCACAACATGGTTGCACATTCTTTATGCACTAGGTAACAGAAAACATCAAAAACAATACCCCTGTTTACTTCCCAACAACAAAATGCAACGGCCATAGGAAGCAGATGCTCACACAGCCAGGACTCCTGACTTACACCAAGGAGTAAATACATCCAAGGACCTGGAATCTCAAATTTGAGGGCAGAAGTGGAGATACAACAATGCTGTGTTTGGGTCAACATGGAACTTTCTGCTATGACCACCACAAGGGAGCTGGAAAGGAGATGAGCCTCCCTGGCCACTTCTGAGAGCCTTGTCTGAAGGTGAGTTTGGAGGGTAAGGGAGGTTAGGACACGATTACCAGGCCCTGGGAGCTAGACCTGAATCTCTAATTTAATTTATAAAGAGATGGCAAGATGGAACGAGTTTCAGCAAGTGCCTATTGACTGAATCCTGTCAGACAACAGATTTCACTCATCCTTAGCCAGCCCCTGCCAGCTCTCCCCCCTTTCAATGCCATTTCAATCTTCATTTAGTGGTGACTGCAACTGAACAAGGGAATAAACCACATGACTAGCTCACAGATCATTTCTTTTTAAAGATGTCATGAGCTGTCACTGATAAATAAAAAATCCATTAATGTCATGTTCCTTATTATTCTGGCATTGCCAAGGTCTTTGCTGGAGGGTTGAGCCTCTTCCCTTCCAGTTCTCTGGGAGGGCAGCGTGTGTTCCAAACCCCAGGAGTCCTGCCTCATTGCCCAGCTGGGGGACAAACAGGTAATTGGAGTTGGTAGGTAGGAAGCTCACAGCAGTGCCAACACTGAAGGTGATAAATGACACATGCCAGTTGAAAATTTGGGTCTGGACACTTGTGCCAAAAGTCTGTTCTTGAGTACAACCCCATTTTGCAACTCAAACAGGTGCTTAATTTAGTGTAAAATCTAAAATGAGCTTGGCCTTTGTGTTACTGGAGATCTTTCTAATTCACCCATTTCTCAATTAAAAGCACACTGCAGGCTCTCTGTGCTGTCAGAAACACCAGGCTGCAGCATTCCCAAATTAGGGAAGAATTTATCCTTATCCTTTATCCTCAAATATGCTGATAGACCCGTGCACAAACTGAATCAGCAGTTTTAGAGGAAGGATTATGTCAGATTAATTTTAATCTAATCCATTCCTATCTCCTCAGAAGCCTTTTACTTCTTGCTTTTAATAATTTAAACAGTGACTGTGGCATAGTATAAAAAATAAATGATGAGAGATGCACTTTAAGTGCAAGTCACAATTCCCAATCACTTCTTATTTAAATGAGTATTTTGTATGCCTGATCTTAAGTTTAATGAAATCCATTTTTTTCTGAACTGTAATAATCTTCAACATGTGGAAGATGCAGACAAACACCACTCTCCTGCAGCTCCCAGAGCTGGAGAGGAAGTCTCACACCTGACTCACCCGCTCTCTGCCACGCTGCTACGGAAAGAGACAGCAAATGAATGTTGGGCTATGAGGAAGAAATGCTGCTTAGATCCAGCCACCACTTTCTGGAGCATCAGTCCACTCCTCATGAGCTGGGACCTCGCCTCAGAGTTATGCTGCAAAGTGCTGGGAACTGGCAAGTTTGGGGAAGTTATTTTCTGGTTCTGGGTCTGAGAAAAGTCACTTGAAGGCTTGCTGAGCTCAACAGCTTACGCTCTGGAAACTGCTTTATAAACGTTGATGCTTCCTCATATGTGGGAATTGGACTGCTGTGTGGGGAGGTGAGTGGCAGTTGCTGCTAAGAGGAAAAGCTGGTACCAGATTCAGATATTTTTGATGCTACAGAGTTTGCTCTCCCCACGGCCTCCAGCTTGCACACATCACCAATACACATGCTCTATCCTCCTCCAGTGAGCAATACCCAGACAAATCCTGCTTGAATTCCACTTTTTTCTCCTCTTCCAGGAAAGATACCTGTGAGCTGCTGAACTCTGGCTCATAGGGAACACCATCCTACTGCAGAATTTCCCTGTTTGGTTGGAAATCAAGCCCTCCCTCCACCGCTCCCTGCATCCTGCAAGCAGAACCATCCCTCCACAGCATGGCTGAGCTTTTGCCCTGCAAACCAGACAGGTCTGCAACACCTCCTGCTGCTGCATGTACCATGTCTGCTGACACTGACTACACTGCCACCACCACATTCAAACATGTTAAAAGCATCACTGACTAGTGCTAATGTAAAATATTTCTCTGACTCTCTTTTTCTTTCCAGCCTTTGGACTGATCCATGAAAGGCTGCTCAATGACCTTGCAGCATTTTGACAAATACTTGAACCAACCTGCAACCAGCTTAGCAGATTTTTTGCTTGGTTTCCTAGAGAAATGGAACTTTTACAACCATGTTGCCCACCCATCTGTAAGATACTCCTCTCTAAATTAACTTCTCACTAACTGGAACCAAATCCAACTGAGCAGCAACAACTTAGGAAGATATTAAGATCTGAGAGAGAGAGGAGAAACGATTAATGCCACAATAAGAAAAAGGCAAGAGAAATTCAGCACTTTGGCATCTGCTTGGCAAGAAGCAACTGCCCAGTCCTGGGCATATGGGTTGTGCAAGAGGCACATTTTTAAAAAGCTCTGGGCATATCATACTGGAAGAAACTGCAGGAAAATAAAGGTTGAATAATAAGGTTAATGTAGTGAAGAGGAGTGGTGACAGAAAATGTTCCAAGTTACCTGCTATGTAAGAAATACAGCAAGGGAAGTATTCTGATCCTAATAAACACAGAAAAGTAACAGAGCTTGTAGGATTCAACCTGTCATTCCTCTGAAGGTTTCACGTTAATGGGAATGCACCAGCTGATGAGACACTTACAGGAACATGTGCTTCAAGGTTCTTGCCCAAAGCTGCTCATCCAGTAGCTCATCCAGCTGAAACTCCAGATGCAGCAGCAGAGATGCTGCAGAACAGGCAGAACTGGCTGATGCTGCCTGGGCAGAACAAAGTAATTCCCTGCTTGTAGGTAAACATTAGGTGGAAATATCCTTGGTCTCTGGCTGTGAGCTCTTTCTAGAATCCCTTCATCCCTTTCCATTGCCTCTTGTGAGGTTGATTGTTTTCCAAAGCTTTGGCATAAACTTTGCTTAATGTTGACTGCAAGGACAGCCATGGAGAATACTACAAACACTTGTTCCCATTGTGACAACAACAGCTCTAAACATTTATTAATAATGTATTAATTCTTCATAAGTGACAAATGAAGAGGCAGTGTGATGGTTTTCAAAACAGAGAGATGCAACTGTAAGGTTGGTGCTATGGGATGGGGAGTAAAAGGGCACAAAGACTTGACAGCAACTGAAGAAAACTCTTTTCCACAGCACACTCTGACAAGGAGTGCTGAAAGCCCCATATGTTGATCCTCTGAATGTATGAAAATGCCTGATAATGTGCTTTTTTCCTTCTGCATTGCTCTGATTAGTTTTCCCAGCTTCTCTCCCCTTCCTCCTTGCACAGTGCAGTGGGGGCGGCGTAACCACGAGAGAACAGGAGAGATGCGATTTGCGCGACAGATTATTTACGAGACAACCCCCTCGAACCATTCATCACGTAGTAGAGGCCATCAGCCAGACTTACAGCCAAAACATTTTCACTGTTTCCAGCCCACAAAGTGGCCATCATCACTTTAAAAAAAAGAGAGAGAGAGAAGACTGACCAGACGAGTAAGCACACACTAATCATTTTTCTGCAGAGCCAGAAGTGGTCTCAGCACCACTGTAATCAGTAAAGTGCTTTCTGAAAACATGTCTGGTGTCTACACTTCACTACCTACCATACAGCATGAAAGGCTGAGATTGAGATGAAATCAGAATTGCCATCTCTTCTGTCAAATGCTAAAATTTAGTTAGTTCTACTTGATTAAGCTGTGCAACAGAACTAAAAGTTCTCCTAGCTACTGGGGGGAAAAAAAAGGCAGGAGAGAATGAGAAAACCTGAACACATCCATTATGTGAAAAGATGTGAGAGTAATACTCTGTCAACATTTCAGCTCACAGACACAGGCTCCATGACTGTGTTTCCAACAGGAGTAATAGCAGCAGATGGGAAAGAGTTATTTGAACAACTGAGCTTTAATGAATCTCCTCCTCTTTGGAAAGATGGACTTTCTCAAGTGCATTCAGAACATGGGCACTGAAGAGAGACAGGAAAGTTATTTTCCTTTAACTCTTGCCTTTGTTCAAAAAGACACGGTTCCCAGATGCTCAGGAAGGTCACTCAACTCCACAGCAAGGGGCAGAGGGATGAGGTATTGGGGAAACTGAGGTTCAGAACTCGAAATCTTATTGGGAAGTTCAGCTCCTGGGTCACTGGGAACTTTGCTAGAGAGGCCCTAAGGAAGTGGGCAGGAGAAGACATATCCTGTAGAGACATCAGCAGGGTTCAATCTGCATATCCACACACTTTGATATCTAAAAACCCTCTCATCTCATTTATTTCTTGCATGGACTATTATGCACAAATTAGGAGTGAACAGATATGCTGCAGATGTGCTGAGTGGTGGTACGGGCTACAGCCAGAGAGGTCACCAAATAAGACATACCTCTAGGGAATGCACAAGGAACACAAGGCACAAATACTCAAATAACAGAGAGATGATTTTCACCAGCAGTCTGTGAACACTCAGCATTTCTCAGCACTTAGCAATCTCAATCTTTATCGGGTCTTCCCACAAGGGCAGGAAGGCAAATGTCATGAGAACATTGTGTATACAGAACTTTCTCAAGACAGACCAAGAGAAAATCAGGGTGGGGGAAGTGAAGGAAATCCTAAAAGACAAATTCATTCACCTTCCCAAAGGGAGAAGGATTTACAGACTTGGTTCTTTTGCATGCCCATGGGTGTGCTATCAGCCTACCCAGTGAGACATGCACACCTTTCCAGGATTGGGTTTGTTTCATCCCTAGGCTCACAATGAAATACCAAAGATCTAGGAAGGTATTTGAAAACTGTAGTTGTTAAAAGTATTAACTAACCCTCCCTTACCAACTAAATCTGTTGGAAGTGGCAGCCAATTGACTCGCTTCCCACAAACTTAAATGAAAAGAACTATTTGGCACAATTTGGTCTTAAAATTTGGAGATAAAGTTAAAGGACAACAACCTCCAAATACTTCCCAGGCATATCCCCCATGGGACACAACTTCCATTCAGACCCTGAGAGACAAGCCAATGTTTGCTTTGGTTGTTGGGGTGTTTTTGTTTGTTTGTTTCAATTAAGTTTATCTTAAGAAATACATATCTCTTGCCAAATTTGCCTAACAATGCTTAAAAAAACCAAACAAGAAAAGATAAACTGTTTCCCCTTGCAAAGCTCCTCTAGAGAAACGTTTTCACTGACACCTTAAACTGAAAGCACTACTTCACGTTTTGAAATGCTGCATGATTTCTAAACATATCTAAATGTAATAAAAAGGCTTAAAAACACAGCAGAAAGAAACACTTTGGACAAACCAAAGGTTGTTTTGTTTCCTTTTTTTCATCATTTTGGCAAGCAGCTTCCAGCCAATCGATTACTCCTACAGCTGCTCTTGAAGAGCAATAGCAGATGGTATTGATCTAGCAAGGCTTTGGAAACGTGGAGCAATATAGCATTGTTTTATGGCATACAAATCATAGAGCTCATCCTAAGACATGCTGAGACACCTTAACTAGTCTCATCAAAAAAGTTATGAAGACTTTTTGATGGTGCTGTCATGTTCAAACCCATTACTGTGATTCAGTTACTGGGGACTGCCCAGTTAATGCTGTGGCTGGGATGGAGACCCTCTCGTGGTTGTTGCAACTGAAGCAAAGCCAAAATTTAGCTACTTGTGTACTGTTAGGGTCTTTGACTGTTCTCTCTTGTTCACTTAAATCCCTACAGCCACTCATCATGCTGTTACATTGCTGGATGCCATGTTCCCAGGCCAATGTCTCATTCTCACATGATTTTTTCTGTAGAGCTTCCCAAGTAGAATGGTTGACACATGACCATCGTTAGGCTTTTGAGTAAAAAAGCAGGGGAAATAATGAGGGAAAACCATTCAGGCACAGGATAATTATCCCAGAAAATTGCCAGCCACCCAGGTAGTTCTTACACTGCTTTAGTCCATAGAAGTGAACAAGTAGGGGAGAAAAAAGCCCACAAACCCCCCAAAACTGAAATCACTAACAGACAAGGCACCATATACGTGGCAGGGCTGGCTTCAGAGGCATCCATTGCTCCAAGAGCAAAAAATACAATAGGAGCAATGTTTGAATTGCATCTATTGTGGTTCTCAGTCCAGCGACTTCCCAAGCTCCAGATGAACATTTACTTTCCAAATCTCCAGCATTCAGCAAGCACCTCATTACAGGAGGCGGCCGCATCATTATGCTGCTTAACAAAATGTAATACCAGGATGCACTGTGCTGACAAAACAGTGATTCCCAGCTGAAGCCCTGCTGCAAGTACTACACATTTCATTTTCATCTTGGGGAACTCGGCAGGGGGGGAAGCTTACATTCATACATTGAACCTTCAACTCATATATTAAACTAAGAACTGGGACAATACAGGATGATGCCCAAACTGTTCTGTGCACGCTGCATGCAGCTCATTTTATGAGGCTGAAAAATACTTGTTCATCATTTGGACTCATTTTCAGGATGAATTTCTTGCAACATTTGAATAGTGGGAAGCTATTTGGCACCATTAAGAAGAAGAAGAAAAAAAAGAATCCTCAACAACCAATGTATGTAGGCCAACATAATTTCTCTTTAGCTGCCAGCTCTTTCAATACGGATGTTTCCAAGTGGCGAAGTATTAGAGTGAACTACAGTAATAGCAACAAAGGTCTGATGCACATTGACATGTTTTCAGTAAAATCCACAATTTTTAAGGCCCAGATGCCCAATGCTGCAAGGGAAACAATTCCTTTCTAATTTACTGTTTTTTCCTAAATGGAAAAGGGCATAAAAACTCATGTTTCATATCTTCAGAGCAACAGTTACCCTCAGATTGAGTAGTTCGGCTTTCAAGTGTGGGGGTTTTTTTCAGGTGTCCTTTTCAATGCAGAGCAGAAGCTGAAGTTAAAAAGTATTTTTAAAAAAAGCAGATTATTTTTTCCCCCCAGACAGCTCTATGCTTCAGCCTTGGTCATTAATGTCCCCAGGCACTTCTGTAAGGATGATGAAGTTAGGTTTCCTGTCCTAATCTAATTCCAAAATAAGTAATTGCATTTTCTCTATCTTAACACCACTCACACTTTCAAAGACTATTCACACTATTCTTTTCCACTTCTAATCTGAACATATTTTACTGTTGCCCTACAATGTTAAATACTTGCAACGTTAGATCCCAGTGGCAGGATCTCGGGGTATGGGGAGGAACCGATCTCTCCAGCTTTGCTTTGCAAACACTGCCTTGGACCCCGGGGATGGAGGCTGCCCACGAAACACGGCGGTTTTCCCATGAGCAGCTACTTCCCAGTGACATCTGATATTCTCTTATGAACCTCCATCTGCCCAGAGCTGGAACAGGAGATAGCTGTGGTAATTGTACAGTGACTGCTAGAGACCAAATAGCTTGGATTACACCAGGAGACATGCAGTTGGGCTAATGGAAACACGATGCACACGACTGAAAGGCATTCACTTTGCAGTTGTGAGTTTTAAAATTCATCCTTATTTCTGACCTTAGCAGGAAGGAAAAGGAAATACAGCCACAGAGACAATTAATTCCTGCAGAACAAAGGTCTCAGTCTGAATTAACTGGACCTGTTTTGACTTTCTATTAAATACTTCCTATGCAAACAGAAAACAACCACCAGGAGGATAACTCCAGTCCAGCTTAGTTACCGAATTGTAATAGCATCAGGTTAGAGTAATTGTGGATCTGGCTACAATTAAGATAATTTTCCAGCTGGAATAGAGCAGGTCATAGATGGTGGTCGTGTAGGAAGTCCTCTCTCATCCAAATGATTAAGGGAAATAATTATCCTTCAGTTTTCTGCCTTTCTGGGCCCCAGAAACACGCTCATTTCCCAGACACCATCGGACGCTCTTTCCCACGTACTGAAACCAGACTGGAAATAACGCCAGCACCTTTCTGCAGTGTTTGTTGTATCATCACTACATATAGCCAGGCCAAAATTTCCCCCTGAATCACCTGAGCAAACACATTACAATTTCCTTCACACTGCTTCCACGACCCAGCACCAGCTGCTGCACTTCCACACCAAGTGCTCAGGCTGCAAAGGTTTCTTAAGGCAAACCAGAAAACTCTCAGCCAGTGCAGAGCAAAGCTCTGCTAAGGACAGGCAGACCTGCATGTTTCCTGCCTCAGTTCTGCATTGTCTGGGCAGCCCCCATGTCCCTCTGGGACACAGCAGCACACATGCCTGGGGAGGAAGGGGAGGCAGCCCTGCACAGCCACTGGTGCCAGCAGAAGGAGGCTGGACCAGTGGGGCTAATCCTTCTAACTGGAAAAGGACACAAAACCTCACGCCTCAGCCCTTTGGAGCAGCATAGCTCAGTACCCAGCCACCCCTGGCCTTTCCAAACTTGGACCATTGATACTACTACCTTTCTGCAGCACAATTAGTTTGGGATAGGATGAGGATGAGCACTGCTCTTCAGCCTCACATTCAAGTCATGCAGATGACTGGGGTTTAGGATCACAAAGCATCTCTGTCCCAAATCTCCTCTTCTTTCTTCACTAAGGAAACAAAGCCAAAAATGATGCCTCACCCGCAGCGCTGCAGACTGCAAATGCGTCTGTGGCTGATCCACAACTCATCTTCTGTAGTTTTTAATACCTAACTTTGGCAGCTGCTTCATCAGATGTGGCAATGAGACTCACTCTCCAGGAGCTGAGGGGAAAGCGCCACCCACACAGAACTGAGGGCACAGAATTCTAGGGAAGAGTTACCACTATAGGAACCACTCTCATAAAAGTTAGATGCTGCCACGATGCGTAATTTGGTGGATTTATTATCCCAGATTCAAGAACCCTTCAAGAAATGAACATCAGGAGTCTGAAACTCTTGCAATAATCTTTGAACTAAAAGTGGCATTGGAATTCAAAAGGTGAGAGAGGTCCTAGCTGAATAAATTGAGTCGGTTTGTTTGTCATCCGATCTGATGCCAGTGGAGAAGCTCCTCAAGCACTTGTCTCCTCCTATCTGAGGAATAAAAGCAGCCTACCAGCAAATGAGTCGCCAGGCAGCTTCCATCCAGCTGATGAGGACAGACAGATCTCAAACCAGGACTGCAAATTTCTTTAAAAGGGACACAGATCCATAGAAGATGACAGCTTGTTTGCGATGTACCAAAGGGCCCTGGTGAAAGAGCCAGCCACGACGGCTGGCCGTGGGACACAGCGTCAGCAGCCCAACACATGGCACTTGTTGGGCACACACACACACAGGCCATGCCTGCAATGGCATCTGGCAAGGAGACATGGCTGACTGACTCCCTTTCCAACACTTTTTTTGACATCAATGTCACAGTGCAACATGTGTTTAGGAAGTTAGCCAAGAAACACACGACTTGGCACAATTCAAACAAATTTGTGCTAAACTGAAAGAATCGGTTTGTACATCCTAAACATTTACATCATCCTCTTTGAGGGGAACTGCACAGTCTGTATTGTTTGGACACTCAATGAACACTGAGTTACAGTTAGTACCTATCTCTGAAATAATAGTGGATTTAAATGTATTACCTGAGAATAACAGTGCACACAATGGCAAACCCTCAGGGGCTTTCAGTAGCAGACTTTCTCCATCATTCTGTCTGGACCTTCAGACAGAGGGTCAGATTTACACTGGATATCTGCATATTAAAAACTTTTCCCCTGAGAGGGTTGTCAGCCCCTGTCCCAGGCTGCCCAGGGAGGTGGGGGAATACCCAATCCTTGGAGCTATGCAAAGTCATGAAGCGGAGGTGCTGAAGACCATGGTGGGCTTGGCAGTGTGAGGGGAGAGGTTGGACTCAATGATCTGAAAGGTCTTTTCCAACCAAAATGATTCTATGATTTTTTTTTTTTCCCAGAAAACTAAGTGTAGCTGGTGTCTTCAGCATCCCTACCTAACTTGCTGGCACATTATTTCCTCCTCTCCTACAACACTCTCCCCATCACCTCTCCCCTCCACAAAGGCACTGTCACAGCCTTCTCCTTTAAGTGTGTCATTTCAAACCTGAAACGTATCCTGAGAATGAAAACCTTGCAAATTGCTGCTGAATACTGAAAGCAAGAGAAGGAAAGAGCTTTACCTCCAGAATGTGGTGGTGGTCCACAGAGCAGCACCATGCCCTGGCCCTGGCGAACAGACACCGTGCTTCTCGTTCTGGTTTTGAAGTTCTCAAGATCTGCCAAGAGAGAAAAAAACTCAATTAAAGGGAGTTTAATGTGGTGCAGTATTTTCCTCATGAGAAAGACGGTTCATTAAGACTTTGCTGCGTGACAGAGAAACAACGTGAGCATCAGCTTGGCAGGTGGGTTGGTGGGACCTAGGTGGAACACGGGGCAGTGGGAGACTGCTGTGGCAGCAGCCAGAGGCAGCAGAAGCATCTCCACAGGCTGCAAGGCTGGTAAGGGGGAAAAGGTGCTCATTTACCCAGGGCAGAAGACACATCTACAGAAAACATCAGCAACCTGTAATGTTGATAGCTTTATTTTATGAATTTATGATGAATGACTGCCTGAAATAATCACTACCTTCAATTACAAGCCAGTTCTGTTTCCCCTGAGAGACTTGTTACTGATGCCCTTGCAACCCATGTGCACAAACCCTTCTTTTCCCATAAGAAAGGCTCTTGTAACAGCTCTACATTAGGAACACGGTGCTTTAATTAAATTAAATCCCTCCTTCCACCTCTCTCCTTTCCCTCTCCTTCAGAGGCCATGCACTGCAAAAATGCAACTCCCTCTCTTCTCTCCTTGCACGTCCAATTCAAGAAAGCCGCGATTAAGTGATGAGGTGACTCTGTGAGCAGAGCAGTGGCACCAGGTATTGATCAGCAGCATTGGCTGCTGCGCTGGAGCACTAATACACTGAATCACTTTGGAAGCCTTTTATCTTTAACAACCCCTTGCATTTCAGCTTTCCATTTTTTTTTCTCTTGTGCTTTCAGAGCAGCTGAGCTGTGGTTTGGCGATTACAAACCTGTTGTCAGTGCAGTTGGGAACCAGCGAAAACACACAGGTGATAAATATTTAACAGCATGAACTAGTAGGAACATCATTAGAAGGTTACAAGGATGAAAAAACTAAGCCTTGATTTTTATCCCCTCTTGAAAATGTCTTCTGGAAGCACTGGCATGCATACGTATGAAAAAAGTTAGAGAAATAAACTCAGAAGGATGGTTGGTGTGAGGGATAATGGCCTAAAACCAAAATGATGCCTAGAGGAATAAATCTGGTATTCAGAAGCATTACCACATGAATATAATTTCCAATAAAGGCAAAAGAAAAAGCAAAACAAGCCCCAACCACCAAAACAGACATTATATGTGTGTATATGAATACACACACACAGATTTGCATTAGATGGAAAACTGATTAAATGTTGCTAAGTCTCAAATAACATTTAATGGAAGATACTCCCCTCCTCTACTCAGCTATTTATATCTTCCTTCCTGTTCCCAGCACTAATACATTATGCCATCTGCATATACATACACAGAACACTTTGGAGCTTATACAGACTTCACTTTCCAGACCTGAATCCTAAAAAAGCCATACACAGGTCTACTTGGGAAGAGATGAAAACTGCATCAACTCTGAGCCAGTGTGTTTAAGACTGCTTATACAAGCAGTGCTCCAGGGAATGCAGTTAATCACCGGGGAGGGAATGGGAAAGGTCTTTCATTACTAATGGTAAGAAACAGCCACCTGCCCGGTGATCCAGCAACTCTTGATTATGACAGTATGGGCAAAAAGTGCATGACTCAATAGATTAAACACAAATCTGGCTCTCTAACTTTTTCTTTGGCAAGGAAGAAGTAATTTGTTGACCAAAACAGATAGCTATGTATTTATGACAAGAAAAAGATTGCTACCAGGAAAAGAAGTGTCTGCTTGGATGAGCAGCTAGGAATAATGGAAAAATGGTCAGAAGCAATTGGAGGCAGCAGACAAAGCAGAGCATTCATCATTATCATTTGCTTTGAAAACTTGCATCAAGCTTTGAAAGTCAATTGTCCGTTCTGAAAACCTCCTGCATGTGCTTAGAATCTGCCTTGGAGTAAACTAACAAGATTATTATAAGAAAGGCTAATTTCTCACCCAAGTGATTGATTAGGTTTGTGCATTTTGAAATCCATACTTCAAATTTGGTTTTTCAATACCTAAATAGTAACTTGTACTAACAACAATGTCACTAAGATTGTATTAATGAGAAACCTCCTTGCAATCTTTCACAAGGAACTAGGAACAATATAAGAGGTGCTGAACGGTTACAAAGCGTACAGATTAGTAACATGGAGATTCAAGAGGTTCTCCTCTGCTTCCAGATGCTGTGCAAAGTGGACAAAACCCTCTCCGACAAACTTCTGTTGAAATGGGTGCAGAATGCATTTTGCACTGCTGAATTCCCCATTTGTGGGGTAAGATCACTTGCTGAACAGAAGTTAAACACCTGCTGAAAAACACCTTGCAGAAGATTTTAATGCAGAGCTACCCCTCTAACTCTTTTTCCCTGTATTTTCCTTCCTCCAAGGGAAACCCAGCCTTCTAGTGCCTCTCTACTCATCTGGAGAGTAGGTAAGATATTCTTCTCTATACTTTTGACATAAGAGGACAAAAACAACCCTTAATGTTGCAGAATGACTCTGAATTGCTGTACCAACTCCCCTGACAAGAGCTTTAAGTTCCCCTTTGCCTTGCCCCCAAGCCCAAAGACCCTGGCTAACATCTGAGCATTTTTGTTCTTCTTTGCCAGTACTTAAAAAGACCACCAAACCCACCAAAATGTCAAAAGATTTAAGTCAAGCAAGCTCAGTTGTTTCTTGGTGTACTCACTGGTTTGGAAGAAGGTTTGAAGCAGCTATCATACCTCCATGTTTCCTTCAATACCACCTCTCTTTCCACTGGAAATTGTACCTGAGCAGCATGAGGTGACTTTGGAAATGTGAGGTTTGCAGGTGTCTGGACCTGCCACTGTGCTCCAGTAGATGACCACCACAGCATGGCACTTCAGCATGTGCTGCTACAGGGCTTGCCTCTACTCAGGCTTTTCTCACTGTGTCATGTTTTACCTCTTTTCTTTCTGTAGTTTGTTTCCTACTCCTTGTTAAGATTTCAGATTTGGGAGTGAGGCTGTGAAAGCCTTGAAGGGGTCACTACTTTCTCAAACAGAAGTGAGATGTTTCTGATTTACATGTAGAAGCACTATCAAGGGGGACACGAGAGGTGTTTGCTAATCCCATGGAGGACGTAACAAAAACCAGTGGTAGGGAGCTGGAGCCACAGAAATGGAGATGAGAAATTACACTTACTATGAGTGATCACGATCAGCAACAGACAGCAGTGGGTTCAGCATTCTGGATGCCTGGAGATCAAGACAACCTTTCTACTACATGTATAAACACTAACTATGCTTTAACCACACTTCAGCACCCACGTTCAGTTATGGACAAAGGAGTGAGAAACATGGCCAGTGAAAAACAGGAGGCCACGTTACAGGATGCTGTACTCATCTAGACTTCATATGCATGAAACACTGGGAAGGAAGAGGAGGTCTGCAAGCTAGTGGGATAGTATAAGAGACTGATGTCCACTAAGAGACCTGAGAGTCCCAGAAGTTTCTTCTCCAGGACCTGTCAGCATAGTATGCAAGAAATCTGGAACTAAACACATTATGATTAATTATTAAGTACCCCATGGGGTACTAAATATCTCATAATAGAAATAAAACACCTAGTTATTTTAGGAGTTTACAGTGAACTGTTAGGCACAATGCAATGAGCACTGGTAAACAGAAGGGAGAGAACTCAACAAAGCAAAACAATGCCTGGAAGTGATAAGTTCATTAAGTTTTAGCATGCAGGCATTTTTGTGACTTAATTAAAGTTTTTAGGGTATGAATTGCTTCAATTACAGTGATCTATCGTTGCACAGATCAAAAATGAAAGCAGCTTTAATTTCAATAAAAATATTTATACGCGGAACAAACAAAACATGACCAGAATTGAGGAGCCTATGCAAATAGAAACTGCTCCTTGTTAGAGCCAGGATCCTCCATGTGCTTTTGTTGAAAGTATATCCAGTTCAGCAGCCCAGGGATTTGTGGCACTGAGCAGTATATGACCACAAAAAACATACCGTTTCTACTCCCAGGATCAAAAAGGAGCGAACACAGCACAGCATACACAGGAAGGATGCAAACTTACCCTAACTGACCTGCACAAGGAATCCTAAGTCATCTGCAGCAATAACTCCCAGATCAGGCTTTAGTTTTAAATGTGTGATTTCAAATAATCAAGATCAGATGTTTGTATGACTGTTGGGAAAAGAACACACTTGTGTAGTAGCTTTTTGCTCTATTTAAGTCAGACATTCTCCATTTAGAAAGCAATTGTCAAAACTGATTAAGAGAAACCACTGAAGAAGAAAGTATGAACGCTTTCCCATTCTGGAAGTCAATGTCCAGCCAAAGCTCACTGGGAACATGCAACACTAAACCAGTGATTCCACAGCAAATAGAGAAATATTGCATAAGCTCCAGTAACTCCAGCATCACATGAGGATGTGATTAGTAACCTCTTCTGTGCAAAGAGAACATAATCGAGGTGTATCAGGAATGAAGACAGGTTATCACGACGAACAGTTGATTCCGACCTTATCTGATGACTGAGGGAAGATGCCATTTAAACTTCTTCATCTCCATGGTATCAGTTTCAAATCAAACTTAATGGATCCATGCAAGTATAAAGCTGTAGGCATTTAGCCTGTGAAAAAGACACTGACACCACTGAACTAGTGACTGCATCACTTTGGAAAGTCCCTTAAGTTCTCTGTGACAAAGTTACACATCTCTACTTATACTGTGTCTCTCAAAAGCGACCTAATTAGCTAATATTTGCACAAAACCCTT
This sequence comes from Colius striatus, assembly GCF_028858725.1. Classification (NCBI taxonomy): domain Eukaryota; kingdom Metazoa; phylum Chordata; class Aves; order Coliiformes; family Coliidae; genus Colius; species Colius striatus. Next base: position 20,243,373 of record NC_084773.1, on the reverse strand, counting down.
GACATCTGGTGCTGAAATGCACTAGAGCACAATATGCTATTAGCATGTGCACATTAACACCCACCCTTAATCTGAACTTGAAAGTCTTTTCTTGCACTGGTAGGTTTTTCTGTAGCCTTCATTAAAACTCTGCCTTAAAAGCTTAGTGATACAACTCAGGCAGGTTCTGCTAAGTGATGCCAGCCTGATAGAGATGCTTATTCCTCAAAACTGCTCAAAGGCCCAGAAGGTGCCGGTAGCAGCTGTCAACCTCATCAGCTTTTCAGTTGGGTATGGTATTGCACTGAATGACCTCCTTCCAAAACCTCAAATGTGGTTTAATAGAAGCTTAAACAATCTGAAACGATCCAAAGCCCCTTAAGTCTGGGCAGTTTGTCTCAGTAAATGGCATATGGAAATTCTAATCAAAAACATATGGCTTTTCACAGTAACCATTATCCAACTCTGGCTAGAGTAATGAAAAATTTCCCAAAGTTTGATGGACAAAAATCAGTCTTTATTGCAAAGATTAAATTATAAGCTAAGTAAAAGAAGTTGTAGCCTTTTATCCTTTATCAGTCTATGTAGCTTGGAAATTCTTTTCCTAAGCAACCACTGGATAAGTCCTGGAAATCAAAGTTTCCTCTTTTAAAGAAATATTCTGCAGATGCTGCTGAAGTGAGCAAGCAAGAGCATATCAGCTCGCTTCCCAGCAAGTTCCTGCTGGCAGGGGCAGGGTAATCATACTTGACCTCTGCTTTTTGTATTTATACCCCTTCTCACTTACAGCTCCGCTGATTGTGTTATTGTTAAGGTCTCTGCCCAAGCAGAGTGGCTGCAGTGTTCAGACACAAGGTCTACTTGCTTCCTCTTATTGACTGCAACGTGGAAATAACTCAGCTCCTGAACCCTGCGTGCCCTGGACACCAGAGCGAAGCAAGGCGGCTTCCCTCAGGAGGCTGCAAGTCTCAGGTCACTGGTGATTTGACAAAGATCCCTATTTTCTGTGAGAGCTCAGCTCTGTTTTGCCAGAGGAGGCTTTCCATAGTTTGCCTTTTTTTCAAGTTACACTTACCATGCTTTTAGAACCCCAAATCCGTAACTCCTCTGGCTCTGAAATGCAGAGGAGTCTGTGCACGAGGGCTACTTTGGAGCTAATAAACCAAACCAGCAACACTACAGAATATTACATGAATAGTAAATGCTTCAAATTCATGGTGACAGGTGTCTGCATGTCTTCTAGAAAGCCAATTTCTCTGACTGTACCATGTAGAAGGAAGCACTGCTGTACCTTGCCTTGAATGGCATCCTGTCAAAAACTCACACACCATTAGTGAACTCTCTGTCATTACATTGAAGTTTGGCTTTTCCTAACTATGACAAAGGCAGTGTCAATGCCATTTTATCTATTATTCTTATTTAACTGACACGAAACTATTTCTCCTTCTACTGTATTCTAACAAAAACACACATACATCAATCACTTCTTTGTACATCACTGAATTTTAATTTCCAGTAGGAAATGTGACTAATATTCAAGCTTAGAGAAAAAACCCAACACATTAGTGGCTTTTAGGCTGCTATATTTTACTTAAAGTCTATCTCCAGAGACTTCTGTAGAGCAAATTTGATAACACATCAGCGCTATTGCTCTACTGAGTAGCTACCACAGCATCATACCTGTATCTGTATGTCTATCTCTATCTTCAGATGGATCATGATTCTCACAGAGTGCAATATTCAACAAACCCTGGCAGAGGACATATGTGCTTGAAGGAAAACCAAGGGATTGGAACATGGGACCCTGAGAATACAATCACAAGATAATTATAGAAGTCTTGCTGCAGAATGGGAAGAGATGGCTGTGAGCACAACCCACAGCTCCTCCTCATCAAAGGAGCACGGACCCGGGATGGAGTGTAAGCGCGTCTGGCTGAAACAAAGGGAACTATGAGCAAGAGCACTACCTATCTAAACCACACACAGTAAAACTCAAATGTAACAGAGGCAGGAATCAATGAAGACAGAGCAGGTAATGCAGCAGCAGTAGCAAATGTATACAAATATTTTCAGTCAGGCCCAGCCAGCTGGAAGATTCCACCTCCATCACATCCCATCCTGCTCTCCCTGTAAAGCAACTCAGGGTTGAGTGAGGGGCTGTAATTGCCTCCTCCTGGGAAGGCTAACACCACAGAGCTTGTGTCCAGGAGGAGCATAGGAGGGGGAAAAGGTGGATGCTACCCACCCATGCTACTGTGTGTACCATTGCAACTGGGAACTAGCAATAACGGGATGCTACGCACTCTAGCCTTAGTATCATTGTAACTTTATTAAAACCAAGTCTTTGATTTTGCTACTAACACTTCATTTGGATTATCAACAAATCCTTGTATCAGCATATAAGGGGTGCTTTTAGCCAGTATATATTGCATGAGGTGCTTTGGATTGGTATTTCACCCCAGAGACTTGGTTGTACTTTGGATACAAGAAACTGGAATGGTTAAAAATGAACCTAATAATTTAAGATTTGACAAGTTAGAAGTTAAAACTTGTTCACTGGCAATTTTAGGTATTCTGTAGTGGACAGAACACCACCTCTACTACAGACAGCAAATGAACTCCAAAGCACTCATACAATAGGAAGTGAAATAATGCTATAGGTAAAGGGTAATGACCTCTTCATATATGTGAAATGCACAATCCACTTAGGCACACAGGTACAGTCAAGACACCTAAAGTCGATTTTCAAGCATGACAAAAGAGATTTACAGACCATAATGAGGTTTGCTTGCTCATAACCCTTCTATCACTTTAACACAATCCCAGCAAACTAAAGTCTGGAATTATGTTTAAGGTCACGTTCTGTCCTTGAACCCAAGTCAATGGGATCTTACTGTTTTTTACCAAAAGCCACGTGACTTCTCTCAGGAGGCATCTGAAAAGGCTGCCAATGACACCTTCTTGAACAATGACAAAAATGACCAGAACAACTGGCCAAATCTTCCTGGTTCGGACTGAATAAAGAACCTTCTATCAAGAGACAGCTTTCATGTCCTCTTCCAAATTGTTTTCAACACATTTGCATAACTCTGCACATACAACAGAGTATACATTCAAATCCTGGACAAAATACACAACCAGATGGAGACAGAAGTCATTTGCTTCACTGCCCATGGAATAATACGACTTCATTGGCTGTAGCCTATAAACTATGCTAATTTGGCCCATAAAATAGTCTTGAAGATGAGATTCTAGTGCATCTCAATCAATTCCAGATTTTAGAGGACATTGGTTTGAAGAAATCATAGTCTGTCTTTATGAAGGCAGGCTGAAAGCACTTTAACAGATGACTAGCACCCACAAAAGCATTAAAGCTTTTTGCTCTCGAAACACTTGACAAGATTTGCCTTCTGATATTTATGGCTCTAATATCTCTAAACACTGTCTCTATAAAACCTGTGCCTGACTTTTTAAAGGCAGGGTTTTATGTCATCCCTTTCACAAATACACAAGGATTAAGTTCTGCTGCCCCTGTCCTTGCTGTTGTGTCAGGACTACACAGGCAGCTCTGCAGCTTGGCACAAAACCTCCTTTGATACAGAGCTGAAGAGAATTTTAGTTTAAGAGGTGATGTTCTAATGAGTAATTCTTAGAGGCATCGATTTCAGAACTACTTTACAAGTCTGGGGCTGAAAGCTTTTTAATTTGCCCTTTAAAACACAAAACTCACTGGGATTTCTACTTCACTGAAAATGAAAAGGTTTTTAGAGAGAAACATCTTGCTGTTTCCCTGCCCTTCCCTTGGAAAATGTTTTTGCTTGGACTTTATTACTGTAGCATTAAACAAGGTACTGCCTCTGCATCTTTACCAAGTGGTCAGCTCCAGTTTGGAATTCCAGACCTTTCCTGTCCCTGGTTCTTCAGAAAAGCTGCCATTGTTCTCCCAAGATGCAAAAATGATGAGCTGTGGGAGCATCTGCAGCTGGAGGACTTTCACGGTGAGTTTTGCTCTAAAGGCTCAACTTGACTATGTGTGAAGAGAAGAGAGGCGTAGCTGGAGGAGTTGCAGGTTGGAACTCAAAGCAGACCATCTCAGAGGAGATGTGCTGCCTCCTGCCAGGGAGAAGGGCTCAGAGCTCTTCGTGCCTGAGCCAGGAGCAGCTGCCAACGGCCATGCTTGGGTTAGGAAAGGAGAAAACTGCTGTGTTGGTATGCAAGCCAAGATCTTGTTTTTCTCCCAAGCTCTCCCCACTCTCCCTGTCACTCACGTCTCTGCCCTATGTATCATCTCAGACTCTGACAACTCTATCTGGGTTCTGATATTGCGACTGTGTTTAAATCTTGCCAAGCCTTTCTGACTGCCATCTATCAAAGACTGATGATTTCTCTACCCACATGGCTAAAATTCCTCCTGGGGCTTTCACCTTGCATCCCAAAGGCTGGGAGAGCTTTTCCTTCAGCATCACCAGTGCCTCGCAGATGTCATGGATCCTCACAGCATGCTGGGATCAGTCTTCCTCCTGTTACACCAAGCATGAGCCACTTGCCCTCACCAGGAGGGCTCCTACTGGCACTGTGTATCCTCAGCACCTCACTGGGATTTAGTCCTTGCTTCCAAAAAGACAACAAGGCAGCTCCAGTGGGTGTTTTTTCTTCCTTCATGACACTCATCATATGGGGGAACAGGGGCTCTTAGCAATAACTGCAAGGCACCCACTGCTCTCTTCTCAAATCAAATCACTGTTACTAGGATGCTAGCAAAAAAAAAAGAGACAAAACATCCTTCTTGACTTTATGTTCCATTTCATAAAAGCAGCCTGTTTACCATCCTTCTACAGCAAACACTTCAAATGCTCATTTTGCAGCAGCTCTCTTGCTTGAGACAAAATGCTGAGGACTCAGAAAGTTTTATTTTATCACTTTAATCTAGAATATCTGGGCAGACATTTCCCCCTGGGATGGCCTGAATGCAGTTACTTCACACTCTGGTTTTTTAAATATATTTTCCTGGCTAAGCAATGCATTGTTTGCACACCTTCTGCCAGCACAAAGGATTTCACAACAATCACAAAACAATACTTCTACTGGCAGCAGGAGATGCTGCACAGCCCTCGCTCACTTTGTAGCTCAGTTACCATCGCAGCTGCCTCGCATGCTCCCCACGCATGGTCTGCTGCACCTTCTCACTCTGCTGAGCTAAATGAATGCAAAATCAGACCCCAAGTAATGTAAAATGATGTGACATAAGCTCGCTCAACTAGAAGCTTCAAAGGAAAAATTCCCTTTACTTGATAGAAACACAAACGAAAAAGATCCCACAGAGATCCTGATCCTCGGAGCCTTATCTGGTGGTTCAGCTCGCCTATGGAAATGCACATTATGATGCCAGGCAGCATCTCTCAAAGAGGAGGTATTTCTTCATTCTGCTCATCTCTCACATCTAATCAATTACAAAATGTCAGTCACGTTTGTTGCAGACAGGAAAACTAACATGGGGCAACTTTTGACAAACATATTTAAAGCTCTGCTCTGCTTTGCATGCCAACACCGAATCCCTGTTTGCTTTCCAGAAGGAAAATGGGAAAGAAAAAACCAAAACAATGAAAACACGGCCACTAGGATAAAACTGTCCTGCACTGGCATCCATCAACAGGAACAGCGTCCACCTCTGGCCTTTGGGTACAGCCTGCTCTTGACCATGGGGTCCTGTATCTGCTGTTTTACACACATTCAAGGACAATACTGATTTGCACTGATACAGACTCAGTGAGGATCAACTTGAGGATAACTGTTATTTTTTCAAAGTAGGTAAATAGTACTGCTTCATTTAACAGACCAGGGGATTTAGAGCCAAAAGGAGAGGTGTTACAAGTATCCTCATAACTGGAAAACTAACATAGACCTCATGCCTCCTTCTCCTGTTCTCTATCCACTGGACAGAGAAGCTCAGAAAAAGTGAGTACAATATACCACAAAAACACATGTTTATGGCTCTTCAGGCATTGGAGCCACTCTAGGATCAGCTTTTGCAAGATGTTTGGAAAGATTTGTAACAGGAAAGAACCTAGACAAAAAGAAGCCTTAGGTGCAACCACAGATGTTTCTGTGGTCTGAGGTTCATCACAGGACAGCAAGGGTTAGAAGACCTGACAGACCTCTAATGTCTGTGAGGAGGCAGAGACTACTTGTTATGCAAACGATGCTTCAAATTCACTCCTGCATGATAAAAAGAGTGTGAAGATGACTTGTAGGAGAAATCAGGAGCAAGGACCACTTCGGATCCTGGGGAAAGCAGGGAAAGAAAAAAGTCTTGCTCTCTCCTCAGCTTACTATAGGAGCTTCAGACCATTTTCTTTATGACTTATGCATTGAGCATATCAAAAGAAGGGTGGTATTAACAGGTGAAATGTTGACTAAGGTGAAAGTGACTAAGTCTAAAGTCAGAAGATCTTCAAGTGTAGAGCTTTTTGCAAAGAACACTTGCATCATTGAACTGTGGCACACTGGGACCAAATGAGTCCATTTCATTGTTCATTTTAAACAAAAACCTACCTCTGCATTTAGTTCTTAGATACAAAAAACCCTGCATTTTGAATATATGATATTTTATATATTAAAGGCAAAAGTAATAAATATGGAGACACGGAAAAAAACCCTGTCAAACCTGTGCCTTGCTGTTCCCTGAATTTCTAAACCACAAACCAAACCAGGACACTGCAATCAGTGGACTTCAGCTCAGAGGTTCTGGTGGCAGGTCCCCTGCCTGCTGCAGCAGCTCCCAGCCACAGCCCTCTGACACCTCCCTGTGCACCGCTCCCTGCTTTCAGCAGCCCTGCTTCTGCACGATGCAAACTGAAATACACTTCCTAAATAACACTGTGGGCTTACAAGATCACCAGCTGTAGGAAAAGGCATGCTGATTATTTACAAATGCCTACTGCTTTAAGTAATAATACATTCATCTTCTTTATAACCCTTGGGAGGGAAACAAAGCAAGTGTAAATCCTATGTTTCAGTTCTAAGCTAAAGGTCTTTCTATCCCAGGTGAAAGTAAAGTAGGTTATCTATCTGTCCTCTCCCACATACTCCCTGTTGATCCTATTCATCAAAAAAAACCAGAAAGGAAAAAAAGATGAGCTTAGGTGAGGCTTAGCCTGGTTTTCCATCCTTCAGAGACTGAGTGGCAAAGGTGCAGAGGTTGTGAAACAGTTCTCTAACACCGACACCTGCGCTTTGCACAGCTGAGTGAGGACTTAAGAGGCTCTGAAAGGCTTCAAAGGGAAAAAAATGAGACAGCAAAAGAGACTTTAGGGTGTGTAGAGGCAAGCAGGCTATGTGAAGAAAACCACTTCCTGAAGATTTAAGCAAAATTTAGAAGATGGATTTATTTAAGGCAGATTCTTGGGCCATGTGTGTGAGCAAACCCCAGTTGCTGGCTGGGGCAGGGGGGGAGGGTATTATCACTGAATTCTGACCATATGTGTGGGAAAAGCTGCAGCTCTGAAGTCCAGGCTTTGAAAAAGTAGAAAGGAGACCTGAGCAAGAAATAGCCAGGTGTGGTATTTCAGTATTAGGATGAAAGCCAGCCTTGGAGAACAGGCACACATGTCCTGAGGTGGTGGTTGCTGGGTGCAGGCAGGCATGAGTGCTTCCCCCTTTCTTCCCTCACCCAGGAAGCTGAAAACTCCCAGCCTCGTGTACCCCAGACAACCAGGACAGGGAAGGAGCTGGGAAAATATGCTGCACTGGGTTCCTGCCCTTCACAAGCTGAAAACCATTCAAGACACAAACTTCTCCAAAAGGATGAGCAGGACAAGCACCAGGCTGCTGCGGGAGGAACAGAGCAGAGCTGCTCACACCCGCTGCAGTCCCACTCCAGGGGAAAAAAACCCACCCCAACCCTGTGTCTGCTTAACTTCCAGGAGGATTCAAACACATCATCTTTTCTCAGCACTCAGACGTTAGTAATCGCCGTGGAAATGGTTTAATTTGCGTGCCAGGAGCGCCGCTCAGCTCAGCGCCTCAGTTATCGATCACTGCCACTGGTGCGGCGCTTGTTTGTTTGGGCAGCGCAGGGCAGCGACGGCGGCGGCTCCAGAACATGTTGTCATTATTAATTGTTCTTGAAAGAATTACTTCATTGATCATTTAATCTCTGCGAAAGAGGAAAATGAATGCACTTCAGGGCAGCAAGAGGGGACAACAGTAAAGAATCTGAGCAGCAATTGTAATTTGTTTCTTAGCAACTAATAGCAAAAATGATGGGACTTGCTTGGGTACAGGATATACAGGAACCATTCCAGCAAAAGGAATGGCAAAATAAACCCCTTCTCAGTATAATGCTGGAAGTCATTTTCCTTTTCCACCATAGAATCACAGAGGGGTTGGAAGGGACCTTTAGAGCTCATCCAGTCCAACCCCCCTGCAGAAGCAGGGTCACCTAGATCAGGTCACATAGGAACATGTCCAGGCAGATCTTGAAGACCTCCAAGAAAGGAGCCTCCACACCCCCTCTGGGCAGCCTGTGCCAGGGCTCCCTCACTGAAACACTGAAATAGGTTTTTCTTATATTTAAGTGGAACTTTTTGTGTTCCAGCTTCATCCCATCACCCCCTGTCCTGTTGCTGGCTACTATAGAAAAAGGGATGTCTCAACCTCCTGACACCTACCCTTTAGATAGTTATAAATGTTAATAAGATCCCCCCTCAGTCTCCTCTTCTCCAGACTAAACAGCCCCAGTTCCAGCAGCCTTTCCTCATATGAAAGATGTTCCAGTCTCCTGATCATCTTGGTGTCCCTGCACTGGCCTCTCTCCAGCACTTCCCTGTCCCTCTTGAGCTGAGGAGCCCAGAACTGGACACAGGACTCCAGATGAGGCCTCACCAGGGCAGAGTAGAGGGGGAGAAGAACCTCCCTTGACCTGCTGCCCACACTCTTCTTGATGCATCCCAGGCTGCCATTGGCTTCTTGGCCATGAGGGCACATTGCTGGCTCATATTTAGCTTATTATCAATCAGTACTCCCAGATCTCTCTCTGCAGAGCTGCTCTTCAGGCTTGAGCAAGGTGTCTGCAGGAGGAGGAGACCTTTCTCCTTTCATTTAATCTCATCTGCCTGCAGATCTGGTCTCTCAAGGGCAGCACTGCAATGCTTTGCTGCAGCTGTTCCAGCATCTCCTGATAGGGGATGGAGGCTCTGCCCTCCCTTCAGCCTTATTGTCCCTCTCCTGGGGCCTCATTCTTCTTGTAAAACCTCAGCCCCCTGGATACCTCAATGCCATTTTTGCCAGCTGCCAAAAATACCCATAGTATTAGCATGGACCTTTTAAACTGTGGGTACATGACAAACATGAGTACTGATGAGAAAGGTCGTGGCCACTGCTTGGCTACTCAACCACTCCCCCGAGGGTTTACCTTCAAACCAGCATTACCACAGGAAGCACTGCTGAGTATTTTCAGGTTAAGCTGCAAATCCTGCTGAGGAGTTTAGGGCTAAATTGAGTCTAGTTATCACAGCAGGGAAAGGATATTTAATCTACCAGCACTGGGGATGGTTCCACTGGAGAAGACAGAGGCCAGATGCTGTGAGAGCAGAGTGGAGCATTGGCCTCATCTCAGGGCTGCATTGGCTGCCATGGTAGAGGTGGTGAAGGAGCAGACACAGTCTACAGACCTCAGAGGTGTGGGGCACAGGTGTGTCCACGATAGACACTCTGCACTGCTCCTGGGGACATGCAAAAATGTCTGGTTTGAAAGCTTTGGTGGTAGAAAAACTGCAAGCTCTTGAAGCCTTTCCCACGCCTGCACTTTGAGATCTTGTTTTGTCTATAGAGATGTGGCTACAAATGCAACTTTCAGCACCCGTGTGCACCACCCTTCTGCTTTGTAGTTAGTAGAAATGATTTGGTGAGGACACTGAGCAAAGGTGCCTCCTGCTCACAGCTGGGCCATGCTCCTGCCCACGGCCAAGAACTGCTCAGCACCTCCATGTCTCCTGCCAAAGAGAACAGGAGCTGAGCAGGCAGAACGACTGCAGAGGCATCACTTTGACGGGTACAGTCCAACTCCAGTGCCACTAAAAATCAACACAAGTTTTACCTTTGACTTAAACAGAAGGAGGATCTGGGCCACAGCTTTAATCAGATGTCTGAATGGAGGGGGGCTACATCTCTACACTGCAGCATCAGAGCTGCACTTCTTTTCCAAGCATAACTTCTTGATTTCAGTGTTATTTCCAAACAGGAACTATTGTACAGTGAATAAAATTGTCAAGCTAAGCTCCATCCCCTAAAATAAAAAGCATATAATTTAATCTAGTTCAGCTGTGTTTTTGTACCTCGTTTTGGAAGAGCCATTACTAGAAACTACACTCAAGAGTTCCAAGCTTTTCTATTTTCTTATTGCTATAAACACAGGCTTTAGGGTATCGTTAATCCATATTCTGTTACTGTGGCACAACAGATTCCTCATTTTCCAAAACCACATTCCATGTCAGACACAACTAGCAGCAAAAAAAACCAGAACAAGTTTGAAATGTAAATGACATATCACAAAGCAAGTATTGGGGGAAAATGTTAACACTTTTCTCATAATGAGTTTGTAACCTAAATGCATATTTCAAGGATTAAATTGCTGACCCTCTCTGACCTCCACAGGAGGCTGAATAGCTAGATCGCAGTTTAATCTTCAGTGAAAATGCCAGACAAGAATAATACAGCCCTGGAAGAATGAATGAACAGATATTACTGACGTCCCAAGACTCAGATTTTAACTCTTAAAAGGAGGAGAATGAAAAGCTCAAAACCCCAGACATCAGCCTCACGAGACCCAGCGATAATTTTCCTTAGAAACAAAAAACGAGGTAACACAAAAATCACACACTGCATCACCAGGGTGGGAAATTAAGGATTGCTCAGCTGAAAGGGGAAGCTACACTGGAGTCAAGCACTGCAGTCCTGAGGCTCTAACCGAGCAGCTGGCCACAGCTAACTCACAGGACGTGACACAGTGGGCCGTAAGAGACCAAGCTGAAGTGCTGGAGCTGGGTCAGAGACTGCACTGGCAATCCAGGGGCCAGACAAGGGTGTAAATTCAAGGAAAATAACTTGATGAAAGGGAGAAATTCTGAGAGAGAAAACAGGTTTAAGAGAGCTCTCCAGTGGCAAGAGTGGGTCCTCCCCATGCAGTGCTTTAGGTTATTCCACGCAGAACGTACAGAAATGACTGTGTTTGGAATAACACCACATAAATAGTTACACTAAGCAGTGCTGCTACACCCACACATCTTGGATGTCAAGGTTGAACCCACATATTACTAATACAAATGCCCACTTGTATTCGTTCTTAGAGACAGCTTTTGTAATAAACTTAAACCCCTCTGTGTATGTCATAATTCAGCTAATTCTGGTTGCAACCTGTTTGGCTACACAAAGCAAAATGACAGCTTTGTGAAACCAGAGTGTACCTTGAAAAATGCTCTTTTTTCCCCTCTATTTAATGGAAATGTTTCTAATCTGATGATGCTGTTTTAGCAATCTAAAATAAATGCTAGGAGTTAAGAAATCATACAGTCATTGAAGCTCCCCACCGTTACATGGGAAGCGCAAGTACATAGAACAAGCTTTGGTTTTGAATTCAATCTTCTTAATTAAGAATCACTCAAACCAAATTTGTATTTGGTCAACCAGAAAACTTGAAAGATTTCTGCCAGATGTATCATTCATCCAGACAGATAGAGTAAACGGAATTTAAACACTCTGTGTCAGAAGCAAAGATAAAACGTTAAAGGGCTTTTATTTTTTGTGCAGGATTCTCTGAGTTTTCAAGTTCTTGGTTAATAAGTGCCTAACCATTTAAACAAGCAAGCTGATGTATTTCCACTCAAGGAGTGTGTGGCTACTGTGCTTGCCAGCATCCAGATTTCAGTCTCATATCCTGAACTTTGGAGGCTGGGATCAGAGTCTAAGGAGCTGCAGCCTGACACCGGGCTTGTCTTTAAATGATTGGCTTCAGCAAACAGTGAAGCCCCAGCCAAGGTGGTGTTGAAGTGCTTTGCTCTGAGTATCATGCCTCCCAGGCTCAGGATTTGTAAGACAGAGCCTGCTGAGAAGCACATGGTGTCCAGAGAAGCAGATCAACACAGCATTTATGAAGCAATCACCTTGACATACCGAAATCTGGAGTGATGAGATTGATCTCGAGGAAGCTGTTTCTCACCCATCCAGAGTGAAAATGCACCTTCCAGTCACAGAAAACCAGAAGCAGGTCATAAGCAAATGGGTAATATATTGTAAACTAGGCAGGGAGACAGAGGACTTGACTTCACTCAGTAATATTTCTCATTACAAATCACCTCTCTGTCGTGTGCAAACCTGGTGTTTACTGGCATTTTTACCTTTTCATTTCTGTGCCTGGAGCACATCAGCTTCTCTTTGCAGTCAGTTAAAAGCATCTTTCATTAAAATCTACTGAAAGCCCAGCTCATCATTACTGATGGCTTCATGTCTGGGAAGAGACTGCCTGGAAGTCCTGCAAGCACAGGCAAGGATATTTCATAGCAGTCCTGCTGTAATTACTGAGCTGCTGTATACACCCCTCCCAGGAAAATGGCACAGAGAAAGCACAGAGATGACAGATGAATAAGACTCTGTACCTACTCCCTGTCTTCACCTTCACAACTACATGAGAAAAAAGATGGTCCCACAGTATCATTTGCCAACTCTTATGAGCTTTATTCTGTAACTCACAATGGCTTTACATAGGTTCGTATAGTGCTAATTCACAGCTTCCCTTATCCTTTGGTTTCAAACAAGCAGCTGCAGCTCTGAGTTTAACTCAAAATAAGAGTGATGCAGTCTGCTTTCCCTTTTAAACACAGAGTTACCAGATGTCACCCACAGCTGAAAGTGCCTGCACCTAAGTACCGAAATGGAGGACTTGGGACAGACTGCCATGGTGAATTTACTCCTTACATAGAGTATGGTCCTTCAGATATTTTGAAGCTCTAATTCTCCAAAGAAAGAAAAAAAATCAACGGTGAGACCTCATTTGCCAGATACTTTCCCAGGTGGCCTCTTTCTCAAGAAACAAGACATTTTCCCCTGCGTACTACAGATAATTTTAGCTCAATAACCATAAACCAAGGCATCAATTCCTCATTCCCATTTTCCCCTCCAAACCCAAGTGTTTTCTCCACTCTGTGCACAGCCCAGAGAATACTACACAGCGTCTTAGAAAAGGTCAGGGAAGGAGGCTTTGCCCTCCCAGTTTTTCTAGCATGCTGCAAGAGCAGATGCTGCCTTGTTACTTACAAGCAAACTGAAGCTTTGCTTCTCTGCTGACAATCGTTCCAAACGGGTTTGTTGCTACACACTGGTATGTTCCAGTATCTTGGGTTTTATCGGGATTATTGATCAACAGGTTGCCTTCCACCACGCTGTAGCGGTAATCCATACTGATGTCAATACTGCTTCCATTTAACTTCCACCTAGAGCACAAAATGACACAGTTACATTCTGCTGATATTAATGGGGACTCTTGGGTATTTGGAAAATACAACATGAAGTAAGATTTAAAACATCTTTGACTAGTTATTAAAGAAAAAGCATGAAAACGCAAATTTCCTGCATGGTATTGAAATATCCCAGTGTTTAACTGAAAGAGCAATATCCTTGACATATATCTCAGTCTCTGATATGATTCATGCTTCTGTAGTTGCTAGTGCTGCTGCTCTTTGGAATGAATCATTTTGTGAGGGTAAGTCCCAGAAACAGGATCTTTAAACCACTCAAGTCCATGGAGGGTTTTTTACTCCCTCTCCTGACCTCCTTGCTGTTTGTTTCTACATTTAAGAAAATTCCCTCCCAGTAGATATTGTCACAGATTGAAGCACTAAGAAATTCCAGCACATAGTGCCCCAGTTACAGCAAACCCTCATCCCCACCAGCCCTTGACGGAGCATTCAAGGCAGCCACAGCCACATAGCATCTCCCTTTACCAGAATGTACGGAGAAACAATTGCAATGTGCTTGCACCAGTGAATCAGCAGAGTTTATTGTGTTAAATAGTCGGTTGTGTCAGAAGACAGCACGGTCACCGAGGTCTGATGGCTCTAATCGGTTTCAGAGTGGCATTTACTTTGGTAGAAAAAATGAGAAAGCCACTAAAGGAAAAACAAACCCCAGCAGTGCCTAAATGATTTACAGCAGCAGCGTCACCACAGCGGTATAACATCTTTTTTTTCCTAAGGATCCCAGAAGCTGTTACTAGAGCACAGAACAATTAAGAGCTTTGTCCACATTTATGGCAAAGGATGCTTAATCTGGGAGCCAAGACTATTTATAATCCTTCTGTAACCTTTTTGAACTCTTGTCCAAACTTTGCAATCCCGTTGCAATCCGTGGGGATCTCCTGATGCCTGGGGTCTTTATCAGCACTGTTGTGGTAGAGTCCACGGGCATCACCGAGTTGTGCTGCATGACACGTAGGAGAAGGGCTCTTGGGGAATACTGCTGGAAGTGTGGAGATCATGCTAAAGAATAGTTTAACATTCAACAAACCCAATAGTTGGTCTGGGATTTCCTTTTACTTCGCAACTCAGCTTGACTTTCTTTTCCTCTGAATCCAAGGGGAAGATCACGTTGTTGGGCTCCTGAAGGAAAACTGGCCCGTGCAGTGTGTTGTCGTCTGCATTAAACAGAGGGGGAAAGATTCAGATATTTGATGCAATCTCTATGTGTAAAATACATGTATATCTCTATGTATAACTTGGTATCTTAGCAGCAGGAGGCTGTGTCTCATTCACCCTTGAAAAGATGTGATAACGACACTTTTGGTTTTCATAACAGCCAGATACTTTTTTCCCCAAAAGCCATTGATCGTTGCGTGGAGTCAGCACTCACAGAAATGCCTGTGGCACTGAGTAGAGCACAGACTGAAACACTACCCAGGGTTCAAATGAATGGCAACAGGCATGATCCTGCTCACTTCAAATCATAATGCTCAGTTTCACCTTTAGAAAAACTACATATTTTCCTTGCATATTACAAATACACATTATTAAACACAGCTACATAATAATGGGAGCCAGAGGTTCACCAGCATTTACAGCTCCCAGGAAGCCCCTTCATTACAACTGATTCTGACATCCCTGGACATCCTTGCAGTCACAGGCTGTAACTGAGCATCAGCCTTTGAGAGGGGGCCCTTGGCCATGCAAATCCTTTAACATCCTCTGTCCTTTCCCAGCTGGATGCCCCAGACTCCCCTCCCAGTCGACAGCCCCTGTGCCTCACCACACTCCCCAAGGACAAAGGTCCTGAACATCCCATATGAACCATGCCAGCAAGCATATTACACATTTGTGCACTCCAGGGTATAAGAAACTCTAAATATGGGTAGAAGAGTGAAAATATTTTGGCAAAGCAACCCAGCATGATCTTCAAACAGTCCAGCTGTCACTTCACAGCAGTCCCTCAGTCTAAGGTTGGGGATTCCTTACAGGAGCCTTCCTTGTACTCACTTTTGTTCTTTGCTTGAAGAAGACATTGTTATCTTTTGTTATTAACTCCTTCATATCTCCTCTCTCTTCAACCACTTTCAGTTTTCCTCTCATCAATCTACCCGTTTTCAAACCTGGAACTAAGGGTGGGTGCTGCTGACAAGAAGGGTTCCAAGAGCTGCCACTGTGCAGTTGGAGGGCAGGATTTCATTAAATATGCCAGTACTGCTCAAAACACCCACAAAAAGTTACAACACTGCTATCAGCCCCTTTGTATTAGTTTCATCTTCCCAGCAGCTGTTCAGCACATAAAGGAAATCAACTTTTCTTCCCTGAAAAGATCAGCAATCTTGATTGCCCCAAGTCTCAGTGTCATAGCTGCCTCCCCAGTGAAGTTGCTCCCTTCCTCTACTGAAGCTGCTCACAGTCAGAAAGGAGCCTCAGTTCAACATTTTTGTAACATTTTCCCATCATGTTCTATCACCTTTACAGCAGATTTCTGACCTTGCAGAGTGCCAGCATGGCAAAGGGCAACTGCGTGGGCCATTGGGGTGCTGCTGCCGGCGCTCACGGCTCCCTCGCTGCCGAGGGCAGGAACTCACACGGATGGCACTTTGGCCAGGCAGCCACGCTGCCAGAAGTCCATCCTGATGGACGTGCAAGAAATTTGTGGGCATAGGTGGCCAGAGTACTATGAATAAATATAATCTGAAGAGGATGGGATGTACAAAAAAATGACACTGGGAAATCAGATGGATTTCTTAGGGACAGAACAATAGCTCTTTACTCCAGGGAGAAAATTCTGTTGTCTCCACAGAAGGATTTCAGAGAGACTCTGCCAGGAGGATTATAATGGAGCAACCTGTCCCCCATGTCTCCTGCCTCAGGCACCACCACAAAAGGGAATGCACTAAGCTCACAGTCATATCAGTTGTATTTATCTTTATTTTTTAATTATATGTTAACAATGTCTGACTGAGACTCATCTATTATTCCAACCACATTTCACATAATCTCTAGCTTTAAATATACCTGTGTGCAATTTACTGTTCCTGGCAGAAAATGATAATAATAGCCATAATGCATACAAGGGCCAGATTATGATAGCCTGACTTGTTTCTGAGATCCAGGGCTGCTGTAGTCCTTTATCAGTCTCATTCACTGTAAGAAAGAATATTACAAGCTGGTCCATAAACATTATAGCTCTGTGTACTGCATTAATGGGTTTGAAAAGAGGAGAATTAACATACATTTTAATTTCTCCCTTTTTTCTAAGAGTCAGGTACAGAAGCTGGCCTGGTGCTTCGGTCCTGTGTAACAGTTGCTTCAACTCCCATAGGCAAGGAGCTGGATTGTGCTGGGACAGGCAGAAGCCAGACCATCCCAGCTAATCCAGTTAGCAAGCCATGCTGACTCAGGTATGAGTTGCATCAGCTGTGTCATCTGCCTCACACCTCACAAAGGACTCAAGTCACACTGCGCTGTCATTTGCTGTTATTTCAATTACAGTTGTGTGTCAATTTATATCGCATCACATCACGCTGAAGGTCAGATTCTTGGCCCTCCTAAGGAAATACACCTTGCACTAAAAAGTAAATAGCTTACCTATTGGAGTTGGGAAACAGACACACCAACAAATCTAAGGGTCCAAATGTGTCCCTGTATGTCCAGGAGATCATCAAGGCCCAGATCGTTATAGCATCACAGCATGTTGGAAGAGACCTTAAAGACCATCTAGTTCCACTCCCTGCTATAGGTAGGGACATCTTCCACTAGACCAGGTTGCTCCAAGCCCCATCTGAACTTGCCCCTGAACCTTTCCAGAGATGGGGCATCCACAACCTCTGGGTGCCACACCATCCTCACAAGGATTAACTCCTTTCTACAATCTAATCTGCATCTTGGCTCTTTCAGTTTGAAGCCATTTCATCTTGTCCTATCACTACCTGCCCCTTGTACAAAGTCCTTCCCCATGTTTCTTGTCAGCCCCTTTAGAGACTGGAAGGCTGCCATAAGGTCTCTCCAGACCTTTCTCTTCTCCAGTCTGAACAACCCCAGCCCTCTTAGCTTGTCTTCACACGATGTTCTGGGGTGAGACATAGGTCTTCAGGGTATAAGGAAATTGGTCCATGTAAGGCAAGGGAATGTTTGATAGGGAGTTACATTCGTAAGAAACACCACAATCTGCCTATATAATTATTAAGCAAAGTATAATGTAGAAGACACACGAGACAAAAGGTAAAGAACTACGAAGTTAGAAATAGTCACAAATGAGTGAGAAGACTAAATAACTGATTTCCATAAGCTAAAACAACAGCTCATGAAAGATCAAAAGACACTGCTCTCCAAATATTACATCTGCTGCTGAAGTCATTTAACATTCAGCTTTTATAAGGCAAAAAAAGCAGCTTGCCATTCCTGTTAACCAGCAACAAGAAAAGCCCTGGTGTGAGTATCACTTGGCTTTCAAAAGAGCAGCACTGAGTGAGGCAGGGAGAATCTCAGAGCAGCTGCCAGCATTATCAGGGCAACAGAAGATGAGGAAAAACCTTCCAACACTGGGTAGATTAAATTATTTTAAGTGTCTTCCTTCTTATCACTGCCTGTGTATAACCAAGATGAGCAAGTCCAAACTATTTAATCTTCAGCCTGTAAAGTCCTTGTGCTACAGTCTAACGCACAATTGAAACGGCTGCAGCCCAGATCCTAACACAGCATGTGACACAAGTTGAGCCACGGGGCCTTACAGAAGAGGAGGACTAAATAGTCACTAATAAATAAATTGCAAACAGAAAACTAAACTGAAAACTAAAAGTACCTGTAGCCTAACTAATCCCTTTGTGACTAACAAACATTACTGGGTCGAAATGCATCTCGGACGAGTGTCAGCACAGCATGCCCGCTGTGTTACAGTGTCTGGGGTTGTGGCAGCACACTTTTGCTGTCAGGGTAACTTTGAAATCTGACTCTTACACTTTATTTTTTTATAATTTCAGCGTGGTAGCTTCAATTCCTTTGCAATAATGTTCAGGGACTGGCAGTCACAGAGTGACAGTAACACATTTTTAGCTCATTGCGGATAAAAACAAGGCGCTTGAGCCACAGAAGCCCACTGATGCCAGGAGGAGGCTTTTCCCTGGGCTGAACAGGCTTTTCCCTGGCCCTTCTTACCAATGGTGTTTATTAGGCTGTCTTTTGGTCACTTAAACAGAACAACCAAGCAGTGCATCTACGTGAAAGCTGCTCAGTCATTTTAGCTCACTTGACACTGCTCAGCAGCCATTGCACAACCTGAGCTGCTCCTTATACATCTGTTACTGTCCTGGGAAAATACAGTCAGTAACCTTCCTGCACAAGTTAAGTGTTGAGACATTCTCCCAGTGACAGATTTTATTCTTCTGAGTTACATTTCTTTTGCTTGAGACCAAAATGAGTTAACCCACAATGAACACTGAGCCACCCTCAGCTTAAGACAAGTTGCAAACAAGATTGGTTACCAAAAAGCATTCTTTTTCCCTCCTGTCAGATGAAACAAATGTACTACTGCTCTGGGTCTGCCTCCTTCGAAAGAAGTGTATTTCTTTCAGCAAGATGCAGGATACAGGGAATTTCAGTAGATTCTACAATAAAAGAACCATTTTTAATCATGGTACAAAGTGTATGGCCATATGCTGTTGGACAGAATGTGACAGACAATTTAGAAGAACATTTTCCTATCCTAGCTTGCCTGAGATAGACACTGAACCCCAAAATCTATTAAAAAATGCCAGATTAATAGAAATATGTTCTAAATAAGTATATTTTCTGCGTCCTTCCAGCACCCCAAACTTGAAAGCCAACACATCCAAGTAAGATGCTAAACACTTGTGGTCTTCCTGTGCTTTTGAGGAATTGAAACATGAAGAATGTCAGTTGAGGTTAATTCACACAAACAGGTGAAACCATCCCTATTGTCTCTGAATTAAGCCTGGTGATGGATATCGTTACCTAAGTAGAACTGCTTTAATTTTCGTTGCAAGTTATGGCCAATTTGAGAGAAGGTTTAATTGAATATTCCACACTGTAGGGAAAGATAATAACTAAACTGAAGAGAGAGTTCTTGGAGTATATCCAGTATAAATAACAGAAATCCTTCCCTGTTTGCTGCTGAGGGAATTGGTTTCTGCTATGTATGCTGGTGTGTTTTCATACCACGGTACAAGTCGGTATTTCTTCAAGACAAAACTGTACCTTGGGAAGAGCAACTCTGCAGGCAACTGGAAAGTGAAATAGATAGGACAGCTCAAGGGCATTGCTGATTAACACAGCAGCCTGCTCTTCAAGGTTAGTCAGCTGCATTACATCCTCCTGAGCAGGAGAAGACTAAATTGGACTGCTCGCTCTTTATTTTGCGCCTACCACTTTTATTAACATCAACTGCAAACACAAATGCTACTAATGGCTTTGAAATTCCAAGACAGACAGATATTCATACAACAGATAATTCAGAATCTGTAAAGGTTCTTCCCATTCAAAGGAAATAAAAAAGGTATTTTAAAAAAGAAGACTTAGAAAGTTCTGTTCAATGTGCTTTTTTTAAGGGAAAGACCTTGTAGCTCTGCATCTTTGGAGACAGTCACCAGCCTGCCTCCACCACTGGGCTGCTAACCATTCCTGCCTACACTACACTATGGCTGATCCATATGTTTAAGAAAGAAAAAATGGTCAAGAGTAATGAAGAGAACAAAGCATCAGCAACAATCAGATTCTTTCACTAGGAGCAAAGCTGAAACAAGTGATGAGGCTCTTTCCCTCCTTCTCCTCCTCATCATTACCCACCACTACAAAAGATGCACTTTCTACAGTTCTACTACAACACTCTGAGCCATGGAGCAAAATGCCCTCTCAGAGACCTGGTTGGAGACATTTCCTGTAGGCTTGCTTCTGGGGAGAGATTCTGGATGAGTAAGAGGACCACTCCCTCTCTCCCAACCCCTTGCAGCACCAGGCTGCGAGACTAGGCTTGTTTTGCAGGACCCTACAGGTGTCCAACAGGGGTCTAAGCCAGGCAGCTCCTTCAGCTATCATCTCTCTTTTCTGACATACTTTTATTTAACTGCAAATGCAGTTAAAGTGGAAAGCCAGACTTGACAGGTAACATCTGATGGGCAAGCACCTGATACCTGAGTTCACAAGCAGTGTCAGATATTCCTCAGACAGGAATGCTGCCACGCAAGTCCAGAGGCTCAGAGGACAGGAAGAAATTAATCTTCACTCTCTAAATGTTGGCATGGAAGAGTTCCAGGATTTGAAATGGAGGCAATAACGCTCTGATGACTCTACTTGAGTGACCCAAGTATCTGGAACAGTTTGAATTAAAGGCAGGGTTAAATGCATCCACCCTGATGTGAGTGTGCTCTGAGTGAAGCCTGGGGTCCGTTACTCAGGGGAGGAGAGGAGCCAGCCTGCTGGCTGCCTCTGCCTGGGTCCTGCAACACCAGAGCACAGCAAGGAACATGGAAGCGCCAGCCCTGGGTCAGGCTGCAGCTCAGGGAGCTCCTCTGTGAAGCCTCTCTGTCACTCTGACTGTACCACAGCGGTATCATCATTTCACCTGTTTAAATGCCACGTGATTAATTATGGCAAATGTCATCAAGTCAGTCTCTTTCAAATAAAACCTTGCTCTCTGACCCATAGTATATGCAGAAGCAGGCAGGTTTTTCTCTCCCTCATCTACTGGGTCTAGACAGCCAAGAAGAGGCAATTCCCAAAGCAGTATAATGAGTGACTTGTCCTACAACAAAACCCCTATTTAATAGAAGATAATTTGTGTTCTCTTAGCAAGTCAACAGCACGATTATCA
Organism: Colius striatus; assembly: GCF_028858725.1. Taxonomy (NCBI): domain Eukaryota; kingdom Metazoa; phylum Chordata; class Aves; order Coliiformes; family Coliidae; genus Colius; species Colius striatus. The sequence goes on along the minus strand of NC_084773.1, from coordinate 20,222,055 downwards.
TCACAGATGTTCTCTTCAGCACATTTCTCCATTACTGCAGAAAATCACAAATCTCTTCACCAAGCAGCCTTCTCCCTGACTCATCACAACTAACATCATGAAAATAAACAGATAAACTCACACTGCTCCATTAAGGATGATACCAGCCCATGACAGATCTATGAATATACGACCACAACAGTAATAATAATAATAACAGTACAATCTAAGAGCACTGGGGCATCTGTAGGCCCTCTGCCAAAGATCAGTTACAAAAGACAACCCAGAACCATTCGGCTGTTTATTAATGATCAGGTTCTGTGTTGATGTCCAGTGCTCAAATAGTAGAAATAACCAAAGGGATATTTTTGAAATACACTTTTAAATACATAAATAACTATCAGGCTTGTTCTGATGTTTTGTAAAGTTAAGCTCTAAGCCTGAAGAAATAATTTTGCAGAGTTATATATCCAGGCCTAGAAACACAGGATTGACTACTGCCCTTACCTAGCACAACACATCTGTTGTTACCACTGGGCAGCAATAAAAAAGCAGCACATTTTACTTCTTGAAGTAACAAAGACATACATCCTGATATTGAGATGCATAATATCACAGTTTCACCAGGGTTCTCGAAAGCTGCTGCATAACACATCTATTCTGAGTGTGTTCAAACATATTCTGTCACTAGAAGAGCACTAAACCTGCATTATCTAAAATCCTGCTGTAAACTGTTTGTTCCCCTAGACTTAACTACGGGATGCAGACAGCTTAAATTATCTTTGCTGCTGTTGTGTACATGCAGCTCTCAGGAATTTGAGCTGCGACCAGAAATCCACCCTCCAGGATGCCAATGTGTTGCTGAACTGAGCCCAGGCCAGAATCCATGACTTGGCTCTTCAGGTGTTTGTTACGTTTTCCTGAGGTTTTTTTCTTCATTTACCCCCAGACCACTGCTGTAACAACTCATGGTATTGTCTCATTACTTAAGTGGTCAAATCTGCTGGTTACAAGTGAAAGAAGTCGCTTAGCTCACGTTCCTTTTGTTTCACCGGTGTCCATGGAGACAAAAAGAACACTCTCATCACAACCAAACGGCAGGGCTGTGCCAACTCCTCTGTGAATGGCAGTGAAGTGACAGGCTTGTTGGACATCACCTGCAAGGACTGTGCTCATTCACATGCAACTCCCTGTACACACTTCACCAACAGCAGCTGAGTATCTTGAAAATGACACTTACCTGCCAATGCAAACATCGTTTTGCCACTCTGCTTTTGAATACTGTACATTTAAGGACTGAGTTCAGAGCACCTCTGACAAGTGGATTATATAGAGCCTTAGATGAAATACTGGTGTTTGAACTGCTTCATGGTTTATGTATTTTTTAATTCTTTCAACTCAGGACATGACATACTTTCAACTGAGGAGGTCAGTCAATGACAGAGAAATTGGTCCTTAAGGGAGACACAATTGCAGCTCGTGGTCTACACACCATCCACAGTACTAATCTGAAGCGTGAGACATCTTGCCTCAATCTGTTATCCTCATCCATCACCAGGCACGCAGGTGGCCTGTCATAGCCACAGCAGAGTAGCAGCCACATCTCATTCCCAATGAACTATGGCTTCAGGTTCTCCTAGTCCTGTGCTGGTGGCAATGGTGGCTTGTACGGTGGTTTGTAACCTCCCAGGAAAACATGCCAAGTCCAATCACAAGGACAGTCTACAAATCCTGACTGTACCTGTATCCCATAGCTATAAATTAATATTGGGCCATATTTTCCCCCATCCCTGTTGAAAACAAGTCCTGGATGCAATGGGCAAACATGGGCAAAGACTACAGGTCAGGCTGAAAACAGCTTTTGCCTAATAAGAAACCTGAATCTGTGAATTTCGTTCAGCAAGCTGTTGCCAGCATCTGAGACTATCAGCAAGCTGGTTGGTTTGACATTGCCTCTGACCAAGTCACGGTTCAGCGTGCCACCGTACACACAAAGTCGCCTTCGACTATTCTTCAGTCTCCTCCCAGAGTCTGCAGATGGCTCCAGTGCTGGGTCTATGGTGCTGTTTGTAGATAAGGTATTATAACCATTTCAAAGGTCTGTACTAATTATCTGTTATTAGTAAAATGTAAGGTGTTGATATAATTGCTGTCTTCCAAGAACACAGGTTGTTACTGATTTTTAGTTGTCTTGAGCATGACAGGGACTATAAAGTGGATTAAAAAAAGTAGAAGCAGTAGGTCTGTGAGCATAGTTTAAAATCACATATTTCCTTTCCACAATACCTCCCTGAACTTCAATTGATTTTAATCTTTCATAGAATAAGGAAGGTGTGTAAAAGTCAGGCTAACAAATGCAACTCCCCCACACCCTATCAGTGCACAGTACAAAAGTTATGAAACACTAATATTGAAGAAGTCTCTTTCCTTAAAAATCCTGGAGTCTTAGAAAAAGAGAAGTCCCTGGAGCAATAACCTATAATCTCTGTATCATCTATTGCTTGAAAAACAAAGACAACTCTGGCAATGTGTACAGCCTCAATTGATTGAGGAGCCCAACTCTATAGAAATCTTCAAGGAGAAAGGAACTCTCTCGTGAATGGCTTCAAGGTGAAGCCTGTTTTTTGTTTTCAGGTTTAAGTACATCAGCCACTGTCAGAAGCAAAGCTGATTCCTGCCAACTTATCTGGCTATTTACAGAGAAGTTTAGGCAATGGATTCCCTCCTCAAATATTTGAGAATAAGCAGATTGAATTACCAGCACCTCGTGAGCGATGCAGCACTGCTCCCGGGAGGCCGCGAGCAAGGGATGATCTGTCTGGCACACTCGGACCAAGAACTTGCACCATGTCACTGGCTGAAAAATGCCCATACAGTGGCTGGGTTTGTCAACAGGGCACTGCAAACCTGCTTCTCCTGGGTCACAGGCACACATTCTGCAATTATGGCAAGCAAACACAACGCTGTATACAACAGAAGACATCGGGGCTGCCTCTGACATCCAGTCGCACAGCACTCAGAGAAGCAGTGCTGAGAGCTGCCACAACAAGCCTTTGCTCTTACCCAGAGCAGGCAGCACTGCTGAATAATTCTGGGAGTTATCAGTAATGCTTTTTGGGGGTACACACACCAGCATTCAGCTGTTGTGAGAGACTTACAGCCACGCACAGGCACAAAACTTTCAAAACACCAACAAAGCAGAGGGTAAATCAGCTCTTTTTTAACCCAGACAACACCTCAATGTAATGAGTTACAGTGTAACTGAAAGAAGGGTGAGAGGGAAACCTCCTGTTTATAATGTTATACATTTGAGGTGTTTTAGCACAACATTGTGAGCATCACTTGGTAATGCAAACCTGATGGCATCCCAGGTATCTGGGGTTTAAACAGAATCAACTTATTTAGGGGAAGAGAACAACATCTCTTTTAAAGTTACACAAAGAGTAAATCAAAGCCCTTCTTGCAGTCCTCGCTGTGCTGTGTGCCCTTCTTGAGACGTGCCAGGCATCACACTGCACACTCTTATCGTGATGCTGGGCAGGCTCCTGGCCAGGGATGGGGAAACCACACTGGAGCTTCCCACTGCTGCTAAAGCAAGAAAATGTTTAATCCTGTAAACAGGATCCAATGCTGTAATCTCCAGGTGGTTATGTTCCATAAATGGATTTAAGGCATTTGAAGTCTGCTCTTGAGACACACGGCTGGTACCTCATCTGGTGTAAATCTCTGTAACTTCATTGAAAGCAGTGGAATTGCACCAATTCAGGGCTCATTTCAGGAGCTATCCTTCTTATTTTTACTTAATTTTTTTTCAAATATTTATGTAGCCTTCAGCAGAGCAGAGACAAAAAGCATTCCTGCTGTCCAGGGGGTGAGTCCCGCAGCAGGCTCAGGCACTGCACCCTGCTTTGCACAGCCACTGCGCCCTGTTTGCACAGCCAACCCCCTGCAGCACTCTGATACTCCCCAACACTTTTTTTTCCTTTTTCATGAAAGTCTCTGTTTATCCCCGTTTCTTGTGCTGGTTCATCCCTGCAGAAGGACCAGGCTCCCCAATGCACACACAAACACCAGATCCCACTTGAACCTGACGTTAAAATTAACACCGCTGAATGCCAAATTGAGGGTGGCTTAAATAAAGTTCCCAGAGTTCAATCAGTAAAGCATCAAAAGAGCAATTTGTACAATCTGCCCATGGATAACATGTGTTCCTTTAATTTTGCAAAAATGTTATGAACTTTAAGTAATGCAGCAGGGAAAAGATATCAGTAATAGCTGTCAAAAACATGACTTTTATGACTTCTTACGCTGCAATTTAGCACCTTCAAGAGCTGCTCAGATCGATAGTATTTGTGAGTAAAATCTTTCTACTATCTGGTGTTAACACTACCAAGGTTAAGCTTTCAAACATTCCTCACTCACATTTAAAGAGCAGCACGGTGGGTTTGCCCCAGAGAGACAGAGTTCATCTTCAATGGCTCATTTAAACCTCCAGCACTCAGTGCAGCTTTGGGAAGAGAAGCTCCCTTTTAAGGTATTTCTTATAAAAGGAGAAACCTGCTCCCAGAAATAATCCTTAATGCAATATTAGGACAACAAAGAGCAGTAATTACCAAACAATGCAGCCTGTCCCAAAGGTACAAAGTCAGTTTTCTGTGCTTATGGAGACTGCAGCTTCTTCACCCAGAGGATGCTGACACTTCAAACACAAACATTATGCAAAATGTAGCAACTTACTAACAAGTGTTTTCAATAAGGCTTTGATCTGATCCAACAGCACTTCCTACAAACGATTTGCAGACCAGTGGCACTGTGACAGACAGTACAATAGCCTACCAAACCTTGCAAGTCCTGCCCCACTACTGTGGTCATCAAGAAGCCACGGGAGCGACAAGCAGCGGCAGTGCTGCTGCTGACCGATAAACAGTGGTTTACAGGACTCTTGTCCTCTCTGTGAGTCTGCACATGGAGCTGCCTGCATCCTGTCACCCAGAGGCATTGAGGGTAAACACAAAATAATTGCATCTCCAGAGATGGAAGTACAGCTACTTGCCCTGGCCCAGGGAGGCTCTTGTTTTGCTGTTAGATAACGGACATAAGGAAAAGCGGTGACAAAGTTCACTGCAATAAAATGACTAGAGACAGACCTCAAATTCAGTATCAATGAGGAGAGTAAATCAAGAGTCAAATGGAAGGAGGGTGTCACATGGATTTCTTTAGGAGAAAGTCATCTGATTGAGGCCTATTACTTTCTAATTACAAAAACAGATATATAGTTTCAACAAGAAACGCGATGGTTCACTGTGCTGATGAGACCCAGTGAAAGAAGCCACCACATAACATCCAGTTATGCCAAACCAGCAAGTTGCTTCAGCCTTTTAAAAAGTCATATATTAGAACTCCAGTGCAAACTACCAAAACACAGCAAACAACAATATGTATTATAAATAGCCCCAAATATTTGGAAGACGCTGAAACAGGAGTCGACTTGTGTTATGCATCTGAATGCAGAGACTGTCTTCAGCACTTTGGCAGTTGGGAGACAGCCAGCTCCAGGATGTGGGTTGGCTTTTTTTTTCTTTTGGTAAATTACAAGTCAGAAGTTAAAAGCAAGAAAATTAATGAAAATCATGTAATTTCATTCTAGTGAAGAAAAGGCTTAATGGGTAATGGAAATAACGTGTGCTGCTTCAGCAATTTTTTCATTACAATTGGAAACCCAAAATGGTTTTCTCCCTTTTGAAAACTAGGGATTATACTGGATTGAGAATGCACTACAAAGAACGTCCTGATGGTTTTTTTAGATGCCTCAAAGACAAATAAGCATTTCTCTAAGCAGTCTTTTATGCAGAACAGAGAGCTTTGGTTTCAGCTCCTTCAAGTATTACACCGCTGCACTCAGTAACAAAAATATGCAAAGTAATTAAACAAAGAATAACTCGTTGCAGATCACTTTGGTAGAGCTCTGCTGTCTTGTCAGAACATTGTTCTGAGAGCAGCACGAAATCAAAGCCATACAGGAAGTTTTCATGACCCATTTGCTGCTCAACCCCTCATACCAGAGAGCACCTCAAATGAGAAGTGCTGCTGGCCTCAGCATTGTGGCTGATGGGGAAGGCTGCAAGAGCACTGAGGAGGCAGCCAGAAATAGTTCAAAGACATGAGAAGGAAGGCCTTTTTTAAAACTGCTGCCTTTTAAAATATGCAAGAGATGGAAATGATAATACATAATTAATACATGTGAGACTATATAACAAAAACAGTGCTACACTATCTGCTGATGCACGTTAGCAGCAGCATTACTGTGCAGTAGAGTAGTACAGAAGCAAGCACTCAGGCCAGTGGATAAACAGGACGGTTTCTTTCATGTGGGTTTGACACAACCGTGGTTTTGTAGTTCAAGCACATTTGTTATGCTCATAGCTTAAATATACACATCCTTCATTCTTCAATCATCATCTGTCTCATATGGTGAAAAGATCTTTGTCCACGTTGGAAACGTAAAACATCACTCAAAACAGGTCCTGTTTATTTTAAATCACCATGAGATACACCCCTCACACTATGAGGTTGAGCAGTGTGTAGTTGTTTACAAAACTGGCTACTCCACCATCCAAAGAAGTTTGCTCCTCACTTATGAGCTGAGCCTATGATGTGTTCACTGTCCCATGCCTGTGTGGGCAAAAGAGCTGGGTCCCTGAAGAGCACAAAGAAGTCTCAAACACTGTCCCTGTCCAAGGTAGCTGGGGCTGGTGAAGCCCTTGCCAAACAACCGTTCTCGAGTTCTCCACTGCACTTTCTCCCATTTTTATCATCCATTAGATAAACAAATTGACTGAACGTTGTGTGATTCCAATGAAGCTTTGCAATTCAAAGACTGTACCCAAAGTGCACAATAAAAAAAGGAATCAGAATGTATTTAACACACAACTGCAACCATTTGCAGTCCCATGCAACACCTTTTGTCTGCTACTGTATGAGTGAAAACATTCTCCTATAATTGGTGCAACAGTCAAGCTGTCGAAGTCCTGTGTTAAACGCTGACTTCACTGACACCTCAACAAGTTTCTGTTCTTTGCAATTAACACCCTTTCATTAAGGAGATTTTTCCCCATATTAAGCCAACTACCATTAATTAACTACTTCCTCTGATGATCAGACTTTAAAGCTTCTAAGTGGTGGGGATTTCTGTTAGTATTGCTAGAATTGTAACTCTTTTTGTCCTTTGAACTTCTTTGTAAACTTGTCCTTTGCTCTTTATATATATATAAAGATACCCTTAACTTCTCCCAGATAAGCAAAAGGATGCTGTCTTATTTAGTTTACCTCTAGGTAAGATTTAATACTAACAAATGTGGAGGCTCCTTCCTTGGAGGTCTTCAAGACACTCCTGGACACGTTCCTATGCGACCTGATCTAGGTGAACCTGCTTCTGCAGGGGGGTTGGACTGGATGATCTCTAAAGGTCCCTTCCAACCCCCACCAGTCTATGATTCTATGAAATGTGTGCAGTTGAAAGTGCACCGTGACCGTGTTTAAATGGGTGGTAATGCAGTGAGTATTTCTCCTAACTACTTCCCTAATGCCACAGATGATTTTTCATCTTGCTAGGTTTATCCAGTGGAAAAGAAGCAAGCTCCTTCTCAGAAAGGCCAACACTTTCTTCCTGAAGAAGATGGCCATCCTTGCCAGCAGTTAAGCCCACATCCCACACCCCACAACGTGTGTACACTCATCACCCCACAGCCTGCCTGGACATCAGTGGTTTGCCTGCAAAACTCATTTACTCCTGGCTCTCCCCTGCAGCTCCCACCTCCTCTCCTACAGCTGTTCCGCCAACTTCCAATTCACAAAAGCAAAACCTCTTTAGAACCAAAATAAATACTCATCTTAAATTCAATGTACCCTGACAGCAAATAAGTTTGCTGTGCTTACTTCAGCATGAATAAAAAGCCCGCAAGGAGACTCCTACATAAGAGTATATTTACAAGTTCCATTACCCACTGGAGAGATTGATGTAATAAACCCATAATAAAAAGCCTCGTGTTATGGATTTCTCTAATGTTTCTTATCAAACAGCCTGTATTATCCTGGCTTGTGTATTCAATTTAAAGTAGGTTTTCAATAAGTGTCTTAGAGCTAGAGGTCATTTTCACTTGGTTTTCCGACACGCAGGGATGTGCACTGTCTTTTCCTGCCCTTAGAAACTGAAAGCTGTTTGTGGCTTGGTCAAGAACACTTTACAAAGCAGGCAGATGGATAGATTAGAGAGAACAAGAGAGCGAATATATTATCTGTATACCTAGCCATATCATACAGCTATAACCAAAGTTACCAGGGGCACAAGCCCTGTTATACAATTTATTTTCATTACTATGTAGAAGGATGTAGTTGTTTCCCATGAGATAAAACCAGAACACAGAAATTGTTTTGCCACCAATTGCCACCTTATTTGTATTTCATATTATCTGGCTGCAACACAACTGAGGTGTTTCCCGTGACCTGCCAGCAAACTACGCTGAATCTGCAGTAGTTACTTCATCTTTTAGGTAGAAATAGTGGACAACAAATATAGCATTTGGAGTTACAGGCAACAGCTAAGCACTTACACCTATTTCTTTTCTTTTCCTGACACTGGATTCAGCTAATAAGTAATAGCTGCTAATTAGGATCCAATGCAATTTACCTTAGGACATATTTCAAATCGCTGCACCATAATTACAGCAATGTTTCCCTAATTTATTAAATAACCTAAATAAATTGGTGCATTTATTTTCAGCTGTTAACCCCTTGCTCCACAGTGTCCCCTGCTCACTTTGAAGCAGCTTCATAAACCTACTCATGCCAATTTTTAGATCATCTCCCCTTTCACTGTTGTCTACTGATGTCGAACACAGAGAAGGAAACCATATGGATTTTTAGCCTTTGTGTGTCAACCATTTGTAATGACTTTTTCTTTCCTTGTAATCAACTCCTCCTTTCATTAACCCTCCAATAATAGTAACAAAAGGCCACAGCTCCAAGCTCCATTTCTCACATAAAAAGAATTAAACTCCAGGTTTTCAGTAGCATGTTGTATATTCAATGGCAGTGATTTCCTGCAGACGCTTCACATTTTGCAGAACAAGCTGCTCAAAATATTGGAATCAAATAAAAGCAGACAGATACATTCAAGCAAACACGCAATAAAGCGGTTGGGTATTAAGCTGAAATCAAGATCCTTAACTTTTATGAGAACAGCAGATACCTCTGCCATCAATCCCATCGTGACAAGGGTGAAGGATACCCAGAGGTGAGCAGCAAGCTTCTTATTTGAAAAGGTTTAAACCAGGTAGCTCATTGTAGATCAACTGATGCAGCAGACAGATGGATGCACAACTTCCCAAGAAATAGAAGATTCTTTCCAGTGGCTACAGAAACACATCCAAAAATCCCAAATCTGAGGGGCACTTGGTAGTTTTCCTTAAGGTTTTTAAAATGCATTCCTGTGTATGTGAAATTCAGGCAAAGCCTTCTCATCCTGTATGGAAGACAAAGTGTGTGCACACACCTGCAGTAGGACAGCTTTAGCCTACTAAAGCTCATCTGCTTTTTACTGTGGTGGTTTGACAGCAGCAGCATGCCTGTGCCCTTGCTGGTCCCAAGTTCCTGGGTAATCATTGCATCACAAGCACTTGGTGAAGACATCATGCCATGCCTGCTCTCTGCACAGAAATCACCACTCAACTACAAGAGTTGAGCTCAGACAGCCCTGCAAAGCTTCTGCGTGTGTCATGTGCCACATTCACTTTGTGCTTCAAGTGATATGAAATGAAGCTGCCTCTAAATGTTCAAGGGCCTCTTTCTCACCATGACACATGATGCTTCACCACCAGACTGTAATGACGCTGGTCCAACTGATGCTGCTGCTCTGAGTCAACGGGTTCTCACCTGCCAGAGAAGTCTCAGGCTCCTTTACATGCCTGCACTTCACCAGACTGAAATATCACTTTAATTTCACGTTACAGTGTATCTGTTCTGTCTTTTTATGACTCTCCAGTCCCTTTGTCTTTTCTTCCATGGATAACAGATCTCTGCTCCCAGACTCAAAATAAGCTGTAAAGGTAACTGGGAAGCAGAACTACAACCTATATGTCTCACACATGCTGGGAACAAAGTACCTTCAGCACATTTAAACACATACTTGTCTTGCTGACTTTGTAGTCCTCGTAACGTCTCCCAAGCACTGTCACAGCTCTCCATTCAGCTTTGGCTGCTCTGAAACTGGAACCTGGAGTCTGAAAACATGGAGGAGTAAAGGAGCCATTGATGGAAAGCCCTTTAGCCACATTTCTGGCAGGGAAGGCTGAGGCTCTTCACATAGACTTTATAGACAGGGACTGTGCCAAGCTAGTTCCTGATTCAGAGGAAAAATAAAAAGGAACTTTTCTTGCACTATGTCTGCAAAATACTCCTCTCAGTCTAGCTAACAATGTTGTAGAGGTCTATGGTTCTATGGTTGAGTACCTCACAGAGTGGCACTATTTTCATGGGTGCTAAATACCTCCCTGTTGTGCTGAAATATGGGGAATTTAGGGTATGCTAATGCTTCTTAAATCAGGTTCCTCTTCTAATTTTTTTTGCTCATCTTCTGCATTTCTGAACACAGATGTGAGAAGATGAGACAGCCAAAATGATAAACAGGTGTCTTTAGAAAAAGTGCTTCTACTTCATGTGAAATCTCCATGAGTGACAATTAAGATCTGTGGAAAACAGTCAATCACTCTAATGCTCACAAAGTCCACTAACACTCTGCAATGACAATTATACACAGCCTTTGGACACCTACAGACCTTAACTAAGGTGCTTGGAAAGTCTAAGCTCACATCGTATTTGCTTCAATCAGTTCAAATAGATCCTTATTGTTTTTATACCACAGGTTAGTTTTCTTTGGATTGCCTTTTTCTGTGCTCTTTGATAGCCTCTAAAGGGAAGAGGATGCTCAGGACCAAGCTTTAATGCAACATCTTGAACAAATGATAGTAAAAGAAAATTTCAATCCTTGATAATTTAAGTGGCTTTTTTACTACTAATGTGAATCCAACCCTAGCAAATTAAAACAGGAAGAATTAATTGGATATGCAAATAAGATTATTCAGTATATAAATCTAATTACATACCAATTTGCTTTAACAGCATGAAAGAGAAAAAAAAATTCTTTGTAAATTGATTGTTTTAAAACCCACCTGTAGCACAACAGAGTGGAAAGGCTGTATCTTAAAGGTACCCATTGTCAGCATTGATAAAGGCAGCTATTCTGAAGATCCCATCAAGGGTACCTTTTCAGTGGGCACCCTGCTCAGCCCTCTGATTTATGGTATTCCATTATTAGTTTTCAAACACAACTCAAAACACTGATTCAACTCGTTTTCTCTGCTCCAGCATCAGACAGAGGCAAATGAAATAGGCTGATCTTGGAAGCATTAGGTGACTCTGATCATAAACCCTGACTTTGCTGGTGTAGACTTAAGATACATGCCTGACCTCAGAAAACTAGCAGCACTGAATCTGTGTACTGGGGCCGTGCCAGGGACAAAGCAGACCCTGCCAGCAGTGGCCATTCAGCCGCTGCTGGCTGCACCACACACATACTGATCCCTTTCAGGCTTCTCTGTCACCTTTGGAAAACAAAGAGGGACAAAGGGATAATTAATAGAACATCAGACTGCACAGTGAGGAAGATTTCTCCAGGGGTTAGAAAAGCCTGTTAATTTGGAGCCTTTCCTGGCCAAGAAGCAAATTACACAGATAGTCAATTTACTACTTTGAATAACTACTTGTTAGTAGGAGTAAAAAATCATAAATGAGATCACTGGAATTGATTAAGATACAGAATAGCTGACACTGTAATTAGTGCCCAGTGTGCCATCTCTGATAAAGGATCCCTGGCTTACTAAGGCTATTGGTAAGGAAAGTTGCTGCTTCCAAGACTGGAAATGAAGCTGGTGACTGAACACCTCTGGTCATCACTGGGAGTGAAATCCTTGTTTGTGATGCCTGCAGAAGCACTGCAGCCCAGGAGCAAGGAGCCAACTAGAAGAGCAAGTGCATGCACATGGACTGTTCTGCATTAGAGCACCTTCTAACTTCCACTCTGTTTTCCTGAGCATTCTGATTTTGTTGTGTCCAATTTAACTCAGGTGAGGTTCCCTGGAACATGGTTATCAGTGGGGAAGGCAGTCAGTGTCATCTTGTACCTGGAGGTTTATGAAAGCAGCAGCTGCATCTAAATATGTTGCAGCTACTTTACAGGCGTGGACTGCTCTGACTCCACAGGTAATGTACCAGGGAAAAAGAAGTGTTGGAAACTGAATAATCGCTGTATTCACACGCTACAGCCTTACTCTGGGTGAAAATTAATGTGATCTATGATACAGCTGATCCTCTAGTGAAGGCTGCACATCACACAAGATTACGTTTTCATCGCTGTGTCATAGCTTCTTTAGGGAAATCAGACAGCTTTCTAATTAACCAGCCCCCACACTCCCACCTCTACACTCCTGCTTTAAATTCATGTGCTGAACCATAAACACCTAATTCTGAATCATATTATCACGCAGGCTCTGGTTCTGCTTATCCTCATACGTATTATTCTCATTTTCCAACCCAATACAAAAAAATAATGGTTTACTGACATCTACTTTTGTATTGCTCACATTGCTGAGAGAAGAGACTCTCAGAAACCCTGCAGGTTTGTTTCCATCTCTCTGCATATTCAAGGGGTTCTTGGTACTTCAAAGAAAACAACTTTAAAAAAAGTTAACTCAAAGAAATTTGCCAGGTCTTGTCTCTTTCTACAGTTTCACTTATCTGCTATTTTGGGAAGTGCAATCAAATCAAGAGTTAATGACTGGCATAACTCCAAACAAACAAACATTTGCACATACATATTTTCATGACCATAAGACAACTGCAAAATAAGCAGAAATAAACCCTTCTTCTCACAAGAAAAAATACAAGCCCCAAAACTAAACCATGCTCTTTGCCACCAGAATGCTCTCCTGGTGCCTAGCTGAAGTGTGCTTTGCCTTCAGAGGATTGCCCTTACGCTGCTATAGGTGAGCACTGCAAATGAATGTAGACAACTGGTGAGCACAGAAGGGTTTTTAGTCACTTGAAAGTCTCTATGTGGAGTTTGCAGCATTTATTGTATATTTTAGGTAGTATTAATAATGAAGAACAGCTCAAATAAAGCATTATAGAGCTACAGAGATGCTGGCAATACATTTGTATGGTTTAGTGAAGACATTTTTCATTCAAGCACAGACTGGATGTGAATACATTTGTATAGTCAAACTAATACATTTTTTATTGCTTTAAATATTATGTGGGCAGCTGCATACTGACTAATGAATTTACATCAGAGCTGCTGAAGCCTTCCAAAGGAACTCAAATAGTTTTTCAACTACCACATTCTGTTCACAGTAAACAATGATTGCAAGGGACAAGGCACAACTCCTGCAGAGTATGTCAGCAGGGCTTCCTCTGTGGCCTCCAGTACGACTAAGCACAGTGGTAGAAAATACTTTGTTGTTATCTCTAGTTTTTTTCCACTTTTCCACCACCTTCACTGTCTCTGCCAGGCACAGCCAAGGCATCTCTCAAGTATGCACTCAGGGAACTGGCAGGAGACTTTTTAGCTGCCCTGTGTCTCCACTCAGAGCCTTGCTGCAGGCACCTGAGCTCCTCGTGTCCTCCTGCTCTCTGTGCATCCACTGGAGAAGATGAGATCCAGGAATGGCACAATCTGTGCTACTGGTTACGATGCCATGAACACTCACAGTGCTACAACCACCACAGCCACCATCAGATAACCCCTGGGCCTCCTCTTCGTGCTGCATCAGTCGATACCACAGGCAGGAGGGACTGGAGCCCAAAATACAGAGCAGCCTCCCAGCCACCACACCTTGATACTCAGAACCCCTCTGCTCTCTGCAGCACTTCCAGATGCCACAACTCAACCTCCTTCAGCAAAAACCACCAGCTTCAGAAGAATACAAAGAATTAAACTAGATAAAACCAGAATAAACATGAACACAGAACTTCAGCCCTTTCAGAGTCAGCTTTCCTACAGGAAACTACTTGTGCTGGAATTTCTGTCCTGATAATTATGAAACACACAAAGATCTTGGCTCTTATAACATCACTGATTTGCACTAACACATTTTACCAGCTAGCACACATCAAAAATGCCTTTTTATTTAAAAGTTACATTATCACCCCTCAAATGACACAAACCCCTTGCCAACTGCTGTCATGCTAACCACTGTATTTTCAGTGTCTTCTGAATGCATTGAGAAGCAAGCAGTAAAATGCTAGAGAATGTCTACATTTAAAAGTAAGAAAGGCTGGTTAGGGTTTACCAGTAATTGGATGCCACATTAAGGAAAGTTGAATTTAAAAAGTGTTAAAAGCCTCTGCCATCCTTTCATATGCAACACCTTGCAAGAGCTGTGAACACCACAGCTGACTCCAGTGTGTGAGATCTAACAGGCTAACGACCTTTCACAAATCCAACCCTGCCAAACACCAACGGTCATGTTTAGCTTGTATTGCTGAGAAAAAGCAACACTGGAAGCACATTTTATACAGAGCAATCATGTTGCAAAAAACAGCACAACCACACCTGCACAGAAACACTGGCAGATGCTGGAACAAAATGAAGTCATGACTTCAAATAACCTTTTAAAAGCTTGGTTCAAAAGAAAAAGGAAAACACCACAATGGGACTGTTACTGCCTGTAATGGAATAGTCTCATTCCAGGAATAACTACTGGTACCCAAAGGCTAAAGGTGATGATTTCTCTTCCCCAAATCCTAGGTCAGGCTCCTATCTCCTGTGCTTGTATTTGTCTTGGTTAGGCAGCTCCTGACCTTGTTGAAGTGCCCAGGTAGTGCTGCAACATGAGAACATCATTGCACTGGCATACACTACAGATGTGTGCAAGCTACAGCTCACATGAAGTTGATCCTAAACTCTTGCAGCCCTGCCCATAGTTTCCTCATCTCCTGCCTCTGGCCTGCAATAATTTCTGAATCTGCTCAGGATGATCTTAACACTAAATGCTCTGGGTTTGATCTGATTCCTGAGGATTTTCATAGATAGAGAAGGTATATTTTGTTTTTAAAGCAGCTCACTGATCCTCAGTGCCATCTCTACTCCAGAATGGAGTTCACTGTTTTTATGTGAGAATACAACATTGTGACCCAGTAATTCAGCACCAAGGCTACTCAATACGGACAATTCCCTGTGCCAAATCTTGCTGAGGAAGCACTTGGATTGTACAAACGAGCTCTAAAGCCTTCATCAGTATAACATCCAAGTGCCCCCTTTCCTGCACCCCGCACTGTTTTAATTAACATGAATAATACCTGTCAAACGTTGCTATTTCATGGTAAGTGACACAATTGTATGCTTTGCCTCACACACATCTTCTGTACTTTATGTTCATCTGCATGCATTTACAGTTAAAAAATGAAACATTAACCATGTGCTTTAATTGTGGCCTGGATTATGAAGCAGCAGCTAAAACTGAGCTCAGAATGCTTCAGTTAGAGTTTTTCAGATGTGGATATAATTTTAAACAGCTGTACACATTCTCACCTGGTTTATAATATGCATATATATCAGCTGTGCCTACTACCTCCACTTTGTTTTGAAGTAACTTTGGTTGGGTTTATAGTATTCCTGTTTGCATATTTGGTCATCTTGGTCCCCTTGACTCCTTGTCCCCAGGTGCCATGATGCAACCCAGGCACACTCTCACTGCTTCTCTCTTGTTGCCAATTCACAAGGGTAAAGCTCCAGCCATTCATCATTCATATGCCACTCCTGCAGCCAGAGTTTCAGAAGAGAACAAGTTTGTAAACAAACATCCATCACAGTTGTTTGCATACATCTGGATTTTCTTGCCCTTTGACTCACTGCTGTTCCGATAAATACAACTGTGTTCACAGTAACCATCATCTAGGGCTGCACTGCAATTAGTACCCAGAGGGATGTTAATCAGTTATGAGGTTTAGGGATTCATAAGCTGCTGAAGATATTTAGCTAGTAGTGAAATAGTGTTCTTTCACATGATTTCTGTAAGACAGAGGAAACCAGAAGTAGGAAGGCAAAACAGAAATCCCATGTCAGGAAAATGCAATAAGCCAGCTCCTCAGCTGATTGAAATTGGCATTTTTTTGACAGGAGTCAATACAATGACTTGCACTATTGAAGGACCAGGGCTATCTGTCAGGTCTGGCAAAGCCTTCCTCACTCAAGGAGCGCAGAGGATGCAGGAACCTGTGGGGAGTGACGGGGAAGGCTCTGCTGGGTCCTCCACAGGCTGCTTCCCAGACCAAGCGAGCATCTTTCCACAGGACATCTGCCCAGACTCAAGCTGTTCAGTTTAACCCACTCACATCAGTGCTGATCTGATACACAACTCTACAGAAAGATACCATGTTGTCCAACCATAGGCAAACCATCTGCTGCACACGTTGGTGCTGATCCTACAGAGCAACCTCAACATTTACCTGTACGGCTGGAGTTCTGACAAATTATAGACTCACATTATAAAGCCGCTTCCGAGTTCTGGGAGCCTGTGAGACAAGCATATTAAATGAGCAATAAAATGCAACTTAATGGGGTCAATGTTAAATTAGTTTCAATTATCAAACCCCATTTTAACAAAATGAATGTCTGGCTTACATCCAGGATTCACATAATTTACATGGGAAA
This sequence comes from Colius striatus, assembly GCF_028858725.1. Lineage (NCBI taxonomy): Eukaryota > Metazoa > Chordata > Aves > Coliiformes > Coliidae > Colius > Colius striatus. Next base: position 20,205,311 of record NC_084773.1, on the reverse strand, counting down.
GCACTAGGTTCTCTCTCCTCCCGCTGACTGATGGCATGTCACTCCTTTGCCTTGCATTAGGGAACAGCCTCCACATTCTATCCTGAGCACACAAACGTACCAACACAGCCCAGAACGAGGAAAACATGTAAGTTTGTGGAGAAATGCAGGAGAGATCAAGAAATATGACTGTTAAACTCGGTGAACCAAGGTCAGTATTAATAAACTTGGGAAAGGTCCATGCAGATTAACTTCCAGTTAGTTGTTGGAAGAGTGTTATCATGAGGGATATTTAAACAACAAAGAAAATACACAGAGAACCTCTGCTTTCCACAAAGGAAAAGAAGCATAGGCTTTATAATATGTACCATGCTCTTTAGATTCTGAAAGAAAAGGAAATGCCTCGCAGCTGTATGTGACATATGCTGGAAATTAGCTATCATGCTTTGAAACATTTGTGATCACAGACTGAGGAGGATCCAGCACCTGGAGAGGGAATGGGGACAGCGCTGCCCCCTGGGGAGCCCACTGTGCCCAGTGCCACTGCTCATTACCATGGATGGAAGAAATGACAAGCTGCACAGTTTTTTGCAACATATCAAACGAGATGTAGCCATTACTGGTAACAGCTCCTGGCCACTTGACTTGAGAGCTGCACCTGGGCTTCCTGACTCACAAGACATCATTTTTACATTGCTACAGAGAGCACTTTTATTCCAGGTGAGGAACACATATTTCAGTAACACTTTGATTATGTGCTGCACTGCCTTTTAGCCCTGTTTTTTCTTCTTAAGCACTTTCAGTGTTGCTAACTTGGAGGGACTGAAAAGAGCCAAGAAATCCAAACACACACACACAATGGCAACTGCATCTTGCAGCTCACTCATCCAGGTACCTTGGTCACAGTCAGACCCCGCCAGCTGTTCTTCAAGACCTTATCAACCCATCCTTGACCCCTAGTTCTCCTCATTTTGATGTCTGTAAGAGATTTTTGTGAGTCTCTTTCAATTATCTCTTATGAGCTGTCACCTTAGTCATCATTTCTATAGTGGCACATGTACCACTGCTCAGCCTGAGCTCTGCTCTCACATCTGCCTCTTTCAAAGGTACTTCCCTCGGGATGAAAACCACAAGAACAAAGCCTGTCTCTCCTTGAGCCTTTCTTCCTACTTTTTAAACTTTAATTGGCAATAAGTATCATCCCTTTCAGTAATATCTGCAATTTCAGAGTTGCCTGTGCTTACTTTCTCTGGGTATGGTCCAGGTGCAGTTATGCACCAACCAAACAGAAGGCTGCAGATCCTTGGCACGCTATGGGCATCGGATCTGTGTCACACACCCAAGGGGATCACAGAGCAGTGACAAATGTGCAAGGTAAAGGAACGTGATATTTTAATTTACTGCCAAATCACCACAATCTAGATCTCAGTGGTAAAGCTCAGTGCTATACAACAAACGCTATTATTTGTCCCAAATATGATTCTGCTTTTAAGAGACATTACAAAAGACAATCTGATGTAGGTGTCTTGACACCAAGAACTTGGAAATAATTTTTCTCTGGCTGAGGAAGTGCATGTTTCTCATCTTCATTCCACCCCTACATCCAGCTGCCTCCAGCCTCTTTTTATCTTCTCATATTCTTCTGCATTGCTCCCTGCTTTCACATCCCAGAAACCCCAACCATCAACCTCTTTTCTTCCAAGTCCCTCTTCAGATGTCTTGTAGTAAAGCCCACACAGCATGAACATAGACAAAATGCTGTTTCACATGGTCCATGTGAAAAATGGAAGGAGAGCAAATGCTACAGGAATGAACAAAGCTTGATCTGGTCCCAGTGACCATTTCATGTTGTCTGTTTACACAGACAGCTAACTTGCATGGGCAGAAATAATTTAGCCTTCTACGTCTCACAGAACACCCAAGACATTTTCCCAACTAAAAACTATGATAATACTCTGAAATTTGCCAGGCATCTACTTTGCAGTTCTTAATGCTCAGAAAATACGAAGTAAAAGATTGTATAGCAGGTATTTCAGACACAAAGAGGAAGCCATCCAAATTGATGCTGTATGCAACATGCACTGGACAGAGTTCAAACAAAGCTTTCTTAAATGCACTATTTTTTCTCTTTTCAGCTATGCATTAGGGACATGGGATGTGATATAAACAACATTCTCTCTTAAAACACAGGTAATCCTCATACATTTAAACTCAGAAAAGTGGAATTAAGACACATCAATATATTAAGATCTATCTATTTTTATATTTTCACTGACACCTGGAAAGTTTAACGAAGTTCAAAGTCACCAACTTCAGCTGAAGATGCTGACTGCTGGCTGATTAATTAGTTGCCTGTCTCATTGATCAGCAACTTCTTCAGTATTCGATTATAAATGGTTGTAAGGCTTGCCTTGCTTCACAGCCTAATTAATACGATATATGCTACTTAACAATTGTGTAAAGTTTGATTTATGAAGCTAAACATGTATATTTTACTGCAAAATAAAAGATTAAATTACATGTGGAGAAACAAATTGAAGCACCGAGGTGATAATGTGCAAGTTTGGCTTTTTCATCATAGGGAAACTTTTCTAAAGTGTGCAATAATGAGTCAGAGCAGCCTGTCATGAGTACATCCTTAATTTCAGAGCACAGACTGTCACAGCCTTCGACAAATGCTTCGATAAACCAGCACTGAACAATGTTCAGATGAATGAGCTGCACTACAGCATTCTGTGCTCTATTCATTAAAAGCAATATTTACTGCAAGCAGCCCACTTACTTGCCGTAGACTGTCTTGGAGCACAAACGTGCAAGAATATGTAAGCATCTGTTCTTTTTCATGGTCCAAATCCCATGAGACCTGGAGCAATTGTGACAACCAGTGCTTAACTGCAGCAAGCAACCTGCATTTCTACAAGAGACCCTACAAAATCATGCATACACAGCAGAAAGCCTCACTTTCTGCTGTGTGTAACGTTAGCCAGCAATGCTCTGCCAGCACTGAGTTGTCAATAAAGGGTAACTCTTATTACCCACATTTATAGTACTGTAATTATCAAGCTGAATTGACCCTTTCCCTTTTATTCCGTTTGGATGATCACTCTTGATTGCTGCTTAGCTGAAAGACCTTTATCCAAATAATAACGATTGCTACCAACTTAATTTTGGGTCAGTTGGTGCTCCACTGCTTGAGGTAAGGGCAGAAGGCAAAGCCAAGGGATTTAACCCCACAAATCCAAGGGGAAACTAATGATTCCCCCAGTGGCTCCTGTCACTGTGCTAAATGGTGAGAATACCCAGAAAAGTGTGGAGAAAAGGGCAAGAAATCTTGTAGCTGTGCAAGGTGGTGTCAGGGGATGAAATGCTCACACAGAAGTGGGTTTCTGCTCATTATGCCAGACTCTCTCCAGCAACTCAAGACTAACAGGGATAAACAAAAACTCCCAACCCAAATCTCACAAAGTGGAAGAACATTGTCTTGCATGCAATAACCACATATGTTGGTATTTCTAGATACACTCTGTAGCCCAGTACTGCAGTTCTCAGACCATTAAAAGATGCAGCTATCTACATCAAACCCCAGAGATGGACACAGCAACAAGTCCCTGCGTTGGCAGATTTTGCCCTGCACCACATCTCTTTCCTCCTCATTCTCCTCAGCAACCACACATGCATTACAAAATGAGGTCCCCTTCCAATAATATTTAGATTTACTAAGAATCATGCAGTAACACACCGATAAAGTACCTAATCACCTCAAAATTTTGCCATCAAACTTCATTTTTATTGGCAATAAGGAAGTAGTTTGGGTCCATATTCTCCCTAATTTGAGAGATGTGTGGAAAAGTAGGTATTTTTGTAACTCCCTAAATGAGATTTAATTTCAATACCTACAATACTAATTCAAATGCAAAGAAGCTAAATTGAAAAGAGGCATCATATAAAACACACAGGGGATCAATACACAGCCAGATAGTTGGAACATCTGCTTATAAAAATGTCTGTATAGTCTCTCATTTTATTTAAAGTGCATCATCTTACCTCCATAACTTTTGAGAAGGATGTAATTAAACTTGCCCAGATGGACTTGTGAGTTAAACACAGAAAAACATAATATACCTAATCATCTGCATGTAAAAGAGAAATGAGAAAATTGCATTGATATGGTCTCTAACTTTATAATTTGGGAAATTATGGCCTAAATCAGATTCAGGTCACATCTACTGAGGGCTTCACTTGCTGACAGATCAGGAATGTAAAATGGGTACAGACCTCTTGTGAGGCTGAGTCCAATCCTCTGCAATCACAGAAAAACTTGCCATATAATCCCTAAATAAGCATAAATTACACATAATCACATACACTTTCTTAGGTCTTCTTTACAACTACGTGCAGCTGAATGACACTGTAGAATACCATTTGGGTGGCTAGAGGTCTTCTGCTTTCAGTTTAAATGAATTTTTGCCTGCTTCAGATTTAATTGTTCTTATGCCAGCGCCCTCAAAAGACTTTACTTTTAGGACAGCATTAATAACACAACTATCAGCTGTAGCAAAACTTGTCCCTTGATGTGGCAAAAGCACATTAACACATATCAGTCTAGGCACATTCAACAAGCGGTGGTGTTGCTTGGGACACAGTGTTGAACCAAGGGGCAACAGACTTATGGAGTTCAGCGTCACATTGGAGTCCAGATGCTGCCAGGAAATGAATAAAATCTTATTCTGTGACTGATAAAAACTGGAATTGACCACAGCAAGGGCTGTTCCCTTGCAGAAGTGACCTGTATCTTCACCCAAGCAACCTGTTACTACCATTTACTGTCCTATCCTGCTGGCAGCAGCCTGCCACGGTTGCAACAAAGACCAGCCCTTTACTTCAGAAAAGGCCTTTTACTCAAGAAAACACCTCTCCAAAGCCCTGTGCCTGAGCAATTTTTCAGTACCACCTTTTATTAACCACTTAAATCACATTTTTTAGGGGTTTTTTAAAAACTCCTAAAGGAAAACCAGTGCACTCGTGACAATTATCTGCTGCTCTGTGTTTGCTTGGACGGTAAGGTTACATGATGTTACATATTCAGTGGAGAACCAATACAGCTAGCACACCATGTTGTGTTCAGTCACTGCTCTCCTGGGATTTCATCATCCACTGCTATGGCATCAGGCAGAACCTTTAGGGTTTCCCAGTTGAACTGTGACGTGAAGCTGGCGTTACAATCAAGACTGTTTTCTCCTGGACCCTCTGCAGAGCAGGTCACTTCTAAGATCTCAGGTCTTCTGCAGACTAGGTCATTTTAAGCAATACCTGAAACCCTCTTCAGATAGAGGTGTTTTTAACATGTTAACTATAACTCAAGCTCAAAGGACACATTACACAATCCCCTCAGCCCTCGGTAGAGGCAAGCGATGGCTGAAGCTTCCCTCACACCAGACCCCACAGCCCTGACTCTGAAGCTGCCCAGGCCATCTGCCCAGTACTTTTATAGGCAGTACATGCTCGTATGTGCTTGTAGTGTCTCTGTCCTGCCATGTCTTTCACATTGGTTTGCCTGGCACCCCTTTAGAGTAGAAGAGGGTATGTGACCACCTCCTCTGCCAAGGCCGCTTGCCCATAAGATGGAACCCAAGGGTGATGAGCTGTAGCCCCTGGTCACAGCTCTTCCTAAAGCACTTGACAACACAGAAGCTTAAAGGGAATAAAACCCCCTCGAGTAATTCACAAAAGCTCCCAATTAAGGACAAGCCATATCTCAGCTGAAAGCCTTCTCCAGCGAGCTTTTGTGACAGCTTACTGAGCACTGTGAAGCCAAGGGCTGGGTCGTGTTTGAGAAGCGATTATATTAATAGGAGTCATTCAGCGCTTTATCTGTTCCAAGTGCTATGCAAACATTAATTAAGCAGTCGGGTACAGAAATGCAAAGCACTGCAGAACTGACCAAAATATAAATTAATTAATTATGGAGCTGCAACAGATAAATCGTTTTCCAGCTAACGAGGAACATCAAAGCAGCAGTCATGGGAACCACACATCACCAGAAAAAAAACCGCTGGACAAATTGAACTGCTGCAGCGTTTATAGGAGACCATCATTTAATATGTATAGCAGTGCTTTCTTTAATTATTTATATTCAGACGTGGAATTAGCAGAATTTCTTTGGTATGTAACCTACATCTACTTGGATAGAAGCACTGATTCAAACTGGCCTGTGAACGTTCATCTTTGCATAAATTTTGAGTTTTAAGGAGATGGATGCCTGATTTCATTGGAATGTGTGGATGTAAACTGTGGTGAGTTTTCTCTAACAATGGAAAACACTTGACTATATATTGGGTTTTTTCTCCACAAATTACACAGCCATGCTTTAAATATTCTAGTCTGAACCACTGCTGAGGTATTGGTTATGCTGTATCACCATGTGACAACAGGAGAAAGAATGCTAGGACAGGCATTTATAAAAATATTTTCCTGCAAAAGACAGTGTTTTAAAAAAAGTCCAAACCACCACATTGAATACAAGCTCTACAGAAATACTTATTTTTTTCCCCTCCTCACTTCTGCTGCTGTGTGCATATTTCTAGATTAGAAAACGGCATTTTTCAGCAGATAAAAAGGTGAAACAATGCTTTTGTTCCACTTTAATCAAAACTATGATAGAATTTGACATTGAAAAATATGATGCTGTCCTTGCATTTGAAGAATTAAGGGCAGGTGTTGCTGGGATATCATGATACCAGTAACAGGCTTCCCCATACTGAGAGCCACCAGAAAGCCCATTAATAAATACCATCCTATCCTGTGTTCTGATAGCTGAAAAGATGTATACACTTTGTACATGTGGTTTTCTCCAATTAGTTCATCTTACCTTTTCAGTTGTGAGAGGGAATATGGCTAATATCTAATTCTGGATACCTGGACAATTGTGAAACTGGACCTTTTCATGTAGGAGAGTGTAGCCATGTACAGAAATTGCAGAATGACCTATACAAGCCACTCTGTGGGAGCACCACAGCTATTTCTAACTTTTGGTATTATGTCCACTACCTCTTTTTTCAGCTCAATTACTTTGTTGTAAAACAAAAGCTTACACAGCTGGGAGGCTTCTTGGAGAAGCCAAGTTAGAAAGAAGGAACAGAATTTCCTTATTCATTCAAATCAATGTAACACAAATACTAGATTCTGTAATTTGGCATGTGCTTTCTGGAGCTACTTCAGTCATCCCTCCAGGAACACTGAAGAGATACAACTACCACAGGGCTTTTCCCTTTGACAGAACAACTTGTTCAAACAGATGCATTATTATAGAGTTACAAGAGAAATTCATTTATTGAAGCTATGGTGTTTACATGGTGCTTGCTAAGAAAAAAAAGGGAAGGCCAGTCCTGCTGGCTGGTGAGTCTGTCATAAGCACAAATCTTTCTTTTAAATGGGAAGAACAAGCAGAAGGACAGAAACCAAAGCCTCCAAGAAAAAGCCGAGGTGGAGATCAGGGGGCAGGAGAGCAAACCAGACTCCAATCAAATGCACAACACAGAAGGGCAGAAATATTTCTCAAAAGCTGCTAGGTTCCTTTTTTGTATTGTGTTAAAATGTGAGACCTTCATGGGTTAAATGACACTATAAAATATGCACATGCACACTCAGACGCTTAACACGTCCCTGCAACTGCTGCTCATTACCACGCAAATATGACTTCCACAGTGAAACTCAGTGCTACAGGGAGTTAATGAGGCAAAGAATTGCCCAAGAGTTGCAAAAATACAGAAAAATTCCTTTCATACTTGTCCAGCACATTCCAGGAATACGGACTCTGTCCCATCTTCATTAACACAAGTCAGTTTTGCTCATCCTGTGCAGTGCTTGCTGCTTCCCCATTGCTGTTCCCAGACTGTACACAAATGCATTTCAGGGTATAAGGTATCTATGTAGGGCTGCCTAAGAGAAATCATTTAACAGAGCCATGACCCAAAGAGCTGTGTGTTATTTTTCTCAGCCTATTCTGCCTCTCATCCTACTCTCCACAACTTAAAAATATCACCACCACAAATGCTATTTAAGGAGTCTGACAGTCCTAACAAATCAGAATTATTTGGCACCAAAGGAATAATTTGCAGCTAGTGCTTCCTAGAACTGACATCTGAAGAAAAAAGGACTTCTGCAAATATAATCAGAAACTCTGAATTGATATACAACAACTATCAAGTCCAAAGAAAGCATCGTTAGTTTTTATCAGTATGACCTCAGAACAACCATCGAGAATAGAAGTCTGAAAAGTACGGTGCCAGGTTGGTTGATGGATTGAAAAACAGTGGTAAGCTCAGAAAGACCTTCAGCTGTGCTGCTGCCTTTTCAAGGGAGGCCAGACAGCTCTTGAAATTATTAGCATATTTACACCTTTATGTAGCTGGTTTGAGTAGATCATGGGACTGATCCAGCCTTCTAGCTGAATGTTTAATGCTGCAGTGAAGAACTGTAATATCTGAACACCCAGTATGCAAGATCAATAGCAATATCCCAGGTGGACTGTGAACATCTCTGGCACCTCTCTCTTCTCCTGGCACATTGGCAGCGGTGGAAAACTGGTACCCTTAACGACACGTTTGCATACTCTAAGTGCTTTGGGTTTGACAGCTGTTTAATGGCTTGAATGATACAAGTTTGGAAGTTTTCATGCAATTAAGTAGTGAACAGATGTTCATTTAGGAAGCATAAAAAAAATCCCAGTACAAGTAAGCTGCTGGGACTGGTAGTAGCTGGAGCCCAGCAGCCATCCCCGATGGGGCACCGGGGCTGCTGCCACATGGGGATGGTGCAGCCACCCCAGGGAGTTCTGACGGGGCATCCCAGCTCATCCTCCAGCAACTACGCTGCTCTCTGCAGCAGAGACAGGCAGGAGTGCTGTCTGGGCTGTGTGTCTGAGTGAATAGCAGAACTAAATACAACTTTGCATGTTTACTAATGATAAGTTCACATACAAGTTTAGGGTACAATGAAAATTCAATGTTCAGATTTAAGCTTCTTTTCACAGGTCTCTCAAAACTTAAGTTTCCCAGTCACTTGAAGGTCCACACAGCACTCATGGGGGCTGTTAGAGAACTCTCCTGCATGCCATTTTTACCCTTTTTCTTAGTATAATTCTGTTAATGTTTTTTCTCATAGATGGGTCAATGGTTTGATAAACATGAAAACATTATTTCCTATTTTTTTTTAAAAAGATTATAATTTAAGAGAAGAGCAATGACTGTCTGTTGGAGACAGAAAGAAAGTTTCCATCCCTCCTGAGTAGCCTTAAAGCAGAGGCATCGTGCAGGGCAGCAGGAGGAATGGTTGCCCGTTGCTGGGCAGGACATGGCTTGGGGAGTTTGGAGTCTGCTTTGAGCTTTTTCCTTGGGATCAATACCTGAGGTACTCCAAGAGCAGCATAATTAACAGCAGGGGCAAAAGAGTCTCCTGAAGTTAGGTAAAAAAAAGTAGAATGTAAAACTACAAAACTTAAGAAAGGTTGAAGGTTTGTCCATGAACTTTTGTTCCACAGTTTTGTGCCTTTTGCTGCTAAATAGCAACTACTTAAATTAACTACTTTATAGTCAGCTCCTCTGGCTTTGCAGAGCACATCAGTGCAGAACAAGATGATGCAAGACATCCAGTACCATTTACTCCTCACCTTCAGAATATTTAACAGCCAAATCTGAATGTGTTCACTCTGTCCATGACACCATAGTGCTACCTCAAACACTTGCACAGGCCTGGGAAGCATCCTGAGTGTGTTAGCTAACAGTAGCACTACACCTAAACGAGTCAGTCCTGCCTCATGGTAATAGCATAGCTCAAGCAGCAAAGTCCCTTCTGTGCCTACAGCCAGCTCGTACAACGTTGCAGGTGGGCACAGAAGCTTCCAAATTGAAATGGTGTTGAAAGAAGTCAGTTCACACCATGTCCTTTCAGCAAAAGGAAACATTTTCCTCACTCATCACCTAACATAAAGCTCACAGACAACTTTGGGCACTCCTTACCCCAGAACTCTATGAAACCTCCCTTAGCAGGACGATGAACTGATGCCCTGAAGATATACAGTGCACTGCAAAGATGAGATGTAAAAGACGGGGAAAAAGCCCCAAACACATTCTCCTGAAATTTTACTTTGCTGACCCTAAACATTTTGCAACACACATCTGGAGTGTAGAAGTTACAGAAAAAAAATTATGTTGCATGCTATTATTTTCCCACTGTTTTGTTTATTTACTGAAAATAAAGGACCACGCTTCATGTATTCCCACAGCTTAACTTCTCTAGGGTTGCAGTTCCTGGAACACGTGGCAGCGCATTGCAGAATCTGTCTGCATCCAATTTTCTGCCAGCTCAGAAACTGTCATAGCACATTTAAAAAGACTTGGAACCAAATCTCAGAAACAGGTACCCGTAAGCATTGCAATAGAAGTGGCTTTGTGTTCAGTAGAGCTAAGCAGAAGAAAGTGAACACTATTATAAAGTAGTTTGCTATTATCCAAAATGCTGAAAAAGTACCCTGACAATGTGCACACATGAAAGGGAAGGAAGCACATGTCACTAAGCAGGCAGGAAAACACTGTGGGTGCCAAGCAGCAGGTAAATTAGAGCAATCCAGATGAACGTCAAGGTGAGGAACGCTAATTAAAAACTAACACACATCTCCTCATAACAAAATACACGTTAAAGAATAATAATGCCAATTCAAGGAGGAAATAATGAACTGAATGGCAAAGAGAGAGAAACTCAAAATAGGCTTTGACAGCCCTGGTGCAATCGCAGCACCTGCTGGAGAGGCACAAGCGGAGCCACACAAGCCCATTCCACCAGATCTCCAAGCATCAGCCTACAATGATGCCTGGGAAGATCAGCAAGGCTTTAGTGCAAGCTTTGCTGACCCTCTGCACATCTGAAAAATGTCTGAGAATTGTTTCAGCTCCAGCAAAAAAAAGCACTTTCCTCAGAAGTTTCATTTTGCTGGGAAGGCTCAAAACATCGTAACACTCAGGGCAGAAAAACTTAAACAAGGGCAGTTACAAAAGACTGCTATATAGCTGAAATATGTTATTCTAATTATTTGTTAAATGGAGCGAGGTCTGAGCTGTAACATAACACCAGTTTAATGGGATTTAATGCTATATTCCACGCAGGTTTAATTGAGCATTGAAACACTTAGAACACAGGAAAATAACTTCCATCAACAGCAACTCTGAACTGGAAACGAGGAGAGCAGACCTTTCAAACATTGCACTTTTGCTGCAGAGGTACTGATTAACAGTAGAAGGAGTTTAAGAGCATCAGCTTCATCTGTTCAGCAACCTTCCCTAATGCTGGCTGTGAAGCAGAGTCTTCTGCCATTTTGTCACTGGCATATACATGTGGTGCAGTATACAGTAGTGTGAAAGACAGTGGTGTTCTGAAAAGTTCTAAAAGGCCACTTTACCTGCAAGGCACACCATGAATGATTGCAGCACGAGCAGCTCCCATAGTAACCTCATCTTCAGCTTCCTGGGTCAAAGGAGACAAGCCTGGTAACTACAGAAGAGAATGGGGCTCCTTAGAGATTTTAGGCAACTTTTAATCTGTAAAAGAGAAAAGAGAGATTACAAGGAAATTTAGGATTGCTGCTCCTTCTATTTGTTGACAGTGTTTTTTTTTTTCTCTCCAGGAAAGCTGCACTTGAAAACCAAAGGGACCTTTTTAAACAAGTAATTTCAAATCCTTCCAAGGAGTGATTTGTGAGGCTCTCGGCACGCTGGGTATCAGACCCCGTATCTGCACCTTCCACTTGGGTATTGCGAATTTCTTCCATCTCTCAATTTTGTCATCAGCAGATAAGCTCACTGCCTCTCTGGGGTAATGTGAAATGTGACTAGTGATCACAATTTAGAGAGAAGTCATAAGAATTAACTCTCACTGTTCCCTACAAACATCACCTTGTCCGTGAGGGACGTTGTCTCTGCAAGGAGACACTTTCTAGGAAATGGTGCTGCCCAGCTCAGGAAAGGATGCTTCATCCATTTCACTCCCATTCTCACTCCTCTAAAATTCTTAAAAACACCCCCAAAACTCTTAAAAACATATCCAGGTAAAAGTTGACCTTTCCCTCGCACTCTGTGACAACTTGCAGATAGTTCAAACTTACAAGCAAGAAATGTGAAACTTTCTGAGCTTCTCTCTGCAATGTCTCCCCCCTCCAGCAGGACCCAAGGGAAAAAAGCCTCCTGTGATGGAAGGAACCTTTCCCAGAGCAGGCATTTCAATATTAAAAATAAATAAATCAAGTCAGACACACATTCTTATAATTTATTCATCTCAGTGAAGGCTGAAAGTTAAGGGGCCTTCAATGCTTACAAGAGAAACTGCATGACTAATGGCATGTGAAAGGGTATCGTCAGAGGTCTCTGCTAGCTTTTGTGAGTTAAAATTGATAAGGTTCTTCTAATAAAGTCAGATTTGATGCAGCGAGAAGACTAAGAGTCTTTATTCTCTGATCTGAAGATGCAGCTGGAAGGGGGTAAAGATTAATTGAATATATTAATCTGTTCTCACACAGACTGATTAGGCGAGCTGGGGGTTAGCAGGAAGGACTAATCAATGAAAACTAATAACAACCTAAGTGAATGATTAGAATATTAATTATTAATTTCCAAAGGAAAATGTCATCATAGATCCTTATATTGATTGACACAGTTAAGCAGTTACTCTGTGTTTATAGTGAACTCAAGGACTTTTTTTTTTCACCCTATATGGTCTTGATACACTGACAAATACTATTTTGTCAAGTAAAAGTACCAAAGTCTGTTTGTTATGATTGCGTCTATACAGGAGATTTCTACCAAAGGTAAGTAACTCCTGGTTTTACATTAGTTTCAGTGACCACTGGGATAAGTCTTGTATTCACCAGCAGCTGCTGAAATTCTTTTGTGTCCTCATTTTCCCACATATTCTTCCCATCCATAAGCCCATCATGTCACTCAGAAGCCCCCCTTCATTACACTGCAATGCAATGTTTGATGAGTATTCTCTTCACTCTGCAATAGCTACTTGGGACTGAAACAGAACAATCACTTACAGCCTTTGATACCTAATTAAAAACACAGGAGGTATAGCACTTATCAACTTAACCTACTGCCAGGAACCCATCTGAAGCACCTGCAGACCCACCTGAAAGCTGCCAGCGTGCAGAAGGGCTGATCATGATCCCTCCTGCTACGTGTATTACTAACAGCAGCACTCAGCTGGCTCTAAGCAGCGACAGTGGCTAGAAAGTATTATATTTGCCTTTTGGTTAAATGCCCTCCAAATATAAAACCCCCAAATCCAACCAAAGTTAAGCAAAATGCCTCTATTTATTCCACAGGCTTTGAGGATGGTGATTCTGGAGGCTTGATGAAGGATAAGCCTTCATGGAGGACCACGGAGATGGCCATCCTTGTTTGGAGGCCGCAGGGCTGTTTGCATCACATCCCCAACACTCCCTTTGAACTCAGATTGTTGTTTTGGTAGTTTATTTGAAATAATTTTGGCAATTCGTGGATAGTCTTCAATTGATTCCTCCTCCCCACTGTCCACTTTGTAACAGAGCTCCTTCTGACTCAACAACCCTTTGGGAAAAATTATGGCTACTTGGTGATTTTTTGCAAGCTGATTTTTTCCTTCTACTTGGGAAATCATGCTTCTCTAAGCACTTTAAACACTAACATAAACCAATTCAAAATTGTTAATGTAAATAAGTTTTTAGCTTATGAGGACATTAAAAATAGCAGATGTTTTCTTTCCTCCCAAGATGTTTTGACACAATCCCTGGGTCTCACTTTCAGCTAAAAATAAAAGCTATGCTAAAAATACACATTTTTTTTGTACTCAGCACATTTAATTATTAAGACCAGTGAAAAAGCTGAAAGTTTTCCCTGTTGTTCAGATATGCCTCCAGAGAACCAACAGACATCAGAAGGTCATTCATGTGCTTCAGAATGGAAACAGTCCCTTCTGGTATTAACAAACTGTCTATACATGACACCAAGACTCCTGCTGGCATTTCCACTGATATTCATGGCAAATCCATGCACTTATATAGCCAAAATATATACTCTGTAACAATGACCTCAGAATAGGTACTAATAGAAATTAGTACTTGGAGACTCAGCTGCCCCACAAGCCCAAGCCCTGCACAACCATGGGCCAACCCATACCTGGATTTGCCCTGACACATCCCCTAACACAGGCTAACACATTACAGAAGGTTTCCTAAGGAGAAATGATGCCTGTCGTTGCATAAAAGGTAGTGAAAAGTATACTAGATGATTATCATCAAAAATATTTTCCTAAGGTTAAAATATGGTGTTACTGAAGCTAGAGCTGCAGCTTCATCTCTCATGATAGTTCCCTATTTCACATGTGAGTGAGTCCAATCTCCGCAGTGTTTTCCTGTAAACATAGCTGCTATCCACATCAGTGGGCCCATTGTTCAGAGCTGTGTGCAAACTGTGAAACACTTCGACTTTTTATGGCAACAACTTCAGGAAAGGCAGCATTTGTGCATAAGAAAAAGAGAACTGAAGAGAACCTTCCCATTTCTAAACGTTTTCTGACTATGAAATCCCAGGAGGAGGTTGCAGAGATTCTGAAGGAGACTATAAGAAGCCTGAAAACTTGCAGAGTTCTGTATTTTATTTCCAGAAGGAAGTGTGTGTAGTTTTAGCACTATACAAGCTATTTTTTTTTCCAGATGAAAATGAGGTATCTGTGCTCTACATCCCATCAGAAAACCTAGTACAAACACGTGCAGATGTCTTTTTAACTTTACTTTTGGCATCGCGTTCATTGCAAATTCTTTTGAAAGGCACCTTTGTTTGTAATTGGATTCTGACAAAGAATGTTGACTCTAATGGCTCTGACTGCAGTCAGGTGCGAGGGGAGAAAAAGAAAGATGTGTGCAGCAGCAGTATTTGTGGGGACTTTTTCTGAGGTAGCAGGCATGCCTCTGTCAGGAATTTCATTGGGATGTTTAATGATTAGCACCTCTGAAGAAACAAACACAAACGCAAAAACCTAAGGCTAAGGCATATGAACACATTCAGAATGTGAAAAAGCACTTTTGTAGGTGTAACTTGCACTCTATGAACTCCCAATTTTGTTAATAGTCTGAAAGAAAATTTGCAACCCATCCCTAAGACCCCAAAGTGTTGCAGCAGCAGCGTGAAGCAAGCCTTAGCAATCATCTCACGTTTCCCTACTGCACATCTGTGTGCTGCACAGTGCCAATTCTGCTCAGCTACTAAATAAATCACTGTTAATGAAGCATGCTGCACATATAGACAGCAACAGGCATCTTTTAATCACCTCAGCAAAGGAAGAGCTAAGGGTAAGCGCAAAACCCTTGGAGAACTAACAGGTGAGTTGTTAGATTTAAGGTGGTGTCTACCCTGCAGATCTGACCTGAGGACAAGAGCAAGCATGGGATGTGAGTTCACTACCTTTCTGAACAGTGACATTAATTCATGGTGCCAAAAATCTTCAAAGAATTACCAAGCTTTTAAAACAGAAATTTCATATGATAAAAACACTCTTCAGAGGACAGAGAAGGGAGAACAGAGCCATGGGTTACCCACAACTGATGCCTGGGTACATAAAACCTGGGGCCATACAGCAGCTGAGAGCACAAAATGTTTGTGTGCCCAAGTAAAAGTGCGTAAAGCAAACATATATGGAATACCTACACAAGATGCATATTGCAGGTCAAGTCTAGAAAGACTAGTCCCAACAAAATCCAGGCACAGAGGTTTAGCATAAACTCAAAACCATCTTGTTTAAACAAAACTAGCAGAAAGCCACACAAAGTTTTCTGATTCCAAAGAAACTCTACTTCTTAAGATGAAGATACTTTCTTCTAATACATACCTACAAAAAGGTCATTATCTACTGAAGATGTAGTTGCTATCTGCCTCCCAAGTCTTAGTAACTTAGTAGTAGGACTGCAGCAATACCTCATCCATAAGGATCCAAGAATATCCTTCTCACAATCTAGTATTCTAAAGCAACAAGGAGACTGGACACCTTTGCAAACCTCTTAGTCTGTGGGGCAGGAACTGCATCATTTGAGGTTAACTAGTGAGGAACCAGCAATCCTGGAAGGGATGATTCTGAAGGGCATGAAGTGTCCAAAATCCTTAAATCAAGAGCAGCTTCTGAGCACGTTGCTCAGAAATAGCTGGTAGCCTGTGCTGCTGGAGAGCATCGCTGTGACACACTCCTCCAGGAAGCCTCCCGGCTCCTGCCAGCCCCTGCTCCTCACTGCCGGCTGCGGCACACATTCAGCAAAGCAGCAGCTTTCTATCCCCGATCCAACCTCTGAAACTGCTGAATCTGGGCCTGTGTGTTGGGAGAGGCACAGGCTGTCTTTAGCAGATGCAGTCAGTGACCCGCAAAATTGAACATCCAGAAATAGAAGGTGCCTGCAAAATGTGTCCCCAAAAGTGCAAATCTTCACAGCAATACTTTTGTGATGTACGTATTGCTGAATTTTTTAAGCACTCAAAAGACAGGGTTTTTTTCTGCTGTGGTAGCTGTTGTTATGAGTCCTGAGATAAATATTGGCCTTCCCTTTTGTATAAGGGAAGAGAAAAGAGAGTTTGAAGGGATGGCCCGGGGAGATGAAGGGTAGCAGAAGCGTGCCGGTGGCAGCTCTCACCAAGCTCTCCTCATTCTCTCAGCATGTCTGTCAGATCCTGATCTATCTCAAGCTTCTTTGCTGAAATTATCCCTTCTGGAGTTGCACTTATACACAATTCACACATTATGACATACACGCAGGCATATTGTGCCTGATGAAACCAATGACACATATGCAGCACGTTTCTGAGACATGCCATGATAAATGGCAATGAAAGGCTTCAAAAATTAATTACCTTAAAAAAAAAACCCCAAATCAAGAAAAACAGTGTCAGTTTCACATTGTGTTTCTTCCTTTGGGCATTCCTTCACGTTCACTAGATAGAGATTTCATTTCAGCACCTCAAACAGATGTAAGTTCCCAACTCACTCCAGTCATTTATATTTGTCAGGCTGTTGGGTCTTTGGTGCCTGAGCTGTCACACACTTGCCACGGCTCGGTCCTCACGTGAGGAGGATGCCAAGGCACGTATGCATGTGGGAAGCAAGGATTACAGCCATCAGATTAAAACAGTAAACACAATTCTAACAATTTTAGCTAAGATCATTGAAGGACTACCTCAGCAAGTGCCCACTGCCATGAATTATGACCCCTGGGGTTTAAATACACCTTCTCCTACTTAAGCTCTTTTTGATGCAAGTGTTCTGTAACTTCTGCTCATACTATATAGATCTCCCAAGACACTGGCTGTTGGGGCCAGCTCTGACAGTAGTGGGGCCAGCAGGGAGAGCCTTTGTGGCTGATATAACTGACAACATCCCATTCTGACTTGGTAGATTAGAACCTCCTGAAAGCAATATACCAGGTTTATCTTTATGCAAAACCTGATGCCACAGCTTAAAACCCAGAGACTGCAGATGATATAAAAATGAGCAGCTAACACCAGGAACCATTTCAACACTTCACTGTGCTGCAGAATTCCCTGCACACCTTTTCCACTAGCAAAACCAACCTGGAGGAAGCAGCAATCCGTCTCAAACACTGGCTATTCCCAGCTGTCCAACACATCCCAGCACCTTCTGAACCACAGCGTAATTTTCCACCAAAGAAAAACAGAATCACAGTAATTAAAGCCTTTTAATTACTAGCCATTACCACAGATCACCCTACTACAACCCTTAATTTTTGTCCCTTGTCCCCAGGAAACCACCACTGCCCTGTAAAACCTGAATAATTTGTAAGCATAAATCATCTCTAGCTAAGGAGATCCGAGTGACTAATGGCAAGTCTAAATTAAGGCTGCTGGTGTTAATTAGTTCTGTATTGTTCTACCTTTTCCATGGAATGGATATATTGAGAAACACTCACCTGAAGTAGCACCTATCAGACCACATCCAGCTTTTTTCAACACAGAAAAAAGTCCATCCCACCAACCTCCAGAGGCACTTCACTCAGAGCAGGAGTAGCAGTAGCATCATAAAAAGCAGCAAGCCAGGAAACTCCATAGGCTCACTTCTTATACAAATTGGAGTTTACTCTCATTTAGTGAGTCTTTTACTGAAGACTGTCTAGAACAGTTACCTTAAAACTCATCAATTTAAAAACGATTCCCAGCTTCATGCAGAGAACAGTTTTCAATGCTGCATTCTGCAGGAACAAAATGAATGGCTATCCTATAGAGCCAAGCAGCAAATAATCATCTCTGCATCAAATGACAGCTTTAGGGATAACAAAACTCACTTGAAGAGCAAAACATATTTGAGCTGGTATTCAGTAGGTGCAGCTCTTCTCTCCCTGTCGTATCCCTGATACACCATCAATGGAAATGGCCTATGAAGCCCATTACATGGTCACTTGTTATCTTTTTTTTCTGATAGCAAAGACTGTCAATGAGAGACCTGAACACAGAGCACACAATCCAATCTGGCTGCCGGGAAGGACCCTGCCAAGGGCCACTTCCGAAGCAAACCCAGCCCCATCCTTGGTCTCCAAGCAGCCACAGACACACTTGCCAGACACCAGAATGCAAAATTTGTCTGCCACAGTAGGGTATTAACCTCCATCTGACTTTGGATCATAAATTTCCTAAAGAGACAAGGGTTAATTTATTGCTGTCTCCGTTTGACAGAATGATGCCCCAAAGAAAGAAAGCTCAAGGGACTCTGTGTGACAATGAAGTTTATTTTATCCCCAGGTCACGGCTTCAAGATAATGTATCAAGACAGTTTCACTCTCTGAACAAAGAGAGATAAGTAACATTCAAAGTTATCATTCACTTTTGAATGGCTTTGTTCCCAAAATACACATCATCACAGAGCATTATCTTGTCCAGGAGACAAAAAATGATGCAAAAATATTGAAGATACTTCTGTGATGTCTCTAAAATCAGCATCTTAAAGACATTTTACTATTCACTTCTGGAGCTTACAAAACACTCCACTTAATGTCCAAGACAAAAGGAGAGCTCCCTCCATAGGAGTTCCAGGGGGGAATCCAGAGTACTGGACACATGAACACAGTTTTTCCCACCGTGCCACTGTCCTTCAGCACTGCAAACTGGATGTTTAAGAATATAAAATGCAACTTAGAAAGGAAAAACAACAAGCAAGTTTATTAACTTTGAAAAGTGGCTAAGAAGCCAGTCTTGCACTCAGAGCACATGGCTGAGAACTCAGGCTATCAAAGCAATTCCCTCATCACCGAGCACTGACAGAAGGTTCAAAACCCAGATAATTGAGATGCCTGGACCTAGAAACATTTTAAACTGTTTTGCTAAATGTAAAAATCATCTAGGAAAGGAAAGAAAAATAAACTCCACCAACCACTTTGATGTCCCTGTTATGAGCTTATTTAGTATTTTGTTTCTCCTTCAAAGTTTATTTTAAGAGATTGCCTGGAATTTGAGTGTTTGAAGGGAACTGATTTAACTCTCTGACTTTCCACACACAAGGACAGGCCCTAAGTGCTTTCTTTCTGCTGTGATGCCATTAAAGTTCTGGTCCTCTCAGACAAAAAGAAATCCTCCCTGATTCTTCAAATTAATGGTATCCAGTGAGATGCATATAGATAGATAGAGAGATATAGATATATGTATTCTCAGTGACATAATCAGGCTTCCTACAGCAGCTGGAAGCAGAAGTAGAGGTGGTGGATCTCTCTCTCAGCATTTGCTGACATACTGAGGCCTAAATTCCAGCTCTTAGGGGGTTTTGGAAAAAAAACCTAACATGGTTCAAATCAAGGGCTCAGTAAATACTGACTATCTGAGCTTATTAAAAAGTGAAGCCTATACTTCAGTGATCACATCCTGCAACAATCTGAGTGGACTGTGAAGTGTCACAACAAAGTATTTTCTGAGTTATTATCTCCAACTGATAACCTTTGGTGTATTTACTCAGCTTGAACCTGACAAATTCACAGAGTCTGGGAGGAGAAAGGTCCCAGAAGATTTATGCAAATAGTCAAAACAAGTCATATATCAACTATATATGTAAAACACATCAAATCAAAACGATAGCCAGGCTGATCTAACTGATGAGCTACATGTGGTAGGTGCTAGAACTGCAAGCACCTGAGCCCCTGAACTCAGCTGGGACACCAAATTCTTAATAAAACTCAATTCTGCAACGATGAAAAATCAGTTGCAGAAAACATTTCTCACAGCATCTTGTTACTCCTGTTGTACAAAATATCAAAAGCAGATTTTAACCTCAGTCTGGGAAAAGCTGACACAAAGTTCTGCAACATGCACTAATGTTGTCGTCACTACCTCGTTTTGCACTCTCTTTAAACTAAACACATTTACCATTACCTGTGTAATTATTTTATGCAAGTAGCAACACAACACAAATCAATCATGTACAAAGTCTAATTTATTTTTTCTAATTGGTGGCAGTAAGTAGAATCAAATAATGAACTGAAACTGCAGGACCTGGGTCTCAGAGGACACGACGCCCAGGGAATAGTTGATTATCATCAAACTTATTGCCACTCTCAAGGTTTTCAGTGATTTCTTCCAGAAGAATTGAAGGTGACAATCATTAGAATCGTGCACAGAAGCCAGAAAATGAAGCCTATACACTTTGCACATTGCACATAAACATAAGCAAAGGTTGCATAGCCGAGCTCACAGGTTATCTTGTAGCCTGAATCTGTTTCACAGAGGTACAAAGTTGGAGCTGAGGTTGCTTTGCACATTTCAAGTTGGTCAGGAGACTGTGACAATCTTAACTTTGTGTTAGCCCAGCAACCTTTAGTGCATCTTTGCAGCACTCTTCATTACCCCACGCTTACAGGGAATTTGTGTACGCATGCTGAAAACAGTGTGGCTGCTCTGCCCTTGCCTCTGGCTGTCAATTGATTTGTAAGAGACAAAAACCATGCTGGGGCAGTTTAAACGCTGTACTACAAATGAGCCCTGACAAAAGTCTGACGTGAGGTGTCAGAAAGCATTCCCTGCTCTGCAGGTTGTCTTCCACCTGAACCATTTACTTGCGAGGAAAAGCCCAGACTACATGGCCTCCTTAACACGGCTGCCTTCACAGCCACTTCTCCCATCCACCTGACATCCTGCTCTACAATACTATACCCCACTTGATTTCTCTCTAAAGGCAGCATTGTGGCCCTGCCTTCAGCCTTACCTTTCAGCTCTCTCAGCACTTCTCCAGCCCACGCCCTGCGCTGGGTGCTGCATTTCTCACCACACTTACGTCCAGAGAGTCGGCGGTGACAGAGCTCATGGTGCAAAGCCAAGTGGCTCAGCTGCCTGTGTGAAACTAAGGAACCCACACAGTGAGACAACACAGCAAAATATGAGGATTGACAGGCTCCCAACCTGCCTTTCCCTCCTGCTATCAGCGCACTATTCCCGGCAGTGAGGCTGGGATCACACACGGGATATGAAGTGAGGGCACAGCACACCTCCTGTGCATCCTTTGGGATTCTTCTGACTGCAGAAATAACCATGCCAGTGTCTCCTTCGAAAATCTAAACAAGACACAGCCAAGTCAAAATCCTGTTTGTGATATTTTGCTACCAAATACTCTGTTTTTACACTGCAGCATGTTGGTTTCATTAAAAATCTGCTCCAAGAAAACTATGTAATAGAGATTCAAAGATATGGAGGTCTGGCCTTCACCACAGCCACAGAGAACACACTGATTTCGCCTGGAAATCACTTCACTGGAATGGCTCAGATCTTCAGTGTGGACCGAAGACAAAGTTTTCCCTACCTCTGAGAAAACAAATGCTAAACACCTCCCCCCCTGCCCCCCCATCAAAAAAAACCCCTCAAACAAACCAAGCAAAGAGAGACAAAGTTTAGAGGGATGCAGTCACCTGACAGCAGCTCAGATGAAGAAGCAAGTTCTTTAAGGCTTGGTTTGTAAAGAGAAGTGGGCGCTGATGCTGCTCAGCCAATGATGTCATGTGGGGTTATTCTGGGTTGGAATTCAGGGAATAAATAGGCTGTAACAGGAAACATATTGGTCTTCTAGCACATAGGGACTTCATTAGCAATTTTAAAGCCTTCTCAAAATTGCAGATGACTGCAGTTGAAAACAAGTGCCATGGGCACATCGGTGAGCACCTGCCTGGTCTCGTTGGAGGTCATGGCCAGTGAGAGCCCAGCCCTTGCCCCAGGCTGGGGATGCCCCGAGGAGGAAGAGTCACAGTGATGCCTGCCATTGCACCTGGGAGGTCCTTGGACACAAATCTTTGCAGAAGATGGTTTAAAACCTGTGGCTGAAACCTGGAATGACTTGCTACGAAATAAGGAGGTGAGGAGTTTGTGGCTGCTCCGGCGAGGTGAGCGGTGTCGGGGTGTGAAGCGTGGCTGGCACACCCACCCCACACAGCCAAGCCCAGCAGCTCCTGACACGCTGCTACTGCTTGCTACCCCTCCTAATGCCATCCTTTTGCTCTGATTTAATTACTAAACATAAAAGGAAATAAACTTGAAAATGAAAACAAAGCAATGGCACAGCCTGTGATTTATGGGAGCCATTCTTCAGCAGAACACCATAAACCCTGTGTGTTTACGACACCCTATTAGAGGCCTGAAAACACACTTGCATTTGCCTATATTGACTATGCAGATTATGCACCATTACTGCCTTTTTTCCTGCCTCTGCCATTTTTCACACGAGCAATGTATTTGTTTAAAGACATCCCAGCACTAAAGCATTGGCTCCTGCTAGGAAAAAGAGAACCAAATCAGCCTGGCTTCGTACTCCCTCATCGCTGGAGGCTGTCAGGCTGGGAAGCACCGAGCAGCTGGCAGGCACACACAGAAGAAAGGGGCTCTGCACACAGTTTTGTCTTTAATCTGGAATATCAGTTACTGGAGGAAGCAACCCCACGGCCAGACAAAACATCTCTGCAGTGGATAACTATGTCAAATGATCTGAGCCGCATGGCAGCTCAGCAATGGCTGCATGGTAGCACGAGGATTTATTGAGATATCACATTAAGCCCTTGGTTTTCTTGTCATATGAAACAGATGAAAGGAAATAAGGTTTGCAAATTTGACTGTGGCATTGATTTGTGTGTAACAGCTTCAAAATGCATCAACAGAAACGTGTGTTCCTGCTATCCCCATCTTAGGCTCCTGAGTACCCTTCACTCCTGCGGTGGGAGCCCTGGGGATGGCGGCTGCAGGGAGCAGATCCTGCTCCTGCTGCCTCTTGGAAGCTGCTTTTCCCTTCCCATGTCTCAGCAGCAGCCCAGGAGGAGCTGCCTGATGCTCCTCTGCTCATTAGTCAGGGTAAGAGCACAGCAACACAGGCAGGGCACAGGAGGAAAGGATCCTGGAGGGACACGAGGCGAGGTCTGGATGCACACGTGCTGACACTGAAGCCACCCTCAGTGGGCATGGTTTCAAGCCTCCTCCTTTAAGCCCTTCCCTAACAGCAGACTCTTCTCCTACCTTGCACGGATGGAGTCAGCATAAAGAAACAGGATGAGTTCACACCAGATTCAGACTGTTCTCCAAAGATGAAGTAAGGGTTCATCTCTGGCCAGCTTGGAGACGTGCCCAACTACTACTGAATCCCTTAAGCCACGTGTCCTAGTACTGCATCTTTTTCCTGCCTGTTAAACCCCGGGTTGTTATCTCCTACAACGCTGTCAACTTTCCAGCCTTCGTCTGCATCTTGTCGTTATGTGCCAACTTGTTTCCAGACTTAGCCAATATTTGCCACTTTTCGTTTTGCATAGATGGAGCTATCAACTCAAATTTAATACCTTCATTCTTTGGCAAAACTTGTTGGTGTTTTTCAGGTATTTCTGGGATAAAACTTCCTTTTAAAACCTCGGAACATCTTGAATTGAAGAGAGAGACCAAAACCAGGAAGCCAAGAGTATGGAATTAGAAAATTAAAACTGAGAAAAGTATGAAATGCGTGTCTAGGTAAAAACAACATCAACTTCAGCTCTGTAGGTTTGAAGTTAGGAGTCTGATCATGCTCAAGTTATCATCTTTGTCATTTCCCACAGTCACTCCAAAGACACAGACCCTAACAACTCTACTGCTGTTCAAGGCTTTGCTCATTTAGCCTTTTCTAAATCATGACCCTAAAGCCAGGACTGAAAGCAGGGTAAGAAATTAGGTTGTTTAACAGCAAGTGGATCCTTTTTGGTTTTCCAGCCTGTAACGGAGAGCAGTCCTAACACATGGCATCCTTGACAGCCTGGCATCATCAGATGCCTAGCAAGGCTCAGAGGTGGTACCAGGGGGCTTGGGAAGGCAGAAATAAGGACACAAGACAGACAGGCAGTCTGATAGGAGATAAAAAACCAGGCACCAAGATCAAAATACACAGTTGGGGCAGGAAAGAGGAGCATGCCACAGAACCTGAGGCAAAGCCACCCTACAGCTGGTAAAAAGCTCTTAAAAAGCAACAGAGCCAGACTTGAGGGGTGGTTTGAGACTCCAGCTGTGAACAAGGAGGATAGACACAGATTATATTAGGGTTCCCCCTTGCCATATAATTAAACTCATCTTTTGAATAGCTAGATGAGGATTTACTGCACATAGTAAAACTTAAATCCTACAATTTCAGTTACAACAGTAGTATGTTCATTTATCTCCTGTTAAGACAGTTAAAACAATGACTGGTAGCTATAACAAGTGAGCAGAAATAGCCCATTTTACAGTCTTTCCAGATCATTGATGCTAATAGAAGCCTATTAGCTCCAATGGGCTTTGGATAAGACCATAGTGGAAATAATAGAAATGGCACTTGATGGAGGAAATACCGTGATGTGACAAATACCTGCATCTCAGAATTTATCACTAAAGTGAGTTCTACGTATAGGATACCTATTGAAAATAACTATACAGATAAACCTGAGCCAACACTTAACTAGGAGCCCTTATTTCATTTTCTTTTAATTAAAGCAGCAGCTAAAAGCACAATTCCATTCCCTGGTATTTTACGACTGTCATATTATCAAGGGGAAGTCCAAAGTGAACTAGAAGTTACAGATAAAACAGGAGAAAGATGAAAACATTTCACTCAAAGTGATACTTGTAAGAGAAGTCGCTCAGTGGCATTGCCTGAGTCAGCTGTTGTGCAGCAGGAGATAAGCCAAGCTGCAGCTCAGGCTCTTCTCAGAGATGCTACAAGCAAAGCACATAGGCAGAGTTCAGCCTCTGCACAGGAAGGAGGAACATAAGGAGGCTGTGGCTTCCCTGAAAACACCAGGCACAAGGCAAGGCAGCAAAGCTGATGGTTACAAACACAGCAGGAACAATCCTATTTCTTCCTTTGTTGTTTTTTCCTTTTAATTTTAAAGTCACTAGGCAGGAGAAAGCAAATCCCAGTGAAGGCACAGCAGGCACTGCCATTAAGTGCTAATCACAAGGCTGAATTGGTTTGAGTTTGGAAATATAAAAATGCTTAATTTCAGCCTACAAAGTTACTAGTTTTAAAAGTCTCTCAGTTTATCTGTCTGCTCCTTCTGCCTGCTCACTTCTGCAGAGGTTTTCAAGCCCAGCAGCCCCCCAACTTCTAGGTTTGTAAAAATTACAAAGGTCATTCAATTCTACAGACCTATGTCTGCTTTTCTCATGTCAGATGTGAAACTATTGCTTTTTATAATGAAGACATGACTGTTGATTACTTCCACATCTTCCTTCAGAGCAACATTCATTCAGCTAACTAGGAAGTTCAGAGGAACAATTAAAGAAGCATGCAGAGGATAATTTAAACACTTGAAAATTCAGGCAATTTCTGTGAACCCTGACCTACATTTGACATTTATTTCAAAAACTACCACCAGGAAAATGTTCTTTTACTTGGAAGCAACACCAGAGATGTTTCACAGTGTGTGATAAGCGATGCTTTAGCTTAAGGGCATGTGGGGGCTGGTGTGCTGACCTCCCTGAGCTGATGGTTTCAGCTCCCTGAAGAGGACTGGCTGATCTGTCGTGTCTCTAACCAAGGGAAATGTGGGTCTGCAACATAATCCATGACTTCTAATGCATGGGACTACAGTCAGTCATTTTTAACTTGCAGTGTTCCTCCAGGACTGCGCAGCGAGCTCATTTTGCAACGAGAGTCACAGAGTCCCAGAATGGTGGGGATTGGAAGGGCCCTGCAGAGCCCAACCCCCTGATAAAGCAGGTTCCCCTTGATCAGGGGGCACAGGAACACATTCAAGCAGGTTTGGAAACCTCCAGAGGATCCTCCACACCCTCCCTGGGCAGCCTGGGCCAGGGCTGCTGACCTTCCCATCAGTGCAGGGCTATGTAAAGATGCTGCATGACAACAAAAACAGTAGCAGCTGTGTTCTTATAAAACAGAGAGATAGATCCTCCTTTCAAGCTCACTTTTAATAAGCACATGGTGGTGGTGCTTAATAACCTTGGCAGGCCAAATCCCCTGACAAAATACACCTTCCTTGCAGAGGTAAATCCCATTCTAACTGGGACAAGTGGAAAAGAGCTTTGCAAGCTATTGCAACACTTCTCTCTTTAGTGTTTTGCTTTGACCTACACTTCTGTGAGATGAACTTCAATGTGATAAATGATAAGGACTTCACCCATGACTAAGAATTCAAATTATCATATTGATTAGCTTTGCCCACATACAAAGTAGAAAATATTCACAAAATTGACAGGCTTTAAAGGATAGGAATTGTCACCTTGTACGTGCCCAATAGCAGCATGGGGTAGAGCTAATTGACCGGCAAACAACTTTCTTCTGAACCAAGGAACACACCCCCACTCCGAAAAATCACATCCTCAAGTTATTTCACTGTAACATTTTGAGTATTGACCTGTTTCCTGCCTGAAACGTGCCCTCAAAAGTCATAGGCAGAAAGTCAATTCTGCTGATTTCATTTTCTGAAACAGGAGCACATTTGTCAGCGACAAACTTGATGAGGAAGGTATCTGCTGGCAAGCCGGGGAGCAGGGGCTGCATGCACAGGCGCAGCAAATGAGGCTGATTCCAAATGGCTATGGATTTTCAAGACTTAATCCCCTCCCAAAATTAACTTTGCACACCACCACTGAAAATGAGCCTAAACAGCTCCAGGAGGTTTTGTCTCTCTTTGCAAACAGAGCTACACTCAGCACTCAACCCTCGCACGCTGGTTAGGAAGGCACCTGGCTCTACAAACACAGCCTCCCTAAACTCTATATGCTCCACAGGCTGTTTCACAAGCCCTGTTTTATCAGCCTCTCAAGCACTGCTGGAAAGGTCTTTCAGAAGAAAGATAGAGCACAGGAGCAGAGCCTTTGAGTCCAAAGAGTGACTGTCAAAGACTTGTCTCTGAGATATTGTACAGCCAGTTCTTTCTCTGGAAAACCAGGAAACAGCAGCACAAAGCCACAGATGATATATGCTAAATGGATTGGAAGCTGAAGAGAACAGAAAACAACTCAAAGTAAGGAGACACTTAAGTGCATGAATCTCCTCTGGCACTTCTTCACTCAGCTCCAGCTTTTCCATGCCACAAGGGAGCGATGGTCATGCCAAGTACACCATTGCTTGTTTTGAAGAATCACCCTTAGGTTCTAACATGGAAAACACCTCAATACAGAGAGCTCTGAAAAACCATTCAATCCTTTCCCTTTGTAGTAGGTGTCATCATACTGTGACAACAGGGAAAAAGATGAACATCTTTCCCAGAGTTGTCCCTTACAGCAATGAAATATGCAAAGCTGCAAGACAAACCTAAACCTTTCATTGGGGGCCATCAGATGCATCCTCCTAGCAGTGCCCAGCCAGCTCACAAAAAACCACAATACTAAGGAGCACAAAGATGCAAGCAACATCCAAATGGAATTTTGCATTTCCCCTTTAAATGAGGATGTGGCATTTTCACTTTTAGGCTTTTTCCCCCCTAACTTCTTCAGTACATCTAACACATGTGCTACAGCAAGGCTGAGGACAGAGTGATGACAGTAAAAAAATCAGATTTAAAAAACCCCATTAGAATTAGAGACAAGAAAACCAATAAAAACATATTTTTATGGGCTCTTCAGACACATTTCTCTCTTGCATTTTTCTTCTAGCTAGAAAGATGTTTTTCTGTAACATGAACTTTGGCAGACCCCCCTCAGGGTTGGGTGTGTGAAATCTACTTATTCCATCTCTCAAATGCAACCCCCAAATACTTCAGTTGTTAAACTAGACTGTAACAAAAATTATGAGAAAGAAATGAGCTAATATATAATGTTTACACAATACTGAACATCTGTAATACACAAAGCACATTAAGTTTGACATCGTGGGAAATGGAAAGCCTGCACTCAAGTATGCATAACTCAACAAATTGATTAAAAAATCCATTCATTACATTTATCTTTAGTTATAATGGGATATAAGAAATTACACTTCAAACTAAACACCATTTTAAGATCAAATACCTTTTCTGTATCTCCAACTAAGACAGTTGGTTTATTTACTTTTCATCTGGTAAGTACAGTTGGAGGGAAAGGATTTGGTTATTTCTTGTATAACAAGAAAGGTGTTTCCAGGCATTTACAGGCTTGGGACATGGGGAGGTAGCAGTAAAAGTGATGTGTTGGTGAGCAGAGTGCAGGCAAAGTAGTCAAACTTACATGATAAAGACAAACTATCAGAGAACTTCCACAGCTCTGCACTACATCCCTCACCACAGTATTTGGGTTTTTTCAGTATTTTTCACTTCAGCCCATCACCTCTTTTGGGAAAAAAAAAAAAAGAGGCTTCTTACATTCCTTTCCTTCTAAGCTTCTCTTGGTTCTTGCTCACCCAAAAGCCTGTCTGTAAGCAGGAGACCTTAAACTTTTAAGCCACTTGAAGCTGAATTTGAGCGTAATGCTTTCACCCATCCACGCTAGGATGGATTTTTCATACAACTCCAAGGTTGGCTGTAACTAATAAAAACCAAAATGTAATCCATAGTCATTTAGAGAATTTACCTGGATATACTTTGCAAGAAGTTGCAAGAGGGGGGACAAACAGCAACCCATTAAAAGTCCATCACAGTGCCCATCCATAATCCCTAATCTCAACCTGGGGACAGAACCATTCTAACGTGGCCTGCACAGCTCTAAAGGAGTTGTTTTGGTTGCAGTGACAGAGGGAAAGCAGAGGAAAAAAATCTCTCCTAGACAGGACTTTTCTGAAGTCCTGGCTGCTGCTCAGCTAATGATGTTACACGTGTCATGTTGTAATTAAAAAGACCCTGTGATTATGCCTACACGTGGTTTGGCACAGGTAAGGTCTGGGCAATATGTGGAAACAAACAGCATTTAAGATAACAATAGGCTGAGAGTAATCTGTACGCTGATATCAAGGGCAGAGATCACGGGAGATTTCTTGTGGGAGAATTACACTAAACCCTAATATCGACGTAAGGTTCAAAGACATTTGAAGCCAATTGACATTTAAGACCACATCACTGGTAAGTGTGTCTGGAAAATGCAAACCCCTTGTTAACCTTCCTGTCTGATCTTTCAAATCCTACTTCCATTTGATACTAGGAAAAATATATTTAGCATAATCTGGAATTTTTAGGCTACTAAGAGAGAGACAGATCCATTTTCATTTTAAACAGTACACCAGAATCCCAGAACTTGTATAAGCCACCACTGATTGCTCCTCTGGGCAAAAGCAGCCTACCTGTGTTTCCTGCTCATACAGCAGAAGGTATAGAGGCTTCAAAGGAGAAATAACTTTCACAGTGTCACCTGTTTTCCCCATTTCTGTGGACTCCCAGCTATTCTCCTTCCCCAGGCTGTGTTTTGAGAGCTACAGCATATCCCTACATTATCTGCAGCTTCATGTGGTACTCACTCTCTAAAGAGAGTTTAAATTGTTTCCTGTTTCTTCAGTCTGGGAATGTGGTCACCCGGCTGTCTCTGATGCTTCCACTCCAGTAAATACCATTATGGTTTAATGACCCTCTATCGTCCCTCTCCTGAGAGCAGATGGTGAGTACATGCACACGCAGGCAGCTCGAGAGACACAACTTCATCAAATCTCCTCAAATCCATAATTGATACCCGGGGAAGTTCACCAGCCATCTAACCTGATTAAGTTCTCATGCCCCACTTGCAGAAGTTAGACATACTTCCAGATTGATTTACAAAACGAGGGAGAGGCAAACCCAGGATCTATGGTAGAAAAGGACCTGGATTTGAAACTGGTGCCCATTAAATGCATAAAACCTCAGAGCTGTGCCTAAAAGCCCTTCCACAGGAGAGCCTTTTGCTCTTTAACACTGATTTATTACTTCAGTCTTGAAAAAGTTTCAAGTGATCTTTTTAGAAAGCACTCCTTCATTTTGAGGCAGGCCAGAGCAAATGGGGAACTTCACATTTTAAGGGCTGTAAGTTTAACTCAGCATCCAGGAAAGTATTGTGACAATTCATTAAGGTACATGTTCTTAGCTAAGAGAAGAAGTTTTGTGTGTAAATCAGTGCTCTTGTCAAGTTAAGAAATGGAAGTGCATGTTTAAATGCACACACTCCACTTACTGTGTTTTTGAAACCCATACAGCTGGAATTTCACAGTTCACAGAAATTTCAACTCAATTTTTAACATATCAAAAAAAACCCATTCCTGTAGCCTAACATAGGCTGCTGCATGGTTTGGCTTTTCTTTTGTGCCATGCCCTCCCTAAAGACACCACCTTGCACAAATGAGAGAGCCCTGCAACATTTCCAGTGACAGTGCAACGTCTTGTGCTGATTTTGCACAACTCAGCAACTGTCCTGTCGTCTCCCCTCCAATGTCATTTCTCCCTGTGGTGAACCAACACTCCCAGACAGTTGTGGGACAACTGATAGCTTTTTAATAACTGCAGCTGCCTGTTTTCACTTGGGCAAGGAATCCAGCAAACTCTTGTCGATTTTATCTGGTAGGACACAAATTCTACCCTGAACTTACAAGATGCCAACATCAGATAGTCTCAAGTCTCTGCTCCTGATGAAAATCTCAGCTCTGACTTTAGTTTCACCACATATTTCACACAAAGATGAAAACTGCAGAAAACTCCAGTAACATTATAACATCTGTGATCACAAGTGCATCTACTCAAATGTATTTGTTGAGTAGTACTTCATATAGTTTCATTACTTTCAATATCAATTTGCTTTTCCCTTTGCCAGTGTGATTTTAGCTATATGGTGTTTTGGTGCTATGTAAGCTTGGCAGACCAGGTATTTGCTACTGAAAAAGCTCAGAACAAAGTAGATTTCTTTACAGGGAACAAGGCAAAGAAAGTGCCCTGTCCAGCACCTCCTGGGCATTGCAGCTCCCTTTTTCAATATACACACCCAGAGCTAAGACAAACAACTAAACACTTCAACACATCTGGATTTCCAGAAGAGCTGAAAAGGAACAGGTTCATTATTGCTATGGGTAATTAGTAACCTTGCTTAGTATGAATCTTGCTTGCTGAATGTTTTAGTAACCGCAACTCTTGGATTGCTCAGGCTCTGTTTCTGCAGCAAGGAGACTAAAGCACAAGGTCCCTTCTCTAAATATGCCTGCCTCTATCTGTGTGCTCGTCATCCATGCGCAAAAATCGTCCTTGTCTATGAGGACTCTACACTTCCCTATTATTCATCAGGAGAAGTTGCTGTGCTTTGACTGAGCACTTTGTGTAAATAATTTCTTCTCACTTCCTGACATCTACCAAACACACACCTGCATAGAAAACACCAAAGAGCCCGTGTTTCAACAGCCAAATCCTAGTACACCTCTGGGATAAGTGTTACCACTTACTACAAAACTCTGAGGTCTGCTTTTATATCACATTTTTTTAGCTTATGAGAAATTTTTAACCTGTTGAGGCATCAAAAGGGAGCTAAAGGCAATTATCCCTTAAAACACCAAGGTTCATCATCATTTATACAGTAACTTACCAATGCATGTGCCAGCTGTTCCCAAATTCCTCCCAGTGGTCTTCTACTTGGTACTGTTCCACAAACAACACATCCTCTCTCCTCAGCATGAAGCTGTTTCTCTGTGTTTCCTCTGACCACAGTCCTCTTAGACATCTATTGCCTTATTTACATTTTCTTTGCAGAGCACTTTGAATTTCTCCCTCTTGATATAGGGTTTCCTTCTGGCAAGTCTTAAATTTGTCTTCTCGAGTCCATTTGCCAACTGCCCAAGATAGTCAGCTTCTGTAAATTCTTCCACCTCCTTTAAAATCTACACCACTGCATTTTATACCTTGCCATAAGATATACTTTATTTCTTTGGTATCCTTCTGATGCTTTCCTCTACCATTAAATCACTGGTTCTCCTTACCCCAAACCAGGCTGATACTGGTGCAGTCCTTTGCTTTATAAGCAAATCTGCTTTCTAGCTTTCTTAAGAATATGTGCCTTTTAATTGTAGTTTAAAAACAAAAGCTCTCTAACAAAGGCTTTCTGTGCAATAAATACAGGCAGATCTTACCTGTGATTTATAGCTTGCCTCCTGTCGTACAATAAAACTGTCTGCTGCGCCATTGGAACTATTAACTAAGCAGTATTGAGCTGAACATTCAAAAATCTTCTGATTCATTGGTTCAAAGCCAAATGTATGATGTTGCTGAAGTCAATACATAAAATTGCAGCTAAGGAATTAACAGCTTAAAGAAATCAAAGATCCCTGTCATCACTGTACTCTGCATCACAGAGCCTGAGTAGCTGGAAGTAGACTTTGCTCTAAAATGGATGTACATTTGCAAGACAGAGAGAATGCAGTAAAAAAAGGGCAGATCTTGCATCAATGCTTCCTCTTAATTAGGTCTGACTGGTTCAGCCAGCTATTGATACTCTGAAACCCAAAAGCAACAGGATTTTCATTGAGCTCATAAAGAATTTAACTATTTGATGGTTCCATACATTATACCATAGAAGTTCAATTAGAAATGACATTACCAAGTCTACACCAGAGAAAGGCTGAGATGGAATCTGTTGTTTTCAGCAATATAATAAAAGGATTCAAATTTTGTGCAGAAAAGGCATTTGAGACACAGAAAATACCGTCTTCTGTTACGTTCCTTAGTGCTGTCAGAATGCCAGGGATTACTTCATGCAGCCTTTAAATAAACCTTTATGTGAAATAATTTTTACAGCCTACTTTTGAGAGGAAAGCAGATAATTTCACATCTTATCCCACCTGCTGGGTGTTCCCATCCCAGTCTCTCTCCTTTCCAATCGCTCTGCCTGTAAAGGAGCACGGCGTACGAGGTGCCCTACAAGGTGAATGATCCACTCCATAATATTCCCCCCTAATAAATGCTGGAGCAGACACTGCATTTCCAGCCTGGCAGTGCTCTTCCCTGCTTTGGACTAACATGTCACCTGCATGCTTCCACATTTTTCCTAACTTGGTATATTGCTCTTTTTAAGACCAGTCTTAAACCCACGGGCTTGGTCGTGCCATGCTGACAGTGGATGTGCTGTTGTTGCTCAGCTGTTCAAGCTCTCACTATTTTTTCCTCTCCAAATTCCCTCTTTTCCCTCTTGCATGTTTTTAGGTGAGATCCAACACATACTTTTTGCTTTCAAATGCACAGGTCCACTGTGCTTTGCTAGAAACTGTGCTGCTAACTGCCACGAGCACAGCGTGGGGAGCATTTTCTAATAATTCAACTTTTGCTTCCAATAAAGCTCGACTGTGTTGTTCAAGGGGATTGCAATGGCTTTGTGTATCAAGGTTTTCAATCGTGTTTCAAATTGTTCCCCCATAAATAACAGCACAAGGCTAGCAGCACTCTGTATTTCTGTTTTGTTCGACTCAGACTTTAAGGCAAACCAGAAATGATGGAGATTACCCCATAGGTCATTCCAGTGCAAAACCAGCCGGGTTTCTCTACTGAAAGTAAAAGCAGGGTGACAGGCATAAAAGTATTATTTAGAGAATTCACACTATAGTGGCAAAGTTTTGTTTAATTGTGAGAAGAAAGTTGGGCAACGAGGTCAAGTTTCAGCAGCGAGAGAAAAACACTCAATGCAGAAGCTTTGGTCTTGCAAAAGCAAGACTTCACCCTGTGTTGTTTATTTGTGCTTTTAAAGGAAAATATATCTATTTGCAAAAGCCTGACACATTCCTAAATACCCTGGCTTTTGCTAATGTGGTGCATGCTAAAGCAGTACCCAACTCTTTCCTGCATCTGCTTGGAATCGCTACAGAAATGCTGAAATTACAACATTCCTAAGAAAACAAATTATCATCATAATATTCACATCAGCCCTTTCAGTGGTGCTCACTGAGGATGCCTTTTATTCTGAAAGGAGGGCAAGTTCTTCTTTCCATTAGGAAAAAAGTGCTGAAAACAAGAAGCCTTCAGCAGACTCCCTGCACGTGCTGAATTCAGACCTACCGTTTCCATGAAAGCAGAAAGCTCCCTAACAAAAGCCCAGTGTACCTTGGCATGGGAGGATGCCAGTTCCCTGGGGTCCTTACCTAATACTGCACTGATGTTGCACCATCTCTGCTTGCTTGGTGTTACATTTTCCTAACCCTTTGGACTCCTTGGCTCCAGAAGTATCTGTAATAGACAGGTAACCAGACACTGCTGCTCGTTTCTTCCTGTGCCGTTCTCCTCAGTCAAATCTAAAGGGAATATACTCTGTCCTTACTAGTGATTCACTTCCATACTTCACCAGCTGTGTTCTTCTCTGCTTTGAGACTTACTGCTTATTCAGGAGAAAAATTACCTGCTCTTTTGTACACCCCTCCTGCCCCACAGAATGTCATGCAACTTGTGCTACCCCTCTGGCCCTCAGACCAATTCAGTGTGGGTTCAAAGCACGCTGAGGCTTTGGGCTTTAGCCAGAAGTTTAAACCAGCGTGTATATGAAACTGCAGAGTGACATTTACTAACAACACAATCACAGAATCTCAAGGGCTGGAAGGGACCTCGAAAATTATCCAGTCTAACCCCCCTGTCAGAGCAGGACCACCTAGAGCAGGTCACACAGGAACTCATCCAGGTGGGGTTTGAATGTCTCCCCTGAAATGCAGACACCTGGATATGTCCCATTATCCATCTCAAATGACACTACCACTGCTGAGAAATTGCGCTGGCCTTGCAAAAACCAGGGGCAGCACCCAAATGTAGCGTTAATGTTAAAGGTATGGCCTCATGTCCTTGGCCAGATAGGGTTTAGCAGGCTGAAGTAAGCACTAGTGTGGTGATCAAGGCTGTGGAGAACAGCCCAGCTCGTAGCCATCAATGGGTAACTGCAGAAGTGCAGTGACAAGTCTTTTTGTAAGTGCAGCATTAGCTTAATGCATCTTTGTTAGTAATTTCAGTTGCTCATGGTATACTGCAAGTTTCCTGCTTTATTTTATTAAGGAGTTATCTAGGCACCTGGAAATATTTGTAAGAATAAAGGCAAATACTTAAGTTTCACACTCATTTATCATGCAACTCTTAATTTCTGCTTTCATGATACACCAAGAAACCAAAGAGAAATGTTTTCCTGAGCACAGCATATGCTTCCTTTAACTTATTACTCAGCACTTAAATAAAACAAATCAATATTATTGACATTCTATCAAAGCCACAAACAAACCCAAAAGTTTTAAAGCGTAGTGAAAGACATCAGACACTGCACTTTCCTGCCCCTCCATCCCCATAGCTCCAATGAACAGCTGCTCTGACAACAGTAATTTCTATGTTCTAGAGGAGAATGCAACAGCCACAAAAAATTCTACTTATTCTAAATAATTTGTCCTACTTCTGACCCTGACATACCTGGCTGGACTGCTCATGCTTGCTCTTAGAGAGTTGTATTGATGTTTGTCTCCAGGATGATGCAGGGCTACCCTACACGACCAGATCTTTCACTTCTGCAGAAAGCACTGGTCTAAAGGACAGCTAATTTACTTAAATGAAGCAATTACATGCCCATAAAAGAAGAGCCCAAGGAACCATCGAGCTCTGAGCAGACAATTCTGTCTCACCAGCTCGATTCAGCAAACAGCAGCAGAACAGAAAACCCACAGCATCTGGCAGGGCCCCATCTGCAAGCAGACAGGGGGGGAAACTGGTACTTACAGCACTCAGTCAAGTGGCCCAATTTTCTTTCCACCTTCTGGCATTTCAGACACTGGAGCTGCCGCTCCCCACCAGCCGCTGGCTCATCCCCATCTGGGCTGGGCAGGGAGCACGGAAGCTGCCTCACTGCTCTGCATCCCTGGGCACCTCGTGATGAGCAGCCCCATCCCAGGGGCACCCAGCCACCACAGGCAGCCCTCCTGCCAGGCCAGCGTCCTGCTCCCTCATCCACTGTGCTCAACCTCTTCCAGCTCAGGGTAAAACAGGCAGAACAAAGCATATACTGGTTCCCAGGTTTTGGTGCAGGCTGTGTTCCCATCAGCCCTGAAGGATGATCACAGACATCTCCGTAACAAAGCTGGATGCTGCTTGTCTGTGCGCCATCGAGAGTCTGTGCCACCTCTGCAGCCCCATTTGCACCCACTGAAGCATCACCTTGCTTTCTTCTCCATAAACTTTTACTTTCTTTGCAGGCTTAATCTTTGGGGAGCAGACTCCTCTTTAAGTCTCCCCTTGAAAGACACCAACAGAGAATACCTTTGCACATCGTTATGTTTTCTAATTGCAGTGAGAGCAGCCATAAGATATTTTGCTCCTACACATACTGCAGGTTTATTGCTTTATGCATGTTTTATTTAACCATCAAATCCACCAGTTCATAAGGTCAACATAACAAGTATTTAATTGCCACATTTATTTTTAAGTAAACAGGGTTTTTTTTTTTCCCCAAGGTCCTTTTGAATCAGTAAAGACTGCACTTCAACCTTCTCAGCACAGCCTCAGGAACAAAGCGTTGCCTTCCAATCCTATTAACCAACTTCACACACTTGTGGATGGACAGAAACACAGATATCAAACAGAGAGGGGGGAAACAGTTCAGGAAAAGCCAGGAAGGAGATTTGCTGAAGGAAATATTGGGAGGACAGCTGAGGTACTCTCATCCGTAGTCCAGAGGATGCCCAAGGACACCGACCCCAGGCTCAGCACAACCACTCCCAGGTTGACAGAGAAATTAGCAACCCTTAAGGTCTTAAAGAAACCACTTCCAGGGCTTTAACAACAGCAGTATTTACTTTATGCAATATACACTTACTGGAGTAAATCACAGCCATTCCCTTGAGACATAGGAAAGGATTGGGACTAAGGTCATCATGATAGACAAACAGACCAACATGTACTTCGCACACAATCCATACGGTATTCACAGCCCCTGGCCTGGAAGGATTGCATACCCAATTCTTTGAGACCAGAATACACATTTCAGTCTTGTTTGTGTGTCAGTTGGACATTTCTGCATTCAGTCATTATAAAATAAAAACTATATTATTCTATTTTTCACATAATATTCTGAAATGGAGGCTTTTGAGAAGATAACCATTCCTGTATTGCAGCTTTATGCAAATTTCCATAGATCCAGTGAATTCAATTAACTGAACTGAATTCCAATTTTCAGAGAAGCCTGCTCCAATAATTCAAAAACTGCATTCCTTGAACATTTTTTAATTGTCCAGTGCTTACAAACCTGTCATTCCCATTTCTACTATTGCTACATAGCTGCCAGCATTCATATTTCATAAACTTTGAGATGCCCACAAAAACAGGTTAATTAAGGAGTTGTCGTACATCCCAGTCATATTAACAAGCTGACCCCCAAGAGCAAACAGAAAGTGAAGCAAATGAAAATATCCTGAAGTATTTATTCAGTAATAAAATGGAAATTAAGATTTTAATTGCCCTTAAGTTCTACTCGGTCTTCATTTCCTTGGCAATTACATAGATTCATTTTTCAACTGTTCCTTGGGTTGGATTCACTGTGGTGCCCTGTGACTCATGTTTGTTTCTCAATGGTGATGGTAATTAGTAAACACAATTCCTTCCAGTTCTGTTTATCCCTGTTGGGATGCATTCCCTTGGAGATAGGCTATGAAAGACAGGAAGACTTGTGACTTCAAATTGTAAAGTGTCTCCATAATTTCTTTAAAGTAGAATTCATTGCAATAAAGCAAACACAACACTACTGAAAAGAAAGCATGCATTCATTATTAAATCATTCCAGTGTACAAGACAGACCAATAAAACAGGAACTGCTGGATCCCATGTTGGAGAACACCAGCAGAGGTGGAAGAAGAGAACAGAAAAAGGCATGAAATGATTCAAAGAACATGTGGAAGTCTGATAAACAAACCACAGCCATCTCACCTACCACTGTTTTAAATTCCCTACTTTGTAAAGCAACAGATGTCTCCACTATTTGAGCCTTGTGGAAGTGCTTAGGGAGAGGGAAGGAACTACTTATTTTAACACAAGCAGCAGTGTGGACAACTCTCCCAGGTTGCTGCTTTCTTCTGGCAGCATCAGGCTATCATCTAACCAGGGGTGTGCTCACTCCCATACTCTTTTTACACAGCAAAGGTAATACTTTTGCTGGAGGAGGAGCCCTCCCTGGAAAACAACTTTACACCCAGCAAACTCGTGTCTATTTGCTGAAACACCCTCCTCCTACAGTTGACACTCATTTCATGTTTTCCCAAAGTTTTGGGTCTCTGAGGAGGTCAGATTCACATGTAGGCAGCAAAGGAGCTTTGTGCTGGCATTTTTGTCCTTGCACTTTGTGTGAATCAGTCTGTACTCTTGGAGAGATATCTAGTTCTACAGTGATAAAATTAAAACAAAAATAATTGATGAGTGCAGGTGAGGAAAAAAACGACCCTGTGATCAATAAACCATACCAAGCATCAGGATCTGTGTTTCTGTTTAGCTTATCTCACATGTACCAATCTGGGCTGATAAAACCATTCTGGAAAAAAAGATCTAGGCCATTATTTGGAGAGAAAAAAGGCAGGTTTTAAAAATGTATTCACCTCTACTGTACCTCCCACCCCAGGGAATTACTGTCCTGTCTGTTGGAGGTGATGGCACACAGCATCGCTGCATCCCGACCTATCCTGTAAGAGATGGGAAGATGGAAGG
Source organism: Colius striatus (assembly GCF_028858725.1). Lineage (NCBI taxonomy): Eukaryota > Metazoa > Chordata > Aves > Coliiformes > Coliidae > Colius > Colius striatus. The sequence goes on along the minus strand of NC_084773.1, from coordinate 20,166,232 downwards.
TACAGTTGCAGAGCATGCAAACAGGAGGATGAGGTGGTTACTGGAGACAGAACAACCCTGCCTTTTTATGGCAATATTAGATGGAAAAGAAGATGTAAATAAGGAGGATTTTGGACAAAACTGTGATAAACCTGTGCCTGGTACCTTGAGGGTATACACCTACCGTGCATGACTTCAGCTTGGTGAAGGCAAGGATGCTGAAGGACAGACACAATTCAAGTGCCAGATTCCTTTCCAGACTGATTTTTTTTTTGTTGTTTTTTATATGCCATTAAGGAATTACTTGCTAGGAGCAGCATATACAGGGAAATATTCAAAGTACAGCCCTTATTCTTTATGGTTCAGCTGAGGCACTTCCAGTAAACAAGAAAAATCAAGAGTAACTTTAATTACTCAGCTTCAGCAAGTTCTCCAATAAAAGATGAGAGCTATCAACTAAAAGTATATACTATATGAGTAAGAAATCATACTGCAAGAGTCACAAAAAAGCACTTACATTCAGAAAAAGAAGGAAAATTACCCTATGTGTTATTTTAGACTATATAAAGACAACGGTCATGAAAGGGTAGATTTATTCTCTCTTACACCTTTGATGACTTACCAAATGGATCACAGTCATCAAAGACAAAACAGTGATGCTCGGTAAAGCTCATTCTTTTAATGCTACCCATATTTTTCTTCCATTAAGACTTGAACAAATAGCATTTCTAAGAATACCAGGAAATATCGAACTGTTAAGATAACTGGTTCATCACTTCACCAAAAGAGAAGGCATATTTTTTTTCATTCTGCAAGTGTTTCATTTCATAACAGAAACATAATCTGTACAAAGCTGCATGCCAAAGGAAAGCTAATGCAAGTCAGCAAGTCTCAGCATGGCAACGCCAAGACAAACGGTTTGTCCCTTTTGTATCATTTATTGTGCCTTTATCTCTATGAAATCCAAACTATCTATTACTAGAGACAGTGCCCACCTCATTTATATCATCTTGTGACAGTCAGTTGTTTCCATCATTCCTAAAAGCCACTTCAACTGAAACTGATGTTAATGCACTAATGCCGAAGTTGGGATTTGTGCTGCCTCCCGTGTACACTGGAATGGGGTGTGAAAGGGAAGTTGCCATGCTGTGGAATTACTTTTGCTCACTTTTTCAAGCAAACAAGACCTTGAATTGCTAATTGTAAAGACTATGCATTTTAGATAATTGCTGATTACGGTATTTGAAGTGTAAGTGATTGTTAAATGTGCTGCTTGGCTAATGCCCAGAAAGCCAACGTGATATCATGGATAATTATAGACAGTTTAATTGCTTCAGGTCTTTTAATTGGCAAAGTACACGGATGACGAGAGACAAGATGAAACCGAAAGGTCTGCTGAGCCAAGGAGGCCTCCAGAGTTGCATGCCATGAGCTGACCCCTCTACTTCAGCTTCATTCCTTAGGGACCAAGGCAGGATAAAAGGAGAAGACATAGTTTTCAAAAGAAGAACCCAATGTGTCCTACCTCTACAGCTAGTCTTTGCTTGCCAAAGTCCTCTGCTCATCTGCCTAAAGATGCCTCCTATAATCTTTTCAGTCCTATATGCCATGCAGACATGAGTTCCCGCAGAGACACTGTCACTGCACTCTGCACTACACTGCCTGTCTTCTGGTGAGCTTGCTCATTTCATCTGATAGGAAGGGTTTCCAAATGCTATGGCTTTGAGTCAGGGCAGTGCTTAGGTATTGGAGAGTAAGAACCTGCAGAGTATTCCTGCCTGCACATTTTTCTAGATGGCAATGAGTTTTGAGTAAGGATTACAGAATTTGCCTCATGAAGTAAGTCAAGCCAGCAGTTGAACTGACCTTTGTAATTCTAGCACTCATGGAAATTCCTCAATCTCCCAACCCTAAAAGCTGCTAGAGAAATTTAAAGCTAAGGATTTAAAGTCAGATTGGCAGAGGTGAAGACACAAGTCCTCCTTTGATCCACAGAGAGGTAACTGTGCAGACCTCCCTCACGCTGCTTTGCGTGTCTCACTGCTGAGTTTTGCTCTCCAGCAGCACTTTTAAAGTCCTTGTTAATAAAATGTATGGTTGGACTTCCTGCACAATAGCCTTTAGTCACTCAGAGCACAAACCTGGCACCGAACTCATCAGAAGCACATCAGTTTCCCAGGCATGAGAGCCTGGTGTGTGTCTGCACTCACCTGCACGGCAATGCATCATTTTAAGTATATTCTTTCCTATGCAGTTTTAAAAACTACAAGCTCATTAACTCCATTTGTGAGGATTTTCTCTGGATCCATTTCAGTTTGCCATTTATCACAATAGACACGTGCATATGAAACTAATCACAGTGCTCATTTGTGCTGGCGAGACTTACAACTAAAGGAGCATGTTCAGGGTAAATGAAAACGTCAGCAACTGCACAAGGGTATTTTATATAAGCTTTGCACTGTGATAAACAGCCATACAACAGCAATATAAAGGGATCAACAGGTCAACAGTCACTTGTAGGAAGGTTCATCTACTGCTCTTAATCCTCAGGAAAGTGTCTGAGGTCACTGGAGACCTCCACACAGATCTAACAGACAGGAGCCAGGGGAGGGGAGGGCAAGACTATAAAAAAAACCTATGAAAAAAGGGATATAAGGTATATAAGTCAAAGTATTTCAAAGTGATGCCTTCAAATCCAAGCAATAAGCCGCAGCAGCAGCTCTAAGGCAGAGATGTACAGGATGGCAAATGCAGGAGGAGACAGCCAGGAGGCACAGGACTGCCTGAATCAGCAAAGGGGAGTGGTGTAGAAAGCCAGGTGATGGGCACAAGAATCTGGCCTGAAACCAGAACCAGCCAAAAGACTAAAAAGGTAAACCTGCCCCCTTCCTAACAGCAGCAAAGCTGGCCTCTGTTTCTGCTTGTTTTTAACACACATGTGGATGGACACCAGTTAAGGCAGGCAGGCTGTGGGCAGAGACTCTCCAACACGCTCGACACTGACATGTCAGACGTTAAACAGAAAGGTTTAGTTTTTAAAACTTCAGAGTGGTATTTTTATTTAAGGAATAGCTGGTTGCATTGCACAGTTCCTGGGACTGTTACAAAGATAACTGTGCTGCTCAGAATGAGCCCATTTGTAAAATCTTCCACTTGCTACCGTCACTTCACATTTTGCATTGTTTGTGCTATAGCACCCCTGTATTCATTTCATTTTAGGAGATGCTTTTCAGGAAGATAATAGAAGACGCTGCAGGTTTGGGTCCTAAAGTAATCTAATCTCTCAGAGAGGCTCGAGCTCCCTGTGACTTTGTTTCTGCTTTTGAAAAAATTGATTTATCCACCTTCTCAGAATACTACCAGATTTAATTCCAGCATCTGTACATTTCAGATGCTTGAAGTATTTTGAGACCCCTTGGAGAATTATGACTTTGGGAGTTTGTGCTAAAGCATGTACCTATCCCTCACTAGAATATTTATGATTGTAGACCTGTGTCACACTTAACTGGTTTAAATGCTGCAAGAATTTTCCATAACTGCCTCCAAACTCCTACTCATCTTTGGCAGGTCACCTGCAAATGTTCAGGAGTACAGGGGTTTTGTTTATTCCTTATTTATCTGGGACTCAGCAAGGCCCTTCCCTATAGCTGGACTTCAGGAAGCACTTCCCATGCCACAGCAGTGGGAACAGAGGGGCAGGAGGGAAGCAGGGGGCTTAAAACGATACCAATGTTATTGTTTTGCAAACTTCACCCTGCAGTTTGTGCTCAGCTTCCAACAAGTTAGTGGCTGGCAGAGGCTGCAAACCTGAATGCCTTCCAGAGACTGCAAACATGAGAAGAAATGAAGGGTCATGCATAGACAGAACAAGCTATCACCATACACTCATACAAGTGATGCTAATTAGTGGAATGAGCTAAATGGAAATAACTGGCTTAGCATTTCTATCACACTGCACTTCTGATCAGTCAGGAATGTTCTGGGGAAAAGAAATCAAAGTCGAGGGAACAAAGAGTCATCCTACTTCAAAACAATCCTGCTAGACTCTGAAATATAGTAAAGCTATGCCCATGTTTCAAACCACTGCTCCCCAAATGCCTGAATTATCTCCAGCTATGATGAATTACATCTTCTTTCCACCCCTTCACCGAGAATATCCAAGCAACAGGCCTGTCACCACCTCCTTAAGCTGACATCCCATGGTTCTGTAAATCTCATTCTCAGAAAACTTTCTCCATTGTGGTGTTTTCTGAATTCTGTTTGCACCTTTCACTCAGTTACACTCCCCTTTGTACCACTCTAAATGGATGCTTTTCCAGCTTGCAGCTTTCCTCCCATTAGTCTTGTCCTTTTGATTTTCAAAGAGGCTCCTGTTCCCTGCTCAGTTTTGCCTGTGAAATCCTGGAAGACCACGGGGTTTTGCAGGTGTAACTAAGAGAAGATTTTTGTCCTGTGGATTCTTTATTACTGATGGAAGCCAAAAAGATCACAGCTTGAATTTCAGAGCTCACGTACTGTTGGCAAAGCCAACAGCTAGGAGAATGAAAAATACCTTTTCCCCTAGAAACTGAACAGATTGAGGAACAATAACGCATGAAATCACACACTGTACCACTTACAGACATTTCTTAAAAGCTCATTTTGATATAAAATACACTATAGCTGGTTTTCAATTGTCCTAGCCAGGACATTTTGTGTACAGCCAACAATACATAAAAGATTGAGCTGTGTTCACTCTGCCTGCAACTGCTGCAGGGAAGCTGAAATTCTCCTCTTCACCTCAATGCTGATTTCCTACAGAAGCTTTAAGCCTGATGACAGACAGACAGCCTGCACACAGATTCTAGAAACTTTGCTGGGACATGAAGAGGAGGGATGGTGGTGGTGTAAGGCTTATGTTGACCTTAACCTGCTTGTCTTTGAATTGCTCAGTTCTCAGACCCCAACCTAAGCCTCTTGACTTGGGATTTGAAAACCTTTTAGTAGCCCAAGAGGAGCAGTTTGTCTATACAAATAGAAAGCTTAAGCAGAGTGTATTTCAGGTATCTCAAAGGCTGCTTTTGCTGTGAATTTTCACAGCTTTTCTCCAAATACACTTACCCTTAGAGACACCACCTACTTTCCCAGCCCCACCAGAGCTCATCTTTCACTTCGCAGGTTGTCAAATAACAGCTCAGAGACTTGAAAAAAACCCAAAACCAACCCAGACTCTGCAGAGTTTTACCAGAAATGTTAGTGGGCAGCTAAGAATTAGCAATGATCTATGGTTATGCAAAAGACAATGAGATTTAAGCCCTTATGGAGGCTGAGAAAGCTTCATAAAATATTGCTTCTCTAGATCTTTTCCTGTCCCTTGCTACTTATCCAGCCACAGTTCCTATAATCACTGTCTGTTAATGCAGCAATTAGTTACAACAGCAAGCAGAAGCAATGCTATATTAACCATGCTTAACATGCACTAATACTACACTGCAAATCATTTATAACAGTTTCATTACATTCCTGAATGTCAAAGAACACAGAGAAACCAGATCATTTGAGGCCAAATGGAGAACTGTGTCACCTCTGCCACCTGCCTGACTTGGTGGTGGCCCTGAGCCAAGAGTTCAAACACACACAGTGAGCATAAATCCACAGGAGATGCAGTGCTGCCAGCCCTTGTGTACCCTCCTGCCTTCCCTGGTTGGGAGCTTCTGGACACCACAATTAAACCTGACATGAACTGAGGGATCAACACATCTCCCATCAAAACACAATCCTGTTGTTACACAGCATTAGTCAAAGGACTAAGTGTAATACATCTCCTAGTTTGTTTCTGCTGCAGTATGCAAAGATCTTGTAATTTGGTGTTGCATATCTGAAAGAAGAATTCAAAGATGCAGCAAAGATTTCAACATCATTAATGAAGACTTTGCAGGCAATGGAGTTGGTGAACATGGCTGAATCTCAGGACAGTTCCACCATCAACTACTATTAGTTTATCTAAGAAGTAAAAAAAGAGAACTGAGTAATAGTGCTGAATAGATTACATCATATACATAGATGTTGGCTGATTTCCTGTTTATGATCCACTACATTAAGAAAATATAGCCATTAATTTATGCCTGGGATGGAAAGTTTTTTCAATGATTCAATATACCTTAATAGAATTGATAGTGTCATCTGTAGGAAGGAAAGTGTGATATTACCAGAGTTATCAAATGAAAAGGGCTCTGAAATGTATACATTACAGCTTGATGAAAGAGATTCCAACCGGAAAATACTGTCTATGAGAGGAAAAAGTGATCTCAGAAACCAAACAGATGGTTGGTACGTGCTGGGGAGGTAATGGCCAGCAAAGGGCTCTTGCCAGAGACTGCAGCACGGGGCGTTTGCAGGCAGCACTAGGACAGTTTCCCTGGAAGATCTCACCCAGCACCCTCAATAATTTGCTGTTGACAGTGAGGTGAAAGTACTGACTTCTGTTACTTGAAAGTTAATTCCCTTAAAGTCAAACATCTTACAACTCATCAGCTCTGTCTCAAAGAGCTCAGCTCTCCTCACGATCGGTCAGACATTGTGTGGGGCAGAGAGAAAGAGAGGAGGGTTTCAACATTAAATAAAGAGCAGTCAAGAACAGTGAGAACACAATCTGTTAACCACTACAGCTGTCACCACAAAAGCACCAAGACCCATAGATCTTACACATGTATGTTTAAGAACACGGCACACCAATTACCCTCAGAAAATGATGCGGATTAAACCAAGTAATGAGGACAGGAACAAGCTTGCACAGAGACAAGAAAGGACACCTACTGAGAGGAAGAAGATTCTTTGCAAAGCACCTTCTACACCTCTAATCTCTCATCCTTGATTCTAATAGATCTAAAAATGCCTGAGAGATATCATCTTGTCAGCTACAACTTGTAGTTTGAAGGACTTCAACCTTGACTTCAGCAAACTCAGCCCTTGCATCTAAAAATCTCTAGAGCTTCACTGCCTGCTAGAGAGGCTGACTGTCCAATACTGGGAAGACCAGGACATACCTTCATGTCTCAAAGACTACAGATTCTTTGATAAATGGGATTGGAATGGGTTTGTTGGTTTTTAATATTCTAAAGTACTTCAGGAACTTTAGGACTACTCTGAAGATAAGGATAATTTGATTAACTTGGAAACAGGGCAATAATATCTGAAACTACAGTATGGAAAGCAAACAATGCCAACAGAATGAGAAAAATCTTGAAACAGGGTGCAAGATCACAGAAAATGTGAGGCTTAGATGTCACAGATCTCTGCAGAACACCACGGATAAGTTTGGAGAGAGCTACAGAAGACTAATTTAAGCAGTTTTCTATAAATGCAAATAGTGCCACTTTAAAAAAGGTAATTACTGAACTGTGATAGTAACCTTGTAATGACTAAGGCTGATAGAGAGAAAATACAAAGCTGAAGCTTTAGATGAGGCAAAATGACAATGATTATTTAAATCAAGGTGACATGACTGCAATTAATAGAGTTGAGTGCAGTATCTCTGGATATAAACAGGGTGATGAGAGGAAATAAGAAAAAAGCCTACCATGGAAAAGTGAATTTGCAATATAAAACCAGAGCAGCAACGTGGAAAGCTTGCATCAGTTTTTGAAAAAGGAAGTAATATAAGAGTCAAGTACAACTCAAGTCAATGCAACATAATTAGTATAGAAGTTAATGTAAATTCTATCATCTATGTAGCACTTCAGCTTACTTCATTTACTTTTAGGTGAAGAAATTGTTTTGAAGATACTTATTCTATTCTTTGGGCTGAGTCAGGCAGAAATCAAGTCAGTGAAAAACAGGTATAACAGAAAGGTGTTCATCAGTGGTACCAGGAAGATGGGAAGATGGATAATGCAGAAGAGAAAGCAGAAAAATCTCTCTCTAAAAAAGGCAATCAAATCAAGACTTCAAACTACAGCAACCTGGAAAAGTTGCTTGGTTACAGGACTAAAGCCACAAAATAAAGGAATGCAGAAAGATATCTGAGATGAAAGTCTCCACAAGGAAAAGCCTGGCTGTGCTTCAGTGCATAGTAAAGCTGAAGCACAGGACAGAGCACTGCTCCGGTCTGGCCCTGGGCAGCTGTACAGCTCTACTTCCATGCTAGGCATGACATCCCTAATTAGGCTAGGAAAAGGAAATGCAAATGGCTGTGGTGTGATAGTTATGAGAAAGTACTATCAAAAAACACTGGAGACAAAACAGGGAGAAGTAATTGCAAGGACCTTTCGCCCAGGCTGGTTGGTTCTGCCTGTCAGATTTGTCTGAATCTCTCCTACTAAAAAAAGTCACATAGATCTCAAACCAACACTGGCTTCTTGCTGGACATTTTCTGTAACTTAATTAGGGCTGTCCAGTTTGTTATAGATAACATTAGGTGATGCTTTGATAATATATCTCCTTGATGAGCAACAAAGACATGAAGGTTTATTTCAGCTCCACATCTGTACGACCAGGGAGAGAGTTATTGTGAAGCCACGAGTCTTTCACAAGGTTCTGCTGTCATTAAGGCAGAACACCACTTTAATGGAGCTAATTAAGACTGGATGAGAGTATTAGAGACAAGTGAAGGTTCTGTCATTGAACATGCTTATCGAGATGCCTGCAGGTCCATTTGGATTACATGATAATCCATGGTACATAGTCCAATTTTTTTCCAAAGATGTATTAAAAGTTCAGAGATAGGGACAAAAATACCACTTAAGAAACACTTAAAGGAATAAGTAGTTTGCTTGCCTCTTTTTCTGAAACAATATGGTTATTGGACCAGGAGTGGTAGAGCATGATGCTCCAGATTGGTGGTGGGCCAAATCCACAGAAGGGTACCCATCTTCATCTCAGCTAAGTAACTGACAGGGGAAACGAAGCTTTGTGTTTGCATGGACATTTGAAATAGCTCAATTGTTGTCTATTGACACAATATTCATGGACTCCAGTCATTAAGTAGGTGTGCCAGACAAAATGTGAACACAAAAGGAATAGTTCCTCTCCTGATCAACTGTCATTCTTGCAGAGGGGACAAAGCAGAATTAAAACAGCACGACAAATACACAGAAGCGATCCAGGGAACAGGGAAACAGATTCTGTCAGTAAAAGAAACAAATTATTTTAATTTACATGCCAAATTTACCATTGCTAAACTGAAAAACATGAAACAGATACACTGCCTCACGTTATTGTAAGTAATAGCTATAAGACAAATCCTGTGACCAACACTTTAGTAGTTTCAAACCTCATCTGAAACCATGCAACAACAACAGAAATGAGAATAGAAACAAGCACTGAATGTTTTGTGATGTACCAAGTATATATAGCATTGCCATAGTAATCAAACACTTCAAGATTATGGCTGGATGAAAGGATGGGAAAATGGCCACTGTCACTAGTTCTCATACTGGTAAATTGTTCCCAAGAACACCACTGGTTATCAGAACAACTTCTTTTGAGATTTTCCTTAAATACACTTTCCCTAACATCACATGAAGTCTCTGGATGTCAAAATGTACTTTATTAAAAGGGAAAAAAACCCCAATCTGATGGTAGGAACATTTAAGTTCACCAAGTGATGAATGTCTCCTTTGATAGGAGCATGGCACACCTGCAATAATTACTGGAGAGAGATTAGCAAGCCTTTTCTATGCTCCACTGGCTTCATGGAGTGTTGGTTTAGTGCATCGAAGTGCGTGGAATAGATTGAATTCCCTGCTGTTCTCTGCAGACAGCCAATTACAAACTGCCTGCGCACTTGATGCTTTTGACCTTGCCCATAATAAGATCTGAACCGATGGACTGAGTCACTTTCAAATGATAAAACTTTGCAACAAAAAGCCAGACACTCCAGCCTCCAAAGTGCAATAGGAAATTTGCAGTAGGATTATTTCCATTATACTCTTAAACCTATACTATTTATTTGAAATCCCCCTGTCCCATTTACCCTGGCTCTGCTGGAAATGAGGAGTGGGAAGGTACCACAACTAATTTATTTAGGTGCAAAAAATGAAAAGCAAGAAAAAGTTTTTAACACTTCCAACTAACCAAATGCACATTTAGTGACAAATTAACTCATCACTCCAGACTAAACCACACCAAAATATAATCACTTATCACCCACAGTTAAACGTCCTTCGTCGTCACTAACGTCTGATGCAGACTGTGCTTCTGTTCCAAAGCAGATGGGAGCTGTGTGAGCTGCTAGAATTTCCTTTGGCATAACGTTTTCAGAAGTCTTGCATTAGCTTTAAGACTAAGTATTTCAAGCCAGGCATTCAGAAACAGTGGTCAAAGAAAACAAGCTTTAAACAAGCTGGTGTGTTTGTCTGCCATACCTGCATACAGCTATTTTGCTTATGTTTATAAAAATGAGTTGGAGTAAGTTGCTTTAGAAACATTCTCTCATTTTTCAGTTTTCTCCTGTCAAAAGTCTTCTAAATGGAAAATATTATTTGCTTTATAATGCATAACTTCTAAAATCCCTCAAGGTGAGTAAAGCAAGTTTGTTTTCTGTTTAACATTGTGCCTTAGTCAACGTTGCTTTTTCAGAATGGTATTTCTTAATGAAGGCTGCCTAAAAGAAATGAAAACATAAATAAAAAGGTCCTTCAATGTACAATCCATTACACATGAGATGACTACCAGTAGGGTTTTATGCAAAAATAGGTTTATGATCTCTTATTGGGTTTCTTATATCCTTTAAAATCATCCAGAGCAAGAAAGTGGCATACTTACACATCCATACATGTCAATTTGAGAGTTAATCTTCAAAACACTACATAAACCTGTTATTACGCAGCAGGCAGTCCTGGGGCCAGCCATGCCCAAAACTGGGACTCAGCACATGACACTTTCCCCCACTCACCCTCATGAAAGCTCCTTCAATATTAACTTCCAGCTTCTCACCCAGCCCTCAGGGAACGACAGCTCTTAGTACAATCAGAGCCCCTGCCATGGGTTGTGTCCTCAGCAAAGCCACTCAAGGCACAGAGACACTTGTTGTTAGAACATCCTAAATATATTTACCACAATGATGAAAGTATCTTCATGTCAGCCCATCAAAAGCTGCTGCACAACACATTTGTCATCCATGACTGCTCTGTGCACACAGGTACATAAGGAAACAGTGTATTTACAAACATGTGCCATTCCTGAACTGAATCCATGCTATTTCCCATGTAGTGGTAAAAAAATATTCCTGTAATATTGCTTCCTTAAAAAGCTCACCATGCCAATATTAAGTCCTGCTAGCTGCTGAAACCCCAAAAACAAATGGCACTGAGTCTGAGACCCATCACAGCTAACACAGCTGAGCTCCACACACACCTGAAGCACGAGGCACTGATTTCCCTGTGCAAAGACATCCCCAAAACCATGGCCAGCAGTGGCCCAGTGCCCCGGATCCACATGGAGCAAATCCGTTGCTGAGGCTCAACACAAAACACTGCAGAGCAGTAAGTGGTGGCACGTATATTGAAACCAAATGCACACTGCTTGACCCAAATCAGCTAAAAAAAAGCTGGTAAGAACTGGTCTGATCTTCCAAATATTTCATCATTCACCATTTCTACCCAGCACAGATGTACCTCACACACAACCTTGTACAGAGCAATAGCAGGCACCATGCAAATCAGACCCTTTAAGAGGTCAGGCAAATGCAGTGTCTAAAATGATTGATTTTTATATTAGAAAATGAAGGTGTGGCCCTGACAATGTGGCAAATGCACTATTCATAAGTGCTCATTCACAGGTAGATGGGTAAGTTCAGGTTATGGAAGCTTGCTTATTAAAACTTACAATATTAGTTAGAAAATCACACCTGTAGTTTTCTGCAATTGCAGCCTTGTAAAGCCCACAAACAGAGCTGTTAAACACACAGCTACTTCTTGTAACAGAACTATTGCTTAGTGCTGATAGTTCCAAGGCTGGTGTGTTGCTAAAGTTACTATTGCTTAGCACTGACAGTTCCAAGGCTGGGATGTATCTAAACAAAATTATTATGGTGAAGCTATTCGTTAGTCCTACACTTGGACGTTTGGGCACTGTACACCACTGATAATTACAAGGCCTGCCTAACCCTAAACACAACTGTGATCTGGGATGGCAGAGCTTTTAGGCTGGTTTTCATCCTGTCCAAGCACCCAGGGGTAAAGATGCAGCGTAAGGAAAGTTTGGATCTTAATCCAACAGCGATCCCTAATGACCACTGAAGGATGTGAGAGGACACCGACAGAAGCGTGACAGAGGCGTAACTGGGGTGGACCAAGATGGGACTATAGGTAGTCCCTTTCCTGGAAATGTGATGAATGTTTGCTGTAAATAGAAACTGCAAATCCAAGGCTGGGGTGGGCACGTTTGGCGGAGAAATCCCCCGTGTTCCCCAGTGCTGCAATACAGAATCCCTGCTTCATGGGCACAGTGGCTACTGAGTCCTGACTGGCTTCTTCACAGCATCAGTACCTTGGAGAAGGAGTTGCATGTGTATGGACATGGCACTTGAAATTAATGTCAGAAACCATGTAAACATGGGTACATTCATGATCTAAATTTCCTGTTAAAGCTACGTGGACTAATAAAGTTTGATCGATATTTTCACTTAAACAAACATATTCCTAAAATCCACACCAGAAGTTATCTAGTGTAGGTTTGTTAACCTCCATAAATATGTGAAGGTGCTGAAGACTATTCCCTCCTGTCAGAGTTCCAAGGGAAACATTAATACCCCCTTTTCCTTGAATGATAACGTTGCTTCTTGTAGATCCTTTTGCTGAGATTGCACCTCACTTGCCTCAGGTATTAAGCCTGTGTAATTTTCTTAACCGTGGGGTATCCATTTATCAGATTTGATCCTGATACCTTTCAGTTGCTTCAGCTGGAAAAAAGCCTTCTTTTAGAAAGAGGTTGTTTAAATGTGACCATGAATAACCAGAAGAAAAGCCACCTAAAGCTATCGATACATTTAATGCAATAAAATACAGTGACATCTGGAAATACATTAGGGTAAGTCAATAGTCTAAACCAAAGCATTATTAGTTGTATCTAGCAATTCATGCTAGTCCCCATTACTTTATTTGCAATCATTTCATAGATCCTCCAATGAAAATAAGGTCAAAAGAGAAGCAGTTTTAATTCCATAGAATAAAGTTAAGAAAGTTATTATGCTCTCTTTTTATTCCTAGCCTACACAAAATAATTGCTCATGTTTATTGATGCTGTTTTAGTGGAGGAAAATTAATTTGTGGAAAATTCATTACCAAACTGCATTGTTGTGCTAGCATGGCCCTCACAAATGACCACCACTGACTGCTAGGAAGAGGGAAAGAAAGATAACGGCCAAATAAACCCCTTGGTTTTAATGACAGCATCACATTAGGGCCATCTATTTGACTATTAAGCTTTTTCCAAATCTTCTTTTTTTGTATTGTCAAGTAAATAGCATCCTGAAATAAAAGGAAACCTCTCCCTACAATGAGACACATCCACCATTAGACTGTCGGCCGGCTCAGCTCAGCCCTGGTGTAATTGTGCTATCATATTCCTGAACTTCATTTTAATCAACATATGCACTTAATATATTATGTAAATCAAATCCTTACCAAGGGCATTGCACATTTCAGCACATCAGCTAGCAGAGGTTAATTATCTTTACGCAATTGCTATGGTTAGATCATCACTTAAATAAAAAGCAGGACAACAGCATTTCATCACCTCTTTGCTTAAAAGAACACTGGGCCTGCCTCAGTTGGAGGAACCCTGTTTCCAAGGCAGTAAGGAAAGACCTTCAGGGACCCTACCCTGAAGTTTACAGCTCCTGAACAACATGGCTTATGTTACACTACTCATTTGCCTCTGACCTTGAGAAAAGACAATGCAACAGCCAACTCTGCTCCAGTGGCAAGTCCCTTGGAGCCTTGCAGCAATCGTGCCGTCCCTCATCCCCACCACACACAGAAGGGAGGTTAAATTCCCCTGAAGAAATGAATGATCCCAGCAGCCCAAGTCCTTGCAGGTTTACAGTCCAGTTAGAAAGCTGACAGAAAACCAAGCAAGGCTTTTCAGTGTTTGGATGGCTCTTGGCTCAGGCTTCAGAATAAGTGCAGTTAAACACTACAAATCTCCCTTGAAAGTATAGAGGAATTGTGGCTCAGAGACAGACTGAATGATTTCTACAGGCTCATCGTGTCTAAAAGCATCTTCAGGGCCTGAAGGGTGACAGAGTGCTGTCCCTATACCTAGCAGCATGGACATCAGAGAGAAAGAGTGAACGACAGGGCAAGCAAAAGGTGTTGGGTACAGAGGTGGCCTCAATGAAAATGCTGGAGAAAGGTAAAAAAAAGTGTAAAAGTCAGTTTAAGGAAGAAATTGCATTATCCCAAGAAATGGAAATAAGAACAACAGTAGAACCAATCACAGCATGCTACAAACATCATTTACTTCTAGAGGAATAGGGATTTGTCCCAGTGCACAATCATCTACAAATGTGAACATCTGTGGACTCTAACAAAGGAAAAACAAAATCATTTTGGGATTCAAATAACCAGGAATCCATCCCTCCTGAATCAGGCAGCTGCTTTACTTTTGCATCTGCTGAAGGCAGATTTTGCTTCCAACGAGCACAGGTCAGCACTCATGGCTTTGGACTGAAGAGCAGGCAAGGGACTCAAACCCTGCATGAGCCAGGGCCACCTCCATCCCCTCTCTGGAGCTGCTGGGACCATGACTATTTCTGGGGCTTACTCAGAGGAAAATCATCATTTCCTCATTTCCTTATACACAGAGATCTCTGGGACAGGTCTAAACAGCCCTATTGTTGTTGATTCAGTTGTACACATCTTGAGACAAGTGATATTTAACATTGACTATGAATATTCTTCAGAGTATTAAAATCAATTCACCTCCAGCATCTTCCCTTTTAAGTTTCTCTTTAATATCTCTGTCTACACATTTTCAGGTCACTAAAAACACATTTTAAAACTACACTTTGCAGAAAGGAGTTAAATCCTTTGTCAGCACATGCTCCTGCCACAGGGTTGTTGGATTTGTGATCACTCAATTAGCAAAGAGAAATAATGGATGATAACCAAGAGAAACTGTGCGCTGCTATGAAAAGCTGAATCGTGAATAAGTGATCTAGAAATAGAGGTCACCGAGTCATTTTGAGTAAGTACATTTGAGATAATTGTTATGTGCTCTGAAGACATTCTGAGAAAAAGAGCAAAATTAATCAGATACATTAAATTATGAATTATTAACTCAGCTCTATTAAATATCAAATAGAAAAGCTGTTTGGTATTAACCATGTTTTTAGAAATTCTACTAACTCCAGACTAGATTTCTTTGATTTAGAAATGATTGTTGTTTACATTTGAAAGGCAGGAGAGGCCCTCTGGGGCGAGTAAAGCTTTCCAGAAGTGGCAGATGACTTCCATGGATGGGGCTCACTCTGAAGCAATGCAACAATCTTAATGCATTTAAACTGAATCTTTTCAGACTGAAATTGGGATGGTTCACATAAAGCCAAAGTTTCTAAGTACCTAAAGATGGAGGTAGCAGGAAGACTCAGTTTTACAAGCACTGGAGATGTGTTTAAATGTTACTTTTGCCAATCTGTCCATCTCTAAGTGAGTAATGGCAGCTCCTGCACAGTTGCATTCATCTCAAAATAAACAGAGGACTTCTCTTTTGCATCTCCCACAATGCTTCAGATATTTCAGCTGGTTGCTACAAGTATTTTTTAATAACTAATTCCCTGGCAAAGTCAGGCTTCAAGTGGAATGGTGTCAGAACTACTCATGAAACAAACAAGTTGCCGTAGCTTTAAGTTAAATCAATAAAGCTCAATGAATAATGGCTGTCGCTGGATGCTGATTTTTCCTGGCTAATAAATGGTTCTCATGTCATTTCCTGAACCACCAGTCCAGCTCCAGCCACTTGGAACAATGAAATGCATGTTCCATCAGCAGAGAGGATGTGAACCCACCTGCTGAATAGTCTGCTGCAGATCCTTAATCGTATCATGGGCTCTCATTTCCATGTCATCTATCCCTGAATTTTGTGTCTGTCTCTGCAACTGCCAACAGATGTAACAGAGCTCATATTTTGTGATGCACCCACTGTTCTTTGGTATCTAAAAGGTGCTTTAAACCATCAGCCGTTATTTCTACATGGCTTACAGGATTACAGTAGCAGCTTTGACCCAAGTTAAACTCTACAGATTTTGTTAGTTATTGAACAGGGATATTTCTCCAAGAAGAAAGTTCCTAATGGTTAAGTGCTTTCTTTTGCTTATTTATTTTCACTTCTCTGAGTGACACAGAAAGGCAGACTAAGCAGCAGCCTGTGCTTCAGCTGCCCCAGGGGTTCTCAGCTCCCCAGCTCCTCTTGAGCACCAGCTCTGCTCTACCAGCACTGTGACATATGGAAACCCTTCAGTCTCCATAATGTTTCTCCTTCAAAGCTCAGAGATAATTTCTTATATGCCAGACACATTTTCCTTGCCTAGTTGCTAGCTACCACCATTACTAGAGAACTGAACAGTTAGCTTTCTGCACTGGATACCTGCACAGAGTTGAGGGAAGAGCAGTTGCACAGCACTCAAGACACTACTGCAAAACTCACAGCCATTTCTTACGTCGTTTGAGACTTCTGACGTGATTGATTTTGTTCTTGAGTTAATCATATAATTACAAATTAGTGAATTATTCTGTACTAGAGAACTGTTTCATTAATTAGGTCATTGTCATTTATAATTATAATTTCTTTAACTAACATAGCTGATCCTTTGATCAGTTAACATCTCTACTCTGCAATGTTAATACAAGCTCTCAGTCATCACCATGACATGACAGATAGCAAAGCTCAAAGTTTACCAAGCCATAAAAATGCACTTTCTCCATTTGCCTAATTAACAAGCACATGTGAACAGGTAACAGCAGCAAACCTTTCCATCTCTTCTGCTAATACAACACTGAGAAACCATGGGGTTTGCCCTGTGACTGGAGCTCGCCCTGGGTAAAGTACCTCTCTCCTACTCATCTGCTCATCATGTTTTTGTGCCATCCCCACTTTTCCCCTAAACATGCTTTCAAGTTGATCTGCACCTTTCCTTGCTTCATATGCTTCAAACACTTTCCAGCAAGGAATTTTGTTCTGTGCTCATCTAATCAAGTGAGATTCAATATCAAATAATCCCAGATTAAGTCATATATCCAGTGAAAACTAACCACCCATCTCTTGTTTCTTCCATACACAAGGATAATTTATAGGCTAAAGCTATTCTGTATTTGTGAAAGACTTCAGAAATTCATTCAAAAGCTGATTGAACTAATAAGTCAGCAGAGGTTAACTGGCTCAGCTCTGGATGAGAGCAAACACACAAATTTCAGTCAAATTACTGAAAACACACACAGATAAGAACCAAACTTAGAACAAAATGCCTCATAGGTTTAAAATTCTTTCCTATAGCTTTTCCATATGCAATATTATCATAGTGTTATCTCAAAGCAGGAAACAGGGTCAGATGATGGAAGATCCATCACAGTCAAGCCAACACCGGATTGAACATCACCAGGGTGTGCATTTCTTCACTGGTCCTTCATGCAGTGCCAAATATACCTGTCAGCCCTTAACTTGCCATTGTTGAAATGCATATTTTCAACAGATACCTTGGAAGAATATTGCCAGTGTGTCAAGTTTCTATTTGCACCTTATTCTGGTGAGCCACCAGCCCTGGCCCTAGCTTGGTATCTCTACTGCCTGACCTTCCTTAATTGGTACTAAATTAGTCTATGATACTATCTAGACACTTTTTAACTGAGATTTGTTTCACTGCCTTTAACTGGATCAACTCTAATACCTTTTTTCCCAGTACTACCTCAACTACTTCTTCAGAAAGTTCTCCTGAAATTAATGACATAATACAGCTCCTGATGTATTTCTGCTTATTTCTGGTTTTGATGGACAGGATATAAACCACATCACTACTACTTTCTTTTGTAATGAAAATAAACCACTATCACCTACATTCCTGCAGTGCCATGCACATATACCCAGCACACAGCAGATAACCATCAAGCTGGCGAGAAGATAGACTGCAGTTGCTGCCTTGTATTCACCTTTGAAAGGGGCTTCTTGCAAGTGATTATAACTGAGTCTTTGGTTTAACAAAAGGAGAAAAAAACCCCTAATCCTAAAAAGCTTTTAAAAAGACTTTTTCTTCTCACATGTGTGCTATCTCTAACCTGCGCTGAGAGGATAACAAGCAGTTGTGATTGCACTTATAAATAAGAAAGGCTCAGGGATTTGAGATAGCATTGTAGACAAAACACCTTGTTTCAGTTTGTTTTCGGTCTAATGGAATGGATGAAGTTTTCGGGCATTGTCACTGAGTTATATAATCCTAGAGAAGACATTAACGGCTGCTCTAAAAATCTAATTAAATTTGAGAGCACTAGTAATGCAGCCATAAGGCCCATGTAAGCCAGCATCTACATTCATAAAAATTAAAGTCAAACAGTAATAATGTACCTGGATTCAAGGTCACTTTAAGTTCCTTGCTCACATATTTATATTTATTGTTGCTATAAACATTATTTAATAAAAAACATCAGATTTATGTACATCTGTCACCCTGAACTGTTCCCTTAACACATAGTATTGAGGCAGGAATTGATTTCACTTTATTAATTGTTTATTTTCTTCACTTTCTACATAACTCCTATTATTAACATATAAAAGGGGAAGAATCTGGGGCAAGCTACAGGTGATTTATTATATGTCTAAATGGAAACGGAGAATCAAGGCAATACAACATGGGTACGGCTCACCTTCAATGCAACTCGTGTGTGAAAGGAAGAAAGTGGTATGGAAAAGAACAAAGAATAAAAGAAGAACAGTCAAAAAGGTAACTAACAGGAGAGCTGGCACAGAGCTGCCCTTAGCCTGGAATCAGGGCTCTGTGCCTGGGAGGAGAGCCTTGATCTGCCCGCTGAGATTGCTCCAGGGGCAAGTGCATCACACTGGGACAGTACCCATTGCTTGAAATCCAGTATTGACTAAACAGCTGTGCCAGTCCTGGATGGTTTCTCCAAGGAAACCCATGGTTGTGGTGCTCTTAGTTCTCAGGATAATGTGAGTTGAGAGGAGCTCCTGACAAAACAAAATGATGCCAGAGAGGCTGCTGAGCTGTCCCAGAATACAGCACTGACCTCCCTTGGCTGATAAATGAAGTCCAACTAACAATAAGGGCAGTGAAAACTAGAGTCCCTTCACCTAACAAGTAGAAAACTCTTCAACTGTCTGCTGAAATTCTTCCTGTAGCTTGGGTTTTGCCTGAGATGCTACACCTGTGCAATTATGTTTGGATTTTATTTCTAATACGTGTTCCCTGCAGATTCAAACAAATGGATTTTATTTCCCTACTTTGAATAGCAGGGATTACTGTGCATTTAAATGTTGTCTCTACCTACCAAGCTGTATTTTAAGTGACAGAACAAACTGCAAAGATAATTTTGGAGTAGTATCTTGAAGACAGGGGATTTACATCACTGAAACTTTGCTTTGATTACTTCAGAAATTTGAAAACTGTTGGCAAGCCAGAGCACAGACTATCTCTGCAGGATCATCTGCATTGCTTCTAAGGCTTTCTACCAACCTTTTTATTCCTCATTATTGATTAAGGCAAGACTATACCAGCCACAGTCATCTCTAGTTAGGCTGCATTTAATGATTATCATGTGAAAGTGCATTTCAAGGATCAAAATACCATCAAAATGCCACTCCTAAGATTATGCCATGTACATATCTACTGCATGCCAACAGGATTTTAAAGAAAACTGAATAGAATGGGGCATAATCTGGCATGGAAATACATTTTAAGAAACAAAGTATAATCAAACTGCCACTCATCAGCTGAAAAGAAGTGGGGGAGAAGAAGAAATGTCTCCATGAGATGAAGCATCCAACTTCAGACTCCTCATGTGGAACAGGGCAGGGGACCAGGCAGGGGGGTCCCTGCTTTGCTCTCCCAGAGGCTGTAATGCAGTCAGCTATGCAGGTGCCCAAAGAGTGGAAACAGCTCCCAAATGTGAACAAAACACTCAGAAATACATGGATTTTCATTAAACTTCTAATCACTGCTATGCACAAATTGTTTACTGAGTGCATAATTAAAACCTCAAGTGTTTTCCATAAAAATATTTGTAAATTAGGTGAATAAATTATTCAGTGGTCATTACTGAAATTAAATCTTCTGAGTACATTCCTTGCTACCTCACAAGCAGAATTCAGAGTAACAGATGTAGCAGGACAATTTACTGAGAGTACTCTAGTGCTGGTCACAGCAAATGAGTCTCGTGAGTGCTGTGAGTGTGCCACGTGTCAGTTTGGTCCATGCAGCACCAGGCTTCCCTTCCTAAATATTTCTTGTTCTACCAACATTGGAAAGACACACTACAAATGTGAAAATCCCTAGTAAGGCCACCAGATCTTAAATTCTTTTAATGCTGTCCAAGAGAAGCATCTCCAGAAAAAGATCAAAGTGGCTGCTGTGGCCATGTCACCTGTCTTGACCTCAAAAGGCTCAGATCTTAAAGTGATAAAAGTGACTTCAAAAGCAGTAAATCAGAAGGATGGGGTTTTCATCCCCAAATCCAGTGGTGTCACCTGTATGACCACCACAACCAAGGATAACTAATCCCTATCCTTTTTTCTTTAAGCAGGTTCACATTCAAGTTCAATGTCAGACACCATCCATCCAAAGAGATGAGGAGGGCAGCTGTGGGGACTGCTGTTTACCAGGTTCTGGCAAGAATAGGGAGAATGGTTTTACGTGGGATAAACACTGTGAGAGTTGTTCTCATATTGCTCACTCATTTCCAATTCTAATCTTGGCTGGCACCTGGGGAAATTAAAAAACCTCCCTCGCATTTATTCACCATGAACCTCGTCTCGTGCAGCCACAGTACTGAGAGCAAATACTCCAGGGATGGAGTGAAGAGCAAGGAAGAGAAAGGGCTAAAGGACAGCCTGTTTTTTTTCTGGAATAATTCATTCAGTTCCAGTAAACATGCCACTTCCTACAGTGGTTTATAACTTCTTTTAGTTTATGTATAAGATTCAGTTTACACATCCAGATTATCTATGTTCTCTCACATATATCCCTCCTGCTTTGCTCTGCCGAAGCGACAAAACGCACGAGCTTATAAACAACCAGAAATACCAGCTCACCGGGGAAAACACATTCTCTGCTTCACTTTTCCCTTCAGTTTAAAGAAAATTAGTTAACCACACAACAGCTTTTACATCCCAAAGACCTTTTCCACTTAAAGAGAAGAACTCTGGCAGCAGTTATTTCCTCCAAGCAGTCATTTCACCACCGGGCATGGTATGGAAGCAAGTTCATTTTTTTGCAGTCAGTGAAAAAGTGTTTGTTTTTAAACACCAATTCTTAAAAAAAGATGCTAGGAACTACATTTAGAAAAAAATGTTAGAATTTGTTTGTTCAAAGTTTGACAACTGAGAATGGTAAAGTTCAGGTTTCGCTTTATTCTTTTACTCAAGGAGCAAACTCCTTGATGCACGGCTGTAAGTAGAGGAGGCACCACTCAAGCACTTGGCATTACACAAGGGACTTGTAAAAATACTAGTGCAGATTTGGAGTTTTGTCTCCCCAAATTCCTAGCTGTCTGTCCTGGCTGCTCCATAGACCTCAGTGGAGGGGAGAGGAGGATGGATGGTTGGGTGGAGCAGAGGAAAGCCAAGGCTGACAGAAACCACAGGCTCCCGTTACAAATGACACCATTTCTTGCACCATTTCCTCCTGTCTTCAAGGTGGGCCACCAGTAGCTACAAAGGAGCCCATAAATCATCTACAGCAAATGGAGACATCCCCAAAAGTATATTTCATTTGTACTGTACCAGCAGGGATTGGCCATTTGTTATTTACATTTCCACCACTACAAACTATTTTATAGCTTAGGCAAATAAATTGCTTCGATAACTCATTGGAAGAAAGTGTTTAAATAAAACCTGTATTTCACATGGTGCCTGCACTTGTGACTCCTTTCAGCTTTGCTGAGCTTTGGCTTTGAATTCTTTGGGGATCTTAAAGAAAAATCCCTGCAAGACAAAAAGAAAGCAAATGCTGCTTGTCTGTGTTGCGAACTTCAGAGATGCATCCCTAAATATCTGAGTACTAGAGAGGGCATCCAAACTCTGTGTGTGTGTGTTAAACTGTGCTGCTACAGACCCCTGTGACACTCGGAACTTCACAGCCAGCAGGCTGGGAGGAGCAGGTATTTTCAGACAAATATGTTATTACCAACCTTCAGCAAACTGGCAAATTTCAATGTAATGATGGAAGGGTGCCTTAAAAATCACAACAGATAATGCCTTTGACTCAGAAGGACCTCAAACTGCTTTGCAGCTATTGCAAACTAACAGACACATCGTTGCATGCTCAAACCTATTTATTGGCTGTTGCGTGAATCTGGCATTACAGAAGGGACCAGTGTTAAACCTTGGTGGCCAAAGATCTTGGAAGGCAGTAAAAAATGCACAAATAAACCCATAGATTCAACTTGCCAGAGACCACAGTGCTCTTCCCAGGTCATTCCTGTGGGATGGGATGGATCTTGGGATCCATCACACAGCACCAAGACCACTAATGCTTCACCAAGGTGGGCAGGGAGCAGAGCAGCACAGCCACAGCCTCTTCTCTCTCCAGCCACCCAAAAAGTTATATCTAAAGCCACACAACAGCATGTATTTCCTATTTGTAGCAGAGATAAAACTGGAACATGAAAGAAAGCTATCTCAAACTTCTACTACTCTTTGTACAATAAAATGGTTGTGATCTAACCTGAAAAGAAAACTCTGAATTACCTCTAGATGAGCTGTTAAAGAAACTTATTGATAGAGTTTATAAAGCTGCAGTGTAACTTCTAAATGAGTCACATCTTGGAACCCATCATCAACTCCACAGTGCCCATGTGAGCACTAAAGCTAATGCTCTGTGACCAGAGCTATGACCTGGCAATTGTATTTACTCTTATTAAAGAAATTTCCAACTTTACATCTGATGGAATGTCTGCAATATTTTCTACCTGAAAAAAGACAAAGTAATGTACAAATGGTACTCTGAGTACTCTAAAGATGGGTTATTTTCCCCTTATCAAATGCAAAGCTTTTAGGAAAAGACATAGGAAACACCTTCAGCTGTTTCAAGATCTGTGCTTCTCTACCTGAGCTCTAAATTGGTGAACAGTTACATTATTCCCCAGAGAGTATAAAAACAGAGCAAGATCTATTTCCAAGCAATCATCTTTCTTCCCTCCAACACTTACACAAGTTGAGCCCAACATCAGGTCTCAAATTGGTGCTTGGAACAAAGGCCATCTTACAGCACTCAATGCAATACCAGACCTGCTCCCCAAAGGATGGGGACTGATGGTTTTTAGGGTCAAATACACACTCTCACAGGAAAGGGCTGAGACTCAGGAGCAGCGGCTCACATGGGAACTTCTGACCAATGTATTGCTGCTCCTTTTTCTCTTCCAACTTTTCCACAAACTGTCCTGATTCACTGTCATTGAGGGATGGAAATTAAGAGACAGACACTACAGTTCACTAGA
This sequence comes from Colius striatus, assembly GCF_028858725.1. Classification (NCBI taxonomy): domain Eukaryota; kingdom Metazoa; phylum Chordata; class Aves; order Coliiformes; family Coliidae; genus Colius; species Colius striatus. The sequence continues at coordinate 20,142,614 of NC_084773.1, read as the reverse complement.
AAAATGCTCAGCCTGACTCACTCTGTAAACCCTATGTTTCTGGGAAGCCAGGCTATGCTTCACCTGCCACATCCTCAGTGTTATTCACATTTCAGGACACTTTCTCAGCCCTCTATTAGTCAGATAAGAAGTGAAACATAATACTCCATACACACACATATCATGTAGGCATTTGCTCTCTTCCTGAGACTCCTGGAATTCATACAAACACAGAAGCTGTTGTTTTCTTCTTTAAAGCACTTACTGCACATGCTCTTCAGTGCCAGGTGAGCAGATCTGTGTTCTGCAAATCTCAGATCACAGCAGCTGACCAAAACCTCAGAAACAAAGTGTGCATACAATCCTCATGAATCAAATACCAGAGATATTTGAGTTAGATTTATCACATATTTAATCACTAATTTCCTTTCCTTGCTGCTAGAGGCTCTTCCTATAACCTTCCCCCACCCCAAGCACAGAAAGGAGAGGTTCTCCCACTCCACGGGCTCATTCCCATTCAACCTGTTTTCTGCTTTACTATGTACTCATTTGCAAAGTGGACTCAATGTCTGAGACCTCTGCAGGCTGCAGACGAAGAGGGAGCCTCAGGCTGCAGAAATCAAAGCTTCTAAGCAGAAGCCTTTAAGAATCAAACTGTTTTAATATTTGTGTGCTTTATTGCCTTCTCACTTGACGTGACAGTCTCATCTACCCACTGCCATAGGCTATCTTTATCAATGATTGATCTTTGTCTCCCAACCTTATAGAGCAATCTGGAAAGCTGTACAGAATATATACTTATTTGGTATATCAACAAGGCTTACTGTAGAAGAGACCACTGTGTGTTGAACACTCCATATGTGACCTGATTTATTTAGTGATGTTTAATATTCTCCCCTCTCACTCACTATAACCATTGAAGGAACGTGGAAGTGGAGAGGAGCAGAATACAAAACAACTAAGCTACTGTCAATCTGAGCCCTGGGGGTCTTCAGTGATGACAAAAACACTGATCAGCTCCACCAACAAAGACAACAAAACCCCATCCATCTTCCCTGGCTGTGCCTTGGAATTTCCCTATTAAGTAAGAGTTCTAAAAGATAGTTTTTATCTGCAAATGCCACCATGAGAGATACCAAAGGGTCTGCTGAAGGAGTAGCTATCACTTGTAATGAAATGCACTGATAAGGGCACGGCAAAGTCGTGGGATGCAGAAATACATCGAGACCTGAAACAGAACTTCACGTTGAGTGGTGGGAAAGGAACAGAGAGAATAAGGAATATAAGAAAACAAGGAAAGCAACATTAAGAAACCTCACGTCCCTGAGTGAATGCCATCATCTGTCTGTGAGGCTTCAATCACCTCAATGCCTACACCAGCCACAGGTTTACTCCACACAGGGCACAGCTGCTGGGCATACCACTGATGCTCTCAGCCCTCACTCTCCAGCCAACAACTCCCCAGGAGCTGCCACTGTTGGACCAACTCATGGACTGATAACCTATCTACAGCTCTCTGCCTCACTGGTCATCCATTCCCTACTCAAAGGTAATTTAAGATCCTGTCCCTCCTTGTGGGTTTAATTGTCTTGCATTTGAATTAAAGGGACTGAAATAAAAGGCACTGTTAAAGTCAGGACCTGTGCTGCACCTAGCACTGTATCATATTGAACACAAACAAGTAAAAGTTGATTTCACATTAGTAAACATCCCAGGGCTAAAATTCTCCTTTACAAAATTGGCTCTACGTGGATCATGAAACTCTTTCAGTAACTGTCCCCCTGCAAGGTACAAAGCAGCTCGTTTTCATGCCAGGAAATGAGCCTGCAGTGCGAGTGCTCACTCCAACAGCACAGATACAGCTCCTGCTCTGCCCAATTCCAGCACGAGACTTGAACCTAACTCCTGATCTCTGCTGGGATGCTCACACCTTTGCTCTGCAGCATCAGTCAGCTTCTCTCTAGTGAATAATTGGTGAAGCAGAGCTGCTCCAAGGGGAGGCATCGAGGAGAACACAGTCCTTGAGAGCTGGGATTTGCCAGAGAGATCACTCTGCTTGATGAGACCCTGGACCACGAGCATCCTGGGCCAGGCAGGTCTGCTGCATCTCTGCCAAACACACAGCCTTGGAAATGCCACAAGGAGCACTCAAAACAAAGTTCTTGTGTCATAGCTGAAAAGCTACAAATTTATTTGATCACTGACAGGGATCAGATGTGTGGATAAGCACCTGGAGGCTACTGGAAGAGACTTTATAGGCATTACTGAAGGCATTCAATAATTGCATCTTACCATGAACCAAAGCGATACAAGATTAGAAGTCCCCAGGTACAAGTCAAATCCAAGAGCTTTGAAGGACAATTTCTACACATTTATGCAGCAGGAACTGGATTTCCACAAACACCACCTGAGAAGTTGCCTCCAGTCCCATTGGGAACGTTTGCATTCCAGTAACTTCAGGCACAACCAGCCCAGGATCAGCTTTCTCCTGCTCTTTGCATTAGCAATGGAAGCCTATGGCCCAACGACAATAAATCACCTGACATTCGAAAGCTAAGGAAAAATTGAACTTAAAATCTGAAGAACATTTTGAAGAGCTCCCTGGAAAAAGAAACAATGAGCTAGCAATGAGATTTCAAACTGCCACTGCTACACAGCATGTAAAAGAGGATAAAATCTGTGGGCAAACTGTCACGTTTTATAACCACAAGAATCTCAGAAATATTTATTCTCACTTAAAAATTGTCAGGAATTTCCACTGAATAAATTTGCTGGCTTCTCCGAGAGAGCAGATAAATCCACAAAAAAGCCTAAACCAATTTCTTCAAATGTATCAAATTACTGGTAAGGACAGCTCTGATCCCAGCAGATTAAAAATGCACTAGATGCTGCCAGTACAAGGTTAGACAATTAGGATTATTAACTGGTTGCTCTGCTTTGATATTCCACATCTTCCACAAATTGCTAGCCAACTAAAATTCAAAGTGTTATTGTTAAATTGGTTTGAAAGAAAAAACAATCAAAAAAGCTTCAAGTCTGTTGCAATGCACTCAGTCTCTAAAGAAGTGAAACCACCTATATTGTAAGGTTTCTGCCTTCTAATACACAGTTCAATTGTGAAAGCTCAGCACCTTACAAAATCATTATGAAAACAAGGTTTTCAAGTGACTCCTAAGCTAATAATATTAGTTTTATTCTTGCAGTAATTACCTATGGGTTTCTTTCCTTTTTACTACCATCATCACAAATGCAGAGCAAATGGAGCTGCAAACTTGTCCTGGATTTCAACTAACTAGTTGATATTAAAATCAACACATTAAATATTTTTCCCTTCTCCTGCAAATGTGTTGCTGCTTTCAGTTACAAAACATTTATGGGCTTTTCTTTTCTATGACTACAATACAATAAGCAATTTAAGCTACCACAGTCTCATCCTCAGTATCCAGATTTCTTTTAGGCACTTTGTCTGAAACATCCCATGCAGAACTGAGTATTTAATGAAACAGAACATGAGTGGCTTTTAAGACAATATGTTTATTCTCCATGGGATTCCTGAAAATTATTTGTTGACAATGGGTTTTCCAAAAGATCTAGCGTCTCTCCATCATCACACTTTGAATATCTTACAGGACACAAGCAGCAAACTGTGCCCTACATAGAGGGAATTGGCTCTTAACAGAGCATACAACTGCCTTGTTTATTATTAGCTGGGTTCCCATCTGTCTGCTCCAACACTCAGTGCTTCGAGGCACAAACTCCACAGATCCGTGAGTCTTCCAATGAATTTGCCAATGCAACACTTCCACATTTCACATCACCTACACAAATCCTGAGCAGCAGAAGAAATCTGGGAGGCCAGATCCTTCACTCAGTGGAGCACAGAGACACAGGTTATCACCCCAGATTGAACAACTAAGTTTTGCACAAAGAGCCACAGATATTTCTTTACCCCCCCCCAATGGTAACACAGAGGATTATTTAAAGACAACTTTAAACTACAGAGCACAAGGGGTTTAGAACTAAATATACACACACAAATATGTAGTATACTGACAAATTATACTCTGAAGTTTAAGTGAGCCTTCACAAGATGACCAAAGTGAATGTGCAGATCCTTTTCTCGTTAAGTAATAAGCTTTCAGAGATGGGAAGTATAACTGTCTCTTCAGGTTTATCCTGAAGACTATAAAGTACCATGAAAAAGGGCAAAATTCACACTGTGGTTTTAAAAACTACATTCATTTTATTCAAATAAACATCTGGGTGAACACGATCAATGTTCATTAAAAGCTGTGAAGTGACAGGTACACAATAGGCACCTGGTGTTTGCACAGCAGAGCTTTCACAATGGTAGTAAGTGGAGCACGTGCTTCCACGCTCAGCTGACACCATGCACAACTCTCTGACACTTGACTGCCTTTATGAAGGAAAAATAGTTTATTTGCAGAAAAAGATAAAAATAATACCAGGAGAACCTCTCAGCTGGAAGCTTCTGGAATGCAGTTACAAAAGGAAATTCTTCTAAGGGGTAATGTGGCTATGAGCTCAAATTGTTGCTTAGTGCAGACACTGGAGTTCATGACCATACAGGTTCATTTTTAAATATTATATAAAAATCACATCTATGTATTTACTCAAATATATGAAGAAGCAGGCGTTGCTTTGGTGGAAGAGCATCCCACAAGAAGCCCATGCAGCCACTTCTGCCAGCCAGTCCAAGGGCTTGCCCAGACACCAGTTCCAGGGTGGGAAGTAGATTGTAGACCCATAGAATGGTTTGTGTTGGAAGGGATCTTAAAGACCATCTAGTTCCACCACCTGTGCCATGGGGCAGGGACAACTTCCAATAGGGATCAGGTTGCTCCAAGCCCCATCCAGCCTGGCCTTGAACACTTCCAGTGATGGGGCATCCACAGCCTCTCTGGGCAACCTATGCCAATGCCTCACCCATCCTCAGTGAAGAGCTTCTTCCTTACAGCTAAGCTAAATTTATCTTTTTTCAGTTTAAAGCCATTATCCTTTGTCCCATCATAAAACCCAAGTCCTGCTTATCCCATACTAAAAATCCCATCAATTCCCAGAAAGTCACAGCATTCAGAACTAGATAAAACTTTCTGGGACATCATTGATCTAATTAGTACAGACATATGTGGTAGCCCTTCTCCATGATGGAAAGGCCAACACATGAGTTAGGATTGATGTTCAGAGCCAGCCAGCCGCTTTGCTCTGGCCTCAGAGGGACATCCTTTTGGAGGGCTCCTCCAAAGGAATCACAAACTGTTCATTAGACTTTCCCCAGATGATCCTTGACACTCCAATTCTTTAACAAAATACTCACATTTTTTAACGTGCTTTTTTAATTCTATCACTGAGGTACATTTTTGGATGACAAGTTCTCAGGCATCATTTTTCTCTTTTATGCCATCAAAAGCATGAGCAAGGCAAGGTAGGTAAAATTCTAGCAGCCTGCACAACAGGCTAGAAGAACCAGGCTGAATTTCTTTTACTTCAGCTTCAAATATCACATCATTTCGAAAAATGGAAGGAAGGTAACACAAAACAGAACGTGGACCAACAAATTTCCTCTCACTACTCCTACATGAGAAACCACCTCAGGCTGCCATGAAATCTGGCTACAGCTTCTAACTGCAGAAAACCAAACAAGAAAACCACCCATGTTTTGGATTTGTGAGGAAATCCACAGACAACTGTAATTTAACAGCTCTTTCTGATGACTAGAGTATACCAAACAGTGTGAAATGCATCTCTTCCCCTCTCCATAACTAAAGGAGTAGAACAGAAAGGGTTTGACTTGCCATTTTCAGCCCTTTTGAAGTCCAGCTGTCCATTTTATTCAAGAACTTCCTTTTGAGCCATGCCTCTGGCAGAAGTGGCATTCCCCATGAGCTGCTCCCTGGCAATGGGACATCCCCACTGTGTCCTACCTCACTGCACTGATCAGCAACTGAAGACAGCAATTACTCCTGATGGACAAATCCTTCGTTGGAGTTCATATAAAGTCAGGTTTGAATCTTGAGAAGTTAGACTTCATGGGGATTTCCCCACTTTGTGGAGGTTTAGCAGCCCTGGGAATGCAGTGAAACAGAGAGATGCCCATCCATCCCCAGAACCAAACAAGAGTTTGGAAGGAAAGGATGAAACCTGCCCCATACAGAAGCTGAACAGCACTACATTCAGTCCTGGGCTTTAAAAGAAATGAAATGTATGTCCTTGGTTTTCATTTAATTTCTTGATTTTGTTGATATGTTACAAACACTGGCAAAAATAAAAAGAAATAAGAAGAAAATAATCATCTATGAACTATGCTGTTCCTTTTTTGCTCCTTTGAAGATGGATATCCAATGGTTGTGATAGACTCTGAAATATTTTAAAGGGTTGATATCTGTGCAGAAACTGATTAAATTGCATAATTACTGCATTGCTCAACTGTAAACTGTAATCACATGTAACAGCCAAGAGGCACAAACTGTTTTGCTGACTCTCAATGATTTGTATTGTGTTTTGAGCAAAATATTAAGGAGCCTTCACAAACCAACCCCAGCAGTACCAATATGGGGAGGGAACACGGTTGCACTTATACTAAGAATCACAGGTACACAAACTCTTTAGGTGTTTATTTGGTCTTAAAAGATCAGAGTAGATACATATACACAAGATGTATACAACTTGTGCAGTTTTCCTGTTAATTTACAAGATCACCTTAAATGTTGAAGACATCAGTTTAATTAAAAGACTAAAACCTCAACATCTCTCAACAGTGCAAAACCTTGCAACAGCTGGGTTTATAGAACCTCAAAACCTGTGTTTTAAGTGTTAAAGGCATCTTGCAGAAATAAGCAGTTAAGGACTAAGAAAATTTCAGTGTCCAGATTAGCCTTTGATTGAATAATCTCATTTTATCCACAAAAGCTACAGGTCTCAGATTTTATAGCTATTTTCCAATGTATTTGTGATGCCACAAATGAGTGATACAAAACCACACAAATGTCAGTTTGTGTTATTTTTGAGTAGATGAAGAGGTAACATGCATTTTTTTCCCTCCTTTCAATAGATGCTTTAATTACTTCTGGAAATTTGACTATTCTTCATTCAGGCTTTATTTTTGGAAGTGCTTTGCAATACTGTCTTAAAAGTCACAGTGTGTCACCACGCTTTGCCATTAACTCTACTAATGGGAAAACAATTGCTGAGAGCAAAAGTGAATGGGTTCAAAGGCAGGCTGTGGAGCGGGAGGACAGGGAGGCAGGAGGCACTGAGGTGAGCACACTGTCCATCACATGGACACACCACCCAAGCCCTTGGTAAAATCAGATTTGAGTCTCAGACCATTTCACCTTGGTTTGCTTGGAGTTTATCACTACCACACTACAATGGGGAACATCCAGCTAACTCCAGAAAGTTCACACATCTCAACCCTGTCATGCATTTCTCAGTGCAGGAGGACAACGTGGAGCCAGGTAAAATATTGTGCATATTATCCACACAGGCAGAAAAGATTTCTCATAACCAAACCCACAGAGTCACAAAACAATTCAATGGGGAGCTGAGATACTCTCCTCATCATTGCTGTGATTTTTATATAAGCCCAGAAACTATCTGAACTAGACCAGACCTGAGCTAGAACCGATTCCCCAAGGTGGGTAAAGCCAATCTTCTCTAAGGCACTGAGGCTGCTGAGGATAAAAGGTACACTGCCTCCCACTGCAGCAGACAGCTATAAATACCAAAAGACAGTTACATTATTCTAAATCTTAATGCAAGAACACACTGAAATATTTCACATCGCACAGTAAATGGTTTGAAGATTGCAGACAAAGTAGTCAGGCTATGAATAACTAACAAGAAAGTCTCCAGATAAGCACACAAAACTAATTACTCTGTACCCAGAAATAAATAAAATCACCATCTCCAATGCTAACAAAACAGCTGGTAATAAATAACAACATGTAAACATTTTAATGCACTTATTTTGGTGAAATTAAAATCAATGTGCATGCAGCTATAGCTATTAAATAATACTTACTGATGAAAAGCCTGAGAAGCTTAAAATCCAGTACCTTGTGTGTCAGATACCAAACCACACAATGAGAAACAGCTGGAGCTCATCATTTATACCATTTTGAGGTACCAAGGAAAAAGGCTGCCAGAAAAATACCGTGTACAGACCTTCGGGGCAAATTGATCTCATAAAAAAAGGATTAGTGTGTGTGAGGGTAATCAAATGCTTCATGTTGGATTACAATTCCACTTAATAAATCAAGCTCCTTCTCCTCGTGAAAAGGTTCGTTTAATTCACCAATGTTATTCTGTTCCACACTCATTTGATTAATTACACTAAAAATAAATCCCATGCAGCAGAAGCAAAAAAAACAAGTGATTGATCTCAAATGCCACCACGAGGCCTTGTAACAACCCAAGTGCACAGGCTGCCACGGCACCCCACACCTCCAAAGAGCCTGGGAAAACTCCAGCTCAGCCAACTCGCTTCTCATTACACACACTGAAGTTTAAGCTTTCTAGAACAGCATCTACTTCACTTCACTTGCTTTAACCTCCACGAAGCACCAGCACTTGGAGCAGGGTAAGACATGTGAGGAGATAGATCCTCCAAACTTGGCCCAAGAGGATAACTGTCGTGGGTTATCACCTTAAAACAACCAAGAATGGATTAATTTCACTTAATGTTCTATTTTCACTGCCTGATGGGGTGAGGTTGGCTGAACACAGCACCATATACACTACTCATGCAATGCAATTTGAACACAGCACCATACACACTACTCATGCAATGCAATTTGAAGACTTCTGAAAGAGAGACTCAGGTTTTGCATTCTGGCAAGGCTGTTGCATCCCTGTCTGGAGAATGGATAGTTGCTGTTGAATGTCTTCCCCTCACGGCATCAAGTCTGCTATTACTCCAATATAATTAGGGACCTCAGTGTCCTCAGTGTAATTTTTCCTTACAAGAGATGTCAGCTACTCACTCTTATTTTTCCTTAGGATAGCATCTGTGGGTGACAACATGACTTAACAGTGAAAAGGACAGGAAAAAATGGTAACCCAGTTTCTTTTCAAAACATAAAAATGACTTTATGTTCTGACAATTGTCTGCACTCCTCTGAAAGCCAAACCCAGCCTTTTGCTGGGAATCATGGCAGTTTGCTATTTCATTGTGACCTTTTCATCATTATGCAGCTTGATTAGCTGAGCCCATCGCTTTCACGGCAGAATGAAACCACTTACTTAAAAGATGAAAATGATCAAAGTATTATCTGATATTCTCAGAACAGTGCTGTTTTAAAAAAGTGCAACCAGCCTGACATCACCAAGATGTAAACACCTCTCAGGACAGCAGCTCCTCTCCTCCAACATCCCTGGAAAGGGCTTTCCAGAGAGATGATGTACGTGAGACACAGCAAATCCTCAGCCGAATTACTTCTGAGCATCTGAGGGATGCAGTAGGCTCAGACAGCTGAGGTGTGAGGTGGCAGCACTGCAGGAATGTGCCAGGTCACAGTTATGTGAGACTTTCAGCCACTTTCAGTCAACTCCAGGGATGGATAGGAGGAAGGTGCTGAATGTGCAGCACGCAGAAGTGGTTGTAATCACAGATGCAAATTTGAAGAAACGAAGCAGAGATCTGCTTGCACCAGATTTGCACACACGCTGAGTAAGCCCTTTCTGCATCCCTGTCCTTAGGTGCACCCACAAGAGCTTCCAGACCCAGAGGAATCCAAATATATGATTAAAATGACTCTCCTTGAACAACAGCCACCCTATGCTCAGCTTCCAACACTGCAATATGCCAGGAGAGGGCCAGGCTCCCTCCACGCTTTCCAATGGAATATGGGCATACAAAGACAAATTTGCTGTGCTGGCAGAGACCTCCCTGAAACACAGACCTGCCAGAAATGCATTGTTTGGGTGTATTTGGATGCATCCACACACTCCCTGCCACACATGGAAGGAGATGCACTCTCTGTCTGCCAGCATGACAAGGAAAGGACATCAGCCCAGACGCAGCCACTGGATATCAGAGACTGCTCACGGCAGCCTGCCTGTAGAAGAGAGACAAAGCCCACTGCAGGGCAGCCAAATGCAAGGACTTTTGTCAAAGAAAACTATCCAACCAAAAAAACCAAACCCAGATTTGCATTTACTCACCCCAAACCTTACTGTGAACCTAGCACTGAAGCATGAAAAAGCAAAGGTTCTCCAAATCCAGGCACAGCCAGCCTTGTCTACCAGCAAGTTGAGGCATGATTTAAAACAAATGGCCCTTGCCAATATCTAAACTAAGTTGTTGGTAAACAAACAAAACTCTACAATGTTGGTAAACAAATCAAACTCTTTTCACAATTTAAGTATTTGTACTTGACTTCAGCTTTTCTAAGGCAGCAAGAGCAATACTGCAGCAAGCAGTATCCCAACAGAACAGCGTTCAGCACAGAATGACTCGTACAGGGCTCTGTCACTCAAGCTTCAACTCCAAAACAATTGGATTTTTAGGCTTGATTAGCTGGTGTTGGTGATTAGTGAAGATTTGCAAGTACCAGCTGAATCTGGAAGAGCCAGTGACTGAAGAGGCAAAGTAGAAGGACCAAGGCAGGGCAGGAGCTGGTGCTGGCAGGTGCGGTGCCATGCGATGCTGTGGGTACTGAGCCTTGGCAGCGCTGGTGCAGAGCAGCAGGGCACTGGGGGGGGAACACACACTTGCATGGGAGAACAGCAGCATTCAAATTTCCCTGGACAAGTCTGCACAACTGATTTTTTTGGTATTCAGATCTTATTACACCAAGCCACAGGCACTGAAAACTCCATGCATCTGTTACCTCTATTTATTACATAAAGCCACAATGATGCTTTAACAGTCCCTCTCACCGTGCATCCATTAGCTAAATACTGGCACGACTTCCTCTCCCACTCCCCCAATGACAATTATAAAATATACCCCTTAACTGCTTCTGTTTTTTAAAAGTACATTTTCCTAATATTTAATTTATAAATCATTTCCCACATGTATTAGTAATAAATGTTTCAAGGCGGCAGACAGGAATACAACAGGAAAGCATAATGCTTGCTGTTTACTAGGAGGCCTCATTAAAAAGGCATCAAGAGCAAGGAAAATAAAAACAACCTTGTGAACCTTTGCAATTGGTCTCAAGAGAAATGTAACACTGAGGACATCGATGCAGAAACGTCTCAGCCCCTTCTGGTACCAGAGGCTGGGAAAAAATTCACTTCCCCATACCTTTTGCACTCCTCACTTCTTACATCATTTTATTCAAATTAAAACCCAAACTTTTACATGTTTTATATATGCAACATCTCTATTTAAAACAACACTTTATTGATCATTAATTTCCCCCTCTCCAATTAATTATTTCATGGACAGAGTAATTAGAAGCCATTCTCATTTAGCTTTTTGCCAGTTCCACTGTGGTAGAACTCTCCAGTACACTGCCTGCCACAGTCTACAGGGGGTTTTTTTTGTCTCTCCTACCCATACTTGTTCTCTTAATAAATTGCAATGGAAAAGTCTGCATTTTAACTTCCTATCTTTAAAATGCATTGGGCAAAGAACTGTCATATTAGAGACACTTTCAGCAAAAGCAAGGGTTCTCTGAAACGAGCAGTTAATTTGACTAGCCTGCCCTCTTGCCAGCTAGATTCCAAGTTAGGCCCAGATGTCACTTGCAAAGCTTCATTTTTAAACCAAACACAGCACACCATCTATTACCAAGCAGACTTCAAAATTCATATTTAAAGCCAGCAGGTCCCAGAGGCTCCTTTCAGATACTTCTGCGCTTCCCAGAAGACTCATGAAAGTTGATTAAACCAAAAATTGCATTTCATTTTCCTGTTTTATTTGTATTTAAATAGAGAAACTTGCAGCTGGATAACAGCCATGTATTTTCTGATGTACTTCCATTCCCAGCAATAAGCATTATGACACGTCTTCCACCCTCTAAAGGATATAGTTCTCACTATTTCTCCAAATGCAGAGTAAGAACGTCACTGTGCAAAACTGCACCACAGAAACCCAAGTAAGACTTTCCTAATAGGTTTAATTAGTGAGATTCAAAAGCTATCCAAGCATATTTATTTATAATATCTTCATTGGAGAGGCATTTAAATGCACAATCATTTGCCTTGCAAAAATTAATTCTCTCAGCCACCTAACCATGTTTGGAGGCTGGCTGGTTTTTCCTTCTCCCAATGCAGGCAAGCCATCAGGATCTGGGCACTGCCTGCAACCAACCCACAGGCCACAGACACACTGACAGCCCCACAGGGCTGCTCAGCAGTGAGCACAGTGCTGAGCTCCCAGCGTGGGAGCTTCTAGGGATGCTTGTTCAGAGCTCCCACTGAACATGAGGCAATATCCCTTGAACAATCCATTTAATGATCCAGCACTGAGCCCCCAGCAAGGAGAGGACATCAGGACAGTACATCGGGTGAGCAGCACCCACTTCCCCTCTCTCTGCTTCCCTCCTCCACTCCAGGCTCTCAGATGTGGTTAAGAAAGGCTTCAGATGCCAGATTTTACACCCAAGTTGAAACAACATAATTCAGCCAAGCAGCAGACTTGATAATGCTCAAATGCAACATGAAAAAAAATCAATGCCCTTCACTCAATTGCAATGCACATGGATTAAATGGGTCTTTGCACCTCTACTACTGAGCTCCTCCATGCCACATGGAAAAGTGGGTGCTTCTTTGCACCCTGTGTTCAGAGCAATACCCAAGACCTGGCACTTGCATCTTTTTATTTTGTCCAGTGAGCTGTGGCCAGAAGCTCCAAGAGGCAACCAAGCCACGTTGGAAAGGTCTGCAAGAAAGTTGACATGCATATGGAACCTTTTCCACCCCCTTCCAGTTCCTTGAGAGGACTGATCTAGGGAACAATAAGGCAACAGATGTGGCAGATGGCCACGCATGCCCAGCCCTAGAAGGGCCATGCAATGACAGCAGCTCCAAGTCGTGCACAGCACAGACCTCCCCACGCATCCGCTCTCCTCTCCATGGTGTTACAGCCCAGCAGCTGTCACAGGACGAGAGAGATATCTGAACATATCTTAAATTCACAGCTCTGAGGAAAAAAAAATGCACCCCTAAAAGCATTGATGAGAAAAAGCCATCCCAATTTGTTTTCATCCCTGTAAAAGCCTATAAACTTTAGTGTTATTCATTGGCAGGCAGCCTGCTGCGAGGTGCCCCTTCACAGAAGCTTTGCTGTCACAGGCCTTGGTACACTTTCACAGTGTGCTCCCAGAGCCACACATGGCCCCAACAAAGCTTCAAATCCATTTTAACAACTTTTTGGCACATTTCTGGTCAGTTTTGCCACGGTATTTTTTCGTGCACACTATTGCTTCCAAGATTAAGAAATATCCCTTTAATCTCCTCCCTGTCTTTCTCCTTCTCAACCAAAGGGCTGTTGTAATTTCTTGCATGAGAGACCCCTGTTCTGGCGAGTGCCCAGGCCATGGTGGCTGCCTAAACCAGTTGTCCCAGGGCTGCTGTGGGCACAGACACTACTGGGACTGCTGCCTGCAAAGCTCCACTGACCCTGAAGCATTGCAATGCCAGCCCATGAGCTGCCTTCCTCCTCTCCACCTCTCTGTGCTCTCTTGGCCTGTTTTGCACAAATCTATGCTAGCGTAGCCAAAATGGACATAATGAAAATAGCTTAAATTCATCAGCAAAATAATTCTCAGTGGTCTTTGTCACATTACCTTGGGTAATGTGCTGCATGCAAGCACAGCTCACCTGGAAGGACTGTGTAATTAATGCACTCCCTCTCTCTGCTGGCCGGAGATGAAGAAAGTGCTGTGACTGCTTTCTCATGTTAAGCGTCATCAGAGCATGATTGTGCAGTTAATAATGAAGGAAAAAACCTATTTCTCATACCAAACGAAACAAACTCCGCTGCTTTTCCTCCTCTGCTTCCTCAAGTGATGTTTTAACCGTGGCACAGAGATGAACAGCATCCACACACAGCCACAAACCTGGCACAACCCCTGGTCCAGATCATCCCATAAGAGTCAAGATACAGCTCTGAAAATTCACTAATTATCCTCAATAGGAAATAGAAATAGCAAAGTTATAACAGGATCAGCTCTCCACATGAGCCCTGTCCTAATGAACGCTTCCCTAAACCAAATTACTAGATCTGCTGATACAGGAGTGCATTTAGCTTAATAAAAACATGCAAGGCACACGACTGTCAAAGCCCCATGGGAAACGAGTGCTTTGCATATATCCAGTAGCCAAAAAATCCAGTTCAATCTACAAAAAGGAGTAAACAAAAAAATCTAAGGAAGACTTCCATCTTTATTTTGCAGTGTTACCTACAAAATTCTTCATTAAAAAACAGAACCAAGGCAGGAACTTACTACATATTTAATCTAATTTTTTCAGACTAATTCCTTTTCTGCAAGCAGTGCTGCACATACTCTTGGGCTCTAAGAAGCTGCTTTTTACTAACCCTGCCTGGTCTCTCTGCATCAACAGATGGGAGCAAAACAGCTTCTGTAAATCAGAAACAAGTGACAGTAACTCGATTATTTCACAGTCCTGTGAAAATCTCAGGTAAAATTCACATTAGAGTGTCACTAGGATTTCTCCCTGAAATATTGCTTTATATGAATTTTGTAGTACAATGGTTGTTAAAAGCTTCAACACAAAAAGAGACCTCATCTGTTCCTTAATATCCTCTCCTAATTTGTGTATAACTTAAACCGTATTTTAAAAGCTACACCATGATGTATTGCAAGGGAGACTCCTTATTTCAATAACTTATCTTCAAGTACAGAGAACAGGATTGCTAAAATACTACAAATGTTAAAACCAAATTTCACAATTGGAGAGGTGCTGAAGGATTTCCATTTTCCATTCCGTGCACTTCCATTGTGCTCGATGGGATTCAATTAATCAGCCGCTGCACTCAACTTTCAAACTGCCAAAGGCAGATTATATCTTCAGGAAGAAGTTTTGAAAAGAACCTTTAGTACTGGACTGACCACGAAGTCATTGAAGAAACAAAAGTACATTTTTTCTGTAGGCAGAACAGTGAAAGCAAAGGGCAGCATGAGGGTTCTCTACTATCACTATTGCTACAGCGTCAACAAAATTAACTCCAGGCTTACATAGCACTGCAGCATTATGCTGGAGAGATGTTATTTAGGAAGGAAAATTTTTACTTACGTTACCAGATGCCTTTGTATTTGGTAAATGCTACCTTTCATCCATTTTAGCTTAATTTCAAGCCTCCATGGATTTCTTCTGTTCTGCTGAGCAGCACAAGCAGCTAAAGCCTCTCGTTCTCAAGCGTGCTGGTCTCCCTCGCAGTGATGCTTCAGATGTGGAACAGCCTCAACATCTCCACCAGTGCAAACCCCAGAGAAATCCATGTGTATTCATTTCTTTGAAATTATTTCAGAGGCCAAAAAAAAAAAAGGCAGCACTTCCTTACTTTGTGTTGTGTTTCAAAAAGTTTAAATGGTCTAATATCCTATTCCTTTTCAATGTACCACAAAGTGCTAAATGGGAAGAATTCCATTACTGCCACTGCTTAGATCCTGCCTGATAAGGTGAGTCCTTTACATTTATACCGACTTCTGAAAAAGCTGTTGCTATACTGGTCTAATAATTAATAATTCATGGAGCCAAATTACAGCTCTAGAAGGATACAGCCATTTTTACTCGTTCTTTCACATTCCTCTGATTTATGTATGACTAAGTAGGAGACTGATCAAAGGACAAAAATTAAAACTTAACACTTCAGGTTTAAAATTAAATTGCTATTCCACGCTCAGGATGGATTGAGCAGGATATAACAATGCTTCTTTTGAGACAAGCACATGTACAATATTTCTGAACATCCATTAATTTTATTATATCAAAATAGCTTTTGCAGCTACTAAAATTGCAGGTATTTAAAACTGGAAATATTTATCACTAATGGGACTTCCACTGTCATGGATGTGCAAGACAACACATTAATATTTGTAACAGCTTCACAATAGTCCTTTTGTGTTGTCCTTGATGAATGGACTAATTTTTCTGCCCCCTGTATCTACCCTCTGTTTAAAGACACATTTTTATTGATCTACGTACAGAACAAGATCTACCTCAAGATAAGGATCAGCAAAGGGACCAATTCTGTTATTTTATTTCTTCCAGGAAAAGGATTATTCATAAAATGACCTCTTTCTTAATCTACCCAGCAGACTTTAGATGACACTGACAAAAGAACCTGGAAGTATTTTAGAGCACAAGGACGCAGATGATGATAAAATCAAACAAGAAGTAGTCATGTGAAGGTACAGGCATATGCTGGGCCTTTCAAACTGTGGCTTTTTATTGACTTTGTTTTCCAAATTTCCTGCAACACCAGCACTGAAGAAATGCTGTCTTGGACCTTGGGAGAACAAGGAAACCTTTTTTAGTAGATGTACCAGGCTCATACTGGAAGTGCCCAACACAGCATCTGCTTAGAATAGCTGTGCTGATCTTGGGCAAATCAGTATTTCTGTAGTGCAAAGCAGGACATTTTGAATCATTTTTTTTAAAGCTTGTATTGTTATTATTGCCAATTAAAAGGTTGATTATGGTCAGTTAATGTTTGGGAAACTATTACCTCGACACAGCTACCACAGACTACAAACACACACCACCTAGTTAAAAAGATGCTCCTAAAGATCAGCATAGCCTTTCCTGCCCTGTGGTTCGCTGTTTTACCACCCCTAGAACACCTGGCCTCTGGTTATTTGCTGTTTTATCTCAGATGCACATACACAACACAACCACTCTGGTGCTGCCATGCTCACTCTTATAACACAAGCTACTATTAAACACTTAAAACACTGAAGCTGCCTTCATTATGGCCAAGTTCTTGAAAGCCTACAAGAACTACCTGTTTTTAATAAAGAGCTTAAGGTCAGCTAACAGTCACTAAAGTTCCTGATTAGCACATGTTTCAGAGAAGTACAATGTTTGAACAACCGTGCATCTTCAAGGGATACAACATTTCTTGGAAGTCCCCTCGAGTGAGGGATTCAATTGAAGTCCAACATTTGGCAGCACTATGAGAAAAATCTCTAAAAGCTGCCTCATTGTTCACATCTACATGTGGGGCTGAGTTCCTGGCTATTGGCTCAGCCTTCAGCTTGCAGATCAGAAAGAAAAATCTCCCCAAACCTAATTACTGCAGCCAGACCATTTAATCTTTTTAAGAAGAAACTTTAAAGAAAATAAATTGGTGCCAACAAGAAAGAAACTTCTTGCTTTGGTTTTGGGGAAAATGTCTAAGGGCAACATTTTCATAATTGTTGAAATAATTAGGTCTTAAATTGAGGTTTAGCTTCCTAAGAAGCTAAGTCACTTAAAACTGTTAATTCCATATCATGCCTGATCATCTAGCAGTTCTACATTACCAATATCTGGTTTTTTAATCTTACTTATTTTAAGTTCAAATATATTATGACATGAAGTTATTTAAGCAGCAAATAGAGAATCCTGGAGCTGCCCATCACGCTTATCTATGTTGCACAGAAGTATTTACATCCACAAGTATGTTTAAATGCAAACAGCAGCAAAAGAAGCTAAAGGTGTTGCTACAGATCGTTCTGCTGGAAAGAAAAAAGATGATTTAAAGTGCCTGAAAAGGAATCTTTTGCCAGTCTTTCATAAAACAACTGTAATTACCCACTAGAGACAATTGCTGGATGTGTTAATAATACTGTTAATTTACTCAATTTTACACTAAAGATGAGAGCACAAAAACATTGTGAGAGTCTTCTTGTCTTCTCCAAGGTTGTCCAATTACTGCTGCTACACTGGCTAACACTTTTACATTCGTCCTGGACAATACTCCACCCTTCCCTGAATGGTAAAATACCACAGTGGTTGTCCACAGAAGTTGTGGAGTCCTTAAAGATTCTCAAAACTGAAATGGAAAAAATAATCCCTGAGTAACTTGAACTCTGAACTTGCTTGGAACAGGAGGCTGGAATAGATGAGCTCCAGATTCCCTCCCAAATGCATTATCCTCATGTTAACAGCAAAACAGACATAAAAACTCCTGAAGCATGAGAGACTGGAATGGGAAATGAGTAGAAGAAAAGTGGGGATGTACAAGGGAATGTTTCTATACTTAAACCCTGATAAAACACAAACTCATTGCTGAGCAGTTCATTCAAAGAACTTATTTATTAAATCTTATCTGGAGATCAAATAATTGGATTTGCTACCAAGTGTAAAAGAAGTCAATGTTCAGCACAAGGAAATATTCAGCACCCTGGGGCACTTTCCTAAACTTGAACAAAGCTTTTAAATTCAATCATAACACAGTGTTGGCCAATGATGACCAATCCATTCACACCGGAAAGCAACTACAGAGAGGCGGTGGGTCAGCGTTAATTCACCACAATTCAGTTTTCAGTTCAGTCCTGTTTACATTAATTCCTAAGGAAGATGAAACCTTGTTTTTGTCTTCTGAAAGGGCTCAAAATGCAATATAATTGCAGAGTCATTGTGGCTAATAGAGAACACTGGCAGGGATAGCTCAGGTATTACATCTTTTTGTAAAGCAAAAACATCACAGAGAAATCTCTTCTGAGAAACAGCGACCTTATCCTTAAACAGTCTTATTCAGGATGCATTTAGAAGAAGAATTTTATGAAAGATTATTTCTTTTCACCAACAATTTTGTTTATGTCTTGTTTGCTTTTTCCTACAGATTCAATAACATCCACTCCTCAACGAGCTGTACCTAGCGTGTGCAGCGGGCAGCCTCACTTCTCAGTTCACACGGCCCAATAATTAGAAGCTTTGCAACTGTACTTAGCTCCACTTACTGTGATGAAAGATGCAGATGTCTCTTTTAAGAGCCTCTGATAAGCATTCAATTTGATCAGCCTGTACAAATACCCTGCCACTTGTACCGTGCATAATTTCTTAACCCACTGTGCACATAAAAGTACACGCTCCGAGCATTTAGACTTATAAAGCTGAGATTCCCAGGCTAGAAGATCTGTCTGTACACCATAAACATTTCAATAGTTAAGACCACATTTTTCCAAAGCCACATAGGACCCCAACAAGCTTCCATGAAGCACTTGAGCAGCCTAGCAATTACTGACAGTATAGTATGCTATCGGGTGCTGAAGATAATATCTCTATTATCTACCTATTTAAGTCCTAAAAGCCAGCAGTTGAAATTAATCAGGTTCTTGGCATGAACAAAAAAAGCCTAAATATACATATACAATGTATATAATGTATCCAAGCTGAGCTGATCACCTAAAATAAGCTACTTAGCTTAAAGGTATTGCTATCAATCGTGCCACTATTACAATTGCAGCTTGAAATGCTATTGGAAACTTCAGGAAACAGAGCTTTGAAGTTCCTGAAGTCTTATGGCAAATTGCTGATTATTTTAATAGGAATGATTCTTTCAGCTTCCTTACATTATTGAAAACCCTGCACTAACAATAGATTGTCTTTTGTATTGGCTAAATAAATCAGCACAGTAAACAAGGGCAATAAAAGCAAAGTCAAAGCAGAGAACACAGACTTGTATTTCCAAACACAGCCAGGATTCCCAAAACCAATTACTTTTCTGGGGGGAGGTCTTCTCCCTTGGCTTTAAACTTCTGCCATAGCCTTCCAGCTACAAAACCCTCATTGTGCAGAAGACACTGGGAGAAGGCAGAATGAAACCTGTACAGCCCATTAACCTCTACACACCCTGAGTTTATTCAAGTGCACGAGAGGAATAAATTACCAACATCTCTGGTATCCTTATACACGCATGTACTCAGAACTGCAGGAAAGTGATCTTCTACCACAAAGGAAGGACTGAAACCATACGTGACCAGGCAAGCAGACACAAGGCTGCAGGAAATGAGAGTGATGTTTTGTATCTAAATACATGTTAAGTTAGTCTTACATGCTCACTGTTGGAAGTTCCAAAGGTAAGCAATCATTCCTAAATTTCCACTGTTGTGCACATTCAATTTGACAGTAAAAGAATAAATTAAGGAAATCTTAAGCTCAAACAAAGCTCACCTATTTTAGACTAAGGATATGCAAGGGGCACCTCTGCTAAAGCTATAGAGTAGGTCACAGCTGTAGTTTTACCTTTTCTTCCTAAACTCATAGATTTTTGGAAGGATAATAACTGCTTAAAATCACAGCTAACTTTCCATTTTTTATTTGATTCAAGTCTAAGAATTAGCCTATGATAACATCTCCAGTATTAACTCTAAAATTCTAGGCAAACCTGTCCATCAGCAGGCCCTAATATTGCTAAGAGACCATTAGGCAGACTGGCAAAAAGCCACATTTCCTCTGTCAAATGAATCTTCAACCTATTTATAATCTACAACATTTCCTCTAAACAGCACTCCATGGCTTACCTTGTATAATTTTCCACATAAATGCCATGCCACAAATGTGTGCCCAAATAGAAATGTAGATTTTCAAATTTATTCCTAAAAGCAAAGCATGTGAGAGATTGACCTTATTACAGTGTGATCTACTGTCATTATTACCACAACTCAAAAGCAATTCCTGCCATCTGCCCTGTTGCAGTGTTTCCCAACCAGAGCCCTAGGTATCTTCTGACACCTCTTTCCAGAAGCGAGGGTCTTCAACCCATGGTCTTGGGAAATGTACTTAGTTAATGTAATCTTTTGTAAATTCTTCACACATGAAGAATTTCTCTGCACCTATATAAGTCAGACTCCTCTTCCTCTCCTGAGCCACAACAGAGCACGCTCAGTTCTGCTGCCCAGATTTCCCCCTTTGCTGCAGGAGACAGAGGAACTGGAGTGTCAGACAGAGAGATTTCAGGTTCTATAGCAAAAATCCACCTGAAATGAGATAGAGCCTTTTAGCAGCAGGAGGAAGAAAAATAAAGTGCTGTCACAGATGCAAACACAAACACTAGGGCTATTCCAACTCCCATACCTTGCTACCAATTCACTAGGATGGCAGACAGAGAAATTAGGTTTCCTTGCACACACCATCATGTCTGGCTGGATAGGACAGAAGTAAATTAGCAACAAACAAGTTAGAACTACAAAGAGCCTTTCAATAGCTATTTTACTCTCGTACTACAATCTACACAGTACTTATTTTCTTTCAGAAGCTACAGAAACTAACAAAATACGTGCTGAGGTTCCGTTATGATTATTTATGACCCGTTTTATGTATCTGATTATGCACCATTCACAGTAGCCAGTTTCAAGTCAAACTTCTTACACTGCCTGCTCAATCAACAAAGAGGTATGGTTGCAGCTTTCATCTGAGCTGCACATGATGGTAGCTGGCTTCTGGGGTTGAATTTTGAGTTGGTAGCGCTGACAAGCCTCACCTAAGACTAAGAGACCACCCGTCCACAGCACTGCATGAACCACTGCAGACAGTCTCTGACCATGAGCTTAGACAAAGAGAAATGAGGAAAACAATGCTTCTGTGACAGTCTCCAAAAGATATGCACTGTGTGTTCAAAGGTGAGGGGGGGAGAGGAAACTCAGATAAAGTTCTAACCTCAAAAAAATGTATTTTACCACATGAAAAGATGTTTTTGTTGGATGCAATTCACAAGGATGCTAAATTAACACAACCCTAATCCTGCTTTTTCTTACAAAACCATAAGATAAGGAACCAGTGTGAGCAACAAGGACACCAGCCTGACCTTTCCCAGACTCACACCACCCACCCAAGGAGGAAAACCTCATGGGGAAAGTCATTGCAATGCACAGGCAAAACAGAGACAGAGAAAGGCCAAGACGAGCAGGGACTGCTCAGCATCCCATTAGTGTCCTCTGCATTACAGCACAATCTGCTATTTATGTCCCTGATGCTCAGATAGTGAGGTACCCAATCTTTCGGTGCCTGTCAGATAACAGGGCTATCAGGGGAAATCTTTTATCGGCTTCATGTAACACCACTGGATAAAGCACATCTGAAATTCAAGCATTACGCTGATACCTTTGCTATTTTAGTTACTTCAGCGAGGCACCAGCCCTGTATCTGCATCTCACACAGATAAAACACAGAAGGAAGGCAGCAAATATGTAGGACAACGGCAGAGTGAGACATTTCACCACGTTGAAAACAAGAGGCCTGGAAAAGCAGTGGTCCTGCCAACGCTGCTGTGTACAGCTCACTGCAGCAGGGGAAAGACTTGAGAGAGCTGGGACTTTTTTAATTGTAAATACTTGAAATACATATGTTTGAGACAACACAGTGCTGCATGTTGCCATTCACACCTGTGGTAGTTATGCCTGACTTCAATATAGGAACAGGTTTTTATGACGCTCCTAAAACATTGTATTTTACCGTGCATATTTAAGCAATAAGATGTTCAGTGATTATGAGTCACAAAATTACCCTTTCCTAGGAAAAAATACCTCTTTATACTGCTATGGTTCACCAAGTTGTAAACCAGTCCTATAAATCCTTTCAGTCTACTGGAGTCCAATAAGGACCAGAGGAAAGGATCCAGTCCTTAGTTTCCATTTCATTCCAAACCTCAACACACCTCTTTCTTGATGTTCATCATTTTTTTCCTCTCATAGTGATATGTGGATTTTTAATATCTTTCTTTCTGTAGATCACATCCTCATTATATTTCAAGATGTTCTCTAAAAGATACTGAATGAGAGCCTATTTCCATCTGCTTGTTCAGATGTTTCAGGATCCGTGTTGCATGACCCATGAACAGGCTGGCAGAAAAGACTGGCAAGGCATTGCAAGAGGAAAACTTTGGCTACATAGAACCAATTCTTCACTGATGTTGAACTACAAGGCAGAAGTTAGGTGACCAAGTTAGGTTAGAAGTACAAGTTAGTGCCAAGTATTTAACATGTCCAAGAAACTGATCCAAGGGTAGTTTCCCAGTTTACATCATCTCATTTTATGATTTTGCAGAAATCAGAGAACATAAAATCTCTAGTTTCACATTGGCAAGACTACTAGAAAGAAAAATGAAGTAAAAACAAAGCCCTGCTGCCAAGTTTTGATTCAGAGAGATGTCTCTCCACTTGGAAGGACCATCCACTGTTGCTGGAGCTTCTGGTTCAGTCCTCAACAGGAACGCTTTGAATTTGGCTCTAAACTTTCAAGATAGCCATTAAAAAGGAAGCAGCCAGTGGGACAACACTGATTATATCCTCTCTGTCCCCTCTCCTCAATTTAAGATCTTTTAAAGATAATAAAGTTTAGGACAGTAAGGCCTATGAAGTCTAAACTTCCCTGAGCTGTGCAAAGTTGGGGGCAGGAGGCTTCTCTGAAGGAGACACAAGGGCGGCAGCCAGAACTATTACAACATGAAAAGAAACTAAAAGAAAAAATGATTTACTTCCCACTTTGACATTCTTATGGAGACACACAAATAGATCTCAGTTTTTATAGCCTTTAAGGGCAACACATCATGAAATTTAGTCTTTCAAACTGAATTTAAATGCATCCTTAAATTATAGAAAAGAGGCTTTTGTTCCCATAAGATGGCAGTGAAATACAGATGCACTAAATGTGGCTGTTATGAGTCTAGGCAATTTTATTTCCAATACAAAAGAACCCTTTTTTATGCAAAAAAACTTTGATTAATTGTTTTGCATCAGGAAGAATGAATATTTTTTTAATTGTAGCAAAAAAAAAAATCATTATTGATTCAAATGTCATTTTAAGTAAGACATTATGGAACCAGAAGATCATTTCTGCTCTTTCCAAATTAAGCATACAGAACTAAAATTTAAACTGTAAGTAAAATGCCATATATTGCATTGGAATGAATTTCCAATAATAGTAACTGCATTATATTGGTACAAACAAACTTTATCTTAATTAGATTGACCTTTAAAAAGCTTCTCAGGCATTTAAGAAATGTAAATACTTAAAAGTATGATTCATTCACATTCCTGTCTCCTCAGACAACTCTGAAAGCTCTGAAACACAGAGTTGAGGCCAATTCCATCCATCCTGCAACTCTGCTGGGGTCAGTTCAGCCAGGCCTGGGATGAGTTTCATCCCTTCTGACTGCAGGGTGGCCTGTGGGCAGTTTGGCCCTTGCATCCCCATCGGCACGGCTGTGACATACAGTAGGAGCTACACCTAGTTACTTGTGAGATTCAACAGTTGATGAGGTTGAAGAGAAAGCGGTATCACTGTACCAGAAGAGATACAGTTCATGTTATCTGCCCACAGGTGGTGAATTTTCTGAAGATTCCTACTTCTCAGTGTGAGCATACAGCCTGTGCTACATCTCTTCCCATGCAGAGAGTCCCAATAGATGATTCCTTTATATTTTGGGGGTGCTGACTTGTCAAACATCCCACATGGAAGACCTGCACATCCACACAGGTAACTTGCAGATTCTGTCTCAGAGCAATTTTCTTTTACTGATGCTGAGCTTATCCTTGCTAGAATGAGAAAGTAAATTTGATGTAAGGGAATTTATTTCACCAGCTTATGATGCCATTTCACAGTATGTGGACCTCACACATCAGAAGAGAACAGAGCTCATGTTTCAACGTTCAGACTTTTCTCTTTCTCAGCCTCTTCTTCCTAGTGACCACTGCACAAACCTTGCAACCAGCAGTACAATAAATAATAGATGATCTTACTCAGCAAGTGACTGTGTACAGAAGGGCTGTAGAATTTGGAACAGACCCAACAAATATAGTAACAAACCCCAACCTTGTCCTGGAATGAAAAACAATAGAGATGGATGTCTACTTTACCAAGGTCTAGAAAAAGTGGAGTCAGATCCTTGAAATTATTATTGTGTACACAATTACACCATAATAAAACCAACACAATCCTGCCCAGGCTGTCTGCTGCCTGTAGGTATGCACAGCCTTCCCTTCAGAGATAGTCTGCATCCTCATTCTTCCAGCAGAGCTCCGAGCATCGCTGCATCAGCTGTTACAATGTGCTGTTATCTCTGTCCATGGAAAGTCTCTTCTGCCTCATCACCATGTGAGCTCCTGATTGTTCGTTTGAAACTGTCAATTTAAAACATTTCTCTTATGAGCTTTGGCTCTAACTAGACTATAGAGACTGTGAGTGTTCCTAGCAATAAAGGAAGATTAAGGCTGGGAAGGACAAGCAAGTATCATAAAAGTAACAGTGTATAATTGGGTAGTGTACCATAGCCAGGTGAAGAGAAATGAGCAGGTCAAGCAAATGGAGAACCAGGAGAAATGACCTTAAAAAGTTCTGTCTGGGGACAGACTGGCGATGGTCTCATCAGCATTCAGCTCCACTGCCACAGTCTGGAGGAGGAAACATAACGTAGAAAATGGAAAGGAGGGAGATAGAAGAGCAGTGGGGAGAAAAACATCTTTCTTAATTCAGGCAGGGAGGAGATGGAAACCGGCTGTCTGCAGCGTTTTCTTTTTCTTTTGAAATGAGTCCTCTGGTCTGTGACCCACCCACTGGTGTATTTTCAGCACCATATATAATCTTTAAGAAGAAAAATTAGTCACAAATAAAGCAGTTGGTAGAAAGGTGCTGATGCATCTTTTACTATCCCTATTGTATTCCCATTGTTTCATGTAAACCAAGAGGTGCTTTGGGTGGGATTTTCAACACCACTCAGCAGACTGAGGTGCTCAGCGACTTTCAGCATGAGCCAGACACCAATCTACCTTTTATGTCTCCGAAAAATCTCCTGGTACATGCAAGCTTTTCAAGACAGATTGTGGTTTCCTAGGTGTTTATATAGCTCCTTCAGCGTTTGGGTGTTTCAGCAACATAAAGTGATATTGAAAATTGGTTACTTTCTGTCATCTAGTTTTTTCCATCACTTTTTTCCTTTTTACAGCTTTTTATAATGGAAAAAGATTTTTAGGGAAAAGGGATAATTTTCTAAATGCATACACATGCACAATTTCCATTTGTGTTTAAAGATTAAGAGGGAGAAACTGAAAAGCTCCTGAATTTTTCAAGGATTTTTAAACCATGAAAATATTCAGGCAAAAGTGTCAACAACAAAAAAAACCCCAAACACATAAATATTACTTCTAAGCCTTTCCAACAGAAAAGAAATTGTAGGTTTAATAAAACAAGAAGCCCCTACTCAGCTAACAGTCCCACACTCGCGGAGGGCAGATGCTCTGCATCCATGGACTAGACAGGAACATCTTTTGGCCACAAGCCAAAGTCTCTGTGCTCCCTGTTCCACATAGACAGCGGGGTTCCTTTCTCAGAAGATGCTCAGGTGTAATTATGCCTTCTAACATAGCACCTGCCCAGCAGCCACACATTCAGTTTTCAATTTCCATTACTTCAGTGCAATGAGTTCATAATTACAATGATAATGATATGACTAAAAGACACAAGATCAGAACTTCCACACGAGTTCAGTTTCCTGTTGTACAAAGAGTGAATAGCAATGGAAACACTGGCAGTGCTGCTTGCCCCCAAACCCATGGAACTCTTCCATGCTCTGGCAGGAGTTTTGATTCAAACCTGTGGATAAGGAATGGTGCAGAGCCCCTGCACACACAGATTTATTCATACATTAAGGTTTATTTCCCACACTGTTACTTCGATGACAAAAAGTTATGATTTTTTAGAAGAGGTAAGCACTCAAGAAAACATTATCCCCAAATGAAGTAAAGATGCAAAAGACCATAATTAAATATTCTTATCAGGCAGGTTCCCTTCTACTCTGCTCAGGTCAAATACAAAGATAAGCTGTAGGAGGTAAACCCATATCTGCTTTACCATATGTCACCCTATCATACTTATCCTCAGACCAGTTAGCTCTTTCAAACATCATTAAAACTCACTATATTGAAAAATACCTTAAGCTTACAGCATCTGTGGTGCTGCTCACCCATGGTACTGAGTTGTGTAAGAGATTTCCACTGACACACTGTAAAAGAGCAGGCACACGCTCTATTCATGGGTATGAGGGGCCTCGGTCTGTGAGGTGACAACAGCCTTCAGCTCACATCAGCCTCCAAGTGATGAAGATACTCAGCAATTCATAAGATCTGCCCTGCATTAAATTTAGCTCCAGTTGCTGTAGAGGTTTCTCCCCAACACAACTTACCTAACATCTCACTGCAGCTAACAGAAATATAAGCCTTTCCTTACTACCACTGTGCTCTTCTCATTAATAAACTACTAAGTGAAGCATTCACTCGTGGCACATTGTCTGTTACTGCATTCATGTCTTTTTCCTAAGGCTTTTAAACGAGTCTATAAGCTGAAACCTATGCAAAATGTGAAGAAAAACAGCTGGGCTATTTTCCTGTGGCAAGTCGCACAAAAGTGATGCTGGACTCTGTGTCCTACATCACCTGGAATTCACCTGTCCCTGTTCTGTGTGGGCACTTTAGCTCACAGGTCTCACTTTCCAGGCCAAGAGCCTGGCATTTTCACTGCCAGGTCACCAAATCTCATTGACGTTTTTCTTCCTTCCACCCACAGCACACTTCTTTTTTTCATAGAAATTTCCCTGAGATTTAAGAGTATGAGATCTCAGGGGCTTTAGAAAACCCAAAGTAATCCATGTGATCATTCTTACACTGATTCATTGATTCTTCAGTGCTCATTTCCACATCGGGATTATTTCAGAAAGGACTAACAATCACATTAACAGATTAGCTTCTAAAATACACACTAGTGGGCTTAATTTATCAACAAGTCTTGTTTTGCAAATGAGAAGGAATAAATATCAAGGAGCACTGGTTTTAGTGAAAGAATCATCACATATTTTATATACTCACTTCAGGTTTAGATACTATCAACTCTGATTAATATGCATGATGCCAGTAATTTAATTGCATTAGGCTGCTGCAAACCATTCCTCCTACAGCTTCATGGTACTCTAAGAGCAGAGTTGACAATCAGTGTCTACATTCAAGCTCAAGCAACTAAGAAAAACAGTGAACACTAGCATAAAACCTGCCAGCAACAACAGAGCAGCACAATGAAAAGCAGAGATGTTGGAAAGCTTACAGTCACATTACCAGGGATGTGTCTTGCAGGAGAAAAACCATTCAGAGCAAGATGCAGATGTTTATGGCAGAGACTTGTTCCCAGGATTTCCAGGAACACCCATGGGCTCAGCCAGATGGCACAAGCTGGAGCCCATCTCCTTTGGCTACCACTTTTCCCCACTGCAAAGCCATCCATACGCTGCAATAGCTGCTGCCTATGAGTTACTTCCTAAATCTATCAGTGTGAGTGGTTCACAAAATGAGCAAGCAACACGATGGAGAGCTAAAATCCCAAGGGATTTGGCCATCCACAGTGGAATTTAGGTGAAATGAATCTGTTAAAAGTCCAGCACACCACTGAAGATAGCTACAAGATCACCCAGGGATTGTTTCCTGGAAAATACAAAGAGAATCACAGCACAGGTGCAGAATTTGGGTCTAGTTCCCCACTTTAAAGTGGCTGTAGTTTCAGTCAACTTATTATCAAAATGAATTTAATACTTCTTTATAAAGCATTTGCAGCTGCCATCTCCAACCAACAACTGGGCTTTTGTTATATTATGAACTGATGAACATGCTCAATTCAAATTATGAGACTTTATGTCTGTTTAGTAACGTGCAAGAGGCCCACATCTGGTAGAAATCTCCTTGGGCTAACATGGAATAAAAAGATATTGCTCCTATGCCCAAGTTAATTCAGGCAGTTTCAACAGCTCTGGACATACTCCTACAACAGACCTATTACAGAGCACAACGTTTGCTAATTCTCAAGTATTAGAAAAATATTACCATCTTAGTGCAACTTGTTACACATTTCTCCTTAAATCCTTCTTTAACAAAGAAAAGATTATTTCTGCCATGTTAGGTTTAAGAGATTTGAACCAAACTACAAAGAAGGCACGCCACACAGATGCTCTCAGTTCCCCAGCAGGCTTGGTTCTCATCTAGATCACAAAAATTTGGCTACGGGAGCTCTGCTTTTCATCTACTGGAAAAAAACAGAGTTGCACTCAAAATCTTTTTGCTCTCTTGCAACTTACACAACATGCTGCTCTGTGTATCTGCTCTGTCCTATACATTAGTGAAGTGTACATCTCAATTATTTGTTTGCTCAAGAGACTTTTCCAAATAGAGAGTGAAGGTTGGCTGAACATTACCTCTCTAAGGACCATCTAACTCATTCAAATAACACATGGGGGCTTTGCAACACGAGATGAATCCACAAGCCATCAGCTACGCAAGAAGCGTGGAGTGATGTACTTCATTAACCACATATCCTGCTGGATTATTACTGCTCCAATAAATAATAATTCCTGCACTTTTTACTCCCTTTGAAGATCCCAGATACAGACAGTTGTCCGAGGAGAATAAAGAGCAACCTTTGTTCTCCTCAGCATGGCACTTTGTCGGCCCTGAGGACAGTCCAGTGATCAGCTTCTCACACTCCAGCTCTTTAACTGTTTGCTCTTCCACCCTCCGGTTGTCAGAAATAATTACACAGCTCTTTTTTTCCTCAGACAGGCTCTCCCTGAGGTTTCTATCAGCTCAGCCACAGGGACACGCTGCTGAACGAATCCAGCTAGAAACAATCAAGAAGCATTCACAGCCATCTCCTGGCCCTTCTGTAGACCCACTCCAGCAAACACATCTATAACTTCCTTAAAGCACGTAGAGGGTACTTGACTCACATGGGACTACTCAGATGCTCACCTATGTTTTCCAATATGATGTAGGATGACAAAGCTATTTTATTTCTGTGCAATTGCTTTTGGTTGAGCAACATGGCTACAACACTGTGGAACTGGAGCTCTTTCTTATTTTCTATACCATACCAACCAGGACATTTTAAGAAGCCACGAACACAAGAAAAATACCTTGTTTTTAGTGCTCTGGGAAATGTTTTCATCTGTACAGGTGATGGGTTAAGTAGGCATTTCTAATGCTCCTGCATTTGCTCTCAAAGACCTCAGAACACTCCACCACTTTCAGGGAGAGTCCTAAGAGTAAAAGCAGTTCAGGAAGCAAAATACTATTTAATTTTAGAAAGTGATCAGGTTGACAAGTATGAAACAAACAATTGCTGAAGTTCAAATACAAAACCACTATCATCTGAAAGAAGGTTTCTTATTACTAAGTTCTGCTTCCGTTGCACCAAAATTTTACTTCAGGCTGTAGTTTCAGCCAGTGCAAACAAGAACAGGAGAAAAACCCACTAAACCCATAAACTACAAACAAGGCCAGACTTAGTTCTTCATTGCCATGAAGTCCACAGCTAAGCTTCATACAAGCATGACAAGATTATTAAGGAAATTCACATCTATGTAGGAATTTGTCCATAAGCTTCCCAGGGAGCTTAACAATATATGAAAACTAAAACCTGCATTAATTTTAACTTCAGGCTAGAACCCTCTTATCCCCACCATAAACACATAATAGACACTTGCCTCTACAGTAGAAACAGTAAAACCATCACCAGTGACCTTCCTAAATTCAGACAGAAGAGACTAGATTTCATTAGTATTCCTATTAAGACAATAGAGCCTTGTTGTAAATTACTGGCTATTACCAAATTAAATGGTACAGAACAGATTGCTTCTGTGTGCAGCATCAGACTTTGCTGCTCAACCTCACTGTCCTGCTTGTCAAGACAAGCTGCAATGGATTGATCATGCAATGCTGGAAGTAATACATTGTGGTGTTACTGAGCTTAAAACCTCAAACAGCACAAGTGCACTTGCTGCTTCCAGAAGATAATGATTATTAGGATCTTCTCTCCGTCAGCTGTGCTACTTCACCCTGGCATAAGTAACATAGCTGCTGCCATTTATTGATGCTAATTGTTCTGTTCATCTTTCTATCAGAGGAGCTTGAACAGATCTGGAAGAACAACACTGTGTCAGGGCACTGCTGGTTGGGCTGCTCCAACTCACCTAGGCTATATAAAGTTACAAACCAGAAGACTGCCCAACAAGCCAGGGAGCCATGACAAGCCCTAGTCACACAGAAAAAATACAAGCAAGCTGGTTTATTTTGGACCTAGAGAGGAAGGAAAAGCCTCACCATGACTTGCAAAGGCAAGTGACAAACTGCTGAGGAGGCTTGGTGGAAGTTAAGAGCTATGAGAGAGCACCAAGCCAGAGCAAAAACACTGTCAGGTTCCTTATCTTACTCAGTATTTTATTTGGGCTCTGGGCTTTTCAGTTGCACTTATGGAAATCACCCCAGAATACCTTCAATATATTTAATTCCACTGGTCAATGTGATATACTGAAATCAAACTGAATGGCTTTTCAGGTTAACTCTCTACACATGGGTCATGGCCACATAGATGGAGAAAAGAGAATAACATCTCATTCTATTAAGGATTCCCTGCACTTCCCACTGATTAAAAAAAACCCCCAACCAAAACCAAGTCCTGGTAAAACCTTACCTTCTACACAGTGAATTTAAGAAGGGACCACAGATATTAAAATAGTTATACATGAGAGCATTATTTCCCTGGTTGACTTTTCCTTTCAGATCCCTCTTTTATCTCATCTTTGCCCTTTATCACAGAATAAAGATTAGTTTTGAATTTCTGCTGATTGCAGGATCTTGGACTTCATGAACAAAAACCTCTTTTGTGAGAGACATTAATATTCACAGTGACAACCCTGAACCTCCACTTTCAGAAAGGTTTACTAATTTTCTAAAACCTCTTGATTTTGTCACAATGAGTTGTATTCAAGCTCACTTTTCTACTTGTCTTGGGCTATGTCTTTTACCTTGAGCCTCATCCGGGTAATAAGCTCCAGTCAAGTGCCTCATTCATTATGTTACTAACTGCAATTTCTTTTCCTGTTATATATAACTGATAACTTGTGCCAAGCAGAACCTTTCCTCTTCAGGCACTGTCCATGCAATCCCATGCCTTTCATCCCAAAAAAATGCACTTTAAAAATAGAAAGGGTGAATGAAAAGCTTGTCATTCCAGGCTTTTCCCAGCTTGGGATTACACCCACTCCAGAGATGGCCACGTGCTCCTCTGGGGCATGAGTACGGGGGAAAGAAAACTCATCTCTGAGCATAAACCAAGCAATTACCTTTGAAGTATGGCTCTTTTTGCTAGACTAGGCAGCACTTCAAACAGCAGCTTCTTTCCCCAGAAACCTGGGGGCAGATAACCCCACTTCCTCACAGCAGGAACCCAAGGTTAAAAAAAGTTTCAGTAAAGAGTTTTAGATTAAAATGTCCTATTTAAGCAGGTCATAAGCTTTTGAAGAGAGATAAAAAGCAGATGGGAATACATATCATTGAGATGCCTCCTCCAATGAAGTCAGAGAAAGATTTTTCTGGAGCTGAAATATTTTGTTAGCAAATATTAGGAAAAAAATAATTTGGGCTTGTAGGAAAGAAACTAGCACATATATCAGTATATTTAGTAAAATGGGCTTAAAAAATATATGTTTACTTGGCTGGCATGAAACTGTGGAGATGATGATCTCCTTCCTTCAGAGAAAGCCAGTGGTGCATCCAGCCAGGACCAACAGCGTGAGCTGCAGCAGGATCACAGCACAGATCACCAGGATGCTCTTTCCCAAAGGGTCATTCTGATGATGACACCTGTAACTAAATCCTATTTCTTTCCAAGCCATCTTTTCTCTGAGTGTCTAATGACATGCACTGAGCAGTGACAGAATGAAGCTCAGCTGCAATCTCAGGCACCCAACACTCTGAACACGAGTCTCTGATGGTTTTGTACTGATTTAAAAAAAAAGAGCTTTGAACCTGCCTAAATATTTTGTTCCTTAAAATATGTAATAATCCACTCATTTATTATTCTGTACTGATCAAGGGAGTTTGGAGAACCACACAGTAAATTTTCACACAGTAAATTTCAGTAACAAAGTTGTTAGCACTGGGCTCAGATAACTTTCAGCAGAGCGGCTCTGGTGGCTTTGATGTCTTTTTCCTTTCATTGCCATTAGCAATACTGGTCCCTCCCACCCCCTATTTTTTTTGCCCCAGTTGAGTATTGATGAGGTTAAGAGGATTATTCACTAGCTGCATTCTACCACCTGCTCTTCTGATCCTTGGCTTTCAGGGTTTTGAATACTTTGTACACATACCTTAGGCTCAGTTATTACAAATGCTGATAATCTACTTCCCCAAGGCTTGTTTCCACCTTATTTGAAGATAGCTGTAATTAATAATCTCCTTTTAAGGTCTAATTTCTTTTTAGTTAAAGTAAACTTTCATCTCATTACTAATCTTCCTTTTATTTCAAAGCAGACTAAAGATAGAGAGTGAGCAATGATATCTGCAGAAAATAATTACATCTGTGAAAAACATTTAATTGCAATTTTTAATACAGAAAGTTTAACTTCCAAGTAACTATAGATCTATTCTGATAGTAGTAGTCAGCAGACTTCATTCCCCCTCCTCCATCTCTCTGTGCTTGCTGTCAGAAAAGCATCTATATCCTCATACTGAAAGCCTTCCTGTGTTTTTGCCACTTTGAGTTGGATTTTTTCCACCACATTCACATATACTGCTCCAGATTGATCACAATTCTTTCAATCTGCAATGTTTGTAGTATTGGAACATGATTTCTTTTTTACTTCTGGCTTTGATCTACAGCATCAGGTGGCAATCAATCTGAAACCCCCCCAAAACGGCTCAAGTCCACGTCTAAACAAGAGGTACGAAAATAGACTTTTGTATATTTGATTGCATTCTTTGTAAACAAGTTCTGCTTTTACATGACAAATCATCAACTCAATTTGTGGCTAAAGGGCATTTGGAATGGAAAAGCTTTCATTTTCCTACTTTTCCATCTAGAGGCAGAGTTGCCATTTGCTATCTGCTTTTGTCCTGTTCTCTTTAATGACTCAAGATTACCTACGTCCACCTTGGTGAAACAGGGAAACACCATATTTGGTCTTTAATATAGAACAAATAATTTGTAGACTATGTGCAGATTAACTACATCATTTAACTCACATATTTGTGGATCATTCAGATATTTTAACTGGTTAATTTCAAGAGCTACTTGTTACAATGCATGGTGGACACTCAGCATGTAGACTGCCTACAAGACCATTTCCCATCCCAGCAATTCATCTTCAGAGGCGAAGATATGAAATGATAGCACATTAAAAGCAGTCAAAAAACCATTTAACCCATATATAGAGCAAGAAACTTTGATAGACTGAAATACAGTATTTTATTTCTCTTTATTATTAAATGCTTTCTTTTTTCTTTCTTTCTTCTTTCTTTTTTACCCTCCTTTCCCACCATTTACCGAGGTTTTAACGTACTTCACCATGAAGAGACTCAGAAACCCTTCCCCCAGAAGTTACACATGTAATTCCTTAAATTTCAGTCCTGTGAGATGAAACATCTCACATCAAAAATTGTCATTGACCTGAAGCCCACTGGTTATCTGCTACGAAGGTGGTATTTTAATTACTAAAGTTAATTAACATCTCCATGGAATGCAATTTCCTAACTTCATGCGTTGTGAAATAGGAAATGGAAAGTACAAGCGGTGCAGAATCCACAGAAGGGCTACACAAAGGCTTCTATATGACTAATTGGTCTGAAATTTAATCAGTTAAATTTCTGTTTCATGTTCCTTTGATAAGATTATCTTAATTACTTTTTAAAGTGTGTAAGTAGCAGAAATAAAGAAAAAACAATCTGCTGAAGGGGAAAACGAATTCATAAGTCTTAAGGGAGAAAGGCAAATAAGGGGAGGGGGAATACACATCTGTTGATTAGGCTACATAAAACTCAAATCTTAGACTTCCGACACTTGATGTTTCTAAATAGTCACCAATATACTGAACTCCCCAGAAAGCTGAACTTAGATTCAGTTAAATTACTTGATTTTTTTAGTTCTCATCTTCCTTAAAAGGCTTCATATCTGACATATTTGAACTGCTTATACACAAGTATGCCAAAATAAGAGCAAGTACCATATGTCCCCTCAGCCACAACACCACCCTTCTGGTGAGCTCAATTCTACTCTGATGTTTTATGTATTTTATAGAGTGGCTGGATAGTCTTTACCATGAAGAGAACACAACCCACAATTTGAGACAAAAATCAAAGATAAGAGAGATTTTCATCTGCAATATCAGAGGTTCCACAGGGCCTTAATGGAGCACCCAGAGGCATCTTTACATTGACTCAGACTAAAACACGAATTATCTGAAGAATGCCTATGCTGCCAAAAGCCAAACCCAAGCCCAGAGCAACCTCAGGAAAATGACCTTTGGATTTACCTCAATAATTGTTTACATATTCTAAAAGGCCACATCAATTCATGTACTCACAATATTTATCAAACAAGCAGAAGGCAACCCCACAAACCAGGAGTGCCAAGCCTTTGTGGACACTGCAGTCAGGGCACTCGGAGGCTGCGAGGCAAGAGCATGACCGTCCCTCTGAAGCCTGTGCCAGGAATAACTCAATCACACTGCCCCATGGAGAACAGCAAGGACAGATTTATTTTCTCTTTTCTCCATCATTTCCCTGCTGGATGCTAAGGTGACAGATGTGGGCCTCCTCAAGGAGGATGAGTTCTGCAAGCATGCCTTACTCAGCTTTCATGACATTCAGCTCCAAAGTGAGCCAGCATGGCAGAGCAAGTAGAGCTTCCCTCACAGCTGGCCCTGGAGAGTCTCTGAGCACAGAAATGCTCCAGGGATTCCAGGAAAACAGCTATTTATGTGACTAGAAGAAAAGGAAATGCAACCTCACATGAGAACAGTTTTGAGCTCTCATTAGCAAACATGGGCATACTGACCCCTTGGACCAGAGCTGACGTATCGCCCTGTCAGAGCATCACTGTTGTGCTGCAGTACAACACCCTTGATGATACCCTGTGTGACAACCAACAAGCATGATCTCATTACATTATTTCAGTATCATTAGAGAACATGGGATGGTTTGGATGATTCTTCCAAACTCAACTCAAAAGTACAGATCTGTTATTCAGACATGAACTAAGGCACCAGACACTGGTTCCCCATGCTCCTAGCATGCTTTAGAAGATCTCTGCAAATTAATTCCCCTCTCCTTAAACATTCAACTGCTGCACAAACTTCTGATTTCAAAACTGTTTTCATCTCTATCCACATATTAACTCTTGTGTATGAGCCAAAACAAGTTACTTAATGGTATGTAAAAGCTGTTCTTTCTTAATATGATAGAAGAGGTTCCGTGTTTCCAAATGTAAGTTTTTGATAAATGTGATTTCTCTGAAATTAAAACAGAGTAAAATTAATGTCTGTGCTTTTTTGTTTCAATTATGTCAACATTTCATTTGCATAAAATATTGTTTTCATTCCTCTTTAGTGCAACACATAATAAAGCTTTGTATTTTTAATTTATCTAGATGAAAAAATATGAAGATTCTGCAGCAGTGCTGAGAATATTTAAGAGTAATTTCAGGTTTGGTTTCATTTAGCTGAAAATCAAGACTTTGGACTACCAGAACAAGAGAAGACTGATTTTTTTTCACATATCCCTTAACTGACATTATTTGAAGTCTGTACCTTTTTGGCAAACAATCACTTGAAGTCTGTTCAATATTACTGCAGGTCTCATCCTGTTATTGTTTTTCTTCTGCAGTACAAATAATACATTACATTATGAGCAGTGAGCTGTGTTTCCATTAAAAAAGATTAGGCAAAAAGAAAAACCAAAAGATGATTTATACAAATCCTCTGAACTGAAAAAGCTGCTTTCACCCATATTCACAGATACCGAGAAAGGTCCTCTCTCTGAAGTTAAATGAAGACTCTGAACTAACCAAACTTCAGTTACACTGCAGATATATCCACGAGTGCAAACTACAAGTGAGAAGAGATACTTTGCAATCCCAAAGTTTTGCTCCTTCAGCCCTATAAATGAAGGAGAGAGGAGGCCTTTGGAATATTACACAATATTTATTCAAGAAAATAAATTGACTCCTGGAGATGTTTGAGCCTCCTCATCCTCATGGGATTTCTGGTCCCTGTGATAATGACAATTAAAGGGATGGACTCAAATGGAAAACACCTTATTGCTGTCCACAAGCAATTTTTGAATTGGGTACAATTGATACAGCTAAATGCTTCCAAGAGTTTGGCAATCCCACTGTTTTCTAGCACTGCTCTCAGCTGTTTTGATTCTCCAGACACATAAAAGACAGGAGTTATGCATTAATTATCATCCAATATTCTTCATCAACATCAACTACAAAATTCTCAGTCAAGCTCTTGATCACAAACTTAATCATGCCTAGCCCAAACTGATTCACCCTGTTAAGTGGGTTTCATTAAAAGGCCTCTGCTATCACATCATCAGACACTTTCAAAACACTTTTTTCAGTCAAATACACCCAGTTGATGCAATCACTATGAGGGCAAAGACAGCATTTAATTAAACAGAATGGACATTTGGCTTTGCTTGAGCTAAACAGCTGTACATGAAAGAGGAATCTGATGCTCCAGCTCCATTGTTTATGTATTCTGGGCTATTTCTGAAGACCCTCACGATAACCTCCTGAACCAGCAAAGACAGCAGAAACCTGATGAAGAAAAGCAATCATGATGAGGTAATTTTTTTTCCAGTCGTACAAGATAACAAGTCATTCTCAGGGTAAGCAATAATTGGAAGAGTAATTATAGCTCCCTTGGGGCGTTTACACTACTTTAAACACAGAGCTTCATTTGTAACATGCTCTCCCCTCCTTCATTTAACCATGCAACAACTCTCAGTGACAGTGACGGTGGCCAGGAGCTCCCAGGACAACCCTTTACAACCTATGCAACTGTAATCATGTTTTCCACCACTAGAATATCCACTGGTCCCTCTGTATGCTGCAGCTCAACACCTTGGATCAAAATACTACGCTATGTGTCAAAGGATCAGTGGGATCATAGAACGGCAGGGTTGGAAGGGACCTTTAGAGATCATCCAGTCCAACCTCCCTGCAGAAGCAGGTTCATCTAGATTGGGTTGCATAGGAACATGTCCAGGTGGGTCTTGAAGACCTCCAAGGAAGGAGCCTCCACATACCCTCTGGGCAGCCTGTGCCAAGGCTCCCTCACCTCACCTCAACAGTGAAATAGTTTCTTTCTTATGTTTAAGTGGAACTTTTTGTGTTCCAGCTTCATCCCGTCACCCCTTGTCCTGTTGCTGGCTACTATAGAAAAAGGGATGTCCCAACCTCCTGACACCCACCCTTTAGATATTTGTAAATGTTAATA
Organism: Colius striatus; assembly: GCF_028858725.1. Classification (NCBI taxonomy): domain Eukaryota; kingdom Metazoa; phylum Chordata; class Aves; order Coliiformes; family Coliidae; genus Colius; species Colius striatus. The sequence goes on along the minus strand of NC_084773.1, from coordinate 20,104,402 downwards.
AGATCTCCCCTCAGTCTCCTCTGTTCTAGACTAAACAGCCCCAGTTCCCGCAGCCTTCCCTCATATAAAGATGCATGTACTCCGGAAGAATTTACTATAAGGTTTTATTTCCCCAGAGTTTTATGTAGACACAAGGAAAAGGACAGGGGGAAGCATTACTTTTGATCACTTGATATCTGAAAATAAGAACTCAGTATTACTAATGTAGGATCAATCAAAATGCACAGACTTGATAGACAATACACATTGGTGTAGGAAGGAAAGCAGGTATTTTTTCTTCTATCAAATGGGAGTAGATAAGTCTTCTTGATGGACAGTTTGGAAATCCAGGTTGACTGTTCTGTAAATCACTACAGTCTATAAAACACTAGGGTAAGGTTTCCATTATGACAAATAAGTGCTTAAGAAGACTTTGAATTGTTTTTTTCTGCATCTTGGGAAAAGATAAAAAGGAACCAGCAAAAAAAATATCACCATACGTCGCCAACTGAGAAGCTCCCATTCATCCACATGATGCCTTTTAAATACAAGTGAATTCCTTGGACAATTGTGAGTGACTGGTTACTATCTGAGAAACATTCCTTTTGACGTTCATTAAAAGATTTATGTCACTCCGAAGTTGTAGAACAAACGGAATTTGCAGTCTTTGAAAATTAAATGCAGGCTTGTACCTGATTTATTACAGGGATGTGGTAATCAATAATAGAATTGAAGCTTAAAAGCACAAGGTCTCATCTGGCAGTATAGCATCTTCTCCATCTGCCCTCCCTGCAGCAGATGACTTCTGAGCCATAGCATCTTTGGTAATAAGAGCCACTTTCTGCCAAAGAAGGGACATCTCTTCCTATTGATTTTTCATTATTCTTTTTTTTACAATGCATATCTAGGTAGATGGAATAATGCTCTTTCACCTCATTTTGTATGTGCACAGAATCTAATTTGACTTTAAGCTGTATCTTTTGTCCAAAGAAAAATGGGTTTAAACTACAACTCAAGAAGTATTATCTCCAAAGATCATCCATCAGTTAGCCCTGGTTAATTAACTAATGCATAACCTTTCTTTATCAATGACAAAGCCTGGTGATTTTGATCTTTCAGGTCCCAATCAGATGGATAGTCACTATTTTTGTGATCAGAGCTTCCTACTTGGTAGGGAATGTCTCACAAGACCCTCGAGCTAAAATTCACTTTTCTTTGTATTGGGCCATTTAAGTTGCCTGGTTATGTCTTACACAACTTGCATAGAAGAATTAACCTCATGTTAAAAGAAAGTCAATGAAAGCCATCTGTTTCAGAATAGCCATTACCTCAGATGCTTTAAGTCACATTAATGTAGTTTGTTACCACTGATTAACCCTAACAAAGACCTGGCATTGGAGAGTGTTTCTGTGATGTCCTCCACACCCAGTTCAGTCTCAGTCCCAGAGACAGCAAGACACTGGAGCAAATCCAGCCAAAGGCCCTGTAGGCAGCTGAGGGCTTGGAGCACCTCCCACCTGAGAGGCTGAGAGAGCTGGGGGTGCTCAGACTGGACAAGAGAAGGCTGAGAGGAAATGTTATGGTGAAGGGTTGTAAAGACTGAACTGATCTCTTCTCACTAGTACATTCAAACATACGAAAACACTTTTTTTCCTGTGAGGGTGACTGAACCCTGGAACAGGTTTCCCAGAGGAGACAGGGAGAATGGTTTTGTTTTGATGAATGAATCCTTTTAAATTAAAAACACTGTCAAAGAATTCCCAGACATTTAAGCACTGCTTGAGGTGTTCAGAGAGGACTTCTCTTCCCCCACCCCCTACCAGGCTCACCACCTAGAGACACAAACAGAAACATCATCTGGTGCCTGAAGGCATCAGTGCCTTCAGGTTCTTGACAAAAATCAAATTTAAGGACTGGATAACTTCCACACAGTCAGTATTATTTTGTCCTACCAACTCTATTTCACTGAGCAAAATGTCAAGTGTAAATATCTGGACAAGAGGTTTCAGCATCATAATCTTCTCTCATAAGCACTTGAAAGCACTTGGACTCCCAGCTCTAAGCATCAAAGGCATGCTTTTACCTGGAGAGAAATACGTAATCTCCAAGGATATTATTCCTTTCCTCGAGCCCCAGCCTACTGAATTGGTATGACTAAAGTGGTTTCATTTTTAGTTAAGTGCTTTATTTTATTTGTATTTAGTTTTTCCAATAGTAAACCCATCAAACAAAAAGACATTCCCTTTGCATCTGCAGGGAAACAGCTTTTCTCCTAAAACCAGAGGAGAAAAGCAAACCAGGTTTCATCCACCAGCACTGCAGAATGCCTGCAGCAAGAATCTATCAATGCACATCCTATTTTATCCCACACCTTTGTGTCACACCACTGATGGCTTAGGTGTCAGTTCACACAATAAGGAGCTCCTGTACACTGGGAACATAATTCCACAGGCATCTACCTGCGCTCTCACATAACAGATCTAGCTTGATTCCCACCTTCCCCCCATCAAGGTAGTAAGGAAATTTAGGTGAAGCCCAAATTGCTCAGAGGGCCACAAGATAATAAGATCATTCATTGCAGATGACTTTTGTTACATAAATTAGGCTTGCATAGATTAAGTCCCAAACCCAAAAGAAATCAGAGAGATTTTATTAGATTTGTTTACCAAACTTTCGTCTTGTTTTCCCAACCCAAGAGAAAACATTTTCTTAGCCTAAAGCTTTACTTTCAGCACTATGTTTTAGAAGTGAGACATCATTTATACTTCAGGCATGATTAGCCAAAGCCACTTGTCTAAATTCATTTATGATATACCGAATGGGCCTGACACTGTTTATCCAGCAGGTACGTTGTCTACTGTAGCTTCCTTCCTGATCAATAGAAAAAGGAATAAGCTTGATTTGTGCCTTCCTACATATTATATGCAAGGCATTACTGTAAATATGACAGTCTAGTCCATGTTGAAGGCCTGCCCACCACGTGAGAGCCTTGGCAGTCCAATCTGGAAAACACTGCTTCAGAAAAGAGCCAACCATACCAAGCTCTGGTTTTATGTCAAAGATGTGAGATCCACCCATGTGAGACAGCAGTTTCAAAAGTGGAAGAAGTTGGCTTGTTGTTCTCTATTCCTCCAAAATGTTTTCAGATTCCAAGTGAATTACTGCTAATTACTGCCACACAGAACAGACAGACAGATCTCTCTGCCTGTGTTTATGGAAAGCTCACGGCACTGATCCAAATGACAAATGAAAGTTTTCCACAATATTTTAGAGAGATAATTGTGCCATCTGGGAAGCTGTGTCACAGCTGTATAAGAGTGAGCAGGCCCCAAGATGTGTAACAACTCCTTCTGTGCTGAATAATTTCAGCTAATATATTAATCTTGGGGTTTTAATTCTTTTTTGGTGAGAACACCCTGGGACTGGCAGCATTTTACCAGGGCTGCCTGAATGCACATCACACCAGCTCTCTCAGACAGGAAGATGCAAGCACAGAAGCAACCGTACACGCATTTCCATGTACTTTGTGGTGAATGAAGAATCAAGTTAATAGCATGATTTCCAAAACAAATACAGCAGGGAAGGATGGCCACAACCCTGTGCTCAAGTTTTCTGCACCTCATAGAGAGGGATTTTTTTTGAGCTTTCCTGTATCTCCTCACAAGCTCCTGATCAGGGAACTACAAATAAAAGAAACCGCTACTGATGAAATGAGATTTGCTCCTGCAGCCCCACACTATTAGTTCTCTCCTTTCTAAAAGGGAATATGAAGAATTTAAGAACATAAAATGTTTCCCAAAGTGTATGGACCATTATATAGGAACAGCTACACTATCAAATCAAATGTATATTCTCTCCCTGGTACTACATTTGGATAGACCTAAATGAAAATGCACCCAGAGAACATCCATGTGTTTAAGTTTATTCAAGTGTGCTGTTGTTACCAAAGAACCTAAGTTTACTTTTTTTCCCCCCTTCCTGTTTGCCAACTCCCCTACTTTAACCTCTACCACAGACAACTATCACCTTGTCTCAAAATAACCCTTTTAATGCCTGCATGCCTACTCATTCAGCTCCAGCATCAGCAGACAACCTGTCTTCTCTCAGAATCATTGTTAGGATCCAAGCACCTTTCAAACTGGACATTAAGCTTCAACTACAACAGATGTGATTTTCTTTCACTTTTCAAATAGCAACAGATATCCTACAAAGTTAAAAAGTACTAACAAAACAGAGATATCAGAAGATACTGACTTTGCATGGACTCCATTCCCTGCATCTGCAAATCAGCTCCAAAAATACAAAAGTGGTCAGAAAAGGTTTGTCAGAATGTGCTTCTTGATCAACAACAAAAAAATCTACTGCCATATTGAAAGGGTGAAGTGAGTCTCACAGGGACAATGCTTTTTCATCTGCAAAAAGAAAAAATATCAAACAATTTCATTCCTACAATTCTTAAGAGATACTTTCAAAATTAGAAAGGGCTCCAAAGCAGAGCCAAGTGTATAGCATGCCTACAGCTATCTTCAGGATACCTTTATCTGAGCAAATTCAGACACTTGCAACACCATTGTAAATGTCAGAGCTACCAGAACCACTGCTTTCCAAAAGCTGGATGGCAGGCTGTAGCAGCACATTTGTTTCCATCAAAAGAAATGTACAAAGATTACTGAAGTTAATTACTTTTCTACTTGGTTTCAGCTCATGTTCTAAAAACCAAAGTCCTTATTTGCAAGCCATATTAATCTAAAATTCTCATAACAGATTATAAGCCACAACTCATTGCTGAAAGATTCCAGGCACTAGCACAACACTAAGTAGTGAACATTATCCCCAGACAATAGCAAGGTATAGAGAGCAACATCAACTTCAAAAAGGCTTTTGCAAAAGTCAGTGAAGCCATAAATAGTGCTCTTGGCACAACCTGCACCTGGAATTATCCCATAGAAAATACTTTTCTCTATCTGTGGCACTAGAGCAGCTTAAACCTAACTAGACCAGCCTGAAAAATAAACTTTCTACCCAAGTGCAAAAATCAGGGAATTATATCTCACCAGGCACACTCAGCTATTCAGAATTTGGGAGGAAGCCTTAATGAAAATGCCAAAAGAGACTTTCTCTAAAGGGCTGGGGCACTTTCATTGTGTCCTACTGAAACAGAGGGAAAGCTTGATGGCTATGAAACTCTGTCAAGAAAGTAGTAGAGTTAAGAGCTACAACACACAAAAAGCTCCAGTGACATAAGGATATGATCAGCAGTGTTCTGTGTAGGAGAAGCCTGGAAGAAACTAGGGCCACTAGAGTATGAAAAGCATAAACTGCTATAAGGAACTTAACATTTACATTGAGTTCTTAACACAAACCTACAGCAGCTGGGATGAATCAGAACATAACAACAATTTAATACATACAAGAGTAGGAGGATTACACGTCACTCTGAGACCATGACATTTCCATATTAGGACCTTTAAACTTCCCTTTCAACAGCTGCAGCTCATATTGCAACACATCTTAACTCATTCTCCATGCTGTGCAATGCAAAGGCACACAACAAAGTACCAGAGCTACACTTCCAAGAGAGTACCTTACATATCTCAAACCACTTGGTCCCAGCAGACCAAGTCATAGGAAGATGGTGACCCCTGGAGCCAGCCTTGCACCAGCTTCCCACAACCACCCATGGAAAAATCCTCATGGATTGAGAAATGCTTAAAGGGAAACACTGGACAGGAGCAGCAGCCCTTCACATCTCCTTAGCTACACTGAATCAGTGTAATGAGCCATCACAAGCAGCCTGATCCAGACAGACTTTGCTTCTGTGCTTGTTTTCCCTCTTCATACCCAGATTTGGGGCTATGCTCGTGCTCAGGGGTTTCGTTTCACAGCAGGTTTTTTTGAACACCAGACCTTAAACAGGAATAATCAGATTTTGATGTGTGCTCATGAAATCAAAATGGAAAGACTGATTTCCCTGGTGCATAACAGATTCTTTTTTTTTTTTTTTCCCTGACAATCACTCAGGTTTCTTGCAAGATCTGCCCTGACCAGTAACACCATCTCTGCTCATCAACCCCAGGCTCCCACGCTCAGTGCAGCCGTGTCACAACCCCTGACCCGCATGGCAACGATTAGAGGGACCCAGTGACCTGTCATGCTGCCCATCCTTCAGCTTTACTATTTCTTTTGACTCTAGCACACTTTCTCCCTTCCCTTCTTTAAAACAGGTGCAAATAAAATGTGTTGAAATGTGGCAGCAGCGGGAAATGTGGCAGCAAGGACTTAGATGTCAAACACAGCTGGGAGAAGGGCTCTTGGGTGACCCTTGCAGGAACCTGCTAAAGACAATCAGAGCTTGCACAGGAGAAATATCCAAAGTGACAGGTCTATATAAAGTATGTAATTAATGACTGTATGGTCTTGCAGAAACATACAGTAACCAAAGTGCAGTCACACAGGCAAAATTTCTCACCTTTCTCTGGCTTTGCAAATCCTTCAAAGTTATTTTGGCATTTCTTTGTGTATGTATAATACCTTAAAAGGGGGAAAAAAACCTACTTCATGCAGAACAGGTAGGTAGATAATGTTCTTATCTAGTCAGTAGGAATGTTTAGTGCCTTTTTTAATAAAAACATGTTCAGAACATCCTACAAAAAGGACCAATTAACCACAGATTTGTGCATTTGTTCTGAGCAGAAGCATTGATAATTTGAAAACAGTGGTATGTGCAGAGCTGAATTCATACTGATAATTGCTTCAGAGTCATTTATGTCAGTAGGTGCTACAGGAGCAGTATGGGACACTAGCAGATAATAATGCAGTAAATTAAAAGTAGTATTTGCATTAAATTAATGTACCATTAAACTTGGAACTATCAATAGAAGTATTTTGTGAAGGTCAGCAGCAAGACCTAAAGCCCTTAGATACACAGTGGTTTACTGACACATGAAGAGTTATCTGAAAACCACAATACGAAGTTTCAGAGCAAAGACAAGCAAGAGGTCACAGAGAGAGGCCAGAAGACAGACTCGGACCTGGTGTAATTCCATTAACTTCAAGGAAATTGCATCAGGCTCCAGAGATGCTGAAGTTGGCACTAGTTCTGTGAATCAACTGAATAAATGCACAGAATTTACTGCTTCCTGCTGGCTTGTTCAGGTTGCCTTGTTTTTCCTGAGTTGTTACAAAAGTCAATGTTATTTGGATTTGGAAGCATTGATGATACTGATTTAAGACAAAGCATGTTTATTCATTAATCTGAAGCGCAACCAAGTATTTCCTACCATGTAAAACATTAGGGTTATTCCACTGTTTTTCTGTTATTGAATTAAAACAAGTAAGAAAAAAAATCACAGAATCTCAAGGGCTGGAAGGGACCTCAAAAGCTCATCCAGTGCAACCCCCCTGCCAGAGCAGCATCACCTAGAGTAGGGCACACAGGAACTCATCCAGCTGGGTTTTGAACATCCCTAGAGAAGGAGATTCCACAGCCCATCTGGGCAGCCCCTTCCTGTGCTCCATCACCTCAACACTAAAGAATCTTTTCCTCCTGTTTGTTTGGAACCTCTTCTGTTCCAGCTTGTCCCCGTTGCCCCTTGTCCGGTCGTTGGCCATCACTGAGAACAGCCTGGCTCCACCCTCCTGACACCCACCCTTTACATGTTTGTTAAACATTAATGAGATCACCCCTCAGCCTCCTGGCATTTGATGGAGTTTTCCACACCATTGTGATCAACTCAGTATATTGCCAAATTCTAGCAAGAACTTCTTTACTGTATCTGAGATGCAAAATGTGAACAGAGGCAATCACACCTAAATACATGACATCTAATAACTACAGGAACAGATATGAGATGGGGGCTGAGTTTGGCTTGAGTTTTTTTGTTGTTTTGGGTTTTTTTTTTTTAGAGTAACAGAGGAGTTCAGTGACTTCCCAAGCAGCTTTACATGTAACTCCTTTACCTCCAAGGACAGGGACAGTTTATGCCTGCTGCTGTTTGGCCACCACCATGAATCAGAAATCCTCACTGCTAATTTGTGTGATGAAATCCCTTCAGGATTATGGAACAAGGCAGCTTCTTGCCACAAAGTATTTGTTGTTACTTATAAATATTGTAAGGGCTAGATGTAAACGTGAATAATGTTTCCAAGATCAATTAATACAGTTGCAATTGAAGCTGTGCATGCAGCATTCACACAGAGGAGTCTGACTTGCATTATCACAGACAAATCAGACCAGGGAGACAGGGATGTCATTAAAAACAAGAAGTCACGTGAAAGCTTTCAAGCACTGCAGAGTGTACTTCACAGGCACCACCAAAACCAGAAACAAATGAAAATGAAGCATTTAAGCAATGCAATCCTCTTCCATGAGGCGCAACAACAGCTCCCTAAGATAGAGAACAGCAGTGCTGGAACATCAGCAATTTTAAAGAAATTACTGGCATGCTGTGTTTGGTTTTCTGTCTCCCACCTTGCATTTTACAAACTGTATCAAAGCACAAGGTACAAGGGCTCCAATTTCTTTCACAGCAGCTACATCATGTGAGAGAAATTGACAGATTAAATAGAATGTAACTGCCAAAGCAACTGTGAACTATGGCTGCCCACGAGAAAAAAGGGATGTTCATGAATATTGTGTTAAGAAGTGCTCTTGTGATCAAATGCAGCAAGAGTCCATTTCATTATAATCATAGAATAGTAGGGGTTGGGACACTTTAAAGATCATCTAAGTCCAACCCCTAGATCATCTAGTCCAACCCCCAACACCAACCCCCCAAAAATACTCTTGGAATGGGGGTGGGAAAGCAAGCACCTCTTCCTTCACCCCCTCCACAGGCACAAAACATTACTGCAGTTCACATAACTCATCTTCTCATCTGAAGAGGCTGTGGAGAAGAAGTGCCACATACAGCAGAAATACAAGTATTGACTTTTTGTGGCCATGTACACTTTTATTTTGACAAATTCTCAAGTCTGACCTGCTTCAAGTAGGGGAAAAAAATATCTGGTCCTTACAGAAACTGAGGATGCTGTGTTCAATGAACCTCTCATTGCTTTGCTGAGGAGATGAGCACTAATTTAGCCAAAATGCTGGAAGTTCACTACTTTATCAAGGCTGACATGCCCATGCCTAAGTGCCAGTGACATATGCATACATGCCTTGTTTTCCTCTGCATTCATTAAACAGACAAATTGATTGCATTCATTTTAAACTCGTGTCTTCTCAAAGTATTACAGGCTCTGCAGAACAGGCCACCACTGCTTCAGAGGCCAGATGTGTCTTATTGGCTCAACAAGAGATGAAAAGATAAGGTGTTTTATGATATTTTATGAAACAAACGTCAGATGACACTCCACACCAAGGCACCACCCATCAGGGTCACTTCATCCTGTACTCTACTGCAGATAAAAAAGAGGCTTTTTAATAGCTTCTAATTTAGACATTGGGATGAAACTTGCATAATCCATCTCTAGGCTACATTGCTGTGTAAAACTATCAATGAATATAATTCCTTCAGCCCTTACTTTATTAAAAAAGCAGTAAATAAGTCAGTGGTCTTTTGGAAGCTCTGACAGAGGCGGGTAAGAGACAGTTTTAATGTTCTCCAGAGATGAGTGGAACAAACAGCTCCAGAGCCATTTGACAAGCCTGGCTGGGCAGCACAGCTATTCTCTAGCATGCCAGTTTGTAAGTGAAGGAAAAAATGGGGTATTTTAGTGAACCATTTCATTTCTACTACTTCAAACTGTGCCCAAGTAGAGTCAGTCCTTTATTAACAAAGTGCTAACCACAGCATCTTTAAGAGAAATAGACATTCCAAATCCCTTGGTGATTTGCCATTTAGTTGAGTTACGGGCAAGTGAAGCCATCCAAACTTCAGTCACCCAAGCTAGCAATTAAAAAGATAGCAACCAAAACTCATCTTCAGATCAGACCTTTCCTTCTCTGTGCTGTCTCCTGTATTTCTCGATGAGCCCTATGCCCATGAGACGGGATCTGAACCTCAACCTGAAGTGCAACATTAAAATACTTGAATTGCACATTAAACAGAGCACACTGGGCAGTGCAAATCCAATACTGAAAATATTAAACAGATGGTTTTAGGTGAGAAGAGTATTTCAAATAAAACCAGACAACTCATTAACAAAACACTCCATATCTGTCTTGAAGGAACTAATAACTCTTCCATGCTGCAACAGGGTGTATTGGGAACAGTGCAAGAACTAAGGGAAATTCCTTGTCTTCATTATTGTTATAAAGGAGGCTGATTCTTGTTTTCACTTGAAATTCAATGTCTTCTCTTGTCTTCCTTTCTCACCATGTCATTGTTCTGCATACGTTCAGTGCAAACCCTCACATTAGAAGCTGGCCATCTTGCTATGGTCACAGCACCACCAGGTCCCTAAGCCCAAAGGCAGGAAAGTGATTCAGCAACTCCTTAAAACTCCATCCAGACAACTGAAGTCCTTTGGAATCACAGAATCTTAAGGGTTGGAAGGGACCAGCAATTAGCAATATATTTATGGATATTACCAACTCAACCCGAAACCACCTTATTTCTAGCTTAGTAAATGACTTTGGTTGTGGATAACAAGTGTACCTGCATATATACTAAACCAAGTCAGCTGTAAAGCATTCAGATTGCCTGAGTACTAGCCAGTGATTTCCACAAAACCCCTATTAAGTGAATGCCGGAATCTGTATTTGTCATCATTTCCTGCTGCTCTCAGCTCCTGTGCTAACAAACAAATGAAATTAAGATCAACCAGTTTGCACTGGGCCCAGCACTCATGCCAACAGCACTGCTAATTAGATTGCAGCTCAATAAATGTTCTGTGGATTTAAGGACTAAAGGAACAGCTGTACACTTGTACTCATCTTGGTATCATTTTTCTGTTTCAAAACAAATAATTATAGACTGGAGGAGTAAAAAAAAAGATAGAACAAGAGCATGATGAATATTACAAAAAATACCAGGAAAGCAATGATTTCCAGCCAAAGTGTTTTGGAGTTGTCCAAAACACTTTTGGTTTGAAGTATTAGGTGCATAGTGCACCATGGAGTTCTGTGCATAGGTGTGCTGTGATGTCTGCCCTCACTCAGGGATAGGTGTGCTACTGCATTCCACCTTGTAGCCCAGCTTCCAGTAGCAGGTCCAGGTGAGCAGCCTGTTTTATAGAAGGGAAATGATTTAGGATAACATCAATGATAAAACCCCCTTTGACCTCAGGATGCAAACCTACAGTTCATAAAACGCAATCATAGATCATCAGACTCAAAGTACTTCCATTTCACTTGTTTTGACCTTCAAGTCGAGATTTCTTTTTCCTTAAGCTCTTTACATCTTGTATTGAAGTATCATGGCATTGAACACTGGCCTGCAGCAGCAGTTTGAGGACTTACTCCTGCACAGCTTTGATGCAAGTTAAGTGGTAGAATTTCTCCTACACATGGGTATTTGGTTCAGTCTAAAAACCATTATTTCAAAGCCTCCAGGGCAATCTAATTTCAAGACTAGGATGTGCATACACAAAGCAAACTGTATTCACACTGGCTCTGCTTTATTCTCCCTTTGCATAAGTACTGGAATATGTAAATGCCCTGAAGATACATTGTTGTTCAGCAAACTGATGGCAGTGAGTATTACGAACACCAGTGTCAGAAGACAGACAGAAAGGAATGCAAAATGTTAGGTAGGTTTTTGCTAGTCATTACTCAGGGAAAACAAAACAATAAGAACAATAGCATGACAAGAAAATTCAGCTGGCATTTGGTTTCTGAGGCAATGCAGCAAGCAAGTAGTCAGTGCTGGCTCTTTGAGATAAATGTCCACATAAAAGCATTTTAAATCATAAAGGGCATTACTCACAGCAATATTGAATGATGGACACTTTAAGTTATGCCAGAAATGAAAGTTATTTCTTTACTGAACTAGCCTACTGAGATGCCTAAGAGCTTAAAAAAATCTCCAGAGCTTATCACACCTACAACACTTCCAAGAAGAAACATAAGACAAGATAAATCATATTTTTAGGCTGAGAAGTTTGTGTGTGCTCACCAGAAACTGAGATGACAGATGTGTCTGTCTGCAGTCAACTTCCTCTTCACCCAGAAAATGTTTCAGAAATAAAACATCCACACCACGGTGTTGTTTTCCTGTCATTCCTTATTGCTTACATCTTCATGAAAATAAGCCAGGTTTAAATGAAATAGCACAGGGACTGATCCATAGTCACCATGTCTATATGAAATGGGCAGCAAAGAGCTTAGACAATATTTTTCCACCTGGATTCTGACTTCACCCCAGGTGTTACAGTCCCAGATCAGAGGGGAGTTTCTGCTGCTTATTTCTTTAGCTTGAAGTCCACCACTGCTGAGGATGTGCAATCTCCAGCCTCATTACTATCTGTAAACAGTACAGCTAAGCAGAAATTCTATTTGATCACACATCTCATCATCCCAAAGCTGAACCTTCTCTTTTTATCCTTTCCTATTCATATGAGTGCCATGACTCTCTTCGGCATCTAGTAATATGGAGCGACTCCTGAAATTTTAACAGATAACTACATAATGTGAAACTTATTAATGCTTGTTTTTAGTTATCAACACAAGGTACTAAATGTACTTGATTAAGCCCTCCTGCTACAAATCTCTCTTAGGAGCATGGGCAGAATATCAACAACACAGCAGCCCCTATGGTCCCTTGGGACTCCACTGAAGCCCAGACCAGCCTAAGCTCTGCTCTGCCTCCATTACCAGCCTCTTTGCTGCAATAAGCATAACATAACCTTACTCATATATTTCTGGCAGGTACATACTTCATGTTTTTAGTTTCACCATGTAAAATGCCCTAAATTAGTGGGGAATGTTCCTTGGAGAAAGGTGCCAGCATTCAGGACCCTGGACATTTCTAAAAGTGGTCTTTATTCAAACCTGAGCTCCAAACAAACCCTCTCAGGCAGCACACTGCTACAGATTTCTCCACAGTATACATCAAGATGGTGTATGACATACCATTTTATGGGTCAGATCATACAATATGCCTGGCTTCAGCATCTCATTTTTCCTGATTGCTAGGGCCACCCATGCAAGATTTAAATCACGCTGTAATCTGAAGCAGTAAGTAGTTATTTCCACCCCATGTCTGATCTTCCATTTCAATTAAATAGCAGATAGTTTAACTATTTCATGCAAGTGAAATTACATCCACTATTCCCAAACACCACAAATCACCTGGTGACACCAGGACACCTTTCCCTTCCAGGACAGAAGATGCTCACTGTCACTGATGTTTCAGTTAAGTGTGTTGTTTCCTTCTGATCCGTAGCTACACATGATGAGATGAGGCAACCTTTATAAACGAGGTGGTCAGTGGCTGCTCAACTGAGGCCTTTAAGTCAGTATAAATAAATGGTGTGGCCTTTGCCCAATTATGCACTCCAGGGATGAAGTAAAAAAACCCCATAAAGATGGAGATATTTTTGTTCTGAGACTTTGTCTGTTTTCCTGCTTAATTGCCAGCAGTTTATACTTACTAATACTTTTAAATCAATGGAGTTGCCATGGTTTATACCAATGGAGGGTATATACCTTACCATGTACCATCTTACATGATAAAGGAAATCAGGGCAGTTACAGCTTTGTCCAGCACCCTCCCAAGCTCTCAATTTTGCAGTATTAGAGGGTATTTTGTACCACCCTAAATGGTTTCTCTTGCTTGGACTCTGACTACTGCTCAAGGCAGATAATCAAATTTCTACAGAATCAAAAAGAGTAAGACATGGGTGAAGCAAACACCAGCCATCAACAAAAAGGTCAGAGCCTCTGGCAACAAAGGAAAAGAATTACTCCCGTAGTCTTCTAACAGATTTATTCTTGATATAAAGCAGGACCATTTACAGCTCAGCAAAATTTTAAAACTGGTAGTAAAGCACATTACAAGCTTTCTTAATTCAATTTTCTCTGGCATTTATTGTCCTTAATAATATACCTAAATGTCATCGAGATATATAAAAATGTATTTATAGGTTAATAAATGCATAAACTGGATTATTCACGAAAACAGCTTACAGAAAGCCTAGCATCCTAAATTGATACAGATTTGGGGGTTTGTTCCCTGTCAAAGGGGTAATTAGTGCTTATTTACAAAGATTTTACTTTACAGCACTGTAAAAAATACACCTGCTTACCTCCACTGTTTCCAGAGTTCATGCTCAGCTCCACAGTATCCACGTCACTTTTATCAAAGTGACTGAAAGTTCATAGTTAAAGAATAAAGGCCTCTCTAAGTAACCTTTGTAGGTGACACTACCAAGAGTACAACCTTATTATTCATGAAAGATGATATGCCTCATCTGGAGTGGCGATAAAAGGCTGCTTATTAGGGGAAAGGATCTGTGTTTTGAATAAGAAAACAAACCAAGAAAAACCACACTTAAGGGTGCTGGAATAAAAATGGAAGAGGCAGTCTTTGCATCCACATCACTACAGAGCACTTCCAGCAAGCTACTGAAGACTTCTTGCTAAATAGGCACAAAACTTAAACTGCTGCTTGGGCTTGTTACAGCTGCATCAAGCCCAATGAACTCCTTCAGATAGTTTGCTGTAGTCTATGCATGTGGATACACACACAAAACACTTAGATTCTTTCTTTTCATCACCTCATACAGAAAAGACAAACACTAGATTGCAAACATTTCAGGCAAAATTGCACTAGAAGATTCTATGTACACTCCAAGTATAGAGAAAAATACAGACCTACAGATCCTTCTCCCAGAAAAGGATTTTGTCCTCATCTCCTTTTCTAATTCAGTACACAAACCCTCCAGAAAAAGTTCTGTTAAACATTTAGACTTAAGTTTTTTCTTCCTTCTCTTCATTCTGAGAATTTTAAGTTCAGCCTTTTGATTCCTGTTTTCTGGTCATTGTCTTACCCTGAGCCAGAACTTCTTTGAAAGAAACTTTAATGTTCTTTAATAATATCCACGCTAATGACGGTGATTGGGAACGGTCTGTTTTTAACAAGTACTTGAACATTTAGCGTAACCAAAGCTTTTATGTGTAATTAGTGCTCTGAGCTGAATTCTGGTACAATACCATTTATATCCAAATTATTTTTAATGAACACTTGGATGCACCAGACTAGAGGACTACGGGTTTAAAAGAAAATTTATTAATATTTCATTTTAAAACCATTTAAAATGCATTTCTATAGCTAATAAAAACAAAAAAATAAAGCCAACGCTAAGATAATTGACTCAAAAGAGTATTTTCTAACTTACAAAGCACTGCATGAAGTTTCTGGTTGGTTAGTGCACAGCTGTAGGAGTCAATTATGAATTCAAATAGATGCACTTTCAGGAAAGAACAGAGACCAGGAATACATATATTAAAGTAACATAAAACACACTGCTAACTTATGGGCGCATGCTGAGCCTTTTAAGCATTGAAAGGACAAACATTTCAAATGCACTCATCCTTTCTAAAAGGTATTTAATATAATGTAAAAGCATCACATTTCCCAGAAAGCTTCTATATACAGATCATCTTTTTTATACAAACACTCCCCGAGCCCTCACAAATACAGTAAGTTATAAACATTCATGGTAATACAGCTCCTTCTTCCAGAAGCTGCCATTTTTAAGTTGGCACTTCTGCATTATAGAAATAAAGGTTTTGCTTTTTTTGAATACCTTGCATGTCCTTTGAAACGTATCAGGGAATTACAGACATTTCCAGGCATTAACGTTAAAAGACATTAGCAAAGGAACCTTTCAGTCCCTTGATGACAGAAGTTTCAGCAGATATCAAGCTCTCCGAAGCCAATGTAAAACTCAATGTCTTCTTTATCACTAAAACCAAAGCAAACAGTAAAAATAGGCCTGTTGGAAATTTTGCTTGTTTCAGCAAAGATTCTAGTTCATTAATACAGCCCAAAATTATCACTCGAGGAACACACTTGCAGTCCTGTGGAGCTGCCTAGCACCACTTTCCAACAGAAAAGAATAAGTAGTACCTAAGTGGATAAGAATTTTAAGATGCAAATAGCTGCTGTAGGAATTTCCCAATGTTTTTAAAAAATCTTGATTATCTCAGTGGATTTGGTGTTTAATCAACAAGTAATTACAGTTCATTCACAAGATCTCTTGGGAATTAAATACTGAAAAATATTAGACCTTGTTTTTTACATAAAACAAAGGATTAAAGTAACTTTTGATTACATTTGAAAAGTGATGAATGTGTAATAACTAAAAGAACTGATAAAGTCAAAAGAACCTTTGAAAACAGTTCAAATCCAGACTTACAATTGTGTTACACTACCTACGATAAAAACATGCCAAAATACACTTGTCTTCATAATTTATACCTTTAGTGTTGTTGCGTTATAAAGAATACTTCATAATTTGTCATTCTATTAAGTACCTAAACAAAGACATATGGTATAAATCCCACTATCTTTTCACTGACTTTGCTGAGGTTTGGAACAATTCCAAAGTGATTTGTTTTCACTAATTCCAAGCAATTTTAAGGAATGCATCATTATTGGATGAAGATTTAACCAAACATTGCAAACGCTGAGCTGTCAAAAGGAGACAAGAGAGTACTCAAACCTGAGTTTTTGCAATTACACATCATATCCTGATTTTTTTTCTACATCCTTGCAAAGCAAACAAACACCAATTTAATCAGTTTTGTATTTTCTAGCATCAACTTTCTCAAGTTTCTTCATTTAGCCAATAGTCTACCAAAGCAAGTGCCTGTACTCAAGTTGCACAATCACTCCTTTGGAGAAAACTCATTAAGAACTGGTTATTAGCGACACCCTTCACTATCTGAGCTCAATACTTTAGGTTCTCATTTACTGATCTTTTGTACTGTGGCACAGTTCTCTAATGAATTTTTGTCAAGCTAATTAAGGTCTGCCACCATTAACAAACCAGTTACGATAAATGGAAAGCCTATTGCAGATTCCACTTAAATGCAGCAAACTTCAGTCTTCCAAGATTGATGGTCTATTCATTGGGATAAGCAGCACCTGACAGCTTCAAAAAACAAGAATCAAAAGTTTCCCACCTTACTGGAGTTTCATCAGGTTAAGGAAAGGTACCTTGTGACTTTCTGTTCCATTTAACCTTAAAATCATGGAGCTCCATGATGTAGGGTTGCTCATCCTACTCCGTTTGATGGTAAGAGTGTTTTGCAAATTCTGTTTTATTCTCACATAAACATCTGTTCAGGACTGCAAAAAGCTCACACTTCAGTTAAAAACCCTCCAAGATGCAGTACATCATGGCAACCTCAAGTTTTCCAAGGGAGAGATTGCTGTTATGGACAATCACCACCATTCCCACACTTATCACAAGCAGATTGTTACGTTATTTTTAGTAACACTCGCTACCACTGATGCCACAGACACAATGTTAGAGCTCCAGACATCACCCCTGACCTTCACCTGGTCTTAAGCTTTGTCAGGGTTGAGCTACACCAATCCCCTCCAAAATGTTTTATCTTCTCTGATTTCCTCCATCTGTATTCCCAATCTCTAATTAGCTTTAATTAGAGTTTCTGTCATTAGCATTTAGTATGTTTTCCCCGGGTGTTCACCCTTCCCTAGAGGGATACATTGCTTTAGTGATGACTAGCAAAAACAGATTCATTCCAGAAAAGCTCCCAGAACATTTATACATCTGCCAAAGAAAGTTAAGGTTTATTCAAAGCCTGTTTGATACAAAAGGAGTGAGACTGGAGATCCCACAGAGTCTTCTTGGCAGTTTCTGGGCCTTTTAAGTGACAGCACTTCTAAAACAGTTAAGCAATAGTGTCTACTGCAGTCTATGTAAGGTTTTGCCTCTGGATTGAATAAGGAGTAACCAAGCATTTTACAAATTGTACTTTTTTAATGGTTTTCGAGACTTGGGGTGAGTTTTAAGATTACTCAACTCAATTAAAACACGGCTACCCCAATTAACCCGACATGATTCAAAGACCATTTGTGCGTGCTATGTACAGTTACAGCTGCATGCAAAGGAAAGAATTATTCTAAAAAAGCTTAGAAAAAAAGTTTCATGTCTTGATCCAAAGTCCATTTGACCCAGTGGAAAAACACCACTCTTTCTCAACAAGGCTCCAAGAGCAATTTGCATATTTTGAGGAAAAATTATCTTAGATCAAAGATTCTGAATACTCTTAAGAAGTCTAAAGTACCACTCGAGACCCAGTCACAAAAGCTTTATGCAGACAAAACTCTCATTACAATCAGCAGGGGTTTACTTTCATAATGAATATTTGAGTCAACTGATTGGAGTGCTCAACTTCTGCCACGGTTGGTGCACAAGATATTCTTGACTGTATGATTTTGCTGTAATGCCTTAGAACCTACAGCACTGATTTCTTAGAAGTAAGCAATTGTGACAGGGCTGAAAGGGATGCAAATGGCTAAAGTTACATCTAAAGTAGCTTGTCTAACTGTTCAGTCCTACTTGTCAAAGTTCAAGTTGTTCATACTTAAATGACACCATTTAAAGCTCCCATCAAGTGAGCGATGCAACCATTCGTAACTGTTTGAAACAGCACAGTTGGGTTGGAATTCTTAACCTCTTCTGCAAATAAACTTGGAGAAAAGTAACTGGAGGAGTTCTTGTCCTCTTAAAGATCTAACTTAATTCACAAGATGATAAGGATTTGAACTCTGTCACATCCAGAGCAGCAATAAAAGGAAGTTGAGTTACAGTTTGTAATAACCACATCCCATACTCAAATGTCTTAACAGTTCGTGTCATTCTCAATGGATCATAACATCCATCTACTGATTTTAATGAACTAGGAGCAAATTGCAACTGTTCAATAAAAGCAGCTCTGAAGCTATGGCTGCATATGTCATATTTGGCCACCTAAAATTCTCAGCATATAAACCAGTTGCCCGGAATGTCATTGCAATTAATTTTATTCGTTGCAATAAACCACTGAACTGTTTTAGGATGATTTTAGAAGCTGATTATGTTTGCATACAAACGCCCACCAAAGCTTTTAGGCATGTGCACTTTACCAGTATGACTCCATGTAAGTCCATTTATTCCTGTGGAGTTACAGCAGCATAAAGAATTAAGATCAAACTCCAGAGGGTCTTAACGTTTTTTTCTAACCCAACACAGACCTCAGTCTGGACCTATGGGGGATGTGTCACGTGTACCATCACCCACCTCTGAATTGCTCTTAAGTACTTCTAGCCTTGATACACTGGAACTGGCCGTAGCTCAATACAAGCTTCACAAAGTGATGGAGGAACTTCTCCACAGGGTATTGCAAGTGATAGAGTAGTTCATCAGTTCTGCATGGTGGTGAAACAGGAGCTTTAGCCCATGGAGGAGAGGGCCCTACTTTCTGAACAACCTCTCATGTGCTTCTGTGATACTGTGCAGTCACACCTCTGCCAACATGGAGTGTGAAAGAAGGTTTGAACAACTTACAGTAATAAAGGTAGAGACAGGATTTATAATAAATGAAAACATTCAGTCTGCTCAACTGCAGACTCTCCCCTTCCCAAACAGCTTCCTTCCTTCTTCTTAAAAGATGAGAGTCCTTCCAAGTCCATCCTCTTCACCTGAGAGTTTCACAAGAAGCCAATTTTGCCACCAAGGCCAATGTGAAATTTTTGTCTCCTCTCCTCAACTTCCTTCTTCCTTGTCATGGTCTAACTTATACCTTGTTCTCCTACAGCTGTTTGCTAGGCTATTTTATCCACTGAATGACTGAAATCAACATTTCTAGAATTATTTTTAGTTTCATTTTACTTAAATAGGTTTTTGCACTGGAAGAATTACATACCCTTCTTTTTTTCCTTCTTTCCCTGAAACAGAAAATATACCCAATACATTCTTACATTTAAATGAGCACAGTAATTAATTAATGTATTGAGTCTCTGGAAAGATTATCAGTTCTGTGTAGCAGGAAGTGGCCACACATTTTTCCATTTTTTTCATAATTAGGCATAATAATTAATGCATTAATGCACTCATTAACATTCCTAATTATATGCAACTAGTACATCAACATCTCCTAGAAGGATGCCAGTTACCTTTCTCATCTCATCTGGGACAATCTGCATCCCCACAGGCACAACAAACCAGCATCCTGCTTGCTGAGCAAGGACAGACTGCAGGAGCCTGGCTGACGTGCAAATCAAAACTAAAAGACCTTCACTCTAAGATAGCCCTAACATAAAAACTGCTTCTATAAGAAGCCATCATGAAACAGCTCCCAGACAGGCAAAAAAACATTCCATAAAGCTAATACATCAAAAGCACCACCACGTTCCCCCAGTACCGAAGCTTTGCCACTTGTTCTTTTGGACTAGATCAACTCATTAATCAGTTCCAGCACTGGCTGTGGGGTTTGCCTTGGGTCCAAAGACACGAACTCAGGGACCACTTACATTTTTTACTGCATATTGCCATGTCACCAAGCTGTTCAGATTAGCTCTACTGGGAGGCTGTCTCATTCCAGGAATAGAAATTAATTAATCAGTATATTTTCCACCCCCATGCCAGGAAAAACATCTCTGATTAAAATGGTGTAAGGATGGGTTTTTGCAATCACTACCAACGTGACTATTGATTAAATGAAAACCTTGTGAGCACTTACTCATTTTATAGGCATACTTATTTCATTCCTCTCAAGCTCCTTTGTTTTAATTAAAGGGTATATAATAACCTATGTCTAGAATATATTGAAAACACTTTTGTAAACATAAGACATCTCCTTTTTGAAAGATCAGTGCTCCATTTGTGACAATTACTTAATTCCCCTGTTTAGATTCTGAAAACTTCAGTCTAGTGAAAGCTTGCCTTGGAGGCAAGTACTAAACTAAGTGTTCAAGCTCTAAATACATCTACAATGTCACTTCTGGGCAGGAAAAGTGCTTCACACATTGCTATGGTGAAGAGCTGTTGCATCCATAACTAAATCCTATATAGACTGCAAGCTTGGCAGTCTTTGCATCTTGCTTGGATTGAGCTCCACATCCTCAGAATATTTCTACCCAATAAAAATACATTTCAGTGAGCAATGGTTGCTATTGTCTCCCTTCAAAGATACTGGCAGAATCACACTCTCTGAGACTTGGCAATGTTCAGATGGTAACTCATTGAATGAGTTGGTGACCTAGTCTTTCTGTTCCAAAGGCATTACAGTTCCTATTAGCATATTACACAGGAATATCCAGTATCAAATTATGTCATTCTTTCCTACTGTTGTGACCCAGAGGGGTTAACTAGGCTGGATCACATGCTACTGTGAGGTTACTGCATTTGCTACCACTGCAATATATCCAGACCACTCTCCTGAGAGCTGGAAAGCTTGGGTCTCCTGTTTGGCTATGTTCATAGATTTTCATCTAATATCTTAATGCATATGAAACAATGTAGAGGTGACAACAGGTAACCTAGCTCTGAGGAAAAGACTGCAGTCTGCTTTAACAGTACCATATCCCTCTCAAGAGGGGGAAAAAAATACAACTTCAAATACAACTCTTGATACCACTTAAATGGAAATAAACTATCCATCAGTCCCAGTCTCCAGAAACTATGGACTGGGGTTTCTTATGCTGGCTTGTTCCAGAAGGGAGCCACTGACCTACCTCTTCTCATGTTTCAGGATTCCAGGGGCATTCAGCTAATTCCAGCAAGGACAAAATCTGCTATTCAATTCAGGGACCATTTCTCCAATTACCATCATGAGGAAAAGATTATGACATCACACTTGCCCACACCTTTTCACATCTCCGTGCTTTCCCCCGTATCTTCATGAAGACGAATGTTCACTGATTCATTTTGAAAATATAAGATATTAATCATCACACATTATAAGGAAACAAGCTAAATTAGCCCAATAATTACAACTGTGAATTAGCAGCTCAGGTCTGATAAATTGAGAACAGCAGAGAGCTTTAAACACTATCCTACATACCTCATATTGCCTAGTACTTTACCTGTTGCACAATTGTATGTGTATGCCTTGGGAACAAGTCATATACATGTACATCCTTCAGTCATCTTCCTATTTTAACTTACCCAAGCTGCACATCTCTTCCAAAGATGCCTAGAACATTTTCAAACGTCGATGTACATAAATTAGTGGTGCTGCATAAGGCAACCCTAATTTATGCACTCACTAAGGACCCAATTAGTTCCTCTGTAACAGAATGCCAAACAGATTTTCTTAATAAAGCAGAACATATCATATCTAATATTTATATAAAATGCAGAGTTTTAACTCTGTCACTTTGTGTTACCAACCCCAGACTCTGAGAAGAGAACTCTGAAATTAGCTTTTTTTCCATGAGCATCACTGGCAGAACATAGGACAGATGATCAGTTTGGACAGATCAGTGTCACTCCAGAGCAGCTAATACAGTGACATGGATTTACATCACCTGAATGCACAGTATGCCTGCCTGCTGCACAACAGCTCAGAGATCCTACAAGCCTCATGAGACAGAAGCAGGCTGGAGTATGTGGTGGGGACTCTGCAAACTTACCCTCCTCCTGCATGGAAGAGCCCCCTTCACTTCTGCAAAGATGAGTACCTTAGTGAACAGCAGACAGCTCTCAGAGACTCTGTATCTTGGTTATACTCTTGTTAATATTTTAATCTCTTCCAGTCCAGATGGCTTAATTCCTTTGTTAAGGCTGAGACACACCCGAGTGCTTGCAAGCTGAGGCTCTATCAAGAGAGGTGATATGGTGAACTGGGAGAAAAAACCCCACAGCCAGTGATGACATTTGTGCCTCTGCTATTTTGCACTCAAGCTGAGAATCAGAAATCCTGCCAGCTGTCTGTATATTGTGTTGATTATGTATCAACACCTCTATCCACATTTGAAACCTGCTTCAAGCATCTCCAATGTATTTTGTCACTTGAAGTTTCAGCTGCCTCCAGTGTAGAAGAGGTACCACATCACACTGGCCAAACCCCAGAACAAAATGTTAGAATCAGAGTCAGATTTTCACAGTTAAAAGTGAAAATATTTATGAGCTAAATGCAATGCTATATAATCTAACAGTGTCAAACTGATTGTCTATAAGATAGACCACAAGTTTATCTCAGAAACAGCAAGTGAAATGGGGGACTGCTTCTCTGCATCCTCTCTAAAAGTGGTCATTGCAGCTATTGCTATCCCACATAAAAGGTGATTATGGTGGCTACAAGCAAAACCATCTGATGTACAGTAACATATCAAGTACACCAAGTCCCTTCAGATGACAAGCACGTAACTTTTCATCTTTTTGGTATTTATTTCAAGCAGATTAATCCAAATGAGACATTCTCATTGTCATGGGTATGCAAATTAGCTTCAGTCTTTTTGCCTTTACTCAAAAACTTCTAGTCAAGCCTCTTACAATACACTGAAATTAGTACAGAAATGTTTTTGACCATAACAAAAAACTTCAGACTATTTTAATAGACATAAGGAGAATCCCACAGCATCAGATGGGTAACAGAATCCACCTGCAGTAGTTGATCCATTCAGTGCTTACCCTTTACATCCCACAAATCATTGGGATCTAGCATTCCAGACCAGAATGACCCAAAACCCTGGATAAAAACACTCATACTTTTTGCTCAGGTACGTTTTAAGTGTACAACTGCACAATGAAGTTTGGCATTCCTTAAGCAGAGGGCAGTATTACATCAGTAAATGCTTATCAAAGTTACCTCATCTACAGCATGTGAAATTACATTTCTGCAGCCAAAGACACAGTTACCTGGAATATGTATTTCAGAAGCTAGGAATGTATTAAATTACTGCAGAAAATTACAAATAGGAGGCCATTCCAGCCTCCTCCTCCCACCCACACTCTTTGCTAAGGAAAAACAATCTTCTTGTCAATGCACTGCTTTACTTTGAGCAAGTTCTCTTACTAACTCCTTCCTCAAAATTAATCCCAGGTGGTTTACTCTTCTTTCTTCATTGGACATCACAATTACCAGTTCATTAAAAATAAATGTAAGAGCTACTCGGTCCACTATTATTCTCCAAACCCACACATACTCCTGCTCCTTATGGACCACTAACAGGGAACAACTACCCCCAGTTTCCCTTTGATTCCATGATGCTTTGGTCCTTCTGGCTCCTGCAATCCCTAAGCACTCTGCTGACACTGCCCCTCTTAATGGAAAAGTTGGAGCTGAAAACCTGCCAGGAGATAACATTCACCAGTGAGGTCCCACCCCTAAAAGTTTTCCTAGTGCTTTGACATTTGTGTAACATTCAGAAGCCGCTTGCTCAGAGACATTATTCTCCACCAGTGAAGCACTTCAGATGGAAAGTATTATCTATTCCTAACTGACATCTTCCACTAAATGGAACATTTAATTAATTTGGTCCTAGGCCAGTCTGATCTTTTTTTTGCTTGCATGAAGACGAACACGACTTGTAGCTCTTTGGCACTGTCTCTTCTCCTCCTCCTCCCCCTTAAAAGGAACTTTAGTTGTTTACAGAATAGCTACAAGAAAATCCAAGCTGGTACTGTGACACATCATTAGTTAAAAATACACCACAGCATAAAGAGCTTTAGTACAGAGAGCACATTGGAATGCAGAATTACACGAAAATGGCTTAGGAAGGAAAATAAAAGTCATCTCAAAATGTGATTTTTCTGCTACAGGCTATAGAACAACAACAAAAAGATTGAAACCACTTAGTGTATTACCACTGAAAGTGAACTTGGTACAATTAACTTAGTTGAAAATACAGTAGAAGGGGTTATAAAAATACTTGAAATGTATCTTAAATGCAGATGGTAAACAGAGTGTGTGCGTGGGGGGGAAGGTCTCAAGAGATAGAAAGCAAACCCAAACCTACAGGAGTGTAAATACTGACCACAGTCAGGCTCACATAGCCAGCAAAGACACTGATTTGTGACTTACTGCAAGTTGAAGCAAGCACTAAAGAAATGAAAACCCAGTAAAGATGACAGCATCTTCTTGGGAGATTCACTGTGCAAAACCCACAGTTACTTAGCACACGTGTCACATGTACATCTGCCAAACTGTGATGAGCTCTGACAGCAACAAAGGGACAGCATAAGATGGGGATGCCCAGCCTTTGTCCAGATCTACAGTTTTATCTGCAAACCAGAGCAACTTCCAGATCTGAGCAACACTCCACTGGAGAGAGAAGTAGCACATCTCCTGTCTGAAGTTATTTGTAACGCTGCATAATGACTTGGAGCTGCTGCAGACTGTCGGCAGCTAAGAAAGCAAGCTGAGGTCCACAATTCTCTCAGAAAGGGGAAATGTGGCCAAAAGTCTTTCTATAAAGACCACTTAAGGTTGCTGAGAACACAAAGTTCACACTAATGCATTAATTATGAAAACCAGCTGATGGTTTTAGTAAGGCAGCACCCCTCAGTATTACACGTGCCATAGCCACAAGCTCTCCTGCATATAACCACATCCAGCCCTAATGTGGGTGGAGCTTAATTAAATGTTAACTGTAGTTAGTACACAACACAGAAGTCTCAAATAGATGCTGAGAAAATACCCCACATACTGCCAAGTGCCAGAAAGTAAGGGACTCAGTTTTCCTTTTCACAAGGGACTTTCTTGATGGGTCAGTCATTCCCTTCCAATATCCTACCACTTTAAAAAGAAGCCTAGCCAAGCTAATCAACATAAGCCCACAGATTAGAAAGGGTTTTCATACATGTCACAAGGAACACGGCAACTGACTGAGGAGCAAGGTTGTGCTGAGTCAGGACAGATGTCAGCTGTCCACAAGAACATGCAAGCCATTTGGGATGAGGGAGTGGTAAAACTGGAAAGTTTAAGATCTTGATGTACAAAAAGAAACTATGAACAACATATTCTTGTAGCACTATCAAAAATAACTACTAATATGTCATAGTCAATGGTGAAGGCTAAAGTTCACATCCAAGTGGCATAACAATGCACAGCCTATTGAAGCTACAGCACCACATATCTTGTGAAGGTAGTCATCAAGAAAAAGTGAAAGAGACACTATAATGACATTTTACAGTGGGAAAAGAGAGGTAGCTCTAATCAGCAGCCTCTGAAGAGGTGTTTTAATTCTAGGATAACAGACTGTGGCAAAACCTAAACAAAACCAAAGAAAATCAGGACACATCTGTTCAGCATGAAAACAGTTTTTTTTCCATCTGGTTCCTGTGGAAGAAAAGAGACTTCAAGGACTGTGCTGAAGATTACATCTCACATATCAAAGCAGGTGATACAGTAGAATTGTGATAATTCTTGTGGAATAAGGAACAAAGATTAAGAGGAAAATGAGGAAATAAGAGGTCTTTGAACTACTTTGAAAATTTCTATTAGCTTTAGGAATGCCTGAAACACAGTTTACTAGCTCTGCAGCTCCATAGTCAGGAAAAAGTAATATCAGGTAGTTAAGCTACTGAAATAAGTACATGACAGTAAGCGACAACTAACATACATCACTGCATGCTTGTAACTCAGGATGAGTCAGAAGTACAAAGGAGAACACAGAGCTAACAGTAGAAGTGCTACAGGAGAGAACTGATGGAAAGGAATTGTTTTATGTGACAAAGAATGAAAATAGTGGCTGTGAGAATAAAGTGATAACATCCAAAAGATTTTTGAAGTGGGAAGGGAGCTGAAGTGATGAAAAAAGACCAGAAGGAATTACATACTGGAGACAAAAAGTTAATCATATTCCGATTCCTTCATGCCACATGGTGCATTGAGGACAGCTGCTGCTCAGAACTGAAATAACACCTTCCTAGAAAACTTTGAGCAGGGCAGTTTCACTACATCTCTACAGATCCCTTCCAAACTCAACCATTCTATGAAAACAAAACTTGCATCATGTTATACAACTTTTATCAATTAAACATAGTAGGATTGAGAAACTGAAAGAGACATTTCCAAGTGAGGAGGCAAAAATATTCTTCCTAAGATGGTATAAATAAGTACAATGATCAGGTTGAATGACTTAAAACAAAGATCTTATTTTCCTTCTCAATGGAGACAATAACTTCAACTGTGCTCCTTCGAAATTTGCCCTATTTCTCAATCCTTCAGTTGTAGATTGATCCTTTGAAGCAATACATCAGTTTGCCAAAGCACTTGTGTTAAGGCAAGGGATGCAAACATGCACATAAGACCAATATAAGGAAAAAAAACAGACCAGGCAAACCTTTCTCAAGTAGATCAAGTCATGATGTAACACCTTTTTACAGAATCACATTTATATTTTGTATTTATAGCAATAAAAATGTGTCACAGCTATGTTCTAGTAAACATCAGACTAAATGTTTTAATCTGCAAAGCAAAGACTAATTTTTAACTAATTATAGATTTTTTTCCTGGAGCACCTTAATTTGCTTCAGTTGCTCATTTCTGGCAAGTCAAATCTTTAAAAATTAAAGATTAAAAGCATAAAGTGTGCCACAATGAAGCACGAGGAGCAGACAGGCTCTGATGCTTCATCCACACAGTGGTTTGATTTCATACTACTTAGCCAGAGGTATCACTTTTTCAGTTTCAAAGTGGTCCAGCACCATGAATGTAGGCAGAGAGCATCACTACACTGTTGCAATGTGAGAAGTGGCAACAATCATTTTGTATTTCATAACTTCAGCAGCAAACATACCTTTGTGTTTGGTGACTTGAGCTTTTGGGGGCTTTGCCTTGCATTTGGGTTAAGAGGCACAGGAAATACTAAGTTGCTACACCTCATTTGCACTTGTAAAGTAAATGTTTCATATTCTAGTAGTCTGAAAATTATTTCCCAAATGTTAATTGATGCTATTGAAGATTGCTAAGGGCATATTCAAGGCATTTCAAATGATTAACACAAGGTTTGATGGCAAAGAGGCCATTTTAGTAATGGTCAAAACCATTGCCAAACCTCATCTCACCCATAGCAAGAAATGCTTACTTTTTTTCTTACTGAAATAAATGAAACTGGTGCAATTTAACCCAAAATTGATAGTCATTTCAAACCTGATTTGAAGACCAAGCAGCAGTCTCAATACGTGTTTTGGGTAAAGGCATGTGAGTAAATGGAGAATTGTGTCATTCCAGAATTGTCAGTCCAGCATTTTTCAGGAGCTTTACCCTCACTTATTTAAGTATCCCTTGAGGCACTAGCCACCACAAGATATGGTATGATGGATGTACCATCTCAAACAGCAAATCCTACTGTGATTTTAATTGAAATACAGCAGCCATTTTATTTTTTGCAGAGCCTCTAGACTGCATTGCTTGCTTGCTTCCAGTGATTCAAAAGTTTTTCTCAATACAATAATCCCTCCATATGACAGTTTCTTATTCCTTTCAAGTAGTGCTTCTGACAGCAACCTATATCTTCATTGTTTAATGCTCACTCTTTTTATTAAATAGTAGTTTCTCAAACATACTTTGCTTTCAAACTCTACAACTTTTACCTCCATGAGAAGGCTCCATCTATTAGTTCTGCAGCTGTCCTCCCCATATACTCTTCTTCTATACTTTTAAGCTCACTTGACAATAGCATTGCAGAAATTAAAAGAGAAGACAAAAGAAAGGAAACCTGAAGCCCAGATAAGAAGCAGACAGCAACATCCAACTAGAAATAGAAGACAGTTGTGAAGTGTTCTTCACAAAGTCTGGAAAAATGAGTACTTTGCTATTTGCAGGGGACTCCAATAAAACTGCCAACTGGCTATTTTAGTTGCTAACCTAAAGAGTGCAGAAAGTTCACTTAATGGGGGAAAAAACGTAAGCTAGGCAGAAGCCAAAGCCAGGACCAACCTCTGCCAGAACAGGCAATGGGGAAGTGTCAGGAACTCTGTCATTCAATAAAACCTTTGAGTCAAGGCTGATGCAGCTTGACCTAGCTACTTAAGCAATAGCTTAAAATTTACTCAGTTTAGTGACTCTTTATTGCAGTAATGAACAGTTTAGAAATACCATAATAATTGCTTTTGACCATGATCATCCAACAGCCATTAGCTGTTGATCACAGAAAATTAATCCTCAAAGAGTGGCCCTCATGTCCAAAATATGCTCTTAGTCATGAAGAACCATTGATAAATTATTCAAAGCTAGTCCAAAGAAGCACTTTTAGCAGCATTTTATCAAAGTTACTTTCCCCTTAATCAAAGGCTAATGCAACATGAAGTCCTTAAACATGGGCTGCACCGTAAGATAAAGTTGGTAACCTTGAGGAGGCTGGCAAATAGCAATTTGCACACACAAAGAGAAGATCTGGAACCATCATAGCCTGCATCACATCAATCACTACCAACAGTGGTTTTAACAGGAATATTTTCAGAGCATATTAAACTTCATGACATCTTAACCTTCTTGTAAGGCCACAATAATCTCTTTGCAATACCAAGCAAGTGGAGAAGGGCAGATGTGCTTCACACAGAATTATTGGCATCAGATTTCATAAGTAATGGCATTGCTGCCTTACCAGACATTTATGGGCATTAGTTTTCAGCCCCACATACCCATTCAGGGAACACAGACAACACGTCTCTTCAGGCATATTCTGAAAGACAATATACTCAAAGTCTCACACAACTGTAAGAGAAAGCTCATTGAAATGAGGCACGTGGCTTTCTATACAGTCTTCCAAAATCTGCTTGCAAGGGAGGGATCTGGACAGGTGCCCATGACTTCTGACAAAGTTTTGTTCAAGTACCCAATCAGTGCTTCAGTACTCATTCAGCTCTTATGAGCAAAAGCCAAGTCATGAGCACTGCATACTAGATGTTACTGTTACATAAGAAAAGGGAAACACTTCAAGCAAGATGCTGCCCCTGCAATAGTTATGTTCCAAGTTACATGTATCAAAAAGCTGTCATGTCATTCTGCTGTAAAATTAGCCAGCTGTCTGAGGTGCAGCTGCAAACATGGCAGGTCTGAAGAGACCACTCAATCCACTCTACAATGGCAATTTTGCCAGTTTGGTTTTTCAAATCACTTTAGAACAACTGATTCAGTTTTAATTGTTCAGAATTTCTATACAGAGAAGAACAACCGTAGCATGAAAACTCCTACTGATAAGAGAAGGAAGCATCTAAGGAAATGGGTGGCAGAGGCAGAGAAGGTAGAGCGGGAGAAAGGATGAAAGGAAACCAGGTGATAAAGGAGGAAAGGACACAGATCTTCAGAGAAGCAGGGAAAGACTAAGAGGACATGGTGTCAGACATCTGGCAATAGGGAGCATAGGATGACAGTCATTTTCTATAGATCTTGAGAAGCAGAGGGATGCCTGGAGATCAAATAACCACTGTCTTTGAAGGAGTGATCTAAAAATTACATGAAGTAAGCCTACATGCAAGTAATCCTCTTACCCAGCACTTCCAACTGAGCAAGTTTCCACCTGGAATAAGTGGCAGTTATCCAGAATCAAGGAGCCAACAGCTACAAGACACAAACATTCACACACCGAGTGGAAAGCTTTGGTGCTGGATGTCAGTGGAGGAAGACAGACACCCTAGTTTCAAACCATACTGTAATTACCTGCTGTTGAGACTGTAAGGCAGAAAGCATATTCATGATAACTTCCTCTCCTAGAGCTACTACCCAGCACATTCAGTATTGCTGTGCAGGCAAGGACAGTGCAACTGTACTCCAGTGCAACTGTACACTGTCTGCTGGTAATATTTCTAACCAAAATTCCACTGTAAGCCTGGTTGTTGAATACAACGCACAGATGCTACAAGCTTTAAGATGACTGTTAGCCTGTAGCTGTGTTAATTAGCTGACAGGTGATAGAGTAGAATCCTATAATTATACTATTACAATGCACAAATGTTTCCTTCCAAATGTGTACTTACTAAGTTATGTAAACAGTCAGTTTTAGTTCACCAGACCAGAAGTGAAACCCCAAACTTGGCTTCCTCTCTGCCTTGTTTACAGCTTAGTAAGGAGCACACCCTGTTCAAGGGTGTGTGAAAATATCCTGACAACTCTTGGAACTGAAACATGTATCAAACCTGAATTTGTAGTCCTAAGTCTGCTTTTGTCAGGCATAGCAGCCTGTGTGACCTCTGACTTCACTAGGAAGTGTGCTGAGCTCTTTGAAGGCACAATGCTGATCTCAATGAACGCTGCTCACCAAAGGTCCCATCAGCAGGGAATAGATTTTAGACAAAGTTTGTACAAGTTCTCTGCTCAGGCCATCTCAGAGGCTTAGATCACATTGCTATTCTGACCACTCCCTTCCCATACACCATAAGAACACAATTTTGGGTTGTGGTCCCATTATCAGACCTAAACATTACACATCACTGAACTTTTAAGCGTTCATGTACACTAAGTACTCACAGTTCTGTTTTAAACATCACTTCACTGCAAACACCATACCAGTTACCACACACATTCTGATCACACTCTTGCTAAATGAGAAGTGTTTACCAAATAGTTATGTCATTCTGTAAACAGAAAGCAATTTCCATTCTTCTGTCTATAGTGCTGTCAGCATTTGCAAGCCATCACTAGTATGCATAGAGCTGTCTACTCCAGTCCTTCACAGTTGCCAGCAAACTGGCATTTAAGGATTTGGAATGCAGAACACAAGCCTGCAACCTAAAAATAATATCCTGAGATTTGATCCTGCACCTCTTATTCAGGCTCAATTAATCAAGGTTGCCTAACTCTTCAGAAGTACTTTTCATCAGCAGATTGAAAACACTTTCTAAATGAAATGGGTATCAGTATCTCTTTGCTATGGGAACCTGAAAACAAGATGGCTAATTTAGGACTACTGTCCAAAGGGATGAGGAGTCCATTATTCAAAGTTATCTTTTATATTAAGAAATAAGCTTTTCCTTTCAGACCACTAGAAAATGATATATCACAAAATTTATCATACTGTCTTTGCAGACCTCACACAACAATAGCTTTGCAAATTTCATAAGGCCCAGGCTGAATAACAATAGTTTATCCACAGCAGGAATTCAGTTTTCATCATAAACACCACCCCTGCCCAGAAAACTTCTGAATTACTCCAAGGAAAAGAATTGCAAAATTAAATCTTTTCATCAGAAGGCACCTGTAACCTCTGTGAACAGACTGGGCAATAATGGCTAAAAAGAAATGTAGGGTTTTTCCCCTTTAAACTATTTCATCTTAAGTTCCAAAAACGTTTTGTTCTCCTTTGGATGTAACATAACATAATTGATACTTAAAAGCATTTTGTTCTTTGATAGCAATTTTATCTGTGGAGATTGGCTACATGGAAGCAAAGCTTGGCAGAGCACTTCTGTGACAGAGCATAAAAACACAGCAGGGATGCAGGGGAAAGCACAGCCAGAAAGGCACAGCCCTCTGCTCGTGTCTAGACCAGAGCTGGACACTCCAAAGAGAAAATATTTCACACTTAAATCTGTATTTCATACTTGAGGGTGTTCCAGCAAAAAAACCCACACAAACTGCAAGATAATTTCAGGATATATAGGAAAAAACACACCTCTCAACTAGCAACGTTGCTTCCTTTGGACATTCAAGCCAAGATGCCATTAGGGCAATTTGAGATCCAGCAGAGTCACAGGTTTCTTTGGCTAATTCAACAGTAGATGAATTCAATACCAATTAAGTTCTCTTGAAAAGAAAAATAAGAACCTAACCAGGAAAAAAACACTCCTGATAACAATACCAATATTCTTCATTAAAAGGTGCATATATACATGTTTTATATATTCTCAGTTATACACATTCTGTTAAACAATGGCACATTTACAACAATTTTCCTGAAGAAAATCTGTTCTGCTGTTTCAATAAACCTTCCAAGGTAGAATTGCATAAAGAAGAGCTTAAATGAAGACTTCTGATATACTCTTTTAAAAAACATAAGCAAAATCAACCATCAGGGTACTGAGAAACTAAGGGGCAGATTCTTTAGACCAAGGCACAAACAATGCAAAAAAGACTTGGATGTTCAATTTCTCTTCTTTAACACCCTTGCATTAATATCACCAACACATCAAAATGAGTATTAAAGAATCGTTACCTTCTGCAGTGCATGGTATGTAGACTTCAGTCAAATCTCCAACACCTGAAAGTAGAAATACACATGGAATGTTAACTACACTGCTATTTTAAGTCATTAGATTAATCCTCATGCATGTTAACTTTGCAGAGAGGTTTTCTGATTTACTATTTTCAGAATACCACAAGATAAACGCATTAAAACTGGTCAGATACTTTTATAGTTTTTCCACCTCATAGAATCATGATTGACAGTTTCCCCCCATACTCCTTTGAGGTCCCTCTCCAAGAGCCCCCATTCCCCAGCCCAGTGCTCACTGCAGACTGCACATAGCACTGCAGTTCAGTCATTTCACCTGAGACTCCTTTAACTTTAGTTTTCCAACTCTGACTTCACTCAGGGCTGAAACTCTCAGCTGCTAAAGCCTCTCTCTGTGAATCCCCATTTTCCCCTCATGCCTTAAATGCTCTTGGTCTCCCAAACCTGGCTTAAATCCTCAGCTTTCCCCCATCAGTGCTAACTCAATGTAATTTTCAGCTGACAACAAATCAACCTAAATTCCAAAGACAGGGCTGAAGCACAACCATTTCCCAAGAAATTCCAGTGCAACTGTTAGATCACCCAAACTACTCACTAATTAGATTTTGAGTAGGAAAGCAATAGGAAACCTATTAAATATATGTTTTTAATCATATAGGTTCACATGTTCAGCAGCTGTGTGACAGAAAACACAAATGGTAGA
This sequence comes from Colius striatus, assembly GCF_028858725.1. Taxonomy (NCBI): domain Eukaryota; kingdom Metazoa; phylum Chordata; class Aves; order Coliiformes; family Coliidae; genus Colius; species Colius striatus. Next base: position 20,070,700 of record NC_084773.1, on the reverse strand, counting down.
TGAGGAAGATGTTTATGAAACCACAATTGAAAGCACTAGAATGCAAACATACTAAGAAATTTAAGGTTCTTCACACTATCAACACACCTCACATAGAAGGGGCACAAAAAAGTGTGACATTTTGGCCTAACAACACACTTTGGTCTTCCATTTTCTAACAGAAGGGTTGCAGGTTGTATTAGAACTCAAGATTAAGTCACAATCAGAGGATCCCCATCTCTGTCTGTTCAAATCTGAATAGAGATGTTGCTCAAGTGCCAAAGAATACAAGAGGTTTCTCCACCACATTGCTCTTACCAGTTTTGCTGTGGGAGATTGTGCTAAGGAATTATTTTGCTGGCAGTGTACAAGCATATTATGGCTTCATTTAACAAATATCTAGCACTCACAAGCAGTCAACAGCTTTTGATGAGGATATGGTAGGACATTTCTCAGCCTGCACTTCAGAATTACACTCACAAGGTGAGAAGAGTCACAGATGGGTTCCTCTGCAGTTTTCCACAGCACTGCTTGCCACTCAGATTTGCTGGAGGGAAGGGCTTCCTTCCAGTTCAAGAGACTCGATGGGCAACAGGTGGGATTCAGCACCAGTGCTGAGCATGGGCAAGCTCATTCATAGGGGAACAGGCTCATGGAAGGCTGAGCCAGATGGAGCCCCACTGAAGTGAGCACAGTATTTGGGTAGAGCAGACAAATATTTGACACTCAGAGCTATGCTAATTAGACATCAAGAAGAAATGAAGAGTTTCATACCAATCAAAATATTACTCTATTTACTGAAACTGTTCAACTTATCATTTCAGTCATAAAAAGTTTTGAACAACTTACACAAGTTACGAAATCCTCCAGCACCAACAGTGCTACAGATTTTTAGACACCTACAAATCCCTCCCTTGCTGCTGAAAAAGAAAAAACTCCATCTTTTTTACTTTGAAAAGTCTCTTCTCTCTGCTTGTGTATCCATCTCTAAAGTGTCCCTGAACTCTGCGTGGGTATACAGGGCAGAGAGCCAAAGCATAGGAGAGGCTCCTTCCAACAAACACACCTGTCACACAGCCTCCAGTTCTTCATTTGGTTTGTTGGTTTTTTTCATGCCTGTGTACATAAGTGAGCTAGGGTGGGTTTTTCTGGCACTCATGTGAGAGACTAGATCAAATCTTCCTTTTTCTCTTCTCCCAGCATCCCAGGAAATGCACTCACTGCTAAGCCTTACTACTGCTTTCTTCTGCTGGAGCAGCTCACATTGGCTAGATACTCACTCAAGCAAGACATCTCCCATAAGCCCACTGAGTGCTTTGGATACTGAATTCTGCAGTAGAAGGAAGAGGTGATTGGTTAAAAAGCTTCTACATTATGACTTCTGTCCACTTAAGATATCAAGCCAGCACTGTATACCTAGGGAAATCCTTTAGAGGCTTCAGCTTCCAACAACAGGAACACTTTTGAGGACAATTTCTTAAAATACCCTGCTTTGACAAAGACATACTGACTTAAAAACAGAAACAGGTAAATTCCAAATGCTTTCCTTTCAGTTCAGCACTTCCCATTGCAATGGCAAAAGGCTGGATATTACTTTTCATACTTATGTGCTTGAGATGGCAATTAATCATACATTATTCTCACAAGCAGCACTAAACCTGGACTTCCAGGCTTGGAGACCTAAAGCATTTAAACCACATTACTTTCAAACCTTCAGCAGTGCCCAAGCAGTTTTGCAAATAATCAAAAGACTCATAGCCTGGATGGTTTGGCCATAGCTTCCAACCAATTCAAACACACACCTTCAAGTGAAGAATCGACAGTGCTCTCCCCTAGGTGACACTAGAGAAGACAGCACAGTAAAAACTGAATTTAGCAGCTTCAGTATTTTCTGCATCCCCTGTCAACAGAAGGCTTTGAAAAAAACTTCAGAACACAGATATGAAGTCGTCTCCAAAGGCAAAAGCAACACCACTTTATGTGGCTCCCCAGTCACCACTCCTGCTCTTCTCAAAGCTGGAACTTCCAAGAAACCTAAAAAGAAACTCAGTTCTGCACGCTCCCCATTTCATGTAAAGGAGCAGCACACACTTCAAGGGGAAAAAATCACTTAAGGATAGGAAATAAAAATGGAGAGGCACCTCAGCATTTTGCAGATATACTGTCTAATTGCTAAAAGATGCTGCTTTTCAGGTGGAGGCAGTTCTTTGGGAACTGGCAACAGGGAGCACTGATGAGAGCCTGAAGACATGCTGATCTCCCGTCTGCTGCCAGCAGAAATCCGTACATTACGCTCCAAGTTTATATTGACACGCTAATGCAGACTGAGCTGATACAAGTCATCCCACAGAAAGCTGAGGTGCATTTCCCACCTGGAAGTTTATTAGCATAATATGCAAATACTGACTTCCCTAATGCATCTTTCCTCACAATACTTAGGCAAGATAAGTCTGCAGAGCAAGCGTGATGGTACTTCTCTGTGGAAGGAAATCAAGCCTGGTCCATGGCAGGAATATAGTAACATATTCCTGTAGCAGACCCTAAATCCTCAAGGCAGAGTTTTCCCCTGTCATTTCAAACACGCAGTAACTCATTTGCTGATGTTTTATTCACCTTTTTACTGTCCCTCAGGTTTATTGAACTAGCCTAGCCTGGCACTGCTTGGCATTGCCTGTCAAACATACACTGGTCTTGTCCTATCTTCCAAACTGGTTTTAAGAAAGCTTAAAGGAAAGGATGACACCTTGCATTTCTCTGCTTCACTCGTGTCAAGTTAGACACAGACTGCAGATTTGTCTTTATCTGAAACCCCCATTTACTATTCAAGAGCTTTCTCTGTTTTCCAACATACACTTTACACCCTTTAAACATTTCACTTTCTATAAACACTATGTTCTTTGCTGAAGAAGAGGCTAAAGTGAGTCTGACAGCCTGTGGCCTTATTAACACAGGTTATTAAATGAACAAGTCCATCTGAACCTGCTCTTTTCATTTCTAGAGCCCTACTAGCCTTGACAAGAAAAGATGATCCCCACAACTGCTCCTATTGCTGTTCCTGCTCCTGGAGGGCATTTCTCAGAGTACAACCCATGCTCACCCACCTTTGCCTTAGACCTGGCTCTGCTACCTTCTCAAAAAGAGGCCAGAGGAGACCAGCTTTGATGTATTACTAAGTTTTAATCCCTACATCAACAGCAAGTAGTCCAGCAAGATGGTATCAAGCATCTTCCACTTCATCTCCCTGCTGAGGCATGTGTCTTGTGCAACAGGAACCCAGCGCTTTTTTTCAGCACCACCTGCCAGCTGCAGCTGAGACATGGCACTACCCCTCCTTAGTAACATTTCAGTCCTTGGCTTGCCTCCTGTTCACAGATTCAAACCTTGTCATTAACACAATAGATTGATTATGAGAGCTAAACGGAAAAGACAGTTTTCTGAAGCTGAAATACAAATCCAGTACACATTTGTCACAGAAGCATTTCCTGCACATTTAAACATTGTTTAGCAAGGCAGCCAAAAGTGTTTTGCAAGTGTAATCTGTCTCATGGAAGAAAAACTCCAAAAGCCTAATCACCATCACAGCTTTCCCAGGGCTTGATAGGTTTAACTTCAAAGTAAAATGCTGTCAAAATAGAGGTATCATCTGGCTTATTGTCACAAAAAGGGGGAAAATTAAACATTTCCAACTGTTATTCTGAGGTACAAAATACCTTGGTTTCATCAAGTGGGGAAGAGCATTACACATCTCTATTGGATTTTTAGGCTTTACAATGCCATTTGTTTGATGCCATTTGCTTCACAAATGAAAAGACTATTGACCTGCACGACTGAGTATTGATAATAAAATCATCTTTAAACACCAGAGTTCTTTGGAGATATTGTCAAGAAATTTCATAGTGAGTCACCTGTTGGTTCATAAATTGAACCTGTAAGCTACATAACCCTTAAAACTGTCTTCTACTACTTAAATCAGAATAGTCACATAACTGCTTACTGACTGCACACAAAGAAGAGGCACCTCTTTGAAAGATGTTCTCTCAAAGCTATTTTCCCCATGGAGATGCAGGTGAAGAGTCCATATGTCAGTAAAGCGACCCCAAATAACTACAGGAAACTGCATTCAGAGAGGATGTGTTCATCACTTCTCTAAATGCAAAGTAATGAAATGCATTCAAAGGTTTTGCATTGTCTGTGAGTGATACTCTGGTCTCTTCAAACTGCTGATTAAGGGATGCTTTGCTCATTTTGCATATAACATCAACCCAGCCACTTACCAAAGGTTATTTTCACTGAGCATGTCAGCCTTTGATGACAATGGAAAAATTCCCTTCAGATACAGTTTGTTTGCATGTGTTTTTCATTGCAAAGATATTGCTTGCAGTCCAGAACAGCTTTTTTCCAAGCAACAGAAGTGGCTGGATTGTACCAGTCCCTCACTGAATAAAATGTGGTCATTTCTTATTCTCACTGTAAGCTGCAGGTTTATAATCTTAATTTTTAATGAGATGTCCAGAGCCCATGGAGCAGCTCTAATACTGTAGAAGACCCAAGTGCAACTTCTCCCCAGGGAATAGATGTTGCAGGAGCTCACCAGACCATCACCAGCTTATGAGACACTCCACTTGCTGGTGACAATTTTTCAGAGCCCACCATAGCTTTACACAAACAGATGGGATCTTCTAATACTCTCTCTTTTCAAGTTTCTACTTGCACAAAAGCCTGCCTCAGCTGAAGGACACGGTGCAAAAGACATCATTCAATGTCACATTCTGAGTGATTCTCTGCATGAAAGAGCAAGGGAGAAGTTAAAAGGCTATACCTAGCAAGGAAGGGAGGGGATCATTAGTTCTCCTTCATTTCTTGTTCTTATCACGCTGTTGTATTAAATCATTTTGTGCTGGGATTGAAATGCCAGATGCAAAAATTATTGTAAGTGATCAGAAGTATCACTTGGAGCCAATTACAGAAGATCAAACGAGAAAGGTCAGTGATTAACACACACAAAAAAATCAGGTACTGAATATTGCTGTCTACACAACTTGTAATAAGTTGCAAACTTGATAGTTACTTTCACAGGTTTTGCCATCCAGCTTATGTTTGAGGTAACAATTGGTGCTTATTTGCAAGTTAAGGTATGTATTCACATAGCTCCCTGACTTCTTTAAAGGCCCTAAATATTTACTGCTAGTGAAACATTTTAAACTTTTAGCAAGCTTATCTTCTAATACTCAGTGTGAGATTCTTATGACCTTCTGTGTTGAGGAATAATCTTGTGCAATAAGATAAAGTGGATGTACGCCCACAGTCCCTCCTTGCTAGAGCTACAGCTCCATCAACATTAAATTGTTTGTTTTTCTTTTTTAATTTGTTCCTTGTCCTTGCAAGCCAGAAGACATTTCAGATCGCCCACATACTCCCTCAACACCATATTCTCCAAAAAAACAAGGTCTTCTGCTTTCTAAGTTGGTTTCTTTTAAAAATTGCTAAATTACATAACTAAGTCACACAGGGCACGGATACATGAAATCTGTAGAGGGTTTTGAAGTCAAACATGTCCTTAGCAACCACAAAGTAGACAATTCCTAGAGCTCATCTCCATCCTTTTGTATAAAAAAAAAGCAACAGAATGAATAAGATAGTTGACTTGCTCTAGTCAACTACTGTGGATCAAGGTTTGACAAACAAAAGACATATGACAGTGACAATACAAAAAAAATCAAGCCTGCAACACTGGATGAGAAAGTGCTCATGGACCTTACTGGCTGCCACCACAAACATACACTGTAGGTGTCTGGTGGAGGAGACACAGTCAGGGTGAACCTGTCAAGGGTGCCTCAATACAACAAGTTTTGGGTTTGTTTTTTTAAAAACCCTTTGCTCTCTGACATCTCAAGGAATGAAGTGATTATCTTGAACTTTCAATAGTCCATGCACTGTTGTATTTCCATTTATTAACACTCTGAAAATCAGCAGAAGCAAATTAACAGGCTGCTCCTGCTCTTGGAGGCTCTGTGACAACCCAGGATGAAGCTACTTACTTGAAGAGAAGCCCTCAGTGGAGGGGCAGGGAATATCTGAGGCAATGTCTCTGCTTTTACTGCCTTAAGGAAAAAACCTCCTTTTAAAAAAAATTGCTGATTTGTAGCTCAACAGAACTGTTGCATAATCAGTCTTTAAGACAATCAATTTATCAAGTCCTGGATGTCACCAGGGAAAGCTAGCAGGAATACCCACAAAAGCCACCTTGACCTTAACAGCCAGCTCAAAAGATGTTTATATACAATACTTGGAGAATAGGAAACTGACACATGAAATGCCAATAGTTTGCAGTCTCTTGCAGCAGAGAAATAGCCAAGTTTGGTGGGTTTTTTTACCTATTTCAGTCTGCTCTATGCAGCACATGGCAAGAAAAGGAAGTGTAATAAAACTCATAGCATACACAGCAACAGCAAAAGCCTCAAAGACATCCCAAGTGCAGCAGAAGGTCATTAGTGACTGAGGTAGAATAAATCTCACTTTCCAGGAAACAGCATTCAGGATTTCTTTTTCAAGGCAATTCCATCTTAACATAGGCTTCTGATATCCTTGAGGTTTCTTCCAAAAGATTCATAAGATACCTGAGAATAATGAAGAACTGATAACAAAATGCAACCTTAGTTTTCTAGCAGTTCCTTCTAAACTATCAGTTTCTAGATTAAGCTAATTGATACTTCTACAAATCTCAGCATTTAGTAGCAGCACACAGCAGAGTAAGGTGAGGACAAGCTAAAAACTCAAGAGCAAGAACAAAACCAAAAAGGCTGGAGGAAGTAAAAGAGCAAAAATTGCAAATTCATATCCAAATTAAATCATAGCATGTGCCATACAAGGGGCAGAGATGAGAATGTCCCTGTAACCCCTGAAAGCAGCACAACGACATAAGTCCAGAAAATTACATGCTTTAAAAACATACACATATATGAACAGGAAAAAAGACTTTGAAGTGATTTAAGGCCACATACACACCACCTATAAGCAGCACACATGCCAAATACCAACTGTACAATCAGCAGCTCACTGCAAAGTAGCAAATTGCTTCCTTAAGTTTTCAACTAATTTTCTAACTGGTTTTCCTAAATATCAACAAAACCACTACCAAGCCACAAGTATTTTTCACGCAGCAGGCAGACTACCTCCCCCCTTTAAGCTCCCACTCCTGCTGCAACATCCTGCAAAAGAACTAAGGAATATTTTATCAATTTCTTCTGAGTCACCAGGTTATGACTAGGGAGAAAAGAAAAAAAAAAGCTGTTGCAATGTAATCTATCCACATTCAGAAGCACAGAAAGCTATTAGTCTGTGTCCTAGTGATACCAAGCCCTTTTCATACAAACAGCAGAACAAGCTGAGCTACTCAGCCTTGACATCTGTCAAAACAGAACAGGCCTCAAGTAGTAATTTATATGGGTAGCTTTTTTTTCCCCCCCTCTCCTTTCCAGTAGTTCAATTACTGCAACAGAATCATAAGTGGTATTCTTCTCATGGAAAATTAAAGAAAAAGAAATATAATAAACATAGGATTTGCCAATTTTCCTGTGTGTATCAATTACTTCCCTTCATTGTACTCTACTACTGCAAACATTTCAGTTCCACATTTTCCCCCTATTTCAGATTCATCAATTTTGGCATCATGTCCTCTCCATTATTAAGTCTTTTTTTATCTCAATTAGTTTGACTACATTAACAGACACACGGAATGCAGGAAAAAACCACAGTCCTTAACACCTACACCATGGGTCATCTAAAAGAAGCATTAATGAACTTAGCTATGAAGACCAGTGTGTCAGCATTAGGTTGTGTCACTGCTGACCTAGTGGAGTGTAGTCATGCCTCCAGGCTATGTTTTTACTTGCTGATAATTTGTGTTATCATAAAAAAGCAGGCCAGGTTTGTTTACTCAGTCAGTGGTCCACACAGCCTCAGCCAAGCACAGCACCTTCTGTGGATACCGAAGGCTGTGCAGATGGAGAGAAGCATGAGAAGCTCTTCGAGCCTTTTGGTAAAAAGTTTAAGTGACGGTGAAGACAAAGGCTAGTAGTTTTGAATTCTTATCTGCTCAGTTCTTTTCTGCTCTCAGAAACAGGTACTCGTACCTTGATCCTTTGGCACCTGACACTAAAACTCAAGCAGGAGCTAAAGCTGTACTTCATGAAAAAGAGCACATTAACAGCGATGTGATTTTTCCAAGGCTAATGCTCCCAGAAGCTTCATTTTGATGGGGTGACAGTCTCTTAAGCTGCTGCAGCCCATGGGGTAGTGGAAGGAGATCAAAGGAAAGGAGTGGGGCTAGAAGCCACAGACAGATCTGCTCAGAGATCACAAATAACCCCACAAGAACAGACAAAATCCCGTTCTCGAAGGTCAAAACTGCAACTTGGCAACTGTGAATCCCATGAACCAGGATAAAAGGCTCTGCCAGCCACACTGCCTTTTCAACTGTGTAGGCAGAACACCTAGAAGAGCAAATCTGATCCTGAGTCAGTAAAACATCACTAGATCACATTCTGATCCCAGTGATATTTGGGGCATCCGAGCTGGCTGCAGGAGAGTTACGTTACAGAGCTATCGATAAGGGCAAATCATTCAGGATCTCAAGGAATGGAAACTGTGAAAAGAAAAGAACATTTGGTTCTAAATGCAAGCAACTCAACTTCAAAAATGCTTGTGTTCTGGGGGGAAAGACTATAAACTTGCAACTTTTTTCACCAAGAACACAAGGAAGCTTCAAAACCCCATAGATGAGTAGAAACACAACTGCAGCCTGGCTGGTGCTAACAGGATGACCAGAGCTCAAAGGACACAAAACCCAGAAGCTTTTGATGGTTATTTTTGAAACCTGCACACTTATTTTTCCACTTCATCAATGTGCAACTGAAACCTTTTAAACAACAGTAGCTTTTCCAGCTTGCATCCTGAACCCTAGGTACAGCTGTGGTGGCTGAAGGTCGGGATGTCTGCAGCTACACCAGAGGCAACAGCATCCCCCAGGCTCCTGGATGCCACCAGTCAGTCCAGGTCCTGGCTGCATATGCTGGAAGCCCCAACAGTTGGGAGCAGGATTTGATCCTCTCCCAGCACCTTCACTTCCTTAACTGCAGCCTCCAAGGCAAAATAGCCAGTTGGTTAATTACATTGTTTCACCAAACGTTATTAGTAAAACAGATTTGTTGTGGCTGCCAGGCCATGACTGGTGATGTGAAAATACATTTTCAAAGCCAAAAGGAGAGCACCAACCTCTCTCTAATATGGAAACAAAATCTGAAAGAGATATTCATAGCATCTAAAATAAAATTTTAATGCTCAAGGTACACACAGAAAGTGTAAAAATATCTATGTATGCATTTGAATAAATATGCTTCACAAAAATGAGGACTCATTTTTGATGATGTTAACGCAATGTTATAGATATCTTTTGTACATCTCACAAGGTATAAATATATTGTGTGTATCTTTTCATATATATATCTCCCACATGAAACATGAGAAATTTATCTCTATCAAGACAAGAATTTACAGACTTTCAACTTCCAGAAATCAAAATTGTAACAAAACTGAAGTTTTGTTCCTTTGTGCATGCCTCAGTTCTGTTTTATATACTCGATTTAGCTAAAGCCTTGGGTCAAACACAGCTTAGGGCAAAGAAATCAGTAGCAAAATACTTCTGCAACATTGAAATAAATCAGACTTTCTCCCTAAATCCTCTGTTATTACTGCAACAAAGCTGGCTAGGAAACGTTTGAGAGAAGTTGAAGGAAGGCAGTTCAGAGTTTCACTATGACTGTTTTAAGGACTATGGACTTGTAATGGAAATTCTGCTCTTGCCAAGTATTTGTTTGTTCATGAAAAAATAAGTTATGTTTTTTCCCCCTTTTAAAAGAAAATAAAAGCAGAAGTATTCAGCAAGTAAGCCCATTTTTCCAAGTCTCTGGTTTTCTAGGCAGTTCTACTACAAATGCACTTAATTTCAAATTCACATCAGTGTCAAAATCAATCCTATCTCATGTAATGCTACTTGAATCTACTGCTCAAAGGTGGCATGTAACATTAGGGGTCTTGCTATGATCCAGCTGGAATCAAGTGCAGCTGATTCATTTCTCCTCCCCACTCCTCTTTCAAGAGTCCATCTTGAAAGTCATTATTCTATCAATATGCTGAATAATTGAATAGGCAGCTGTTTGACATGACATATTTATACAGGTCATAAACTCACTAATACACTGAAACCTATGCCTTAACTACTATTTCCATGGGGTAAGACTGCTCAGGGACTAAGCCACACACATGCTGCTTGCAGTTATGCACCACAGCACTGCTGAGAGTTTCACCTGGCTTTGTAGGCATTTTATGTGTATTCTCATGAACAAACCTGATTCCTCCCCTCCAGAAACCCCACACTGCTACTTACACTTTTGTTTATGAACACTGACAACACAAACTTTATCATACCTGTACAGCATTAAGCATATTAGTTAATCCTCAAAGGCTAAGCAGCTTGTGAGTAGCACTGAGTATCCTCTTTATATATTACTGCTACTGTTCAACTACATACTCACAGTACTTTCCAATAATTTGAGAGCTTCATTACAATATTCCTTAAGTTTTGAGCTTTAGAGCTCCATTGACCACTGTACATGACTTGCAACATGATCATGCAAATAAGTAGCAAGCCCACTGTTAAAGCAGACCCCAAAGAGTCAATGAGAGTCCAGCTCCTCGAAGTTTCCAAATACAAATTAATCCTATTAATCCTTATTTACATCCATGAGAAAAACGTTAGATATGAGACCACCTTCTAGAGGTCAAGAGCATACAAAAGTGTTTCACAGGAGTCTCGTTATCTACAAGGCTTCTCTGACTGACATAAGAGTAACTATTACTACCAGTGCACCTGGAGATCTCTCAGCACCTTATGTTTGTTAATTCTTGTCTTCACATCAGCCCTCCAGCACACATATCAAGACTTATGTTTCTTATATACAAATGAAGATGCTGCCTGCAGGACACCAAGCAGCAAGCCAGTAATTAACTCCAGGTACACACTCACATCTTCAGGAACCAGAGTGTTATCTACATAATAACATTAGTTTTACCAAGGGAGTTGCACAGGTGAATTCAGGGTGAAGGAAATGAAGTTATGAGAAACAGAGCTCAGTACAGACACAAATGCACACACAGCCTCACAATGCATTTTGACCAGAGCAATTACCCAACCCTGGGCTTCACCCTTAGAAAAACAGATGCTACCTTCAAACAAAAGCCTTCATCCACCATCTTCTACAACTCCCAAAAGCCTTTTGACAGCACAAGCCTTCCCTGAGCAGGGCAGCAAGGCCTGTAGTAGCCCCCAGGAGCCCTCTACCAACTCACCTGGGCAGGCTCTGGGGTCCCTTCTGCTCCTCCATGGGGTCCTACAGGCAGAGCCTGAGGCTCTCTGCCAGACACCTCTAATGAGCTCCTGCAGAGCTCTGTCTCCTCCCACCTCACTTCAGGTGTGCTTCTGCCCTCCCAGCTGTGCTCAGGGGGAGCAGGTGAAGGAGGGAACATGGGCAAACCTGCTCTGCAGTCAAGGGTTGGCTGCTGAATAGGTACATGGTGTGTTATTAACACATATTATTCCTTCCACGGGACCTGCATGAAAACGTTGGGATGGCAAAATGCTAAATGGAAAAGCAGACTGGAGTTCAAGTGTGGCTTTGATGCTGCCTACCATTCACTTAAGTGGAGAGGCACCTTTTGGAGCTTCTCCATCAGTCCCAGCAATGAGATGATTGCTGTGGCATAACATTTCCAGACAATATGAGTCTGACAGGGGCACGGCTGGGAGCTATTTTATTAAATGCAGAAACAGCAATGAGAAGTGAAAAGATACTCTCCCTTGAGCAGACATAAAATCTTTTACTAAACTCAGAGGTCTAACCAGCAAAGCAAAGAAAAAAACCCTTCATTACCAAGGCACCCAGCTGCTCCAGCCCAAGAAGAGACACGGGCTACCCCATGAGAGAATATCGTCCTTCCTGCCACTCAAAAGCTGTTTTCTGAATCCCAAATATTCTCCCACATCTTCAGATTAGAGAAATGCAAATGCTAATGAACTGTCCTTGAGCAAGCAGCAGCATGGGGCATCTCCCTCCTCCATCAAACCCCTTCCCAGCAGCCAGCATGCAGCACGTGTTCCAAAGCAAAGCCTTTTCCCAGAGCTGTTATAAACCCAAGGTACGCTTTCTGCTACATGTCAGGGGGGACAAAAGCCCCTAGCTGGATCACAGAGATCCTCTGTTATGGTAATGCTCAGAAAATACTGTATTTCTTTTAAAAGCACAAATGCTGTAGGCTGAAGGATGCGATGGCAAGAAAGGAGCTGTGACTGTGAAGTCTGGTATCAGAGTGAGGTGACAAAGGACTGAGAGAATGTGGATAGCAGCGAGGAGAACAAAATTACCATTACTAGTACTGGACATGAAAGCCACCATTGCCCTTGATGGCATTCATAAAGTATACCCTTAGTAGGTATTACTGTAATAGGGTCATATTTTTTGTTAGAGCTGCTACATGGAAAGCACTCATCCATGCCAAGAACGGAGGTCACTGTCTCACCACTTGCTCATGGGTTGCTCTGGGATTCCAACTCGAGAGAGCCAGCACTCCTGTTACAAATTCTCTTTTGAAGGAGGAGGGCCAGGTCACCACTAGGAGACAGAGAAAATACTCTAAAATGGAAAATCAACACAGGCCAAAAGCAAAACGCTGTTCTGCATTCCTAAGCTAGCAGAAAGCTAACCTAACGCATCCAAACGAGACCCAACTTTGTCTAGACAACAGCAATTTTGGCCATAGGAACTGTTAGGCACACTGAAAAGGAAGAAAAATCACAGGATCTGCTCTCAACTGCAATTATTTTAACTACATACAAATACATCACTTTCTTTACAAGGTATAAATAACTATACACAATTACATGCTAATTACTCACAATTAAATGGCAGTGTAAATACAGCTATGCACAAAGATAATCAGATGGTTACTTGTACAATGTAAATTAATTGATAACGGGAGATTTACAATTGCAAATTAGAGTGATTACATTTTGAATACCATGTTCCATGGTAGGTATTACACACAATTAATCACTGAGCTTGCCCCCCCTCCCAGACAGAGTAACTGTGCATTACAGGCAGCAGTGGGTACCCCACGCTGGGGGTGACAGAGTGAGGAGGCAGGTGACAATTTTCTGAGTCAGCGCACACACCCTCTGCTGTTATTTCTGACATAATTACCCCACGTCATTTCCATCCCTGGTAGCTGAAACGTTCTCCATGCTGCTGCCAAAAGGAGACTTACTTCTGATTAGCTTAGGAGGGAGAAATTTCTACAACCTTATCTTTCACTTGCATTTCTGGTTCCCTCTCCTCTTAGCTCCATCCGGCACTTAATTTAGTTTCACTTGTGTGGCCGTCTACAGCCATAAACATAAATTGTCTGCAATTTTACGCCTTCAAAATCCCGGCATTTTTTCATTATTTCACCAACATACAGGAGGCAAATCTACCATCTATTCATAAAATAACAGCAGTGGGTGGTTTTGCCGCTTACTGGAATGTGTTTGTCCTTTTCTTAAAGGTTGTGTGTGCCTCTGTGTGTATATTTGTGTTATTCCAGAGTGTCTGCCTGTTGTATTCGCTTCCTGCTAGAAAAAAGGATGTCTGTGGTAGCTGTTTGTTGATTTTCTATTGACTTCTGTTTGAGGCTGAAGGTGCTTCTCATTACTCTCTTATAATACAGTGAGGATGCCAGTTTAGCTACATTGACCTTGTAATGATGTTTATTTCTTCTTGTGTTAGTGCCTGTGTTGAGCATAGGTTTTATCAGTCATTCTGGGGCTGCATGTTGCTGATTCGGGATGACGTGAAGCAGCTGGAAGGGTTGGTGTACAGCCTGTGTGCGGTCAGTAATCTCGTATCAAGTCTCGATTTTAGCCCTGCTCTAACGACTTCCAGGACTCTGAGAGATGCAGCTCGGTTGATGGGACAATTTAGCTTAAATGTACCTGCCCTAAAAGTCAGAACTTCAACAGATAACAGTTCATTCATTGTTAAATTAAGCAGTGCCATGGCAGTGCAGCGTAGGAAGAGAACGGTAAACTTGCTCTTTGGTATAAGCACTCAGAACATCACGGCCAACCTCAACTGTTTAAAGTCATTTAAAACATCAATCCCCCAAGAGCTGAGATTTTTTTTTTGCTTCTAGTTTATGACCCTTTCTTTTTCACTTTATAATTAAACTTTTCCAAGTTCATCCTGCAAATAGCAAGAAATGTATTTCAAGTGGAAAGGGAAAGTACACCATGCTGTGCCAACAGAAATAATGAATTCCTCCTAGGGTTGTTAAAGCATGTACTGATTAAAACTACAATTGCACATTGCAAAAGGAGGACAGTTTGGTAGTCTAAATGGCTGAATATTTATTATTTCCTCAATAAAATAAAAATGGTGCCAGAAGGATGATTAGAAACCGAGGTCTCAATTCTCTCAGAAGGAAGTTTTTCCACCCCACAACGACATATGTAAGCTTCACAAATTTGAAACGTGGTTCCAATGGAAAGTGCATAAACAAAGGAAAAACTGGAGGAGTTTCTTGCTTAAGCATCCTTGAGTGCATCCATAAATGAGATCTTTAGGATTTTTAGGGTGTTCAGAGATAGTGAATTTCAAGTAGAACGGTAATTTTCTGACTATTTTTTCCCTGCTGATAGTCACGAAGATGCAGAACTATTGCAGGCTCACGTAACATGCCATTTTGCTATGAGAAAAGTTGTTATTTTCAAATGATAACCGTCTAGCTCATTTTTAGTAACTTATAAATCCAAACCAAACGCTCCAATGGCTTTGAAAATACTTTCTAGCCTGTGTCACAGCTTTTACGCCAAACCCTTCAAAGCCAAAGCCTGGTGCATCTTGGTGCTGTAGATAAGAAGTGAACTAATGTCAAATGCAGAAGTCAGCAAAACTCCCAGACTCACATGTCTTGCTCTCCACAGATGTCTGCAGTGAAGGAGATGCTCATCAACCCATTAAGTCACCTGGAGCTTGGATTTTGCTTAATATGGAAAGGAAAGGCTCACAAGCTAAGTGTGCACCTGGTTTCATTTCCCCGAGGGCTCAGGTAGGAGATGAAGGCACGATGGTCCAGATTCCAGGTGCTTTACTTCTGCAGTTTGGTTAGGAGCTAGGCAGGAACCCGAATGCATAACACAGGACAACTCATCTGGAAATCTTGATGTATTTTTCCTCTTACAAAATAAGAAATTATCAGTTCTGTGATCTGTAGGTCACACAGCTAGCTAGGCCACATAACCTGCAGGTTAAACATGCATGATTATATATGGCTTGTTAGAAGCATGACTGAACTAATTGATGGAAAAGTCCTGCTGCACCCAACTGACCTTATTATTGTTCAGATTAAGAAAAGGTCCCTGCAGAGGGATGGCAGCCAGCGCTTCAAGAGTGTTTTCAAAGCTAATGCGGCATGTTACCAACATGCAGAGAGATTTCACACTGCAGTCCCCCCTAACAGTGTCCTGTATCAGGTGACAGAAAGGAACTTGCCACTCAGGGAGACCACGCAGTAATCCTTGGAGAGATGCTGTACTGGCAGCATCATTAAAATGCATGACATGCAGTCTGGCCGCTATCAGATCAGCAGTGCATGGGAATATGATGGCTATAACAAGGAACATGGACCCAATCTTCACATTCATCTGGGATACCTTTACCACGTCCGAGTTGGACTGACTTCATAAAGGGGAACGGGCCATATGTAGAGGTCTCCAGTTGGCAAGCATCACGAGGAAAGGAAACACAAAGCATACAAGAAGCTTTTTACAGCAAGTCCAGCTGAGAATGAGGTTATGATTTGCAGTTTGCAAATTATTAGTGTATGCATGGGTAAGAATATAAAAGTTCCCTTACAAAAGGGAGAGAGAGAGAAACAGAGCAGATTTTACTGATTCTTCAGCTCTATTGTACTTTCTCTGTAGGAGGTGAAAACTGGCAATTACTCTTGAAGATGCACAGATAGGAAGATAGAACATAAATCAAAATAAAAAGAATATGAATGCATTCTCTAGTTATTCAATGGATATTTATTCAACCAAGGTGCTTGGGAAAGGCTGTTATAGTGAGCTACACAGTACATTACAAGAAGTTTCTCCGATGTGCTTGATGTTACTTGGCAATCAGAAGAAAAGGAGATGAAGAGAGGCAACGATACTGCACGCAGCACGGGATCCAAACACAGCCATTTGGAAAGGAAAGTCAGCACTGGACTAGTTGGCATCAATAGTATTTCTTTAGGATGCAAGTAGTTCATAATAAACACACAAATGAATTTCAGGAACATTTGTGACAGTTCTATTCTTGCACTCTAAGGGGATTTGAAGGGAAGGGAGGAAGACGTTTGTGTGGACAGTATGTCATTTTAAAGACCATATTCTTCCACTAAAAAAGCCTTTGTGTGTTTGAAGGTCAGAATTCAGATGAACTCACTGGAATTCATATTCATCAGGAAGAAACAAAATAACTCCTGGGAAGCCCATTAAAAAAATATAATGTGCTTTTTCCTCAGGAATTACTCTGAAATTGGGTGTCATGTATCTGACTTAATGCTCTAATGGTATGACTTGAACACTAGGGGAGGATTTACAGGAAATATCTGCTCCTTATCTGATTATAGAAGGAAACCAAAGTCTTGCAGTCTGACACTCCAAGGTGGCTTGCTGTCAACCTAAACCTCCAACATTAACTATTTGTCATTGGATTAAAACAGAGCTCAGGTCAGCCACGCCGTTCAAGCTCAAAGAATATCAGACCCCAAAGGAACAGACAAAAAGAACCCAAAAAGGGAGGCAGGAAAATAGATAGGCACAGAAAAATGAGGTGACCTGCCCACCATTTCAGAGCAACAACCACAGCACCAGCCCCTCAGCCAGACCCACAGGCACCACTGCTTTCCGAGTTACAGACTGGAAATTGTGACAAACCAAGCTTGGGCACAGCAGTTACAGGAACAAAACACCTTGAAGAACAATTTCTGTGGAAGAAATGATTCAGGAGATTGCCAGCTATCAAGAAATCATTCAAAAAAATCTTTTTGGAAAGTGTCTCCTAATGGAAAATGAAGCAGCTCATCACAAGAGCCTCGCTCTTTTCAAAGAGCGCTACGGAGGTTTTGGCGAGGCTGAAGCTCTGCAGATGCGATTTTATCTTAAAAGCAGGTCCTTGGAAACAACTGGGAGCACGCCAAGGAAGCACACAGGCACTTCAGGGATCTTGAAAAGATATCAGGGTATACAGCAGGAGACAAATTACGAGAGATGAGTTAGACACAGGGGTGCAGGAGCCAGTGTGGCACCTCACAAAAGCCCTTCACAAACATGGGAGCAAATGCCTGGCAGGAGCTGTGCTGGGCCTGTTCATCTCACAGCCTCTAATGCCTCACTCCAGACTTACTGGAGATCCCAGGAGCTATTGCTGAGAGTAATCTGAAGGCTTTGCTAGTGTTGTTTGGATTACATTCAATGAAATTAACGATATTATTATTTATGTAGCCTGTGTTATTATGTATTCTGGATGATATTATGATAACATTCAATCAATGAAAACAGCAATGTCAACAAACCATAAAACTTTCATTTACAAAATATACTGGTAGTAATTAAAAATAATTATGTTAAAAGACCAAGTGAAAAATCACAAGACAGTGGCACTTTTGCATTAAAATCTTCAGCAGCACACTTGGGGTAGTTGTAAAGTGGAAAAAGGGGAAGATAATGTTTAAAAAGCTGGGGTTTAATTTAAGGGGAAAAAAGAAGTAAAAATATTGAAAGTGGCTTCTGAGAAGAACCGTGTCTTCCAAATCCTGAGGCCCTGGAGCTGGAGCTGACAGCCTGTGCAGAGGTGGCTGCCCAGGGCAGTCAGGAGCGATGCCTGCAGGCAAGAGGACTCCAGGCACAGGCCGGGTGACAAAAATGCAGGACAGAGGCAGGGAAGAAAGCAATAGATGTTTTCAGGCATGTTTAGCTTCCCTAATGGGATATTTCTAATGCAAATGTCTGGTAAAATGGGGATAGAAGCTGTTTTTTTTTAGCAAGGGGATAACTAAGATGAGATTATTTATGCATGAATGTAATATTACAGTGCCAAAAAAAGCTAACAGTGAATTAATTCCCCTGCTTCTTGATTTGAAAGACCAGGTCACAGCCTTGTCAGATCCTTCTGCATGTCAGAGTGGTCTGTGGGAGCCTGGCACAGCTGCTCGTCGGGTTTTGTGTCATGCCACCACCATGACAGACAGCTCACAGACAGGTAAAGACCAAGTCTCTGCCCATTTCCTTTCAGACTCACTGACCCATCCTGAACGATGCAGGTGCCCGTGCCTCGTGGACCAGGCATCCACAACCTAAGCTTGACACTTGCAGAGCAGCTGGAACTGCTGTAACTATCTGATCTTTCCTCAGCTGTACCAAGGAACTCATATAATCCAGTACTCGAAGCTCATCTGCATTCACCAGCACTAGACTCCAGAATGTCTTGTTATATACCCTACAACCCTTAAATAATATCTAATGCACTATATACTTGATACCTGCACCAGCAGGGAAAGAAAGATCACAATGCATCAGGATTTGGTAGCTTCTGTGTCACTTTAAAGGTGGTCCAACAACCAAATAATCCTTAATTGCTGGGACTTTTCACCTTTAAATGAAGGCACTCCATCTTGAATACTGAAGTCATGTGTCTTTGCCGAAAACAATATGCAGCATGAAGGAAATTCAAGCTGACACTATCTCAAGACAGCAAAGACAAACTGATTTAGCAACTCTGACAGGCATTTATAAGGAAAATAAAATGCGAATCTAATTTCAGCCTACTGTACTGAAATAATATGCAGCATGTTTTGATGTCATAGCATGAATATTTCATATATGAACAGCATCTTGTTTGGTAGTGAGATGCTTCCAGACACCCGTGAGAGGAGGTCCTGGGAGACAGAGAAGGCTTAATTGCTATTTCTCAGAGAGCAACCCAACTGTACAGTAACTTTTAGATCCTTATTGACTTTTTAACCGTTTTGCCAAATGTCAATACATAAAAGTTTAGATGTAAAAAATCATGGGTGAACCTTTCCTTCTAATTAATGGCTGTATTGATCAGTTAGGTTTTCCCTCTTGCCTCGTGTCACAAAAACCACTGGATTTCGGAAGGGGTATTTGCACTTACGGCTTCCTGGTACAAAAGCAAAGACTGGCATCTCCAGCGTGCTAGCAGCATCCCTTTTCCAAAGTGCATTGATAACAAACAGCCCAATGAAGATGGGCAAAGTTGGGTATTTATGGTCTCAGGAGCATTTTGTTGTGACTTGCATTGAGTTTCAAGGTTCAGCAGTTTAACAGCCAGCATGGCCAGGTTTTCATTTCCTTCATTTCAGATTCAGAAAAAAAGCCATCACAAGGTTACATCTCCAACAAGAAATCAATCCCAAATTCCACCTGGCAGTTAACCAATGTATGTAGAAAATACAGTCCAGCCACTGCTGAAGCTTTGCTGCATTTTGTCACAAAACATTTGCACAGCCCTTGAAGTTGCTCAGTATCTTCTAGCCTAAAAACATAAGCAATGAAAAAACATGCACATCATTTAAATTACACTGAATATTCAATAATGGTAATGACTTAAATATTAGAAGCTCTTTTGATGTGTATTTCTGGGGAAACTGCATTTGTCCTTGACCTTTGCTTACTCATTATTTTGTCTACACATAATTAACACATTCATAATATCACATAAATGCCACTTATTGATACTGTCCCAAGGGCAACTAGTTATCTAGGAGGAACACGGACACATTAACATTTACTAACTCATTTAGCTTCTCTTCCTCATTAATCTGAAGAAATCCATTTGTCAAATCACACAGAAACATATATTAAACAGGCAATATTTCACAAGGTAATGTTTTAAACGTTGTCAGACAACAGTGGCAGTCATTTAAAGGGACAGCACCTAAGAGGAGCGGCACCGATGCCACACAGCCACCGCACGACTGCCCCCTGAGCACACAGACAACGGGACCACCTCGACATCAGACGTGACAGGTTGTAAAGACAGAGAGTTTACTTCCTTATTTTTCACATCTTCTCTTCATTATCAGCAGAAAGATGCTGTGTATACTGGATAAAAGCTTCAGATTCATCTTTAGTGAACTGCGCCCACTCAGCAGGGTGATGTTGCCCCAAGGCACCAGCTCAACAAGGTCTGAGGTCTTTCAGAAGTCCAGGTAGTTAATAATCACATCATACAGCATCTCCTTACTTACAGACTTCACTGCTTTGTGAGATGCTCAGAGTCTCCTGTAGAAAGGCCAAAACCAACAGCCTGGCAAAGGGGTTTAAGGAACATTAATAATACTCCTGCCTCCTCTTTTTCTCTCCAGAACACAGTCTCCATTATTCATCACCACAACTAAATATTCAGGGCTCATTATTTTCAGCATTTTGTTCACTGTACTTGACTTTTATCTGTGAATTATTTTGAAAGACTTTCATAACAAATATCTGGTAACACACATGTCAGCACTTTGGCAGGGCTAGCAAAGTTTGAGTGAGCTCTAGTTAAATTTAAAGTGGAAATTGGACCAATTAATTACTTGAGATGGGTGAAGAACAGGATTTCAGCATAGGACTAAAATTAAACAATGCAAAAAGTGACAACTGGCGTGATTCCAGGGACTGAGAGCAGGCAGGAGCACAGTCCCCGGGCTGCAGCCTCCCACGACTGACACAGGAACGACCTGGAGAAGGGCACAGAGGAGTAATGGGCTCTCAGGATGACACTGTGACATTTTCTCTCCTAAGGGAATGAAAATAATACTGATGCCAAACTGAGAACCAAAGGATATCGGCAGACTCATCACCAGTGCTTCATGTATGGAGTCAGGACTGAGGGACCATGACCCTGCACAAGCATCCTCGTGTCACACTTGTGCGACATGCGCAGGGCCTGGCTGCAGCAGGAGCTGCTTCGTAAGGGAAAGCTGCTGGGAGCGATGCAGGAAATCCACCTGCATCCTGGATGCATTGGTTTGCCTACTAGAACTGCTCTGAATACTCTGTATTAAAAATTTACTGCTTCCAAGTCAGAATCTTTCCATTCAAGAAAAAAAAATAGAGGAAAAAGTGCTTGGTAAACATAGAAGTAATGTGCTACATGAGGCTCCAACAGGGGAAAAACATTAATAAAGCAAGAAACTGCTACCAGGCTTTCATTTTGTACTTTCAGTAGAGAAGAAGGAACAGAGCTGAAATATAATCTATGTGCGTAAAAAACAGGTGATGTAACGGATCAATACACAAAGTTATAAAATAAGCAAAGCTGTCTGCTAGAAGAGACCTTTCTGAGAGATCCCACTGGAAGACATCCTGAGCATTTCAGCACTTAAAAATAAAGGATCATAAGCAGCCCTGGGCAAATCATGGGTTTTTCCCTGATAATGCTGATTTAAAACATGTAAATGTATTCACAAGCTAGAAGGTGTGGGTAATGACTGTTGAATATACAGAACAGCAACCACTAAAACCAGGAGCAGCAAAACCACAAAAGAAAACAGTTTTCAAATGATTTTTCTACTTTCAGCATGGAAACATCTCTGTAAGTGTTATCATCAAGTTCGGATGAACAAATACAGCCAGCAAAGTTTTACCTTCCTTTTTATTTGTGTATTTCACGGCAGAATTTTCCTTAATGTGTTTTGTCAAAACACTCTGAAATAGGAGTGTTTATCTATCCAGAGAAATAAACACATAAACTCCTCACAAATCCAAAATTGCCCATAACAAATCCTCAGGTTGTGTTTTGGAGGAAAGTGGTGCAAAAGGCTTATCTGGAGACGACGTTCAGCAAAAATAGATCCAGTCTGTGATTCTCCCTTCTCTCTCCTCTGGCAGGACTTGCACAGAAAATGCATCTGCAACTGTCCAGGGTCTCTGACAAGTTACTGACAGCTGATGGATGGATCAAATCCAATATCAAGAATACGAAATGATAAGGTTCAGAAAGGAAGGGGATGAGTGACAGCAGTTAAGCAGATGAACGGACGGGGGAACCTTCATGGCAGAAGAATGAATCTCCTTTTTCCCCACGAAGAAGGAAATGAATGGGTTGACAACAGCAGGAATTCATTTTCAGCTACAAATATTGGTCTTAAAAAAAAACTTTACAGTGCTTTTATATTTGTGTTAGCAGTGTTGCTAGCATGTGGAAGGTACTTAAGGCTTTATGAAACTCAGCCGTGACCACTGATAACGGGTGTCTGCGCCAACGTGCTGTCACATTTGAGAGCTGCATCAGCAGCCCAGCCCACTCGTGCTATTAACACACCACCACTCTACTCCCTTTCCAAAGGTATCAAAGTCACCTCAGGGGCAGTTTTACAATTTCTAACCATGTTCAGATTCAGGAAAGGATAAGAAAGTGTTTAGATGTGTAATATGACCCAAAGAGCAAAAGGATTTGAGAAAAAAGGGGGGGGGTGGGGGGGGAAGGCATTTTGGATCAAAGCACATTTTCTGCTATGAACCTCTTTGTCTAATGCAGCTTTTAGAATTTTTAGTCATTTGTTATGCTGTATCATTAGTAAAAATAAACAGTCTTATCAATTAATTCTCAAGAGTGTCCTGTTTCATTGACGTTTTCACTGGAGAAATCACTCAAAGGGAAGTTTCCATAAAGCGACACTTCTCTGGACTACTCCACATCCTTTTTTCTCATGCAGCTTCCTCCTCCTGAAGCCCAGCCTAACTCTGCTATTTCTGCCACACTTCTTTTGTTCAGCTAATACATTTAGCCATTTGCAGAAGTGGAATATGAGGAGCCAACCAAAACGGACACACATTTCCTGCTTCTTTTTTTCAACAAACTAATTGTACTTT
Source organism: Colius striatus (assembly GCF_028858725.1). Classification (NCBI taxonomy): domain Eukaryota; kingdom Metazoa; phylum Chordata; class Aves; order Coliiformes; family Coliidae; genus Colius; species Colius striatus. Next base: position 20,047,701 of record NC_084773.1, on the reverse strand, counting down.
CTTCCATATCCTGCCCGTACAAATGACATCCTTCCTACAAACCAGTCTAACAAGACCACAATACCATTTAGCAATCAAAACATGGACACTCATTATCTGCTTCTCCTTCTGCTGTTTACTTTTCTGGCCTCCATTTGCCTTTTCTTCTCAACTTACACCATATTTGAGTCGGTAACGTTCAGTTCCTCTGCATGGTCTCACACTCATTGGTAGGTGTTATGGGAAACCCATCTATCCCAGTTGCATTATTAATTTATCAACATTTACAAAAATCACAGAGACACACACTCTGCAAAATCAAAATATCCTTGGGACAGCTGGCCAACTGAGTTCACAAATACTGATGGAAACTTTCCCTCCCTCCCTGTTTTGGATTCTCTGTTTGAAAGGATTCTTGTTTTTTTCCTACAAAGAATCCAAACAGCCTGAAAAGGGGAAAAAAAACCCCGTGTTTGGGTAGAGAGAGCTGAAGAAGTTATTTCTTCTGGTCCCAAGTTAATCCTGTGGGAAATCAGTGCAATTCAAAGGGCTTTTTCTTCCCAACTAAACATCTAAGTCAGCTCATGTTCATCTGAACTCAGTTTACTTTAGAAGGCTAACGAAATAAAGCAGTCCATCAATTATTTAAAGTGTTTGGCCCAGATCCTGTAAGGGCTTGGGTACACTCTTAATTTCATCACGATCGTAAAGCCAGAGTCCTCCACAGCCAGAGGCTCCATCAATGAAGCAGCCGGAAAAGAAAATGCCTGAATTGGCTTTTTCAGTGAAAAGAGTCGTTCTGGTGATGGACGAAGGATGCTCTGAGCAGACAGTCAGGACAAATCCAGGCCCCATTGCCCAGGGCATGGTCCTTGAGCTCAGCCACCTCCATCAGCAACCAACCAGCCACACAGTGGGCCCAGATGTGGACTAACAAATGCAGAGGGAGGGCTGCCAGTTTCTCTCAGCCTCGTGGCCACAGGCCAGACCTGAAGGCAGCTGAGCCTCAATGTTCAGTCTGCATCACTCACCATCCCCAGCTCCTTTTCAGCAGAGATGCTGAAATACAGCTGTAGAAGCTCAGAAAACATAGGTATCTAGTTTATATATATAAATACGCTACACTGTATAAAAATAGAAGTATAGATAATAGGCATAATCTTTGTCCTTACACGAAGTAGATTGCAATGGAGAATGCATTCTTCTGTTCCACAGAACTTAATTAGTTACTAAATTTAGATACTGTCAGTATAGTTACAGAGGATTCACTGCAGTTGGCTTTAAATATTGCAGGATATTTTACACAATACTAATGGATGACATTACGTTAGCACAGATATTGTCAAGTATTTCTCTGCGAATGCTTAGGTCTCCTCATAATGTTTGAGGCAGCTAAATCATATTGGAATGTGTTTTCAAAACTATACTTAGTCCCAGTTATTGGTACTTATAAAGCAAGTGTTCAGAGAGACTCTGAATCCCATGCAGCTGGGAAGGTCTGATCCAAAGCAAAAGCACAGATACAAAACTAATTAAATCTGTTTTAAGCATAAGATTGGGTTATGATGCAATTCATGGGGGATAAGAACAGAAGTTGGTGTGAAAATTTCTCCTCTGCCATAAACATTATTTTTTTAGCTCAGTACCCTAAAATACAAAGAATTTGAGTAGACCTTACTAGAAGTGCTTACATATCTCTGACCATCTTGGCACGTGCGTCCCAGTTCTTCATCTACAATAAAACGGCACAAAACTGGCTCAGGAGATTTCCACAAGGATAATTAAAGACCTGAAATTTTAAGTCCCTGCATAAGCCACCATGTGAACAGAGCCACCAAAGCAGTAAGTAACATAAGAGTTTGAGTAGAAGAGAAAGGAAGAATTGAAAGGAGAGATCTTTTTCCTAGCCTTTTGAAGTTTTCTTGCTGTGCCCCATGCCCTTTGCCCTTTTTCCACCTTCTCTGTAACTCCCAAGCCTTCCCTCTCCCCAAGCAAGAGGTGGCAAAGCCTGCACCTATCCTAGTTTCTCTGAGCACCTTCCATTCCCTTCTGTTCAGCACAGCCCGCTCAGGAGGAGGCAAAGCCCCAGAGGCACGGCTGTGTAGGCAAGTGTATACAGAGAAGCAAATCTAAAGTAATTAAATGCACAGCAATACAAACATTGCACTTCTGTGCATTTATACCAGCTATTGCAGAGTGGGCTCCTCCAAGCAGTGTTTGCACAGGAACTGTGATGATCACTTAATCTGCTCTAAGGACTCTATTCATACCACCCGAGGTTGGCCAACGGTGCGCGGTTCAGCTCTGCTGCAAGCTCTCACTTACACGGGATTGAACAAACCAGAAGGTATTACTGAGCTATTATTGGCATCTTTTGCCACATGCTGTCAAGTTGCTAACTTCAGTGGTCCAGAAGATTGAAGTAGAAAAGCAGATGAGATGGTACAATCATGCAATACAGTTCAGACTTTATACTTACATGCTGAAAAAACACTGGCTGACCTTGAAACCTCCTCTTCAAAGCAAAGAATCAAGATGGAAAACAAACCAGAAAAACCTCAAACCCCACTAACAAACAAAACCAACCCCAAGCTGAAGGTAACAGAGAAGCACTAACCAAACCTATTTGATCCCATGTTGTTAGCACAACCCTGTGCAGTGATATGATCCCAGCACACTCGGAACGTGCTGGGACACAACCATTTCAGCGCTTTAAATCAAACTGTTTCAAACATGTATCTCCTAAAGTGCACTGTAAAAGGCCATATTAGTCATGATGGTTTGGCTTCTGGAGAAGGGCATCTCCAGCTCATATGTAAACCTGCAGTGAGAACAGGTGATCTGGGTGCTGGTATTTTATCCTCCCAAGGAGCCAACGTGGGTGAACTAAACTGCTCAGTAGGCTGGAAAGGTGCTCTGGACAGCTGACTAATCTGGCAAGCAACACAGTCTTTATGAACCTCTGAACTCCAAGTTCAGAGCTCACAAAACTGCCTGACATGGCACTGTTTAGCAGCTACTCAATTCTGCACATCTTTTCAAGCCCTCTTGGTGCAACTGATCTGCAGTTTCAAACTGCTCCACACTGCCATCCATCCCCCTCCATCTATTTGCTTTCTCAGGCATTGCTGTAAGTTTAACTTCTAGGCCCTTGAGGGTGATTGTGCCAGTTACCAAATGCACAGACAACTCTCCCCAATTAAATGCTCAACAACTTCAGTTCACATCCAAGTTTCAGAAGCTGCTGATTGCTGCAAACAATCTGACCCCATCCTGCCTAAAAATCACAGCAATTAAACTGTTTAGAGCATCACCTCTCCCCATCCCATATCTCTTGGCTATGCCCTGCCTTGCAGAGCACCCAGTAATTTGGCAGCTAAAAGAGAAAAGGAACCTTTAAGGAACTGGGTTCATCTACAGATAAGGATGGCAGAATTGGAAAAAAGGTGTAAAAGTAAAATCAAGTCCAGAAAGCTGCAAAGCTCAGCCCTGCTGTGGCCAGTAGTCTAGAACATGGCTCTTGCTATGAGTCCTGAAGAGATTTCTGGTTTAGAACAGCCTATGTGGGACTCAGAGCAGCCTATGGACAAAGCTGTCTGTCAGCCGAGATCCAAATGGGAGAACCCTTCATCTGAAGGTGATCAAACACCTTCTTGCAATGGACATCCCTTTCCAGTGCCAAAAATTACCAGTGGTGGTATATGGCCTGTGACTGGATATACTATGCTCATAGCTTTAAGTCTTCTGTCAGTGAGACATGATAAAACTTAAAGAGTATTTGAAACCTTCTCAATCGAGCTCTTTTCTTTCCTATGGGCACCATTTCTGTTAGAGTAAGTGCATCATGATCCCACAACTGCTAAAAAGCTGGGGCTTTTCTTCCCCCCTTTTCAAGTCATCCCTAGTGAAGCACCTTCACGGGTAAAACACGCCAGTCGGGGCCGGCTGCAGGATGAAGGACATGCAAACTTGTTGCAGAAAGCCCTCGGCCGCTGAGACCACACCGTTCCAGCCTCCTTTCAGCTGAGCAAGCGAAGCCAGGAACCCATTAATTTGCTGTGTGAGTTATGGTTCCCTGCAGCACCTTTTGCTCACTGTCAAGGTTCTGCAACAATGACGAATGCAGCTACATTCAGCCCAAAACTCCAGAATTTGATATACTAAATCATTCTAGATATTAAATGTCTCAGCGATAAGCCTAGCAAATGAATTCCTCTGGAGCCTACACTTCCTGCTGTACACGAGGCAGGAGAGACTCACCATATAGCTCCCTATTGTTTCAGGGGAAATTATGCAGTTTGGTAGCATTGTCACTCCCAAGAAAGAAACCAGAGTCCCGGGAAAATTCACACTACTACCAGTGGCTACTACAAGAAGCTGCAGATCTGGCTGAGTAACTGAGGCAGCAGAAGGCAGTTTGGGGCACTAAGAGCCCACCAGTTGTTCCTATTTTAATAACAGTAGCTGTAGATGCATATAAAATTTCCACTTACCCTAGTAAATAAACAGAAAAGACTGCAGCAAAACAAACAACCAGGGGAACACACCTGGAATGCTTAAGCAGCACAACACAGGAAGGTTTTCGGTCTTATCAGCCTCCCTCTTAATCTTTTTTGTTTAAAATTGTCTCCTTTCCCTCAGAATACAGCAGTCAAAGAGAACTGAACAAAATTCAACCCAACTAACTTGTAAAGGATATGTAACTTTTCAAAGGAATCCTAAACTAAAACAGATTAGGGCCACTTCATTTTTAATTTCTCAAAATCACCATCAGATACATCACAGTGGTTAACACCAGAAAGATTTTGCAAGCTTCATAAACAATACAGGTATTACCCATTATCACACAAGTACAAATTAGTTTGACCTTTCCAGCTCTCTCATACTAGGCTTCCTTTTTTCCACTTGACTAGAAAAATATTGAGTCAATCCATGGTCTGTGCTCTTCATTCTCAGAGGTATCTGACTGGTGTTTTTCCCTGACATCTGCAATTAAAAGAGACCCATCAAATGCTGAATTCACCTGAGTAATTGTTTGACTCAAACCAGTGCATCACTAGTGCTCCCTAGGAGAGAGCCAGCCTTACTAAGCCTAACATTACTCCAAATCTGCTTTTCCCATCTCTGTCTCCCCAGTAAAACAATGTGTGATACATTCATTTAATATTCATTGTAAGAAGTGTTGGCAAACAACATGAAAATATTGCTGCAGCAGCAGAGATGAGCGAGGGGAGGCTGCCTAGTGGCTTCCATCTGCCCTGCCCATCCTTTCTGCCCACAAACCTTATCACCTGCCACAAGACACTTGTGTGATGCCCACCAAAAAATGGAGCTGGTAAAGCAACCAGCAGATCTCTTCTGCCACGTGGATTTCTGTACTGCATTAACACTGTGCTGTCCTTAACAGACACATGGACATCCTCAGAAAGCCTTCCTGCAAGTCACCAAGTAGCAGAACTGCACACAGACAAACTATCCCTTGTGCCCTGCAGTTTCTGGGACAGCTTCTCTGCAAAACTTGGTGCTCACTGCCCGTGGGCATCGATTTCTGCAAAGTTTAATATTGTTCCTCGTGGATAATGGGCGCTTTCCATCAGCAAGTCTGACCGTGTTGGATCCACTCTTGTTCTCTTGATCACCTTGTGCTGAAACTAAAGGAGCTGGGGAGGAGCAGAGAGAGGGCAATGCTGAGCAAGCCACATAAAAAAGCCACATAAAAAAGATGTTTTACCTGTCAGTCAAAATGTAAGAGCTGCTACATCAGGCTGTTTAAGTAAAGACGGATAACCACGAGTGTAAGAGCGGTGGGGAAAAATGAGGGGTAAGCTGAGAAGCAGAACAGCTTTGTGGGTCAAAAGAGAATCATAAGATCGATGAAAGAAATGTGTCGAGGACAAAAATGACATACTCTTTTGAAGGGATTCCTCAGAATTAAGGCAATGGGGTGGAGAGGGGGCTTTGAAGCCCAAACCAGCTGTTTCCAGACAAGCGTTAACATGCTGAAATACTTTCCAACATTAATTCAGGAGCTGGAAATGTTTATAAATACGATTTAGGACAAAAAGGTTACTGAATGCTGGCCAGAATAAAAACAAATAGCATAATTCAAAACAATCTGCATGTCAAAGTTAACAATCTGATGTATTTACTCAGTCCATATTTACTCCCAAGGTCTGAACTGAAATCCTGGATTGCACGTTGCTAAGAGCTGATCTGGTTTGAAATTGTGCTTCTGCTGTACCTCGTATTCCATTCATTTCTACTTGCAGCTATACATGCACAACAGAGGGCATTATACATCTCCCTAATTGAACAATACAGATCAATTAAATATGAAAAGTCATCCTTGGACTAAAACCCTCCTAGGCAAATGTTCTGCTCTTACGCTAAGTAGCTCTCTTTATAAAAAGCTGGGTGTTGAGTGCTGCTCAGAAGCCTTCTGCCTTTTACTTTTTCCAAAAGACTGGGAGACAAAGACCAAGGAGATCCATCCTTTCATTCATGACAAGAAGATACAGAGCTTTTGCCTCCACTTCACCAGAACAAAGTATTAGTGACAAAACCCAAATCTTACTTGATGACAGCAATTTGGTGCTCTGTGTGGGTGGTGAAGACCCCTCCTCTGCTCAGCGCCCGGCGTGTCTTTCAAACGCTTCTTGTGGGTTACACCATTAACATAAAGTACAGTGTTATCAAATACAGTATCATGGAAAATCACATTGAAGGAATCTGTGAACCACTGGAAGCCCTCCAGCAACAGGTTCCTCATAGATACGCTACGTAAGATACGGGGATCCTACTAAAGGTCCAAAGGGGGACAATGCAGCACATCAGCCCAGCCCAACAGTTCATACTTGGTGGTGTCAGAAACCAAGGTAGCCAAGGGTGGGCTAAGATCCCCCTGGAAGCAGCTCAGCACTAAGGCAGTTAGCCAGGATTTTTGTTTTGCCATTCACTCCCCAGCACATGTTCTTTGACAATATACAACCTGTCCTATTATTGACTTAAACCTGGCCCAAACATACAGCTGAGTTAACAGGACAATATGGCTCAAACACGAGCCTCATTTTATCAGTCCAAGGAAGGGAAACCTGCCCAACAAAAACCTGGACATCTTATAGGCTTTCCCCAAGCCCTAAGGCTAGCCATTAGCTCACAGATAGCAAGTGGCCTCTGACTACCTAAAGGCACAAGAGAACAGACTACAGCTCAGTCAGAAGCCTGGCATGGAGGAAGATGGGACTAAACACAGCAGCAGAAGAGTTTGAGCTACTGATTGCTCATTAACAGAGCCCAAGAAAGAGATCACCCAAACCATGGCTATGGATCAAACTGAAGAGAGATCTCTGCTCAAAGTTCTGTAGCTGTAGGTAGAAGGATGTAAACATGAGAGATGAGAACCATTAACATACAGCCAGGGAGCAGGGAAAGCAGCAAGCACTGAATATCCTCAGCAATCCTAGGGACTGTCACAGATGGCTAGTTGGGTTTTCACATTCCTATTACTGGGAGCATAGAGATGGACACGTGTTTAATTGAGTATGATGTTCCCAAATAATACTCTGTTATCTGCATAAAAAGAGTTTAATAAACCATGCACTTACAGTTTGGTTAAAAATCTATTGGTAGGTTACTGCTGTTCTGTACTATTCAGAATTAATTACCACTCTTAATACAGGTTTTCCCATTACAAACACCAAGTATGCTATTTGTTCCCTTTCTTAGTCTTCTAATTGACTAAAATGACCTATTAAAGCTTGTGTAGATTGGATTTAAATACCACAGCTCTTCACTAGCTAAACATTTATGTAAATAAATTATAAACAAAGAATTTGACTGAGGCCGACAAAAGATCTTCTACTGATAGAACATATAGAAGAGTGAATCAATCTGGAGTTACAAGCAGCTCAGGACAAATTTGTCTCCTTAAAAGCTACAAAGTGCCAACAGCTTCTGGAAACTCAAAATTTCAAGTCTCAGCAGCTCTGGCCACCTCCCCTTGTCTGGGTGCAGTCCCTTATGCTCCTCCAGCAGCCACCTCAGAAGTACATTAACTCAGGATATCCCAGGCGTGATGGGAACCAAGCTGGAAATTAAACGACTGCCAAGAAAGACTGCAGGAGGTACAGCAACACTGATGGAGGAGTCAGGACTGCAAAGGAAGGTGAACCATCATGGCAGGGAGTGCTGTTGTATTGCCTTCCTGGGTTAAAAGAAATCTGGAGAAAGCCAAGCCTAACAGTTGGTCTTTCAACATCTTGCTCTGCAGATGTGAATGGGGAAAGCCCACGTAAGATGGTTAACACCAACTGTGGCCACTGAGTCTTACTGAAGCCTGGCTTAAAGTCTCAGGAAAAACAGACAGGTGAAAAGGTGGTGAAGTAGCATCATGGTATTATTAACCTATAGGACAATGCATCTTAGAGAGCTTGGTGCTGGACATCGTAAAACTTATATTCGTTAATAAAGACATTTGGCCACATCTGAGATCTCCAGAAAGTCTTCAAGTAACAGAGCATCAACTGCTGAGAAATTTATGCTTCTGCAGGAATTAATAGAAGAAAAAAATGTGGTAGAACCTCATGTTTGACACCTTAAGTTGTTTCATACCATTTAAAAAAAAAAGTCCCTCTAAAAGTCATATTTAAAATGTAATGGTTGGAGATTATTCTCTTCAGTCCTCAAAACACGTGTTTGAGTGGAATGATGCCATAAGTGTATCACTTACCTTACTGAAGTTCACATGTTGCTACATCTACCCTGCAATCACACACCTGAGCAAAAATCCCCATCCACATTGCAGAGTCAAAACTTGCTCCTAACGTTCTACTTTCCTCGGTTTGCATCATGCATATGACAAAGTCACCACATTAATTGTCTTCAAAGTGCTTTGACCCTGTTGGTCCTGAGGGTTTGACTTTCAGTGATTTAACCCACCAAACAGAAAAACCCAACCTACAAGAAATCTTTTTTTCTCTCGGTGTCCTGTTGAAACAGATTTTTATCCTGCAGATTAAGATAAAAAGTGACTGCTTGTGTCTAGGGAAAAGCAAAGAATGAAGTTATTTCCCCAAGTACAACACATACAGTATTGCAAACCCCTAGTTAGTGTTGAAAACATCGTCGTCTTGGTTCACAATGAAATCTGAACCTCTTTTATGCTAAGACTGCAAGCAGAGTTGACACAAGAGTTTTTGATATCACCATTTCTGGTGGGTGACGGTGGAGGACAGAGAAGAGTCGTGTACTTGCACAGAACAGTAAATCAGTTGGATGTCATCATTATATATTTGCTTTGCTAATAATAAAAAGAATGAATCACTACTGTCATGATATTCATATTTATATTTGAGCAACCACTGTAGCAGAGAACAGTAAAGATGTGTGCAAGTTTAAATCTTGGCAGCATGCCTAGATTAGTGCTTCAGAGCTGACATTTGTGGATTTCGTGTGATTCATGGTACTTTTCTGTGTTTATGATTACCTTCCTGTCAGGGGCTGCACATCACTCATGCACCAAGCAGCAAGCTTCCACGTTCTGCATGTGAGGGAAAATCCCCAACTGTTGCACCAAACCCTCTTCACACTGAGCACCATCCTCTTCATAACAAAGCGGCTGAACAACAGGGTCACCCACAACATCAACAGCTGTTACAGGGATGTTATGGGGTCATTTTAAGCCCTGCAGGTGTGGGAAGAAATCTCAGACTTGCTCTAATCTAGCATGGCTAAGAATAGACTTCTGATGATTTATGAACTTTCAAACGTAGGAGAGTATTTTTAAGCAATAGCATCTCCTCCTGCACTGCCTGCAGCCCAGGAGCTGCCCACCCTTGTCCCCGATGGAGATCAGCCATGGGCAGCAGATACCCCCATCACACTTCACCACACCGAATTCTGAAGGAGAAAATGCAAAAGGCAATGATCTGCCAGCCTCGTGGTTTACATCCTTCCTTCATCTCTGCCTTGCCTTTGCTTCTGATTGCTTTATTTTTCAATCAAGTGAACTACACAGGACTGTCAGACAAAGCCAACTCCCTACACCAAGGGAAATAAGTTACATGACACCAGAAAATTATTCTGAAGTTTTGCATCCTTGGCAGAACATACAGGAGCTTACCCCTGCCCTGATGGGGTAACATGGGACTGTGTTTTAAATCAAAGAAATGTTCATCTCAATACATACAAAAACCTGGAAATCAACAAGAAACATTTTCACACATCAGAAGGTGCAAGTTTGGGAATCAAGGTGGGCTCTCTCACCAGCTGCTTGCTGTCTTACAGTGCTGCTATTTTTTGCTCCACAATAAAAACACCTCAGCTGACGGTTAAAAACCATCACTCAACTCAGGAAACAAGCAACGGAGGGATTAACATTGGAAATACAACCAAGGCCAGCCCAGGGAAGGATGGCTGCCCACTGGAGACCACCTATGCAAGAGGGCTTGTGCTTCAAGGGCTAAAGGTGTCCCCATGGCCCCGAGGAAAGGACATGTGGCCACATACCCCTTCCCTCCACCCACAGCACACTGAAGGCACACTTGCCTCTCCTCAGAAATCCATGGTGAGCTCAGGCAAGAGGCTAAGGAGCTCTGGACACCAATGTCAACAGGTATGAAGTTGAAAGCAGAATTGTTTCAGCACATTTACTGGTTACATGCTAAGGGAGAAGTGAGGCTTCTTGCAAAGCTGAGCTTTCGCTCTGCTGTCATTCACATTCGAAACGTATTTTGCCATCACGTCGAGCAGCACAAGCTTAAAATTCTGGGAAGACTACACGGGCTAGAAAAGAGCTCAACTCCACTGCAGATGAGAAGGACTAGAACATTTCCAAGATTTCTACCAGGATCATTCCACTCCAACTACCTGCAGACACGTCCTGCTCCTCCTCAGCATCCAGCTGCTGCCTGCAGGCTGGCTGGCACATGGGCACACGCCACCCGAGACCCTCGGAGGTGGCTCTTTGCAAACACACGCACAAACCAAAGGTTTTGGTGTGGCTTCCTCCAAAGGGTTAGTGAACTTGATGGGATCTGATGAAACACCGCCTGAAAACAAGCAAAATCTTGTCAGATGTATTCAGCTCTGCCCAGAGTTCGGCACAGGAGGGAGAGGTTGCTGCACACCAGCAGAAGCCATTGTCTAAAGCAGGCTGCTTTGGGGAAATTAGCAGTGAGCACACCTCCAAATGAGGCCGTGTAGCAAGTAAAAGGGGGATTAGCCATGTAAAGTAAGTCCTTTTGGTATTAGATTAAAGAGGGGAGGTGACTTCGAAGGATTATGCAAGAGCCATTTAAGCAGTTTTCAGGGACTTACAAAGCCCGGGTAAAAATGCAAGCTCCTCAGGTCCAGAAAAGAAGAAAAATCAGTGTCCTGGACAGAAAAGCAGCAGAAAAAGCTTTGGAGGGTGCAGGGGGTTGTTCCTGAGCGCAGGGCTCCATCACCCCGCACCCCACGCCGGTCATGGAGCCCCACGCAGCGGCGCAGGGAGCTCGGGCGTGCGGGAGCACCGCGGGCACCGCCGGGACGGAGCTGCAAGAGGAGCGAGGGAAGGGGCTCCGGCAGCCGCGATGCCGCTGGGACGTGCCACGATTCGTGGCATCCCCGGGCCCACGGCCGCTGGTCACGGCGCGCGGGGAGGGAGCGCAGCAGACGCCGTGTCACAAACGATCCTACGAGTAGTGTGGCAATTGGAATGGGAGGCTTACACCAGCCTCTGCTCTCATCTACATGATTTATCGGCTGGGATGCAGATCCTGAACCGAACCGTGTAAACAGGAGGATGTACAAGCACAAACGCGAAACCTGACTTCTCTCCGTAGTCAAATGCTCCCCTTCTTCTCTGCTCCTCAGGGTGTCTAATCAACATGCTGCCTCTTAATCCTTTGCCCACATTAATCCAGCGAGAGAAAACGAATACATTGCTGTAAGACATTAGACTATTTTATTGAACCCTCCTCGTAAAAAAAACACCACACCAAAAAGCCATCGGCTTTCGCTTAGTCTAAAAGGTGATGGATAATTAGTATGTAAGATACAAACTATTTCCACTTGTTATGCAAGCGGCATCGTTCAATTTGTAGTTTAGAGAGCAAGTCATTCCTGTCTGGGATAAATAAAACAACATGCTGCATTATGTTGCTCACGACACGGAAGCAACATCAGCCTGAGGAAAGCAAAAGAAGCGAAAACTCGAACAAGGAACGTTGGCTGGATCAAGCAAAAAGTTATGCATGCATTTCTGCCAGCGAGCATCCCTCCGCCAGCATAGACACACACGCACACAGCCCCATCCCCGCGCCCCGCACCGCCGTTCCCTCCTCTCCCGGTACCCGGGGCCGGCTCTGCCCGACCCCATCGCTCCGCTCCGCCGGCCCGGGGGAAGGCTCGGTCCCGCATCCCGACAAGGAGCCTCGAGACCGCGCCGAGCACCGCAGGGCAGCGCCGCGGCAGCGGCCACCGCGCCCCGGGCTCCGCACCCGCATCTCCCTTCCCGGGGAGCCCACCAGCGCTGTCCTTCTCCCTCGCGCCAACCCGTTTCCTTCTTCATTCCCGTTTTCATTTTTTCCCCCCTCTTTTCAAACCTGCCTCCCGCCTCCCTCCGCACAGCCGTGCCGTGCCGTGCCGTGCCGCGCTTACCTGGGCGGGGCGGGGGATGCGCTGTGCTCCGCGGGCGCTGCCTGCCCGCCCTGCGCGGCAGCCCCGAGGTGCGCGGCTCCCGCAGCACCCGCGGCCGCAGCATTGAGCGTCAGCGGCCGGCAGCCGGGCGAGCGCCGCGCAAACCCCACCTCCCAAACCTGCGCCGTGCGCGGGGGGCGGGCGGAGGAGCCGCGGCAGCGCGGCCGCCCTTAACCCTTCTGGTGCCCCGCAGCCCGCCCGCGGAGCCCGCGCCCGGCGGAGGAGCCCCCGGCAGCGCCCACTGCTCCCTCGCTCCGCTCAGCCCGCACTCCGGGGGACACTTTCCCCTACGCTGCTCGTTTGGCTCCGTAGCCCGGCTCTGGCGTTAGGACCTATCCGCACATGCTTCGCGCTACCTGCTTTTCTCCCATCCTCGACCAGTCCCGCTCTCACTAACGAGGGACCTCAGAGTCCCAAATTACAGCTCGGGGAAATTGTTTTCTCCTCTCCGCTACGGCATCTGACATTAATTGCAGATTTGCCACAAATGTGCTCACTCTTCGAGAGCTGCTTCCCTCCTTCAGCCTCCTGCACTGTCAGTCTCCCACTCAGCCCTTTGCCCACTCTCCTTTCATCCCCTTTCTGACCCTACTCGTCCAAGAAATGAGTGTCCTGTGCAGGGAGATGGACAAGCCAGAGAGGAGCGCAAACACAGATACCATCGCTGCTTCTTTCCAGCCGCTGCTATCCCACGCTGGGACCTTCCTCGGGATCCCTCGTGAAGGTCTCTACTTGCTACTGTAATGCAAATTACGAGCCATGATCTGCTTTGAAAGTCTGAGTTCAAGGCTTAATAAGCACAGTGATCTAAAGGCACAAAGAAAAGAGAGAAAAAGATGTGTTCAGAAGTGACAGTGGGACCTACCTTTCCCCCCGCCCTGGAATCCGGGAACTGCTCTTAAATGGCTGTGCAAAAATGCCTTTCCGTGCAAAGAGGGTATTCAGTCTTAACTGTGCCTCCCCTGGGCTTTGAGGGATTAAGTGAAACCCTTATTATGTTTAATTATCTCTAGAGTTGCTCTCTGTGCTTGCTGCTTTGCTTTATGGTTTAATAAACTGCACATCGATATAAACTGAATGACAATTAACGTTAGTGCAGGTTGGATTTGCGTTTATTGCTGCTTACCGGCTCGCACTCGACGTGCACCCGATGTGCCTCCGCTGGGATGTGTCACTGCCATCTATCAGCACCTCTTTATTAGCACAGGTCTCAGCTCCAGAACGCAGTTGAGGAGCACCCAGGGCAGTGTGGGGACTCCAAACAGCCTCACATAGGGCTTGTGTGGGTCCAGGGGGCTCGGGGCAGCAACACACTACAGCTTCTCCAGCAGCCAGACATAAATGAGCACCTTCAGTCAGCCCAGTCCTGAGGAACCACTGTACCAGTGTCCACATCACCTTGGGAATGCACAGCTGCCTTTTGGTGGAGGATGGCCCAAAGCATTGTCCTCATAGTCACTTCTTTGTGGAGTCTCCATCTCTGGGGGTTTCCAAACCCACCTGGATGCATTCTTGTGCAACCTGATCGAGACACACCTGCTTTTAGAAAGGGGTTGGACTGGATATCTCTAGAGGTCCCTTCCAACCCTGACCATTCTGTTATGTTGTGATGGAGAGGGCAGGAGGGGCCAGTGCTGCCTTTCCCAAATTCTAGTGAGGGTTTAAGGTTGGACCCAACTGCAAAACAGAGTCTGGAGGAGGCAGGAGTGTTGTACTTGAGCCATGTTTGAAAGAACGCCGTCATCTTATGAAGTGTTATATAAATGTTATGCATTATTTGTGTAATCTCATCCTGATTTATACAATAGTGGAGACTGCTTGGTGATCCAAAATAAATATCTTTCCAGTTTAGCGCCAAGTGTTTTCAATTTGGGAGTGCCTGTGTCTCCAAGGTCACCTCATAAATCCTGGCCCTGTGGCACGGCGCTGCCAATCTGCGCGGGGTGTAATAACTCTGGAGGGAAATCAGCGCTGAGAAGGCTTCCGAATTTTTCAAGAGGAACATGCATAGAATACATCATCATCATCATAACCCATCTGAGCATGCAACAGCCTTGCGAGCGCCAGAGGAAAACATCGTCTACCCTCAACTGGGTGGCAACCTAAAGCAAGGAAGATCTGCAAGGCAAACCCATGGAAGCGGTGCGTGTGGATGGATGGCTTCCCTGAAAAGCTTTTGGTGGTGCCACCATCTCTGCATCTGTTATAACTTGCCGCTGAATGAACAAGCAAACCAGGTCACCTGCTTTTTGTTTTTCCAAATGATTTCACAAATAAGGCCAAGGGAGGAAGAGTCAGAAACCAAAGGCTCCAGTTAAAAAATTCAGACACATTCTTTTCAAGAAATAGTCTAAAATACTTCATAAATCTGGCAAGGAAAGCTGCCTTGCAGGTTTTTAAAAGCACTTGTAACAGCAAAGCTGACACTTTGAATAAAGCCTTAGAGGGCGACCTTCAGAAGGCAGCTGCACAACAGTGGCCGTGATTGACAACGGCCGTGCTCATGCCACAGCATCACCACAATATTTAGCGTGGTAATCTTAATTACATGAAAACAAACTCTTTAATTGCCGTGAAGGTTGTCACATGAGCACAACAAAGCTAAGCAGAAGACAAAACGGGCACCATCCCTAATGCATTTGCCTTGTGACGACCTGTGGTCGCGTTACGGATGGGTCCGAGGCCCCAGGCGATGCACGCGCCACATGCAGCCCACCGAGGGATAAGGGAAGCTGTGCACAGCCCTGCAGTGCTTCCACAACAATGTATAGGGATAAACCAGGCGTAGGGCTGGGCTGTGATTTATGGATGCTGAACTCGCAGCCTGAGCTTGGCAGAGGCTTCTTCGTTCAGGTTGCAGTTTGTGTAAATCTTAGAGAGGGTCTGGGTATTGTTTGACTAATACAATGAGGCTTCGTTAAGCAGCTCTGCTTTAAATGACTGCTACAAAACATCTCCAAGGTTTACACTGTAGTTTTGTCTGACCTTTAATTAAAATACCAAAACCATCTCTACAAGGTGATGGCTATTCACAAAGTCCTTTGAGGGGCTGTGCAAGTCTAGAGCTGCTTATACCTCAGTGATACAGGGAGAGGTGCAGTTTGCAAGGAGCTCTGAAGGGATTTGCCTTTCTTGTTAATTATCACCAGCCTTACATGAGCTTCATTTTAGGACAGTGGATCAAATGCATCATTTTTAAGAAGATAAAATGAAACAGGAATAATCAACATCTGGTTGAGAACTGTTTGTGTAAATACCTCGATCTGCAAACATTCTCAAGACCACAGGTAAGTGACAACACAGATGGTGGTGTGTAGGAGAATAAATCTTTATACAAAGTTGAAGTGATTTTTGTGCTGTGGCAAGGTGGTGGGGGGAAGGCCTGGATGCTAGTGTCCTATTAGGTAGCAAGGAAGAAACTGAAGCAAGACCTCAATGTTGTGCCAGCATGACCCTGTGCTTGTTTCAGAAACTACAGCTTGGAGCTACAAGGCTGTGATTGCTCTAGACTGAGGCAACTCCAGTGAGGCCCCTGCCAAAGACACCAGCTAGTGCCAATTGCAATGAGGAGTTTGGGATATGTGGATATTTGTCACAAAAAAAATGGTGGAGAGCCAAAGACCTAAACCTTCAAACTTAGTGTGGTCAACCAGTCCTCAGGCATCAGGTAAAACTGCAATGTATAACTCTAAATGAGGGCCTTAGCTTACAAAGCAAAGAAGTTTAACAGTTAATAAAACCAGAACAGGTAAACTTGGAAGCTTCTTTAACAATTCTCAATAGGTTTTGTCATGATTAAGATCCCAAGGTGGCACTCACTGCTATATTTTAGTGTGTAAAGGAACACAGTAATACAAACTTCCTTATCTGCAGTGATTTTTTTTAGATTAGATTTAAAATGCAGTAACCTAATTACTTCAGAAATTGCAATAGAAACTCACCATATTTCTAAATCATTGCAAAAGGGAAGTTTCAAATGATGCAACCTTGATATCAGGCACATTAAAAATGTTTAAAATACCTTTAAAAGCACACAAAATTCAGAGTGTGTTGCCACGATAAGGTGCTGACATTTATAAATGCCATGTGATTAGCATGTGAAGAAGAGATACACATTCATTGTATGCTAAGACCTATTAATCATCCATCACCTGATAAACATACAGCATAATGCCCTCCTCGTTCCCTTTCAAAGTCCTAACAAAGATGGCTGTTGGTGCTGATAACTCCAACTCTTCTTCAGGTCCCCTAGTTAGGACTCTTGATAACAACAACTTTGTGCACAGCTGGGATCCTGCTAAAGAATACAATGCATGTGGACTCTTGTGGGTCCAAACTAAAGATTAGATGAAAGAAGTTTCAACCAATTTCCTCATCAGGTATGGTGCTGTGATTCTTCCAAATCAGCTGGGACTTAGAGGCACTCTTGTGGATTTTCTACTGAAAACTTTGCTGCGTGGCTCTCAGGCAATGAAGCTGCACTTTAAGCTTCAAAAGTAAAGTCATCTAACTTCAGTCAACCCCACTGATTCCAGCATACCTCTTACTGATCCTCCATGAGATCAACTGTGTGATCTGGGGCAAAGTGACAGCTTTGGTTCCCAGGGAAGCCCTTAGAGACAGGCTCTCCAATCCACATAAAATCCTGAGTATGCAGAGAAAAGTCAACTCGAGTCACTTAGGAGTTAATGCCATAGGACAAGAATTATCAAACCAAATGTGACCCATCTTATCTAACATCTTGCCTCAAATCATGATTGTCATGAGTTACTCCAGGAAAAGGAGTTGAGAAAGGAGTGTGTTCCTCTAGGACACAGAGCAGCTGGACATCCCAAAGTATGATGTTCATCACTTTTGTGTCATCAAACCTGCTGCTATCAGCATCAGAATTACACTGAGGAGAGCAACAGTTCTTGTGAATAACTGCCAAGAGGAAACTTTTTTCAACATTTAAATTGTATTAGTAGTACCAAACACAAACTATGACAAATACTTTTGGCCTATTGCTTTACTCTGTGGCATGTATCTCCCACAAACATATACAGACCTGTCTCCTTTCACCAGCACAGCCTCTGATTTCAGAGCAGTGCCATGGGCCTGATGTGGTCCTCACAAGCCACCCGTGGAGTTTTCATCCATTTAGAGAAACGTGGCTGAAGTTGTAGGTAGCTGACTGGAACCCTTTAGAAACCTGAACCACTCTTCTCAGTAATGAGAATGGGAAGGTCTTTAAGATTTTCCCTAGAATGGGAGCCACGGAGACAATTCTGAGCAAGACGTAGTCTATTGTTAATGTACAGATAAAGAAGGACAAAAATAGAACTGTATTAATTTCCACACAGAGGTAGAGGGAAAAATAGATTTGTGCCAAGGAAAAAGAAAGTAATACAAATTTTTATTTGAAAGATTTCTATAGAGGCCATTAAAAACAGCAGAGAGGAGGAAAAAAGAGGAAGGGAAAACATCTCTCTGTGGTTTATGAATAACAGAGAAACTTTATTCCAGTAATGATAGGGTACAGTTTTATTTGAAGAGTAGTAGCCTGCCAATAATAAAGACAAATACTTTCATAGCTGTTAGTAGAATAAAAACAAAGCTGGATCTTTTTGTTTTTAATTGAAACAATTCATTTTTTTCCTGAGGACAGTTGGGCACATCCAACAGATAAGTTATTAACTGTCACTTTTGGATTTTAGCTTTATACAGCAGTTACCAACACACTGATTCTGCATACATAATTGCCTAAAAGGGACCATATTATTATGGAAGTCATGTTAGCAGTGTATTAACACACATATCCTCGTTCAAGTCATTATCTGAAAATAGTATCCTGAGTTGGATACATCTTCTGGGAGAAAACAAAACCAAACAGCTCTGGCCCAAATGTATTTATGATGTTTAAGTAAAACACAGGAGAGATTTTACATGTATGATGAAGCTAGAAAAAAAAAGTCAAATCAGTGTAAACAAGTTGCAGAGGATACAAAATGCTCCATCACCAAGACCATGAGGCATTCGATGGGTGCTCATTTTACTAATCCATATGTCAGTGTTTCCCAAAGTTGCAAATGCCATTGCAAACACTTTACTTGTGAAAAATTAATCTCTTTTTTTGGGATTACATTAAAAGGAAGAGTTGTGGATTAGCATCTTGTGCTGCAGTTGTCTGACGGTGAGTAGATGCTGTCCAAAGGGTTGAAATTCATTTTGTGAGTAGTTGAAAAAATAAGTAGCCCTGTAATCAGAGATCTCATCAAAGTTAACTCCTGTGCTGGCCCACAAGAAGCTTACTATCTAATTAGATGTAAGTTGTGAAAGTTGGTATAAAAAAGCAGCAATCCAAAGACATGAAGTGCTTTGTCCTATACAGAGAATTAACCAACAGATGAATCTTCCTTTTCCTCAGGAACAAGACCTTATTTGAAGTCAAAGATGCTGCCACCACCTCTGATGATGCTGCTCCAGCTGCCCATGCTCAGAGGTACCATTTCTTCCCCAGAAAATGTTGATCCCACTTGTTCCTGCTCCTCTCTGGAGGTAACAAAAAAGAGTAACGCAGACATTTAAAATGCTCTGGTGAGATCTTAACTTCCAAAGGCATCCTAACTTCCAAAGGCAGACCTGTGCAAAGAGCTGCACAGCCTCACCCATGCCCTGGGAGCTCAGGATTGTCACATTTGTGGGTTCCAGCCACAAA
Source organism: Colius striatus (assembly GCF_028858725.1). NCBI lineage: Eukaryota > Metazoa > Chordata > Aves > Coliiformes > Coliidae > Colius > Colius striatus. The sequence continues at coordinate 20,028,347 of NC_084773.1, read as the reverse complement.
GGTGCCAGGATGCAAGTTTTCAGTGTGGTTGATTTCACTTGAGCTGAGTGTTTATAAGGTGATGTTTTGGTGCTGAAATGAAAGCTTCAAGAATGTCTCCAGGAGAAAGAAACCCACAGAAGCAAACCCTCTTACAGCTGGATCATGGAGTGCATTAGTGTTAACTGATGAGTGTACATGGTCCTGAATTTGGCTTATGTGTATTTTGCAGGCTTTGTGGACCTTCCTGTAGTGACAGAGCACTCAATCAGTCATTACAAGGAAACAGAAGAAAAGAACAGTTGAAATTTTTCAAAAGCTAAATGTGGTGGGCTTTTTTTTTCTAAAGAATGAATTTAGCTCTGTCAAAGGAGAGTGAACCATTTGAAACCCTAAGGAAATGCTTACTCCTTCCTTTGCAATGCTGGGATGTTCCACTAAGGCTTACATTATTAAGAGTCTTCCAATGGATTTATGAGCAGAAGATTACATTCTTAATGCTGCTTCTCAGAAATTGAGTGAATAATTCAAGGCACACCAATATACTACAGAAAACAGAAAAGTACCTTGCAGCTTGGTACCTTACAAAGAAAGTGAGCCTCAAGTTCACTCAAGCTATATAAATGTGATATATGTAGCATAAAGACCACTGTATATGAGGCAGCAGTATGAAGTGAGGTGGTATAAAGCACTGAGTGGGAGCTACAGCATATGTAAACAATTGCTAACAGTAATGCACATGTACAAGGTAAGATTGATAGCACTACCCATGAAAAACATAGTAGTTGGACCATTAATAAGATCCTTTTGTGCTTCATATTGACAGATTTAGAGCATCTGCTCATCAGAAGTCAAAGAAATTAGAGTGATAGCCCAGGGCAATGAGACAGCTACCAGAGGAAGTTCATCTTCATGTCAAGAGGAGAAAGAAGCAGCAGTTGGAAGCTGCCTCTTTAAATACCTGCACTGTACTGTTTTCATAATGGTGGGGGGTGTTTTTCCCTTTAAGAATTCTTGTGGTAAATAAGAATAGGCTTTTATCAGATCTACCAGGGTTGAAAGAAGCCGTGTTACATATCTGAGACATTAGAGCAAGGAATGGCAGCATTCTGCCAGATTTGACAGTAGGGAGCTGCTAACAGGGGGTGGTATGAGGAAACTCAAAATGGGAATGGTTGAATTGATGATTCTTGTACACAGCCCAAGCTTTTCTGAATTAAACACTAAATCAGTCATCCCTAGACATGAATTCCTGCTGAGGTGGAAGAGGCCTATATCCAAGGACTGGTGGAGGTAGATACCCTTGTGAACCTAAGCTAAGACATTAAAAGTGAGGAAAACTTACAATCATCAAGTCTGTGTATTCAGGCATTCAAGAAAACACCTCTTCATCTCTCTTTCTCTATCAAAAGCTGACATCATGGATCCTCTCTGCCCTGCTGCGGAGGCTGACCGCAGACGTTCATCTCCATGTGGGTTAGACAGCCCAACCATGGCACCCGGGAGCTGTGCTGATCCCTGGCAGTGACTGAGGGGCAAACACATGCCAAAGGGCTGGTTTGAATAGTGCCTTTCCCACAGGTAAGAGCACTGACAGCCTGGGCAGAGAGGAGCTGATGCAAGGATGCAATGAGCCAGCAAAGGGATCTCTGGGGAAGCATCTCATCAAAGGTTGGTCATTTAACTGTAAAACAGTGACTGATGTTGATTTGCACATCTGTCCCCTATGAACACTTCTTCCTCCCCAAGGAGTCAATGTCCCCGAGTGCTGACCTGATGACTTTTCCATCAGAGATGTTACTTGCTAAAACTATCCCTCAAAATGCCTTACTGTCTGCTCAGCTGGGCATGTGAGAGGTGCACAGGGGATGCCACAAGTGTTCTGTGAAGCATTCCCCACAGGTTGTGGGGAGTTCTGCCAGGACTTTGCCTGAACTTCCCAGGGCCAGCTCAGCCCAGCAAGGAAAAAGAACCTTGTCAAGGTACCGGTCATAAACTTTCTGATTCAGAGACTTGTGTGACTCGGTGTTTAAGCAGTGCCACTAGAAAAATCCCCGACTAGGTTTTACACCTGCATGAGCAGAGCAGGGCATTGATACCTGTTTTCTCCACCTCCAGCACAACCTCTGCAGGAAGACAAAAGATGGCATAAAAGAGCTGATCCTAGCCATCCTTATCAGAAAGGGGCTTTCTTTTTCTCAAGCATGCATGTCTTGACATCTGACTCAATATGACACTAAAAATTGATCCCTGCATGATGTCCCAAAGGCAATATGGGTGAAGAATGTGTGTCCTTTACTGCTTTTGGGCTACCTGCTTCCTTGTCTTCAGTTTAAATTACAGATCATAAATAAAGGGGGGGAAAAAAAGAGCAAAAGAAGCCTGTAAGAACAAAGGATCATAGTCTTTTCTGTCCTGTGGAGCTATCCAGCTGATTTAACTATGTAGAAATGTTTGATGCCTGCTGCAGCTTACTTTGCTGTGCTCTTTGTTTAGCTGCATGTGGCTTGTCTCTCTACTGTCTTACTTTCTGGATTATTTTTAGATCTGACAAATGTTCAGCAATTAGCTACTTTCTTACTGTGGTTGTTCTTTACCAGGCATTTGCAGGTTGCCTTTCTTTCTTGCTGGAGGCACAGCTGTAGCTGCAGAGTGGCTTGGCTTGCCTTGTGCCATGCAGCCAACAGCATGAAGCCAAGGTGTTCCATGACCCATCCGTTTGCCAACACCAGCCTCCTGCCTGTGTTTGGGGAATCTGAACATTCTGAATTTAGTGTTGCACACACATGGGCACTGTGCTGCCTAGTTAATCCACAACTGCAATAACAGTTCTCTTTATAAAGGAGTGTTTGCTCCTCCATGGTTTTAAGTGTGGATACATTCAGTAATAATGAATTTGCCACCACCAAGTAAAAGAATCAAGTAGAGGTAAAAATGATATGTGAATGTTAATTGCGTGCTATTTGAGTCAGGGATAACCTTCCTTTTGTTGCACAAACTCATCCTGCTGAGCTTTCTAGAAGTCTCAGAAGACCTGCCCCATACAACGTTTATCTGATGCACGTTACGTGTAGCACGTGTACATCTAAGCACAGTCACAGAGGTTGCAGACAAGACAAGTAGCTGGATGTTTGTTTAATGCTTTGGCAATATTCATGACATTCTTATTTAAAGTCAACTCCATTCTCATTTTACAAGCAATTATGGCTCAGTTAAGGCTATCATATCAGCCTGTCTTGCCACCTTCCCTCTCTCCCTTCTCTTTTTCTTCCTGTATGTTAATCTGTTGGAAATCTGTGTTGAAACCTGTTTATACTCACTCCCAACTAACACTTACATGGGCACTTTAATAGTATGCCTTTGCTGTAAGCACATCACAGAGGCTCTGTTTCATGCAGACAGAAACAGAGAGCATAAATGAGTAAGAAGTATGTGTTACATTCTGTGGAAATAATTAATCTCCAGTAGAAAAAATAGTGAAGGACCATGAACTACTTGTGCCCTACTTGGAGCTTTAGGCTGTGCAGCTCATACAGGGAAATGTCTCCAAGCTGGCTCTTGGCAGGGAAATGTTTCACATTTTTATTAGTTTTGCTTTCCTTAGAATTACTTGTGCTGAATCAGAAACACTGTTGGTCCCCATGAGGATAGGTGATAGTGTCCGTTTGGGCAATATCCACCAAGACCCCTAGTAAAACTATTTCACATCCTTAAACAACTGAGAAACACATCGACAGAAAGCTTAAAGCAATGTTATCATTACACAGCAACACTTGGGCTTAGTAGTTCAGAACAGCAGTTTATTAGAGTAACTGTTTTTGGTTTCAAACAGAAAGATACCTCATTTGAGCATCAGGTCCTTACCCCATGGTCAACAGCTGTACCATGCACTGCTTCTCTAATGGGTTTTATTCAGCAGCTAAGCACAACCAGCTCCTCAGAGGAGAAATGCTCCATTCCTACCTGGTTATGAAACACTATGCACACTGCTGAAGACTTAGGGGTGGGAAATGGTAGAAGAAATAAACTAAACTTGGTAATTTAAAAGTGCAAGCAACTTCCTTTCTGGAACAGAACTCGATTAGTTGAGTCCCAGTCAACCTTTAGCTGTGCTCTAGTTAAGACAGGGCAGCTGTGTGTGTGTGCAGACATATGCACTCACCCTAGTCTTTTTAAGCAGCATGGATTTATAAAACAGAGAGGGATAGGAGGGGCTGGGAAAAAAAAAGTAACACCACTAGCTAACAACATATTGTACATTTTCACTTCCACCCCCACATTTTGAGCCTGTGGAGATTTTACAGTCTTGGAAGTGCATCTTTTTATGTGCTCATACTTGCTGGGACATACTCCTGCCCCAGTGGGGGTGGGAGGGCTGTCCCATGCTCACCAGTGTGCCATGCTGGGATTTCACCTCTAGCAGATCACAGTCCCTTGCACTGCAGGCAAAGGAGGTAGAGATGGAGCATTTGTCTGTGCACCGCTGGCACAGTATTGCATCGCAAAGTTAAACCCACAGAGGGGGAGATACAGCCCACACGTGATGGCAATCACAGAACCCACTCCCTGGAGGGATCAGCTCCTGACAGCAAAGCAGGACAGGACTGTGAGAGGAGGGTGTCCCACTGGCTGCTGCTGCCTCCAGCTCCCTGCCAAGACCACAAGAAGTGGAAAGTGGTGGCGGCAGCAAGGCTGGGATTTAGTCCTCGCATATTCGTGTCTGCAGAGCTCTTGTGCCAAATGCTGCTCACTGTCTCTCTGCTAATAGAGGGGAGGTCAGCAAGGCTGATCTGGGTCATCTCCATTCTTAATTCCCCCATGTATTCCCTGGGAGTACGTAGTGGAAAGTAATCCTCTGAAGAGTCTTATTTCACCCTGTCTTGAATCTCTGCTGTTGTGCCTCAACAATAACCTCCCACAAGTGAAAGTGAAGTCATCTCATCTAAAGCAAAATAGAATAAGAAAACTATGTCACCCTCTCGTATATGCCAACTTTTGTAGTCTGATATTCACAATCAGATCACAACAGCTTGGATCTTTTCTGTCATTTTGCCCAGCACACACTCTAAATAGCAGTGGAATTTAAACTACTATCTGTAATATTTTTATTGGAAACTGCATATGAAGAAGGATATCTTGCTGAAATAAAGCACCTCAGCCTTTTCTGTATTTCAGGGGTTTTCATGTTTCATGACACACGCTGTATGTGAATCTTCATGACATACTGGCTAGGTAGTGGAAAGCCAGCACAGTCCCATGCAAAGTCCAGTGTTGCTGATATTTGTAACTGAAGAAAGCAGATAAAGAAAACTTTTAATCTCTAACCTTCCTGACACATCAGCTGTGCTTTGGATGACCTTCACAAATGAGTGAATCTCATAAGTTTCTCCAGATCTACAGGGTGGTTTACAGTATCATCAACACTATGCATGGACACCTTTCCCTTTATCTTGTTAATCAAAGACTTATTTCAAACTAGATTTTCTGGAAACCTCTGCTAATGCCTTCTCTGGAAGGAACTTATCTCTGTTGATGGGAATCTCATTTTCCAGTTTAAATACAAACATTAAGAGCTGTAACTAGATCTCCCTCCAAGATGTGCCCCGGACACTAGTCACACAGAGATATTTTAAGTATGTGGGAAAATTGAAGCCTCAGTTATACCTTTAAAAAAGTAACACTAAAATATATTCACCACTTTCTGACTGAAGAGAACTTGATTAGTGTGCAAAACATGTTCTTCATTTATCTTTTGTTTTCTGCTTGTTGTTAATGTTTACTTTATAAATAGGCAGCGTCTCAACATATGTTTGCTCTGCTTTATGTTTTGAGCAGAGCATACAGGAGTAAGGGAAAAAGATATAATCTAAACAGGATGGCTGTATTCCTTTGGGAATTATTTTCTGTCTGTTTGGTGTTTCCTAAGACATCTTTTAAGGTCCTGAATAAATACCTTTCCAACTTCTATACTTCAGCTCATTGAACCCACTTTCCACTGGCACACCATCAGCAAGAAACAAGGCATTCTGAGGGTCAGTTAACACAGAAAATTCCCCCCTTACTGCAAGTGAGACAACTGAGTTATGGATTATTTGTACTGGTGATGCAGTGTGCCAGCACACTAAGATGCCCTAGGATCAACACTTCCCAAATGCAATTTACCTGGATTGGCATTGTCATAAGCAATTCCTGTTGTAAAACTCAGCATAAGGCTTTGGAAAGGGTATTTTTCCTTTCAGCTGCTGCTTTGCTTGTTAACATCTATCAGTCATTTTGACTTTATTAGAAAGCAACCCATAGATACCACAACAACAAAACCTAAAGGTCAAGTAAACATCACTTTGCAAGCTGACCTCTTCATCAAGCTGCAGTTCTGTGCGTGCATCCAAGTCTTACAAAGTCAGGGTAGGCAATACAACCACCAACGTTCTGTTTTCGCAAATCTTTCAAGACCTGGCTTTGCTTTGCATTGGAACAAAAATTCCCCTGCCTACTAAAATCAAAGAAACCAATATATCTTTGTCAAAAGTCAAATGTGTCGAGACTGCCCGTCTGGGTTGAGAACAGTTTATTATACTTAAAGCACTTACAAGTTCCTTCATCTATCTTCAAAATGTTTCCTAAAAACATGTTCAAAAGTTTTGGCTGTACAAATAAAACTGCTAAAAACCAGAACAATCATAAGCACTCCATAGAGTGCAAGCTGTCTTGAAAGCTGCTGTATAAATCAGAGGACACAGGGCACTGCTCCAAGACAGGTACTAGCCCTTGAACCTTCTCTTGGTGGTATTGTTTGTTGTTTAGCTTGTGATATGGGCGACCATAAAATCAAATCCTTTAGGCTTTCCAACTGGTTTGGTGTATGAAGGATGTGTTTATATTATATGCTCAAAAATGCACATGTTATTGAGGGTCAAGTGATGGAAAAACAGAGACTAAAATATCAAAGCAGCAGATTGAGTATCTCCATAGTAATCATTTACACAAACAGAGAATACAACTGCTTGGAAATAGCAGTCAACAGATCTCTTCCTACCCGTTACCTGGCTCAGAAACCCTAACTGAATAACTACATTTATACTAAACTCTCATGCAGCCCTCATCTTTCCTCCAGAACCAAACAAGTGGCGCAAGTAAATGATAGTGGGGACTGTGTAATTGTTTCTGAGGCTTTGTCCCAGTTTGCTGTGTTCTCCTTTTCTGTTTGAAACTGCCGCAGGAAAACCTGAGCTGCCATGGGTGTTGTGTCCAGCAGAGCATGACCTGTTACACCACTTCCACCACCAGCACATGGGCAGGACTCCAGCCTCAGTGTCACCACTTTCATGGGTCTTTATCTCAGTGGGAAGGATTTGGTTGTTTCTGCTTGTCTTTCCTCAGCTTATTATATGTCTTTGTTTCCTTTGCTCTTTGTGTTTTTGCTCACCAGAAAAATTCACTTGAAGCATAATAGTGGTCTTTTATTATAAAAGACAGTAATAAAGGGAAACTCCAGAGTGTTACAGGGAAAGGTTACCTGGAGCTATGGGAACTGTCAGCATATCAAAGACATAGAGCTAAGCTTTTGTTTTGATTCTCCCTTACATTTTATGCTGATATTTTTGCTCCTGTCTCCATCGTCTCCTTAATAAAATCCATTCCAAATTAGTGAATTTTACCTGATTTACTTATAAAACTGGAAGACTCACACAATGGCAATTTGACTGAGTCTAAGTAGAAACTTGATTGACGTTAATACTGTAACAATACTCTAAAGAAATTTGCCCAGTTCAGATTCTAACAGAAAAAACATACGCTGTGAATAACAAATAATTCTCAACATCCTCAAAAGCCTCGTCCCCCAAACACAAGTAAAGAAAACAAATGGCTCCTGTAATTAAATCCTACGTAAGTATGGTTTATTGGTGGTGATTAATAAAATAATGGCACTATGTAGCTCTCGAGGGCTGACACAACAGTTAGCTACTGGCATCGTTCTGCTGAAACCAGTTGAGTTACAGCCCGAGACTATGGTCCAAACAATGCCACTAAATTACCTGCCATGAAAAAGTAACTGCTAGCACTTTTACTATTTCAGACTTCATTATCCCCTTCTAATTTGAATGTTCTCCTCATGTAGCCCCGAGGGCTTAAAATGTTGTGTGCATTGTCGTAGGCACATTGTGCCATAGTACAGGGGGTTCTATACAGAATGACACTTTAGGCTGGTCTTCTCAGAGAGAAAGCTTACTTGAAGAATATTCTTCCTATGTCATATATATTTTTAAGCTACTTAAGAGTAACTAGTGACAAAACTAGTGAGGTCTTTCTGAAAAATTGAGAGACCTGTTCAAAGTGTCCAGTGTGGTCCAGGAAGGTGCCCACAGCACATATTTTGCCTTTCTTTTGTCCTACAGGAACTTGTTGCAGCCTGTGTAATGTCCACAATTACCAGGCAGGAGACTGTTGAATTTCACTTGTCACTGTTCCCCCAGCTCCAAGAGGACCAGCAAAGTCCAATTTACTTCACAAAGTTTGTTCTATTCAAAATCTATCCCATGCATGTTGGGAAACCTCTTTGACTTCTCATTAACTTCTCATTTGCACTTGCTTTG